>NC_060080.1:40750000-41367343 GCF_922984935.1 Meles meles
GTGGTGACACTGCTCGTGTTAGTACGCCGGGTTGCATTGCGTGCGGTCTCCAGCTGTTGCCGCGCTGCCTGGGCATGCTGCCGTTCCAGCTGCAGCTGCATCTGCAGTTGTTGTAACTGAGAGGCGGAAGGGCCGGAAGAATTAAGCTGTCCTCCTGCAGAACGTCTCACTCCTGATAACTGAGATAAAAGCTCTGCCAATGGAAATGAAGGTGATATTTAATGTCTCCTTAAAATAGTGTGGAAAACAAAACGCTAAAGATCACTCTCTCAGTGGAACATGGAAATGACTGTCAATAGGCAGGTATCCATGGCAACATAAAGTTTCAGCTTAGAGCTCAATACCTTTTATTTTTGTTTATTTTCTAAAGTAGTCTCTATACCCCACGTGGGGCTTGAACTCACAGCCCTGAGATCAAGGGTTGCATGCTCTACCGAATGAGCGAGCCGGGCGCCCCGCAGTATCTGTCAGAATGCCTCCCAGAGGTAGGAGCTATTGTGTATGGGGAATGCAAATACAACTAGCCCACATACAACTATTTCTGTCTTAAGTAAAACATAACGGATTGTTGCTTAATGGACTAATTTAGTTACATTTTCTCTCAGTGTTCAGTAAATTAAAGTGATCATCTGTCGGTGCAATTACAATATAAGTCCTCTCAACACAACCTCCCTGAAAGCAGGGATCGAGTCTACCATTTATGATACTCCCAACCCTTAGAACAGTGCCTGACACATGGTTGGCCTCTAACATTCATGCAATGATTGAATGATGGTCAGAACTGTATCCAAGAGGCCTGGATCATTTCTATCCATGACCCCTTGCACCACTCGCCTCTGCCTTCTCGTTTCCGAGTACCAGCGTACCACTGCAGTGAATAGCGCTGGCAATGCTCAGTGAGGCCGACTGGCTCCTGACTGTACTAGCCTCGTTCATGGCCTGCCACAATCCAGACTCTTGTGTCAATAAGGCTGTACTCATCAAGGGCAATGTGGACCTCTGCCCCTGAGTTCTCATTCTAAATCAGGTGCAGGAATTGCCTTGTTGCGCGTGGGCGCATGTGTGTGTGTTTGTGTGTGTTCTGGAAGGGGAGGTTCTCCCTGGCTTACATGGGATCGACGACTGCCGCACAGACATTCCCTGGCTGGCAAATGCTCTCCATCATTACAACTCATTAACAGGCTACATCTCTGTTTTTTCTTGCTCACTGTTGTTTTATCCCAAGGGTTCTTACATCTTTCTTTCACAGAGTCCATCACTAAAATAAACTGATTTTCACTGACAGAGAAAACTGAATGGACAGAATTTCTCACTTTTGAATTTTGCTTCTAAATATTAACTTTTAGAGCCCACTACCAAAAACAGCAGGTGAATATTCCCTTTGGATGAAGAAGTATTTTTTAGAATTCCCAAAGCTCAGTTTACAGGGCTTATTGCACGTGCAAATGCCCACAGCACATTCAGAATTCAGATTTTCTATCTGTACATTTTTCAGAACACTTTATGAGTAAAACTGTCCCTCGCTGCCATTAGATTTACATCCACCAGTGTTTCAGGGTGTCCGGCAAGGTGCGTCACAATTTCCAGATACATATTCTACCACGTGCGCCCACTTCAGTGTTTGTATAGGCTTGCCAGGGTCTTACTGCCTGTTTGTCCTTGCTGTGTCTTATAGTCTCATGCTACCGTGATTTCTGACCTTGTATTTTGACTCCCAACCACTCTGCTCTGCTGCTGGCTTCCCAGGTTGGCCATGTATTAGACCCGATGGACTTGGCTATGAACTACATGTTCAAATGTTGTTTTTTTAAATAAGATTTTTCTAAGCTACTAACACGTACTTTTCAGTATGTTCCCTAAGAATATAGTTCTCAATCAAGGCCAAGAACAGAGAAACTCCTACTTTACTTTCTCCTATGAGAGGAGCTTAATTCTTTTTTTTTTTTTTAAGATTTTATTTATTTATTTGACAGACAGAGATCACAAGTAGGCAGAGAGGCAGGCAGAGAGAGAGGAGGAAGCAGGCTCCCTGTGGAGCAGAGAGCCCGACGCGGGGCTCGATCCCAGGACCCTGAGATCATGACTAGAGCCGAAGGCAGCGGCTTAATCCACTGAGCCACCCAGGTGCCCCGAGCTTAATTCTTTAGTTGTGTCAATTAGTGTTATCTGTGTGCTTGTGGAGGTTGAACCATGGGATTCTGGTGGTCTTTCAACTCTGAAATCTTTTATCACTTTCTTGGGTTTCAACAGAGGCCACAAACAGAACCATTTCTTATTATCTTCTGCTCTACGTACTTAAGGAAATGCCAGAATATTATGAACTACTTTACACTGTCTACTTTTACAGTATTTTATAATTCTAACATTTATGGGCGCCTGGGTGACTCAGTTGTTAGGCATTTGCTTTGGCTCAGGTCATGATCCCAGGGTCCTGGGATTGAGCCCCGCATCGGGCTCCCTGCTTAGTGGGAAGCCTGCTTTTCCCTCTCCCATTCACCCTGCCTGTATTCCCTCTCTCGCTGTATCTCTTTCTGTCAAATACATAAATAAAATCTTAAAAAAAAAAAGGGGGAATTTTGCAAAGGAATACAGGAGCATAATAAGAAATTAAAAACACAAATTCCAGGGGCGCCTGGGTGGCTCAGTGGGTTAAGCAACTGCCTTCAGCTCAGGTCATGATCCCAGGGTCCTGGGATTGAGCCCCTCATCGTGCTCCCTGCCCAGTGGGGAGCCCGCTTCCCCCTCTCCCTCTGCTGCTCTGCCTGCTTATGTCTCTCGCTCTGTCAAATAAATAAATAAAATCTAAAAAAAAAAAAAACAAAAAAAAAACCACAACCCACAAATTCCAACAAAAACTTTTAAAGTGAGACCCCTCCCATAAAGGCCGTTTCCTTTATGAACATGCAACTAACTTACCAGCTATAGGATCCATGGCTTCCCTATTGCTTGGAGAATATGAACTCTGAGAAGAAGAAAGTCCACCAGTAGAACTGCTAGTAAAGTGCATGTTTGATCTACGAGCACGAGGACCTCCTAATCCCCGGCCAGGGTGAAACATTCTACGTACATGTCGAACACCACTCGATTCATCATAACTCCGAAGTTAAGAAAAGAACCCAAATGTTTCACAGAAAGAAAAAAAAATCACTTGAGCCTTTGCTAGATAGATATGCAGATTTCCTAAATTGTAAACATTTAAAAACAGCACATTTAATTTAGAATGCAGATGTCACAACCATATCTATGAGGGCTATTAACTCTAAAAAAAAGACTCTCAAATAGAAAGCTATGAGTGTGGATATATTCTGTGTGTGTGTATGTTTTCGAAGGGGGAAAAGGTTTTCCAGGCAAGAAGAAATTTCTTCCTAGGCTCCAGCTACAATAACCAGATGGGGAAAAAGACACCCAGGTGAGGCGTCTCCTTACCCTGACCTCAGTACTGAATTTCATATATGTTCATATGGAAGTAACCAGAATTAAGAGGCGTTAATTTTAATACCTGAGGAGAGCAGTTATCATCTATAATGAGAAAGGAACAGCAGGAATAATTTAAAATTCAGGAGTAAAAGACTCCTTTTGGTTACTAGTTTTAATCTGTCCTCCACTGCTGCAAAACAGAAAACTAGAGTTGATTTTCTTGCAGAAGTGGACACAGAGAGAGTAATACCACAGTTCTCAACAAGTCCCACTGCCAGCAGCCTCCCGCCCCCAAGTCTTCTGCAGCTGACTCAAACTAAAGAACGTCCCGAAGAGCACATGGCCGCCCAAACTCATGAAGACAATCTTGTTTCCACGCTGGCAGACGTGTGGGAAAAGACAGCTCTCATTGTAAGACTTTTCTTTCAAAGCAGCACACAGAACATCTGTATCGTGCAGAGTAACGTTCTGCTGGCTTCCCAGTCTTCAGCTGATGATTGTGGAGTCACCGAGGGACAGGCTGAGCAGCTCCAGGAAGCCCTCAGGGGCCACGGGAATGTGCACCATGGCTCGGGTTCTACAAAAGCGATGTTATGATCACTGTATTCTGTCCTTTAAAAGCATCAGGGTGTAAAAAGCACACTTTAGGAAGAGTTCCATCAGAACGGTTGAAAAGAAAAAAGCTCTGGTGCTTATGAGGCTTGAAGAGAAGCTGCGCCTTCACGACAAATAAAGTCACCCCACAGCAGCACTTGAAGTACCTGAAAAATCAGTATATTTCCAGGATAACTGCAATGTCAACATTCTGTTTTCCAGAACCTCATGGTAATACTCATTAGGAATCTAAAATGTAACATATGCCTTCTCTTATTCTTATATCTTGCATAATTTAATCTCTTGATAACCACAAATTCTTGTAAAAATTGCACAAAAATGAATGTAGGTGATGTGAGACATTCAACTGAATGGAAACCAATTTCACTAGAAGCTCCTGAAATTGCTGAAAAAGCTCAGGATAAAAAAAAAAGTTCAGGATAACAGCTTATTTGCCTAGCTTCTTCATGAAGATAGAGTGAATCAAGCATAACCCTCCGGGTATTGTTATAAGATTCTTTTATATAAAATGTGAAGTGAAGTGACTCAAAGACTTAAGTATTCTTGGCCCATCTGGATTTTCTTATTCTCTTAAAACAACAACAACAACAAACCACACGCTTTCTTCATTATGCTTTTAGTGTCCTCAGCACTTAGGAGAGAGGAAAAGTGGTTTTCTCTGTTCAGTAAGTACTAGCCCGTTGATTGGCTCAGGTCTGGCTGACATTCTAATTTCTTAGGCTGGTTCCATGTCTTAATCTTTCCATTAGTTTTCTCGTCTTCCCCTAACTCTAAGAGACCATATTTCCAATTAGAAAATTAGGAACTATAAGGACAGGATGGGAGCTGTGGAATGAGAAAACCATTAAACCAATTTCTTACTCAATAGGACTAAGGTTCAATTATGATTGCTGTGAGGCAATCAAAGGAATCAGAATGAAGTCCGGCAAAGAGAAAAGTTGTGATTAGCTTTTGAACTGTTTCAAACTGCAATGAATACTAAAACCTTTACATGAAAACAGATCCCTAAGTTAACAGATAATAATCATAGAAAAATAATTCAGAACTTGAAACAAGAAGCACAGAATGTACAATCTTAATTACTCTGGTAGGCCATTCATCTCTTGGATTACAGGGAACATCACCAGCAACGGCTGAGATAGATGTGCAAAGGGGAAGCAGGAAGGAAAGTGGGAAAGGACTTTGGAGCTTATGGAAAGGACCTTATGCTGTCCTACTTGGAAACTGGGTGGGGAATGGCGGTCTCTGGAGAAGGGGTTTCCAAAAGGGAAAGCAGCCCCAACATGCACCCCTGCCCATCATACCGCCGATAACAGGATAAGGCAACAGAGGACATGGAGGGGAAGCAAATAAATTCTCTTTATATTTACTTAGATTCTAATTTGGCTTAGCATTTTCCTCTTTTGTATGAAAACACCCTGCTGAAACTTAAACCCAGTTAAATGGTCTTAAAAAAAATCTGCCTGTAATGAAATAAAGATGATGAGCAACTTTCAGTCAATAAGCACTGCTCAAGTGCCAGTCACAGCACACAACAAGACAAGTAAACTGCATCTCAACACTGAGTCACTTTTAGGAAAGGTCAAATTAACATAATTCAGAGGTTACTTTTTCTCTTCAGGGATATTGTCCTTAAAAATAACCCAAACAACAAACATTACAAACAACTGTATCCCTTCTTGCCTCTTAAAAGGATATTAAGTCTCTAGGGGCTCTGTGTTCAAGCGTAAGATGAGCTGCAAAGTCGTCCGTGACATGATTGGGATCGCCTCCAGGTAATGCTGCACATATTGGACAAATCTGAAATAAAAGACAAGAAAGCAGATTTAATAGATGAATATTGATCAGACATCTTTCTGGATAAATATTTTACTAAATCTGAGTTTCAACCAGGCACAAACACAGTAGAGATCGTGAACTCATCAGAAGCACGCTGGTCCTTCAACTCAAACAGACCACCTGTCAGGGTCAGACATAACAGTTCTCAACAAACAGCTCAAACATGAGCTCTGGCAAAGCCTTCTAACAGCCTGGCCAATGCATTTGCATGGTCTAGTAAAATAGTGTCCATAAAAAATTTTAAGATGTTCAAAAAAAAATTAAGATGTGCTATTTAGTAGCACACATTCTCATCTGACTAAGTCTGATCTTGAATGGTAAAGACTGAGACATAAGTGTCCCCAAAGTAAGCTAGACTGGAGGACCAATCTCCAAACGTGACAGCAAAGCTCTTATTAAAACACAACTACACAAACTCAAATATCAAGACAATATTTACTGCTAACAAGCAAATGCGCTCTATACATTCATGAACAGAACTTCCAAGGGAAAATGGGGGTGTAACAAAAGGCCAAGGATTGGAAGACCAACTTCCCGTGAGCCTTGAAGCACAGGACAGGACAAAGGAGGGATGAAATGGTGTGTACAAAGGCAGAGCTCAGGGGAGACTTCACAGGTTGGGAATACTGTTTTTGAAACAGGAGCTTCAAGGGAAGTGGTGAAATAAGGAGAAGAGGGGAAGGACTGAAAGAATGAGGCACTTTCAGAGGAAATGCCCTTTCTCTTCTAGAAATCCAAGTGGGCAGATGATGTTCTAAGAGTGGCAGCCAAGCCTTGGGTTATGAAGAACTTTAGAGAACAGAGCCAAGAAGAAAGGTCTGAATCAAAGGAGCACAACCAAAGGAAGCCCCAGGAAATGTAGAGTTTTTTAGGCTTGTGTCTCTCTGGGGACGAAAGAGCTGAGGATGGGATGTAATTCATCTTGCCAGTACATGTGTTCTGTACCTCAATTCTTTCCCCTGGAGTAAAATTCAGGCACTTACTTGACCTTGCTGCCTGCTCATGGCAGACGGAAGACGAGAGTAGCGCTGGAGATGAGGAGGCATGGGCAAGGTGAGAACTGAAGGCCCACCCTGGGATATGGAAGGGAAAACTGACGGCCAGAGCCTAAGCCAACACAAATCCCCGTCCTCTCTGGACCAGAAAGCAGGTGTCCCGGAGAGTCTGACTCTGGTTTGATCCCAGTTCCTCTTATGCCCAGTCAGCTGTCCTGATTCCATCTGCCTCAGGAGTCTGAGACATATCCTCAAGAAAACCTAAAGATGCTCATGAGAAATAACATTTAGGTTTAGGCAGACAGTGCGAAAGAAGTAGTGGGGGCGGGGGTGTCACACAGGAAGGTGCCTGTGGGGGAAATGAAGAAAGAAGTAGATGGACATGTGTGTGCCTTTCTTAGAAGATGCCAGAAAGGTGGTCAGACATTCTTTCCTCTGTCAGAGAGAAAAGCAACTGTAATTGTTCATAAGTTTACTACTTCCCAACTCTATTTCCTAGGAATTTAGGTTTTATCCTGTGCTGTGACATTGCAAGGCAGTGTCTGGTACACTTATTTTTTGTGTGTTTCTGTCTCGCCTGGTTGGATAGTCAATAGTTTTTGAGAAATGCAAGACAGTGTGATTTGTTTCTTGTTCGGGAACTGTGACCACACTTACTTATAACAAAAAGACCAACAGGTTTGGAGAAGCAGAAACCATCACCAGTTATTTAAAAATCAAACAAATAAGCCAGTTTAGATATTTTTGCAACACTTAACAGGTACTGGACTATATACAGTTTTATTACAACCCCACAGAATGCAACTGTCAGATCTTTATCCGAAGAAAGTAATAACCATTAAGAGGAAAAGCCACATTCCTTCTAAGATATTTCCTTTAGGTTGACCTTTGGATAAAATCTACGTACAACTTCACCTGCACAAAGATAGCCATATAAGTTTCAGTACGTTGAAGATACACACAAATGTTCTTAGATGAGAAAAGTCTCTTTGAGGATTTGCATTCCTGGAAGGAAGACGGGATGGGAAAGTACAGATACCAAGCATACTAAGAATGCCCTTAACAGGATTGATAGTCTCCTATGAACTAGAAAAGCACCTTTGCGATTAGGATGTGGAATATTGTTTAGTTTTGTGTGTGTGTGTCTTCACTTCCACATGGTGATACCTAATACCTCTGTAAGACAGGAAAATTCCACAAAAAGGATAAGCTTTATCTTAAACTCTGAAACTCCTTATCTTAAGCTCTAAAATTAGGAGTTCATCAACATTAATATTTATCGTACTTCTACTGCCACATGATACAGTAACATCTATTACTTGAACAAGAAAATTCCATGAGTTTACACATGAGTTTAACATTTGACAACTTGCCAACATTCAGGCACACTGAATTGGCATAACTCAGTACTTCCTGAAATTGGCTGAGTATATAAATTCATCTGGAGCATTTGTTAAAAATACAGTTCCCTAGGCCCATGCCTGAAAACTGATTCTAAGAGATTTGAAAATCTATGTTTTTGACAAGGGTTCCAATTATAATTAAATCAATTTGGCAAACAGAGATCAAATGTACAATGGTACTGAAAAGTAAGAAATGTTTACCCTGTGGAACAAAACACGATATGCTGCTTTACTTACTATCACCTTGCTCAGATTTTTTAAAGATTTTATTTATTTGACAGAGAGATAGCACAAGTAAGCAGAGCAGCACGCAGAGGGAGAGAGAGACGCAAGATCTCTACTGAGCAGGGAGCCCAATGCGGGACTTGATCCTGGGACTCCAGGATCATGACCTGAGCCGAAGACAACTGCTTAACCAACTGAGCCACCCAGGTGCCCCACCTTCCTCAAATTTTTAATCACAAATATCCTTGCTATTTATTTGCAGTCTTGTCTTTGCTATTGTTCGAGTCTTCGTCTTCTGCTTCATCTCACTACTGAAGCTCACCATCAGTCCTGCTTTTTATGTGCAGCCCTCTGGAAGCTTCCATCAATGTACTGAGATGAAATCCCATGCCAAAAACATAATGGAGTTTCCAATTTTCCACGTGGCCCCAGTGCATGATTGCCAGCAAGCAACCAGTCAGCGTGGGGAGAGAGAAACTTAGGCAGGCTCTGCACTGAGGGCAGTGCCTGACGTCGGGGCTCCGTCTCACAGCCCCAAGATCAAGACCTGAGATGAAACCAGGAGTCAGATGCTTAATTGACTGAGCCATCCAGGCGCCCTGGCCAGGGTGGATTCTTAATACCGGTGGTCACCAACGTCCAGCCCACAGCTTTGGAAGCCATTATTTCATACACACCAGCTCAGTACTACATTTATAGAACATTTTTTTCCTGTGACAGGTTATATCTATATAAAAAAAAAAATCTAAAATCAGCATGCTTGGTTTTTGTTTTTAAACAGAAACTCCACACATTCTTCCCCATACAATCACCAACTAGTCTGAAGCAAGTGCACATTCCCTGCAGCCTCTTTCTTGAGCTCATACACTCATGTGGAGGGCTTCTCTCTCTGGCTGCTGTGCAGCGCTTCAAAAACAATGGATGTGGTAAGTGCTTCTCCCTTTTCCTTTTTTGGGGGGATAGGTCTCGTAACAAGTTTCTTGCCCGCTCCGTTCACTGCTACAGAAAAATGCATTTAAGGGCACCCAGGTGGCTCAGCTGCTGATCAGCTGCCTTTGGCTCAGATCATGATCCTGGAGTCCCAGGATCAAGTCCTGCATTGGGCTCCCTGCTCCATGGGGAGCCTGCTTCTCTCCCTAACCATCCCCTCTCTTAGGCTTTCTCTCTCTCTGAAATAAATAAAATCCTAAAAAAAAAAAAAAGAAAGAAAAAAGAAAAATACATTTAAAAAACCGACCTCTCTGCCCCACATACTACATGGCTTCATCTGAAGCTAGACTGCAGCACCACGGCGAGATGGGTCTTGCACCAAAATCATTCAGCAGATGCTGGGGAAGAGCCAGACCGGTTCTCCACGGTGAGGCTGACCCACCTGGAAGCATCATCCTCCCAGACCACTTGAAACTGCCCTTGAACTCAGATTCTGGGATACGACACTTCTTGTTAACAGCAAACACTTTATTTCTTTTATCTGACTAATTTTAGCTCCATGAGAAACACTTTCTTTTGAGTATTTGTTCAAGAGCTGTGACTTCAGGGGGCACCTGGGCTGTTCATTTGGTTAAGCAGCTGCCTTTGGCTCAGGTGATAATCCCAGGGTCCCAGGATGGAGCCCCGATTCGATTCGGGCTCTCTGCTCAGTGGGGAGCCTGCTTTTTCCTCTGCCTGCCACTCCCCCTGCTTATACTCCTCTGTCAAATAAATAAATAAACAAACTTTAAAAAAAAAAAAGGCGGTAGTTTCCCTTTATCGTCTTCTATCGTTACTTTCTGGTAACAGCGAATGTTTGATGCATCATTTCTTTGGCAACTGTGATCTTATTATGGTAGCACGGCTTCTTTGTCATTTCTTTTTGGGCCCTTTTTTGGATTCATTTTCATCCACACAATCATCCTGAATAGGCTCATCCTGTCTCAAAAGAACTACAGAATCACTCATATTCTACCATCCTTCCACTCCGAAATAACAGTCCACGTGTATGGCATGATGATGGAGAAAGTAATGTTATTCCTCTGTACAAATGCCAAACCTTCCCTTGACTGTCCACCAACTCAAGTGGACAAATGTTCTGGTTTTAACGGTTCTCTATTATTTGGCCTCACTCAGCTGATTCCATTTTATTTCCCACTATTTTCCACAACATTCAATGCCTTACCATCCCTTCTACTTCCTACATTTCTTTCACAATGCCACATCTTAGTTCGTGTTGTCTCTTCCCTCTGAATAATGCTTTTCTTTCCCATTCTGTCCACTTTTTGAAATCATATCCATTTTTCAAAGCCTATGTAAGTCACAAAGCCCTCTGACTTATTCTGTGTTATTCTCCAGTTTTGTCAAATAAGCTAGTTTGGTCTTAAGATGTGCCATAAAGGGGTGTCTGGGTGACTCAGTAGGTTAAGACTCTGCCTTCAGCTCAGGCATGAATCTCAGGGTCCTGGGATCGAGCCCCGCATCGGGCTCTCTGCTCAGGCTTCCCGCCCCCACCCCCTGCTCTCTCTGCCTGCCTCTCTGCCTACTTGTGATCTCTCCCTCTATGTCAAATAAATAAATAACATCTTAAAAAAAAAAAAAAAGATGTGCCATAAAGTTTTGTGTGGGGTGAGGCCCTATTTTAAGGTTGTATGGTAACAGCCATTGTGCCTTACTCCAAGAATTTAGGGACTTCAGGAAGCGATATTTCACACTTTACAAATTAAATGTACTGCTTTCGGTTAATACTTAGAGAGACATATTCAGAGTCATGAACATTAATCTTGAGAAAGATTACTTTCTCAATGGCAGTAAAGTGGCAGCAAAGATCTCCCTTTCTAAGCTGTCCTTAGTAACTGACCCAGGAATGATTTAAAACAGACTTTCTTCTCACATTATCCTTCTGAAGGCAAAGAAGTGGGGTAAATGTTGTGTTCCCGTCACTCTCTTTTCATTTTAACAACTCAGTTAATTTCTCTCAGGCACCCACACCTTTTCTCACATAACACCCTTCTACAGCCCCCATTCTCCTGTTTTCTTTGCTTTTTGTCCAGTCATCACTTGAACTTTCCTTCTCCTTTCCCCCATTCCTTGTTTTTTTCCTCTACTACAGTTCTGGGTCAAGGTGTGAAATTAATCATGGTTGAAAAGATGAAAGGTACTACTCTTGTATCTGATGAGTTAGGGGTTCTGGAGCAAAATTAAGATGTAGTGCAGTTTGGGTGCTCAGTCAGTTAAGCGTCTGACTCTTGATTTCGGCTCACATCATGATCTCAGGGTCATGAGACTGAGCCTTGCATTGAGCTCCCTGCCGAGTCCACTTGAGATTCTCTCTCTCCTGTCCCTCTGGCCCTCCACCCACTTGTGCTCTCTAAATAAAATAAATAAGTAAATAAGATCCTAAAAGAAAAAAAAAAAAGACGTAGTGAAGAATCATGCCACAGCTCTACTACCTTCATAAAAGCTGTTTATTTTTTCATCCTTATGCAAGTTTGCCCCCCTGCCCCCCCACCACACACACATTGTAAGCACAAGGAAGATAAAAACACAATTTTATTATTATTTTTTTAAGATTTTATTTACTTATTGGACAGAGAGAGATCACAAGTAGTCAGAGAGGCAGGCAGAGAGAGAAGGAGAAGCAGGCTCCCCTCTGAGCAGAGAGCCCGATGCGGGGCTCAATCCCAGTACCCTGAGATCATGCCCTGAGCCAAAGGCAGAGGCTTAACCTACTGAGCCACCCAGGCACCCCAAAACACAATTTTAAGTCAAAGAATTTCCCTCTGTTGTTTAATACCATACTCACTGTCTAACATAAGGTTACACAGGCTTTCCCTAAGCTAGCTTTGAAATCAAATTCACCACATGCTGTGTTCTACCAACCTATGTGCTCACTGTGCTCTGGTTTCAAGCTAGGTGTCCAAAGGGCATTTACAAAAATAGCTTTTTTTTTTTTTTTAAAGATTTTATTTTTTTATTTGACAGACAGAGATCACAAGTAGGCAGAGAGAGAGAGAGAGGAAGAAGCAGGCTCCCTGCAGAGCAGAGAGCCCGATGTGGGGCTCGATCCCAGGACTCTGGGATCATGACCTGAGCCGAAGGCAGAGGCTTTAACCCACTGAGCCACCCAGGTGCCTTTTTTTGTTTGTTTTTAAGATTTTATTTATTTATTTGACAGAAAGAGACAGCGAGAGGAGGAACGCAAGCAGGGGGAGCGGGAGAGGGAGAAGCAGGCTTCCTGCTGAGCAGGGCTTGATACCAGGGCTCTGGAATCATGACCTAAGCCAAAGCCAGATGCTTAATGACTGAGCCACCCAAGCATCCTGTCTTCAAATAATCTTTTTAATCAGTTTTTGTTGTTTTATTGTTTTTATTTTGTTTTGTTTTCTTTTTTTTATCTGTTTAAAGCTGAGGGGTAGGTCAGGAAAAGAAGGAATGAGGGGAGAAGAGACAAAGCTGAAACCCACTTGAAAAACTCTTCTGAGCCACCTTGTAATTTGCCAACAGCTGCCAAAGAGCTCCATCTTTAAACCATCTTTCCTGCAAATCTTCCTACAAATCCTGCAGAACATTTCTTTGACCTGAAATTAGCTGTTTGGACACTGAACTAGACAAACCAGTACTTCGGAGGACAAAGAAGAAACCAGATCAGTGGCTAAAGAAAAAAAGAATTCAAAATGAATGTGTCTGACAGCTGCTGTCTTAGCCAGTGCCCCCCTGCATGTCAGGCATTGTTTCCATTCAGAAAACTGCCTGTCTTTATTCCCCTAAGGATTTTAATTCAACTTCAACATAGGAGAAAGTAGAAAGTAATGAAAAGCCTCTTAAATACCAGGCACAGACACCTTCCTAGAAAAGCTATTATCTCATTTTCTCAATAATTTCTTAATTCCCTTCTTGCTTTTCATATCATCTTGAGAAACTGATTTCTCATAGAAACATCTGTTAAAAACATCATAACATATGCACACTGGATTATCCCAGAACAAACCTGGAAACTCTGTCTCCAGATAGGTGTCTCCTATCATTTCCTCCCCGGCTCACAACCCAAAAATCTGCTGGGATGCTAATGGCTGTATCACCCTTAAAATGGAAAGTACTATGATCTATCTGATTTTAAATAAGTAAATGTGTTCAAAATAACTATTATTTAAAAATATGCAAAGACAGCCAAACACTAAAGATAGAAAAAGGTGATTTATAAAACAGAAAGTGTTTTGGGTCAAAACCAACAAAAAGCACAAAAGATAAAAAGTACCAAACCCCTAATCTTCTATAGTTTCTCTAGCTGAATGCAGCTGAGCGCAATAACAACATGGTTGCCTATAGCAACTGTATTTCTCAAATCCTATGTATTTCTCCACTATTATTAAATAAAATACCCTTGTTAGTTCACACAATAGCAGACAGCATCCAACTGCATTCTTTGATAAAGAATGCTAGCAGTAGAAGTCAAAGCCTATTTTTTTTAATAATTTATTTTTTAATAAACATATGATGTATTTTTATCCCCAGGGGTACAGGTCTGTGAATTGCCAGGTTTACACACTTCACAGCACTCACCATAGCACATATCCTCCCCATTGTCCATAACCCCACTCCCCCTCTCCCAACCACCCCTCCTCCCAGCAACCCTCAGTTTGTTTTTGTGAGATTAAGAGTCACTTATGGTTTGTCTCCCTCCCAATCCCATCTTGTTTTTTTATTCTTCTCCTATCCCCCTAACCCCCATGTTGCATCTCCACGTCCTCATATCAGGGAGATCATATGATAGTTGTCTTTCTCCGATTGACTTACTTCACTAAGCATGATACCCTCTAGTTCCATCCACGTCATCGCAAATGGCAAGATTTCATTTCTTTTGATGGCTGCATAGTATTCCATTGTATATATATACACAACTTCTTTATCCATTCATCTATTGATGGACATCTAAGTTCTTTCCATAGTTTGGCTATTGTAGACATTGCTGCTATAAACATTCGGGTGCACGTGCCCCTTCGGATCACTACGTTTGTATCTTTAGGGTAAATACCCAGTAGGGCAATTGCTGGTCATAGGGTAGTTCTATTTTCAACTTTTTGAGGAAACTCCATGCTGTTTTCCAGAGTGGCTGCACCAGCTTTCATTCCCACCAACAGTGTAGGAGGGTTCCCCTTTCTCCGCATCCTCACCAGCATCTGTCATTTCCTGACTGGTTAATTTTAGCCATTCTGAATGGTGTGAGGTGATATCTCATTGTGGTTTTGATTTGTATTTCCCTGATGCCGAGGGATGTGGAACACTTTTTCATGTGTCTGTTGGCCATCTGGATGTCTTCTCTGCAGAAATGTCTGTTCATGTCCTCTGCCCATTTTTTGATTGGATTATTTGTTCTTTGGGTGTTGAGTTTGTTAAGTTCCTTATAGATTTTTGGACACTAGCCCTTTATCTGATATGTCATTTGCAAATATCTTCTCCCATTCTGTCAGTTGTCTTTTGTTTTTGTTAACTGTTTCCTTTGCTGTGCAAAAGCTTTTGATCTTGATGAAATCCCAATAGTTCACTGTTGCCCTTGCTTCCCTTGCCTTTGGCAATGTTCCTAGGAAGATGGTGCTGCGGCTGAGGTCGAAGAGGTTGCTGCCTGCGTTCTCCCCAAGGATTTTTTTTTTTTTTTTAAGATTTTATTTATTTGACAGAGAGAGATCACAACTAGGTAGAGAGGCAGGCAGAGAGAGGAGGAAGCAGGCTCCCCACTGAACAGAGAGCCTGATGTGGGGCTCGATCCCAGGACCCTGAGATCATGACCTGAGCCGAAGGCAGAGGCTTAACCCACTGAGCCACCCAGGTGCCCCTCCCCAAGGATTTTGATGGATTCCTTTCTCACGTTGAGGTCCTTCATCAATTTTGAGTCTATTTTCATGGGTGGTGTAAGGAAGTGGTCCAATTTCATTTTTCTGCATGTGGCTGTCCAATTTTCCCAGCAACATTTATTGAAGAGGCTGTCTTTTTTCCATTGGACATTCTTTCCTGCTTTGTCGAAGATTAGTTGACCATGGAGTTGAGGGTCTATTTCGGGGCTCTCTGTTCTGTTCCACTGATCTATGTGTCTGTTTTTGTGCCAGTACCATGCTGTCTTGATGATCACAGCTTTGTAATAGAGCTTGAAGTCCAGAATTGTGATGCCACCAACTTTGGATTTCTTCTTCAACATTCCTCTGGCTATTCAGGGTCTTTTCTGGTTCCATATAAATTATAGGGTTATTTGTTCCATTTCTTTGAAAAAAATGGATGGTATTTTGATAGGGATTGCATTAAATGTGTAAATTGCTTTAGGTAGCACAGACATTTTCACAATATTTATTCTTCCAATCCAGGAGCATGGAACATTTTTCCATTTCTTTGTGTCTTCCTCAATTTCTTTCATGAGTACTTTATAGTTTTCTGCATATAGATTCTTAGCCTCTTTGGTTAGGTTTATTCCTAGGTATCTTATAGTTTTGGGTGCAATTGTAAATGGGATTGACTCCTTAATTTATCTTTCTTCTGTCTTGTTGTTGGTGTAGAGAAATGCAACTGATTTCTGTGCATTGATTTTATATCCTGACACCTTACTGAATTCCTGTACAAGTTCTAGCAGTTTTGGAGTGAAGTCTTTTGGGTTTTCCACATATAGTATCATACCATCTGCGAAGAGTGATAGTTTGACTTCTTTGCTGATTTGGATGCCTTTAATTTCTTTTTGTTGTCTGATTGCTGAGGCTAGGACTTCTAGTACTATGTTGAATAGCAGTGGTGATAATGGACATCCCTGCCGTGTTCCTGACCTTAACGGAAAAGCTTTCAGTTTTTCTCCATTGAGAATGATATTTGCGGTGGGTTTTTCATAGATGGCTTTGATAATATTGAGGTACGTGCCCTCTATCCCTACACTCTGAAGAGTTTTGATCAGGAAGGGATGTTGTACTTTGTCAAATACTTTTTCAGCATCTATTGAGAGTATCATATGGTTCTTGTTCTTTCTTTTATTAATGTGTTGTATCACATTGATTGATTTGCGGATGCTGAACCAACCCTGCAGCCCTGGAATAAATCCCACTTGGTCGTGGTGAATAATCCTTTTAATGTACTGTTGAATCCTATTGGCTAGTATTTTGGTGAGAATTTTTGCATCTGTGTTCATCAAGGATATTGGTCTGTAGTTCTCTTTTTTGGTGGGATCCTTGTCTGGTTTTGGGATCAAGGTGATGCTGGCCTCATAAAATGAGTTTGAAAGTTTTCCTTCCATTTCTATTTTTTGGAACAGTTTCAGGAGAATAGGAATTAGTTCTTCTTTAAATGTTTGGTAGAATTCCCCTGGGAAGCCGTCTGGCTCTGGGCTTTTGTTTGTTTGGAGATTTTTGAGGACTATTTCAATCTCCTTACTGGTTATGGGCCTGTTCGGGTATTTCCTTGGTGTTAGCTGTGATCTCTCCTCTTTCATTCATGATTTTATTTATTTGGGTCCTTTCTCTTTTCTTTTTGATAAGTCTGGCCAGGGGCTTATCAATCTTATTAATTCTTTCAAAGAAACAGCTCCTAGTTTCGTTGATTTGTTCTATTGTTTTTTTGGTTTCTATTTCATTGATTTCTGTTCTGATCTTTATGATTTCTCTTCTCCTGCTGGGTATAGGATTTCTTTCTTGTTCTTTCTCCAGCTCCTTTAGGTGTAGGGTTAGGTTGTGTACTTGAGACCTTTCTTGTTTCTTGAGAAAGGCGTGTACTGCTATATGTTTTCCTCTCAGGACTGCCTTTGCTGTGTCCCACAGATTTTGAACTGTTTTGTTTTCATTATCATTTGTTTCCATGAATTTTTTCAATTCTTCTTTAATTTCCTGGTTGACCCATTCATTCTTTAGAAGGATGCTGTTTAGTCTCCATGTATTTGGGTTCTTTCCAAATTTCCTCTTGTGATTGAGTTCTACCTTCAGAGCATTGTGGTCTGAAAATATGCAGGGAATGATCCCAATCTTTTGATACCGGTTGAGACCTGATTTAGGACCTAGGATATGATCTATTCTGGAGAATGTTCCATGTGCACTTGAGAAGAATGTGTATTCTGTTGCTTTGGGATGAAATGTTCTGAATATATCTGTGATGTCCATCTGGTCCAGTGTGCTATTTAAGGCCTTTATTTCCTTGTTGATCTTTTGCTTGGATGATCTGTCCATTTCAGCGAGGGGAGTGTTAAAGTCCCCTACTATTATTGTATTATTATTGATGTGTCTCTTTGATTTTTTTTTTATTTTAAAAGATTTTATTTATTTGATAGATCACAAGTAGGCAGAGAGGCAGGCAGAGAGAGAAGGAGGGGAAGCAGGCTCCCTGCTGAGCAAATAGCCCGATGTGGGGCTCAGTCTCAGGACCCTGAGATCATGACCTGAGCCGAAGGCAGAGGCTTAACCCGCTGAGCCACCCAGGTGCCCCTGTTTCTTTGATTTTGTTATTAATTGGTTTATATAGTTGGCTGCTCCCACGTTAGGGGCATAGATATTTAAAATTGTTAGAGCTTCTTGCTGGACAGACCCTTTGAGTATGATATAGTGTCCTTCCTCATCTCTTATTACAGTCTTTGGCTTAAAATCTAATTGACATGATATAAGGATTGCCACCCCAGCTTTCTTCTGATGTCCATTAGCATGGTAAATTGTTTTCCATCCCTTCACTTTTAATCTGGAGGTGTCTTCGGGTCTAAAATGAGTTTTTTGTAGGCAACATATAGATGGGTTTTGTTTTCTTATCCATTCTGATACCCTGTGTCTTTTGATTGGGGCATTTAGCCCATTAGCATTCAGGGTAACTATTGAGAGGTATGAATTTAGTGCCATTGTATTGCCTGTAAGGTGACTGTTACTGTATATTGTCTCTGTTCCTTTCTGATCTACTACTTTTAGGCTCTCTCTTTGCTTAGAGGACCCCTTTCAATATTTCCTGTAGAGCTGGTTTGGTGTTTGCAAATTCTTTCAGTTTTTGTTTATCCTGGAAGCTTTTTTCTCTCCTTCTATTTTCAATGATAGCCTACCTGTATATAGTATTCTTGGCTGCATGTTTTTCTCATTTAGTCCTCTGAATATATCATGCCAGCTCTTTCTGGCCTGCTAGGTCTCTGAGGATAAGTCTGCTGCCAATCTAATATTTTTACCATTGTATGTTACACACTGCTTTTCCCGGGCTGTTTTCAGGATTTTCTCTTTGTCACTAAGACTTGTAAATTTTACTATTAGGTGATAGGGTGTGGACCTATTCTTCTTGATTTTGAGGGGTTTTCTCTGCACCTCCTGGATTTTGATGCTCTTTCTCTTTGCCACAGTAGGGAAATTCTCTCCAATAATTCTCTCCAATATACCTTCTGCTCCCCTCTCTCTCTCTTCTTCTTCTGGAATCCCAATTATTCTAATGTTGTTTCATCTTATGGTGTCACTTATCTCTTGAATTCTCCCCTTGTGGTCCAGTAGCTGTTTGTCCCTCTTTTGCTTGGCTTCTTTATTCTCTGTCATTTGGTCTTCTATATCACTAATTCTTTCTTCTGCCTCATTTATCCTAGCAGTGAGAGCCTCCATTTTTGATTGCACCTCATTAATAGCTTTTTTGATTTCAACTTGGTTAGATTTTAGTTCTTTTATTTCTCCAGAAAGGGCTTTTATATCTCCAGAGAGGGTTTCTCTAATATCTTCCATGCCTTTTTTGAGCCTGGCTAGAACCTTGAGAACTGTCATTCTGAACTCTAGATCTGACATATTACTAATGTCTGCATTGATTAGGTCCCTAGCCTTCGGTACTGCCTCTTGTTCTTTTTTCTGTGGTGAATTTTTCCGCCTTGTCATTTTGTCCAGATAAAAGTATATGAAGGAGCAAGTAAAATACTAAAAGGGTGGCAAAGACCCCAGAAAAATGCACTTTAACCAAATCAGAAGAGACCCCAAATTGTGGGGGGCGGGATAAAAAGAGGTTCAGGAAAAAAAAAAAAATTTAAAAAAGAAAACAAATAAAGAAAAAATATAAAAAAGAAAAAAAAATATATATATTAGATAAACTAGTTTAAAAACATTAAAAAAGAAAAGGGTAAAAGTTAAAAAAATTTAGTAGAAGAAAAAAAATGGGAAAAAAATTACATTAATTGCAAGACTAAAGAATCATGGGGAGAAAGCCATGAGTTCCGTGCTTTGCTGTCTCCTCCTCTGGAATTCTGCTGCTGTCCTTGGTATTGAACCTGCTTTCCTTGGTAGGTGAACTTCGTCCTGGCTGGATTTTTTGTTGCTCTTCTGGGGGAGGGGCCCGTTGTAGTGACTCTCAAGTGTCTTTGCCCGAGGCGGAATTGCACCGCCCTTA
The DNA here is from genome assembly GCF_922984935.1 of Meles meles. Lineage (NCBI taxonomy): Eukaryota > Metazoa > Chordata > Mammalia > Carnivora > Mustelidae > Meles > Meles meles. The sequence continues at coordinate 40,769,811 of NC_060080.1, forward strand.
CTGGGGGCCGGACTAAGTACTCCGGTCGGGTTTGCTTTCAGGAGCTTTTGTTCCCTGAACGCTTTCCGTAGAGTTCTGGTGGACGGGAATGAAAATGGCGGCTTCCCAGTCTCTGGCCCGGAGGAGCCGAGAGCCCGGGGCCCCACTCTTCAGTGCGCCCCCAGAGAACAGCTCCCAATCACTCCCGCATCCCCGGCCTCCGGCCGTGCTCTGAGCTCACCCAGCCTGCGACCAGTTCAAGGTAACCCCGAGCTGAGAGCTCACTCCTCTGCTCTGTCTCTGTAGCCGGCTTCCCCGTTCTAATACCTGGAAGCTCTGGGACACTCCGACACTCCCGATCCTTCTGTGACCCTGCGGGACCTGGGGCCACGCTGACCCTGCGTGGGCTTCACCCCGGTTTAGCCTCTGGAGCAATGTCCCTCAGTGGAATAGCTCCCGGCAAGCGGCAGAGCAACGGAGCACAAAATCAGGACTCTTAAAAGTCTGTTCTACTGAGGGACTGTTTCTAGAATTGCTGTTCTTCTCTTCGATCTCCCGTTGGAATTGTAGGTGTTTCCAATGTTTAGATAAGCTATCTAGCTGATCTCCTGCTACCTGATGTAGTCTCAGCTTGCTACTTCTCCGCCATCTTGACTCCTCCCCCAAAGCCCATTTTTTTTTTAATGTATATTTGGCTTTTAAATGCTTACCTTTACTGATTATCTGATTAAAAGGGTAAACGTGAATTAGAGTATTTAAGAAAGTATATAAAATTAAATTAGAAGATTTATAAAAACTGTGGTTCACTCCACCATTATTGCCCCTAATAAGGAAATAAATGTGTTAGGAAGTTAGTTCTATATACGTACATATCAAAATAGTCTCTTGGGGTGCCTGGGTGGCTCACTTCAGTTAAGCACCTACTTTTGGCTCAGGTCATGATCCCAGGGTCCTGGGATTGAGCCCCACGTCCCTGCATTGGGCTCCTTGCTGAGAGGGAAGTGTGCTTCTCCCTCTCCCTCTGCACTTCCTCACCCAGTTTGTGTTCTCTCTCTCTTGCTCTGCCCCCTTTCTCTCAAATAAATAAAATCTTAAAAAAATAAAATAAAATAGGGGCGCCTGGGTGGCCCAGTGAGTTAAGTCTCTGCCTTCAGCTCATGTCATAGTCTCAGGGTCCTGGGATCGAGCCCCACATCAGGCTCTCTGCTCAGAAGGGAGCCTGCTTCCCCCCTCTCGGCCTGCCTCTCTGCCTTCTTGTGATTTCTCTCAGTATCGAATAAATAAAATCTTTAAAAAATAATAAAAATAAAATAAAATGGTCTCTCAATGAAATACAGATATATTGATAGTAAGTCTCAAAAGTCCTATAGACAATTTAAAACATGTATCACTTCTCCCAGCGGTCATGCATAAATCATATCTATCAATGTTAATCTGGTTTGCAGATTTGATCTAATACTTTCCTGCTTGTTTTATTTAGAGATCAATGCATCTAATTGTTTATACACAAACTGCCACAACAGTGATGATAATTTCTATTTTGTGCTCTATGACACTTAAACAACTATTTAAATATTAATAAATATCAGCTAATACTGACTATTCTGAATCATTAAAAATGACTTAAAGGTCCTTTTATGCTCTTACTTTTCTCCATAATAACAGTCACTGTTAAAGTTTAGGTATGTACGTACGTATGTGATCTGCTCCAACTCCCCACCCTGAGATGGAGAGTCGCAGGCTCTTCCAACCCAGCCAGCCAGGCGCCACAGGAGTTATCACTCAAAATAAAATCGTCTCAAGTCAGACTGTGGGAAATTTCCAAAAACCATTCTTTCTCCTTGATTTTGATTTCTTATAAGCGGAACACAGTAAAACCACATTATTTCAAATATATTTCATTCTGTTATGAACACATCTAGGTCTTCATTAAAAAGGGAGGGAAATGTATCATTCACATAAAGGAAGAGAATTCAAACGCTGGCCACTGCCCTAACCCCCGTTCTGGAGAGCAATGAAAATGAATAGATATATCAAATGAAAAACAGAAAGCAAAAATTTCCCAGCAATAACCTATTTGAGCCCCGTGGTTCTGTTCATAATTTCTGGAAGTGGGAAGACAATGTTGGTAAACAAAAAAGTGCCGTTATCTTTTAAGCATAATATTCTACAGATAAATTAGAAGAGATTTACTAAAGGAAGGAGTGAAAGAAGATAACTACGTATCATTAATGAAACGTTGCAGCGTGTTTCATCTAAAAGCAACAACAAAATCCCTGAAGGCTTTCTAGTTAAGGGCAGTGCAAGCTCAAATGGAAGACTGAAGAAAAATCTCAGGAGTGTTTTCTCAGTTCCCTCTTATGTCCAAAGAAAAGTTTTTCTACCTATGTTTCTTCTGCCATCCTAACACTTCCTCAATAATCCATATTTGCAAATCCCATTTGACCACGATTGCGCACCTCTACTACCAGATTGATGGAATTTAGTATATGTGCTGCCGAAGCGAGCACAAGATTGATGGAATTTAAAATTACATACTGTGCTCCTTCCCCTCTTAATTCTTCCCACAACCAAAATCCAGTTAGTTGCCCCAATCTACCAACTCCCAGGGATTTTAAGAACTCATGCTTCATTTCAAAATCAAACTGTTTATCATATTTGGTGTAACTACTGAGATTATACCCAATCTGCTTCTTACATTTTTAACTAGTCATCACCTTCACTATGCATTCTATATCAGATGTTGTTTTTCACAGTATCTGGCTCTGAAAGGTCCCTTCCATACCCTCAAAATCAAAAGTGTCTTGAGTAACTGCAAATTAATCTTAAGAATGGAGGCAAATCAGAGGTTGGGGCCTTAGAGTCCCTAGTTGAGAAAGGAAACAAAAATATGGACAAGGTTACAAAGTTGTCTACAAAGTTGTTTCAGTAGACTTTCTTGCTAGCTGTGTCAGGTATCAGTAAATGCTTATTACTGGTAACAATGACATCTGCAGTGACATAGCCTCTTGCCCCTAAATGCTCCAGATGGATGCTGGTTAGAGGAGTGAGATCCTTAAGTCCTCTAGGAAGATACAAACAGCTGGCCTAGAGGACACATGCAGGGAACACAGGGGCAAAAGAAGACAGCACACTGAGCATTCAGAAAGAAAACTACAACAGGAAGAGAAAAGGAGGGACAGTTCATTGTTAAATACAGTCCCCCATCAAAATGACGAATCATTCTTAAAATCCAGAACTTTTCCATGTTTGACTAACCATGACTTTGGCAAAACACTGCAATGGGGGCTGAAGTACACCTAGCAAGGGGACACCTTTTAGTAACATCACCCTGACATTTATACAACTGTAACGTTATGAGAGCTGATAACATGCTCCAAACGTGTACGGAGAGCCACTCAAAATATTTAATAACTGGGGTGGCACAGGCACCAGTCCTCCAGCAATGAAGAGTAGTCAGGAAGCCATACATGGTGCAGCCTGGGATTGAGGAGGACATGATTTACGTGAAGAAAAAACCCTGTCCTTCATATCAAAGATTCTTACTTTCTTGCCGTTTTTCACTTGAAATGCCTGCGTGGAAACACATGGCAGATGCAGTGTTCTTGCAGACTAGGGGCTGACGAGGAGGCAGCAATCCCTAAAATACTCTACCAACATCATTCAAAAAACAGTAAGGCCACTGTCTTGAGCTATGTACCGAAAGCCTGCAAACTTTCCAGGCGTGTAGTGAACAGGACTTCTGAGAGACACACCACGAAACCATTTTGTAGACACCAAGTATTTAATTTTCAAACCATGGATCAGGTATAGAGGAGTGTAAACAAATTTTGAGTGTTTACTCTCAGGAAAAAAATAAAGGCAAAGCTGCTGAGGCAAACCTAATGATTCTTATTTTAAAGAATCAGCCTTTCATTCATGGAAAGGACTTAACTTTCTGCTAGATTCTCCCATTTTGGCTGCGGAATACCGAGTAGCCTTCCTGTCCGGGTTGGGTGATGAAAGCACTGTACCAGGACCTACCACCTAGTAACGATTTTAAGAATGCCTGCTTCAGTGGAGACACCCCTTTCTACTGTATCTAGGTAACTAAAGTACCCAAACTTCAAAGAAATTAAGTAAAAAAGAAATTACTCCCAATTTCCTCCAACAACCAGGACAGAGATGCAACCAAGCCCACATTCCTCAGACTGGTACCTGGACTGTTCCCGAAGGAAGCAAAGTCACCTTTACAGAATAAGAACAGACTAAGAACAGTAGTAAAACGTGACAACAGTTTTCTGAGGCTGCAAGATGGTGCAAGACGAAAGCAGTTCTGAGCTGTTAGGTAGTAAGATTTGGCTGGAGGACAAACGTAATGTAAATTTACCAAATGTTTGAACTATAAATCTCTTGAGCAACTTTAAGCATCCAGCTAAGCAGTGTAAATGGGAATAGAAGTAAACCTGAATTACACACAAGTGTAACGGCAGAGCTGTAGTCAAGAGATAAGAGGACAGTGGTTAAGTAGGGACTCTACAACCCAGAGGGACTCTGGCTGAGTTCAAACACCTGGCTCTGCCCCTTAGTAGCCGTGTGTCCCTGGACACACTATTTCTCTTGAGTTCTCAGCTTATTTGGTTTGAGTACACTTAGGGGTTTATTAGTTGATGCAATGTGCAACTGCTTGTGCCAAAATTCTCCAAATTCCAGACCCAGAGTTCCACCTCTCATCTCTTACTTTATTTACTATTACCCATGGTAAAGGGGGGTGTACTTTATCATTTCTTAAAAGCTGAATATATGCTGACTCAGATGTCAAATAAAATATCCAAAAGGCTTTCAAGGCAAGATTTTCTTTGTGCATTATTCTAGGTCCTTGGTTTTTAGCCAAAGGGGAAAATTAGAGTAGGAGGAATTTCTAAGGACTTTACAGCTTTGATCTGACGAAAACTAAGTAAGTGATCTGTTACAATGAGATGTGACAAAGGATTACTATACTTAATGACTTAAGATTTAAAATTTTTCTTGCGAAGGTTTCCTCGTCAAAGAGAAATGAAGCAGGTAGCAAGAGTACTCTAGAAAGAGCTATGCTGCAGGCTGGGGTGCTTTCACCCTATGCACAGGGCATTTGCTAAGGGCTCCTGAATCCTGAGCTTCTGGCAACAGGGTAAGAAAGGCTAGTGCAAACAAATGAAGCGTGCTATCTTGCACACGTGCAGCCTCCTAGGATGTGTAAAACTTGCTGTTAAAAGATAATTTTAATAACTATTATGCCAACAGTATCAGTCCACTTAGCAGGAGATAAGCTGACAGTGACCTAGCTTTATTTTTGTAGAAATAATGTACTTCAACACATCCTTTTAGACATAAGGCTGCTTCACTTACCACTTCTGTTGATGTTTCTGCATGTTCAGAAGTAACATGTTCTTGAAGAGATGTCTCCGTATAGCCCATTTTTCCACAATAGGGACAAGTAAAAGACTGTGGCTGCTCTACAGAGAAAGCTTCCCCACCATAGTATAAATCTGAAAAATAACGTGGAGTTGCAGTAAGAAATAATTATTGCTTTTTTGTTATTTTTTTTTTACTACATAAAAATGTAAACAGAGGGTACAATAATGCAACATAGAAGTGTGCCTGAAATCTCCAACAACCTCACTCTGTCAAGGAGTGCTTGCGAACCTCTCTGCTTACGAATGCAACATCCTTATTCTCCCTGGACTCCATGACACCCCTCCAAAATTTCTTTTCTACCCATATAGCTATTATTGCCTTAAGAGAAAAATAAAGCAAATAACTTCTTATATCTTCATTTAATTTTGAATTTTTTTTTTTTGGAAGACTTTAAGTAATCTCTACATCTAAGGTGGGGCTTAAACTCATGACCCCAAGATCAAGAGTCACATGCCCTTCTGACTGAGTCAGCCAGGCACCCTCTCCCTTCATTTAATTTTGAAACAGCTCTCTTTCACATCTAGTTCTAATTTTATTGTAATTTATTTTTTCTTTATCTCTTATGTGTAGCAATGCCAATCTCACCACAAAGAATTAGCAGGGTGAGGGGCACCTTGTGGCTCAATCGGTGGAGTATGTGTGACTCTTGATTTTGAGGTTGTGAGTTCAAGCCCCATGTTGGGTGTAGAGATTACTTAAAAATAAAATCTTGGGCGCCTGGGTGGCTCAGTGGGTTAAGCCACTGCCTTCGGCTCAGGTCATGATCTCAGGGTCCTGGGATTGAGTCCCCCATCGGGCTCTCTGCTCAGCAGCGAGCCTGCTTCCCTCTCTCTTTCTCTGCCTGCCTCTCTGCCTACTTGTGATCTCTCGCTGTCAAATAAATAAATAAAATCTTTAAAAAAAAAATCTTAAAAAAACAAAAAAAAAACAAAAAACCAATCAGCAGGGTGTATCCTAATACAAGAACACAAGTGCTCAGAGATTGTGACTGCGATCAATACCCCAACTCTCAGATGCAGTTATCTGTCTAAAGCACACACCATTCCTACAGCAGGAGGGACCCTAAGCATTCAGTTCTTGTAAAATGCTAACCTGAATGGAGAAACATACTCTGTCCAAGTTGGTTACTAAAGAATCAACCAATTAAAGATATTCCATGCAAATAATCTGTTTGCCTCATTAGTACATTTCAAGTTCTGTTTTTCTCCATTTTCTCCATTTCTCCATTAGAAAATACAATTGCAAGTATATTTAGTATGTTATGTCCCTTCATTATAAAGAACTATATGTAACATGACACAAATGCTTAGTAAGATATGACCATTTTTATGAAAAGAGAAAATGAAAGAGTATTCACTATATGACAGATTTGTTCACATTCGTTTTTAGGAAGATTCAGACTATCTTAAAAATATTTACCCATTTATTATATGCGTAAGACTTGCCAGGTGGATTTGGGGTAGATGGGGATAAATATATAAAAATGAATAAAACTTGTTCCCCTGATAAAGGGCGTGTACAAAAAACCCATAGCTAACATCATACTTATTGGTGAAAAGACTGGATGTCTTCCTCCCTAAGACCTGGAACAAGATAAAAATGTCCATTCTTTTAAAGATGTCCACTTGTTAAAAGATTATTATTTTAAAGATTATTATTAAAGATTATTTGAGAGAGAGAATGCTCAGTCAGTCAAGTGGCCAACTCTTTATCTCAGGGCCCTGAGTTCAAGCCTTGCATCAGGCTCCACACTAGACGTGGAGCCTAGTTTTATAAATAAATAAAAGTCGGTGTTGGGGGGCTGGGTGGCTCAGTCAGTTAAACAGTTGCCTTCGGGGCGCCTGGGTGGCTCAGTGGGTTAAAGCCTCTGCCTTTGGCTCAGGTCATGATCCCAGGGTCCTGGGATCAAGCCCCACATAGGGCTCTCTGCTCAGCAGGGAGCCTGCTTCCCTCTCTCTCTGCCTGCCTCTCTGCCTACTCTGTCAAATAAATAAAATCTTAAAAAAACAAAAACAAAAACAAAAAACAGTTGCCTTTGGCTCAGGTCATAATCCCAGGGTCCTGTGGTGAAGCCCTGCCTCAGGCTCAGCAGGGAGTCTGCTTCTCCCTCTCCCTCCTACTCTGCCTACTTGTCCCCTCTCTCTGTGTCAAATAAATAAATAAAATCTTAAAAAAAAAAAAAAAAGGTGAAAAGACTCATGGAATGCAAGAAAATTTCTGCAAATCATCCACCTGATAAGGAACTTGTATAAAGAGTATACAAGGAATTATTAAAACTCAATAATAAAAAAAGACATATTACCCAATTAAAAAATGGGCAAAGGATCTGAACTGATATTTCACCAATGCAGATCTACTGCATGACCAGTAGGCATAAGAAAAGATGGTCACTATCATTAGCCATCAGAGAAAAACAAACCCAAAACAACAAAAAACCCACGAGATACTACCTCACAGCAACTGTGATGGCTGTAAACAGAAAGATAACAAGTGCTGACTGCGTAAGAAATTACAGCATGAAACATTTATAGCTTTTCTTATGGCTTAATAAGGTCTTTTTTTTTTAAGATTTTATTTATTTATTTGACAGACAGAGATCACAAGTAGGCAGAGAGGCAGGCAGAGAGAGAGAGAGGAGGAAGCAGGCTCCTTGTGGAGCAGTGAGCCCGATGCGGGACTCGATCCCAGGACCCTGGGATCATGACCTGAGCTGAAGGCAGAGGCTTTAACCCACTGAGCCACCCAGGCGCCCTTAATAAGGTCTTCTAATCAACTGTAGAAACAGTCTGCTTTCTGATAATCAGAGCAAGAATACTGTATGCTGTTGGCAAGAACAGTCCATTGGCTTTACTCCTTCTATACTGAGGCACTCTTCCATCTCAGACCTTGTCAGTTTTACAGATCTCTGAATGGCTTTCATGAACAATTAAGCTATCATTAAGAGAATTACTTAGAATATAGAAGTAAGATTCATGTTATGTTTAATGTATCCTATTGGCAAGTCTTAGAACATTTTGCCTTTCCTTTTTCATGCATATACACACAAATTTCTAAAAGACAACCCATCAGAATGTGAACTAAATACATACCAAAATCTACTCTTGTTAATATGCACTGCATCGGGTGGTCAGTTGTATGCCTTGTTGTTGTTGCACCACTTTCATAACAAGATGCACAAAGATCGTAATCGTAGCAAATTAAACACTTATATCTGCGACCTCGAAAATTTCCTTTTAAACATGCATCACAGCTGACACCTATTAAAAAAAAGAAATATCATTAATTAGCAACTGTAATAGGCCACACTCCATTTCATTTTTATAAAATTTTTAAGGTACACACTTAACCCCATATTTCCTTCCCAAAATGACTAGAAACAACATAGTAAAATGTTCTAAGAATTTCCAACAATATGGTGGATCTGTTACTCTGATTTATATTCCTAATGAAAATAACTTTAAAAAATTATGGCATTTGCAACAGCATTTAAAAAATGCCTACCAATAAATCTAACCAAAGAAAGGCAACTCTTTATGAAGCAAATAAGTGCACATACATTCAGGGATGCCTGGTTGGTTCAGTGGGTAGGGTGTGTAACTCTTGACCTTGGGGTTGTAGGCTCGAACCCCACGATAGATGCGGAGAGTACATAAAAAAATAAATAAATAGAAGCTTTAAATAAATACACACACACACACGCTCAAAGACATTTAAAGGACTTTAAAAAATAAAAGTATCAGGTTCACAGATGGGAAGCTTCAATGAAATGAAATGTCAATTCTCCCCAAATCAATTGATAGAATCAACACAATTCTAATCAAAATCACGAAAAACTTTTTGTGGAACATGACAAGCTGACTCAAATTTTTATGAAAGTTGCAAAAGGCCAAGAATAACCAAGATATTCCTGAAGAAAAATAAGATGGAGGGATCTGCTTAACATATCAAGCGCTATTATAAGGCTACAGTTAGCAGTGCCTGGGTGGCTCAGCTGGTTGTGTTAAGCCTCAGACTCTTGGTTTAGACTCAAGTCATGATCTCAGGATCCTGGGATGGAGACCCACATGGGGCTCCCTCCTCATCAGGAAGTCTGCTGGTCCCTCTCTCTGCCTCACCCCTCCTCTGTGCATGCTTGCTCAACAGTGTGCACACTCTCTCTGTCTCTCACAAATACTTAAAAAACTAAAAAATAATAAAAGTATAGTAATTAAGACAGGATACTACTAGCATGGAGACAGATCAACTGACCGATGAAAGAGAATAGAAGGCCCAAAACAGATGCTGAAATCTATTTTATGACAACATGTTGAAATCTATTTTATGACAACAAAGGCCCTAGAGATTAGTGGGGAATAGAAGGAGGAGACAATGAATGGTGCCAGGACAGGTGAATCGGTATGTGGGAAAATAAAATCAGATCTCCGCCATAGATCCACACAGAAACATCAATTCCAGATGGTTTAAAGACAAATGCCAAAGGAAAATGCAGGGGGGGGGGTTCTCTGGAAGACAATATAGGGGAATATCTTTATGTGCTCAGAGTAGGAAACAATTTCTTAAAACACACACACACATGGTCCAAATCATAAGTTTAACTACATTAAGCTCTAAATGCCCTAAAAAGAGCCCTTAAATGCTCTTTCCATTCCTAGTGATGGAAAGAGAAGGCCCCAAAACTGATGACACGTGCAACATGCACAACAGACAACAGTTTGGGGTTCAGAATACATTAAGAACTCTGACATTATCAGTAAGAAAATGACCAACATCCAACAGAAAAATGGGCAAATGGGCAAAGACTTGAGTGGGCACTACAAAGAACAATAAATACAAGTGACTAGGAAATACATGAAAATATGCTTAATCTCATCAGTCATCAAAGAAGTACAAATTCACAAGCTATCATTTCACACTACCAGTCTGGCAAAAACCTAGAAATCTGAGGATTTCAAATGCTAGTGAGGCTACGCTAGTGAAGATAGAACAGAAACACTTCTACTCTGCTAGTGGGAGCATACATCAGTACAACGACTTGGAAAATTTTGTTCACATTCCACTCAAGTTAAATCTGTGCAATTCCTAGGAGTCTGAGACTTCACTTGTAAGTAGATTCCCTGGGGAATCTTTGTCTATGTGTATCAGAAGAATGTAGAAGAATGTTCACAGCAGTTTTTGCAACGGCATGGGGGAGGTGGGGTGTTAACAACCCAAAGGTCCCATAATAGTCTATATTATAGCATGAATTAGAAAATGCATCATAGGGGCGCCTGGGTGGCTCAGTGGGTTAAAGCCTCTGCCTTTGGCTCAGGTTGTGATCCCAGGGTCCTGGGATTGAGGCCCCGCATCGGGTTCTCTGCTTGGCAGGGAGCCTGCTTCCCCCACCCTCCCCGTGCCTGCCTCTCTGCCTACTTGTGATCTGTCTCTGTCAAATGAATAAATAAAATCTTAAAAAAAAAAAAAAAAGAAAAAGAAAATGCATCATAGCGGCGTCTGGGTGGCTCAGTTGTTAAGCAACTGCCTTCAGCTCAGGTCATGATCCCAGAGTCCTGGAATGGAGCCCTGCATGGGGCTCCCTGCTCAGCAGGGAGCCTGCTTCTCCCTCTCCCACTCCCCATGCTTGTGTTTCCTCTCTAACTCCCTGTCAAATAAGTAAATTAAATATTAAAAAAAAAAAAAAAAGAAGAAAATGCATCATAGCCGCAGGCAAGGACTTCAAGAATCTCACATGACTGAAACAAAGTCTCAAATGGATATATATAGTTTAAAGTCCCAAAAACACTTTCTAGTTTAGGAAATCAAACATGTAATGAAACTATAAAAGGAAAATGGAATGCTAAAATTTTGGTCAGTGGTGCCCTCTGAGGGGTATAGAGCCCTCAGTGCATCTTGAAAGGTTAGGACTGACACTTTTAGATCTGGTAGAGGGGGTCTGTAGTACCACTCTTGTTTTTCCTTTAAGTAATTTCTACACCTAACATGGGGCTTGAACTCATGACCCTGATATCAAGAGTCATATGCTCCTCTGACTGAGCCAGTTAGGTGCCCCTGAAGGTCTTACATTATTTCATTTGGATGTATTAAGAAGATGTTATCACATTTTCTGGTATACTAATATTCAATATAAGTGCTAGTATATACAAACTTTTAAATCAGTCTTCAAGGGGCACTGGGTGGTTCAGTGGGTTAAGCCTCTGCCTTTGGCTCAGGTCATGATCTCAGTGCCCAGGGATCAAGCCCTGCATAGGCTATCTGCTCAGCAGGGAGCCTGCTTCCCCCTCTCTCTCTGCCTGCTGCTCTGCCTACTTGAGTTCTCTGTCTGTCAAATAAATAAATAAAATCTTAAAAAAAAAAAGTCAGCCCTCAAAACACCCTTCCAGATTGTTAAGATTTTCCAAGTTGTACTGAGATCTCACGAAGTTACACTGAAAGCCAATGATGGCATGAAGCCAACAGTTTTTCAGCAAATTCAGTAAATACTGATTGAGTGCCTACCATGTTCTAGGCCGTGGGGCTAGAGCAATAAACACACAGAGCTCTGCCCCTGTGAAGCTAACATTTTAGTGGGTAAAGACAGGTATAGAAACAAATGAAGCTGTAAAGCAAATCAGGAGAAAGCGCTATGGAGAAAAAAAAAGCAGAAAAGGAAAAACTGTGTAGGCAACAAAGCTTCACAGAAAAGATGGTATGTGAGCAAAAAGATGGAATACTTCAAAATTTGCTCATTCAAAACAGCTGCCAGGCAGGCCAATGCTTCCAACATAACATTAAAGATACTGAAAAGGGATAAAATAACTATTCAGATCACAATGGAAGTTTAATGTAATTGGATACAGTAACTTTGCCAAACAAATGTGGCATGAACTGTGCTAAAAAGGTGGCAGAAAGGAAAACCCAGCTTTGAACACTAACTTTTTGGTGTGTCCTGTCTGAGGTCACCCTGCAGGCCTGGCTTTTCTTTCCGTAGTGGGGGCGCCTGCTGACCGGTATAATGACCAAAACTTTTGGCAACTGTGCATGGCGACACCACCAAACTCCACAACCACCACTTTGAGCAGGTCTGATGATGCTCATCCTTTCCCTGTTTCACTATTCTAATATAATTCTAAGTTACCTAAATCTAAATGCCCATAGTTCTCCTACAGGGTGAGGGTGCGGGGTGGTGGGAGGCTTCACCCACAGCCCAGCTGCAGTTCAGTAACTGTCAGACCTTTAAGAAACAGGGCTGCTGGGCGCCTGGCTGGCTCAGTCAGTACAGAATCCGACCCTTGCTCAGGATTGTGTCTCATCCCCATGCTGGGTAGAGAGATTACTTAAAAACAATAAAATCTTAAGAAGCAGGGTTGTTGTTTTTAAGATTACTATTTTTTGATGGGAGTCACTTCTAATTTTAGTATATGTGCTGCTGATGTGACCATGATGGAGTCATTTCTGAAATGTATGTTTTTCTAACTTTTTTTTTTTTTTTTTATTTGACAGATCACAAGCAGGCAGATAGGCAGGCAGAGAGAGAGAGAGAGAGAGAGAGAGAGAGAGGAGAAAGCAGGCTCCCCGCGGAGCAGAGAGCCCGATGCGGGACTCGATCCCAGGACCCTGAGACCATGACCCGAGCCGAAGGCAGAGGCCCAACCCACTGAACCACCCAGGCGCCCCCTAACTTTTTTAAAAAAAAGATTTTATTTATTTATTTGAGAGAGAGAGAGCACGCGCACGAGCATGAGCAGGGGGCAGAGGCAGAAGGACAAGCAGACTCCCTGCTGAGCAGGAAGCCCGACTAGGGACTTGATCCCAAGACCTTGGGATCATGACCTGAGCCAAAGGCAGATGCTTACTCGACTGAGCCACCCAGGTGACCCGTATGTTTTCTAACTTCTTAAACACTTAAGACATTCAACAATGTTTAGGATTCAAAGTTATTATTTCAAACACAAATACTTATTTCAGCCAAACCACCAAACATTATGTTGGGTAAGTTCCTAGCAGGGTTTCTTAAAACCTTTATAATAATCTATGGTGGCAAGTATTCGAGGGAGGGTTTTTGTGTGTGTGTGATTAGTGGACTATAAATAAAAAACTGAGGAGGTGAAAATGTTTTATACCACATAGTTCTCCACACGGCCTGCCCTTCTCATTGTATTAACTCTGCCATTTAACACTTCCAATTAAATACTTCTAATCTGTCAACATAAGCTTAAATCAATACCTAATGAGTCAATATCTAATTTTACAGAAGATTCCATACCACCTTCTGACTGGAAAGCAAAGCACAGAAGCAGGCATGGGCTTTGCGGCAGTTTCTCAACAGCAACCACGTCTTCCCCCACTCCCACTTAGAATTACCAAGCCTCATTTAGCTTTGAAAAGGAGCCCAGATTTCCCACTTAAAACAGAGTCCCTTCTAAGTATATCTGTCTGAATTCATTGTGTAACACAGACTAACAGAATTTGCTCCCTTAGTGTCAACTACAGGCAATCTACAGTTCCTATTAGAGAAAATGAGTTAGCTTGTTGCTGCACTGTCCCTTGGGTTAACAGCTGTGGTGCTACCTGTTATCAGGAGGCTCAGGAAAATCTGAAACAGAACATATATGTGGTATATGTAAAATTACCAATTCCTTGATAGGAAGAACGGAGCTGCTTCTGATTAGATGTTAAGAATTAACGTTCCCAAAGAATAGTATGATGTTACAACAGAAATAAGAGTTCAGGGTGCCTGGGTGGCTCAGTGGGTCAAACCCTCTGCCTTCAGCTCAGGTCATGATCCCAGCGACCTAGGATCGAGCCGCATCAGGCCCTCTGCTCAGCGGGGAGCCTGCTTCCTCCTCTCTCTCTGCCTGACTCTCTGCCTACTTGTGATCTGTCAAATAAGTAAACAAAATCTTTTTTAAAAAAAGAAATAAGAGTTCAAATATTGTCAAACAAAATACTGCCTTGTGAGACAAGGCTGGGGGACCACTGGGTGTTAGCAGTGAGATCTACTGGATTAAAAACACTATTTAGGTTCATCTAACCTACACTAAACACATCCTGCAAAAACTGAGTTAACCAAATAATAAAACAGGCAACTCATCTTTGAATAATCTAGTGTTAGCCATCATGTGTCATAAATGAATTTGGTAAGCACTGGTTTATAAGATGGTAACTGCACAAGCTACATCATAAAGTTATGATGGGATATTTGTGATCTGCATCTGACCAAGCTACAATATAAAATGCTAGGAAATATAGTTTAACCTCAATTATGATATTGGCCCTGGTGAAACTTAAATGAAGAGAATGTGTATATCTGACAATGCCTATCTGTAAGAGGGATATCTGAGCACAGTCACATCCTCAACATTTACCTTTTTATTTAACAGTGCTATAAAATAAATACACAAAGGCTATGAACTAAAAAACAAACAAACAAACAAACAAACAAAAAATCAAAGGAAAGAATGCCCTCTAGTGGGAACATAAAATAAGTTAAAAAAAACAACCCACTGAAGTACTATGTAAAAAGTCTTTTTTACCCTTAATTTTTAAAAATGAAAAAAAGGGGGCACCTGGGTGGCTCAGTGGGTTAAAGCCTCTGCCTTCGGCTCTGGTCATGATCCCAGGCTTCTGGGATGGAGCCCCGCATCGGGCTCTCTGCTCCGCAGGGAGCCTGCTTCCCCCTCTCTCTCTGCCTGCCTCTCTGCCTACTTGTGATTTCTGTCTGTCAAATAAATAAATAAAAATCTTTTTAAAAAGATAAATAAAAAATAAAAGTGAAACAAAGGCTTTTACAGTTGTTTATTCACAGAGATTTATTTATTTTTAAAGATTATTTTAAAATACTTTCTACACCCAATGTGGGGCTCAAACTTACAACCTCGAGGATCAAGAATTACACGCTCTACTAACTGAGTTAGCCAGGCACCCCTATTTACAGTTTCACCTTTTATCACCCAAAAGGTGATATAGCCTTTTCATTGGAATAAATTTTTAGGTAGGGAAGAGCTGATTGGAAGGGAAGGTCAATAAAGGGCAGCGATGTGTCAAGGATCACAGTGAAAAAGAACAGAGAAGGAAACTGACCCCACCTAGAATTTGAAGGCCTAGGATTATACAGTATTTGTCAGTGACAATTTTTTAAAAAAGATTTTATTTGTTTGACAGAGAGAGAAAGCATAAGCAGGGGGAGCTGCAGAGGGAGAGGGAGAAACAGGTTCCTTGCTTGATCCCAGGACCCGGGGTTCATGATCTAGGCTGAAAGCAGATGCTTACCGTGTGAGCCACTCAGGCACCCCGTCAAAGACAATCTATTCTGACTTCTAGTGCCACGTAATTTCGGGAGCAGACCTTCTTTTTACTTTAACAAAACATCTAAGTACCAGGCATTTTTTTTTAAGATTTTATTTATTTATTTGGCAGGGAGAGATCACAAGTAGGCAGAGCGGCAGGCAGAGAGAGAGGAGGAAGCAGGCTCCCTGCTAAGCAGAGACCCTGAGATCACAACCTGAGCCAAAGGCAGAGGCTTAACCCACTGAGTCACCCAGGTGCCCTATACCATGCATTTCTTTCTTTTCTTTTTTTTTAAAATTTATTTACTTATTTTCAGCGTAACAGTACTCATTGTTTTTGCACCACACCCAGTGCTCCATGCAATACGTGCCCTCTCTATTACCCTCCACCTGGTTCCCCAACCTCCCAACCCCCACCCCTTCAAAACCCTCAGGTTGTTTTTCAGAGTCCATAGTCTCTCATGGTTCATCTCCCCTTCCAATTTCCCTCAACTCCCTTCTCCTCTCCATCTCCCCATGTCCTCCATGTTCTTTGTTATGCTCCACAAAAAAGTGAAACCGTATGATACTTGACTCTCTCCGCTTGACTTATTTCGCTCAACACAATCTCTTCCAGTCCTGTACCATGCATTTCTAATAAGCCTATGCACTTCTAATAAGTGTGACTTTTAAAAAAAGAGGATATTATACTATATGCACTATACGATAATTTTAACAGTAAGAACAGCACAGAGAACTATGCCATTAAAACAACTTTATGGCGATAAGGACAATTCCCAAGAACAGGCTCTTTGCATTTAGGTGGTTGAAAAATCAAGCAATCCTTTGAAAGAATCTCAGATGAACATGGAAGCAATTTAAAAAATGAACTGGGGTGCCTGGGTGGCTCAGTCGTTAAGCAGCTGCCTTTAGCTCAGGTCATGATCCCAGGGTCCTAGGATTGAGCCCCTCATCAGGCTCCCTGCTCATCAAGAAGTCTGCTTCTCCCTCTCCTGCTCCTCCCACTTCTGTTCCCTCTCTTGCCGTCTCTATCAAATAAATAAATAATCTTAAAAAAATAATAATAAATAAATGAACTGTTCTGACTCTGTGAAAAGCAGAAGGAGCCAGCATTTAAGAGGGTTGAAGGATATTTTGAAATACCTGGAGAAACATCTCAAGCAAAACTGCTGCAGGAAGGAATTTAAGATATATTTTAAAATGCTTCACAAACTGGGAGCCTAGATCAGGAGTGAAAAGTTTTCCCTCTTTCTATTAAAGCATCACAGAGGAACTACAATCAATCATGCCTTGCAAAGGTAAAGAAACTCTAGGAGTTAAAAAAAAAAAAATAGAAAAAGCCCTACTTAATTATTTTTAGAATTAGGAACAAAAACCAAAAAAATTAAATACATATGTAACTCTATACATGTTTACTTTAAAAAATCTCTGCCATATGGTTAAGGGAGAAAGTTAAAAGAATAGAAAACTGGGTAGAGAGACCCATATAAAGATACCATTCAAGAAAAGCCCTACAGTTAAAGAGAGTCTGGGGCAGAGGAAGAAAAGAAATGAGATAGAGGTATACAACTGAGGGAAGGGAAGATTCAGAAGAAACAGAACTGGGTGACCAAGAGGACACTGGAATAGAGAAAATATGGGTAAGTTGGAGAAGTAGGTTCACAGCACTTTTGCTTTTCACACTTAACAGACCTGCCTGAAACTGATACACGATTCGAAATTTAGAACAACCTTTTCTGTATGTAGCCTCGGCTTTCCTACTTTTATTGTTTTTTTAGGTAGAATTCTTCAAGTTCTGTCACATGTAACAATAAGGAGTATCTATCTATCCTTTCATTATTTACTGAGTATCTATCTACTATGTGCCAGATACACAAATGTCTGCTATACAGAGCTAATATTACACTGGTATGAGTAGCAACTTCTACCACTACTACTGTGTGCCAGAAAGCTGACACGTATTGCTTTCTTAATCTTCACAATAAAGTTATGAGGCAGTTGCAAAGTGTGATAAAACTTCTTTTGTGGCTAAGGAGATTCAAAGCCAGTTCAAATCTGCCCCAAAAAGTGGACAGAGAGGCAGGGGTTGGACTGGGTTCCTTATGCATTTTGTCAAGAAGGGAAGTTAAATTCATCTCTCAAAGTTTCCAATTAGAGGAAGTTGGTCCATCTGGAATAAATGACTGGTTTGCTTGGTTTTAAAGAACTGGTCTACCCTCTTATTTCATAGAACTGCATCCCTGGCCTGCAAAGGAAACCTTAGTAACAATGGACTTGCTCGCTCATGAACTGACGAACAGCCTTTCAGAAACTCTTATCTGGAAATAGAGAGGCTTCTATATTACTCAAACTGTTATTACATTCAGCCATGATTACAGCTGTTTTCTGACTCACACATAAAATGAAGGAAGAGTATATAAGGATTTCAGTAGATATCTGTTGAATGAATGAAAAGAGAAGAGGGTATTTTCCTAGAGTAATTAGATAAGAGTTCAAAAAGAGAGAAGGGAAAGGGACTACTGTGTGTCTATAATAGACTTCTTGATGTATGAATGACTGAATGATGAAAATTGAGGGGGAAGAGAAAGCGACTGAACAACAGGTACTTGTTTCCTATAGGAGAAAAGAAAAGGAGTTAGGCAAAAATGCTGCGCCCAATACTTGCAGGCACCAGCCACCAGCCAGCGACAACAGCCCAGCAGAGCTCGATTGCCAGCTGTAACAAATGATGCCACTGGGGGTGGGAAACAGGTTACTTCTGGTCAGTCACAGTTTTATGTGTAAAAATAAAAAATAAAAGCCCGGCATTCATATATATGCGTTGCACTGGTGTAACTGCTTTCACAGAAGCAGAACTACTGCAGAGAAACTATTGGTCCATTTGCGAGCCCTGC
This sequence comes from Meles meles, assembly GCF_922984935.1. Classification (NCBI taxonomy): domain Eukaryota; kingdom Metazoa; phylum Chordata; class Mammalia; order Carnivora; family Mustelidae; genus Meles; species Meles meles. The sequence continues at coordinate 40,788,382 of NC_060080.1, forward strand.
CCAGGCAGGCCCACAGGGCGAGGCAGAGTGCTCGGCCCTCCTGAAACAAGTAACCTGAGAGAAGGCGACCGTTCTAATGAAAATATCTAGTGCTTATATTCTGCAGAGATTTGGAAAGGCGAATACTAGTAAAAAACACTAAATTTCAAACTTGTAGGGGCTAGTCTAGAGAAATTAAAACACTTAAGTGGGCATTCCACGACATAGGGGAATCTCCGTCAGCTCACCTCTACCCAGCAAAGTTCCTTCAATAACCAATCAGTATTTAACTGACCTTGATGCCCCAGGCACCTGCTGAAACGCTTGGTCACTGAACTGCTGTTCTCTTACAGATAAATAAAGGGAGGACACAAGCACTAAGCACCGGGCTCCAAAAGCACACAGCCATTAAGTGGCAGACCAATGACTGCTACACAGGGCAACCTACTGGGACACGCCTTGTGACAATAAATCTGTTGTTTCAGAAGTGTTTCTCTTTAGCAGTTTTTATGTGCTACCATGTAGAGATAAATAAAATTTCAGGAAGCTGGAAACTTGTCTGGCCTCACTCCTTCAAATCACGGCAGAGCAATCAATAGGACTCTCAAATATATAGTTTATTTTTCACTTTCGGTCTTTTCAAACAAATCAGGAAATCCAGGATACATGCATCTTCAGACATGGAAAGTGACAGCCTATGACACACGCCACAATCTCATCCTACAATACTACACCACTGTGCTCCAATGAACTACGATTCTTCCCTGTATCAATGGGCGCCAGTCCCTACAAAAAAACAAGTGGTAAAAGGATACATACTATACGGAACCACTTCCCTAAATTTAAAAGTACACAATATTCTATGGACACATATATGTATGCAAAGCATACTGAAGGGTGAACAGAAAGGATACATACCAATTGCCAAGACATGCTACTCGGGGAGGTAGAGATAGAAGGAAACAGAATGGAATCAAGAAAGGATATAAAATGGAATTCACCTGTATCTGCAAAGCCTTAATTCTATGTTTAAAATGTTTTCTTAAAAAAAAAAAAAAAAAAAATCAGCCAACATGGACAAATTCCCCATCTCCTCTTAACTTAGAAAGTAACATGGAAGAGAACTTTTAGACACAGGGTGGCTGGTTTTGTGCAGAGGTATAAATGCATAAAATAGCTGACCTCATGAAATTATGAAATAAAACTTTGGGGGTGCAAAGATGGGTTCTATATCCTATACCTGTAAATTCCTGCTAATATGAATTAGTTGCTCAGTGTCCAGCTAAGCATTCAAGAATGACTTCTCTCAGGCACGGTCTATGAGCTGGGCAGGCTAAACAACGCAAAGGCAGTGTGACGTTCATACCACTGGACACTGACAGCAGGGTGGAGGCACCATTTAGAATGCTTTCCCATCATATACTTGGCCAATTAAGTACAAAGAGCTTAGGGGACTTATTGCCTGGAAAGACAGACTATATATACTTGTGCAAGAAAAGAATGTAATTTCAAACAACTAAAAGGTGAAACATACTTAATGGTATTGCCCGCCCCCCACACTGCATCCCCCCCCAATCCTACCCCCGAACTTCCTGGCCTACATTTAAACATTTTAAAACTAATTTTCTGCAACTGTTTGAAGGAAAAGGGAAGAAAACTGGAAATCCTTAATGTACCACAAGATGACCAGGAAGGGAGCAGAAAACATAGTGTCTAATAGTATCTACTTAATGATATTTGAGCTAGAAATGCATGCACATGTACTTGTGATAAATTCCTAGTCAAGCAAGGCACATGACAGTTCTTTCTACTGTAGTGGAAAAGATTTGTCCTGGATTAATATAATAGTAGGAGCTAATTTTGCACTGATTTACCTAAACACATTATTTAATTTTTAAAAAAAGATTTTATTTATTTATTTGACAGACAGAGAGCACAAATAGGCAAAGAGGCAAGCAGAGAGAAAGGGGAAAGCAGGCTGGCTGCTGAGCAGAGAGTCCAATGTGGGGCTCGATCCCAGGACCCTGAGATCATGACCTGAGCCGAATGCAGAGGCTTTAACCCACTGAGCCACCCAGGCACCCCTAAACACATCATTTTAATCAACAAAAAATTCTGACCACCTGCGGTACCCAATCAGTGCTTAAAATTTATTAGGAAATAAAGAAATGTAAACAACCACACTACAGTCTGAAGAGTGACTCAGGGACAGAGAACTATGGAAATGCATCCAACATGAACAATAACAATAAATGATGATCTATTCTGGGGTGCCTGGGTGGCTTAGTCGGCTGAGGGTCTGACTCTTGATTTTAGCTTGGGTCATGATCTAAGGTCGTGGAATCTCGTCCTGCATCAGGCTCCATGCTCAGCTCAGCATCTGCTTCTCCCTTGCCCTCTGCTCCTCCCCCTACTCGAGCCTCTCTCTCAAACAAATAAAATCTTAAAAAAAAAAAAAAAAAGATGACCTCTTCTGGTTGGAAGGGTACAAGAGAACCCTCTGACACAACTCTTTGTCCCATGCAGTTCCTGAGGTACCTTTTCTTCAAAACACTGAAATAACCACCTCAGGTCCCTTTCTTCCATGTTATCTACACACAGAATAATTAACTCTAAACTCAAACTCATTCTCAGAAATCCATCACATAGCTTTAAGACAAAAATTCAGTCACTACCTCCTCTTGTCTAGGCTAGCCAATTTAAAACCTAACAGGTCTTCAAGATGCTTCCTTCAACTGTTACATTATTCTTCTTTATGTCTGCTCCAGTCCTTTACTGATTTTAATAAAGGGACCTACAGCAGACTTAAAACTCTGGAGAGGACTAGAAATAATTAACACAAAGTGCAGAGAATGCTCTAGCACTGGGAGAAAAGAGGCAGTTTACATCTGGTTTAGGAAGCATACTTATCCAATTTTAGACGTTACCTTTGAGGTGATAATGAAACATGAAAGCAGAAAGATATTGTAAACAGTCAGGCTGATCTTTGGAATATTCCCTTTAAGAAAGAACACATCTCTGTATCAGGGAGAGAGACATACAATAATAGTATGGAACAGAAAGAAGGAAAGCACAAAATAAGGAAAATGAACAGTATAGAGTTTGAAGTCTCTAAGAAATCAACTGGTGTTCAAAGGTAAGTATCCAAAGGTAAAAATAAAATTAAAAAATTGGCTGTATATTATTATTCGTGTTTTTTCTTCCCTCCACTTATGAACACTTCTAGCCAAGACTCTGAGCAGTACGACCCTCCTGAGGAGGGCACCATACAGAATATGCATCCAGGCTGACAATATATCAAATATAACTTTGAAATGCAACACTCAGAAGAGCAGTTCACCCACTTAAAAAAGGAATGGCAGTAACTTCAAGAGCAAACGTTACAGAGCAGGTAAACAAATAACTTTACTGGCAGGGATCTAAAGCCTGCCTGACTGCAAAGAGATTGCTTTCTTCATTAATAAAAGGGGGAAGAAAGCATATAATAATCTTTCTGTATTGCAGAGCTGACACAGATATATATATAGATAGATAGATAGATAGATAGATATATCTATCTATCTATCTATCTATCTATCTATATATATATCTGTTTATATATAAATTTCTCTTCCCTTCCTTCACATTTCAAGGATATCAAGAGCATGTGAATTACAAAGTAGGGTGCTCCTTATTACCGCTGTTTCTCAGCTTCAAGCCTACGCTTCTGTGAGCAGCCCTGCAAAGCTGGGTCTCTCGGAGGTGGTTCTTCACCAGGGGCCGTCCCCCAGGAGATATCTGGCAATGTATGGAAATGTCTGGGTTGGAGGGAGGGTATCAAATGAGTAGAAGGCCAAGTATGTTACTCAACATCCTCCAAAGCACAGGATAGCCACCTGGCCCAAGATGTCAATGGTATTGAGGTTAAGCAACCATGTCTAGGGTCTGCTAACCATTATTCAGACTCCCTTGGCAGCTGGCTTCATGTTTACATTCTGCCAATGGGAGGCCCTAGAGGGAGAGAGAAAGCATCCCTCCAGCAGAAGAGGGGCTCTGGCCCTGGCATTCTCATCACCAGCCAGTTGCATCCTGCTCATAAAACTCTAGTAACACCACCTTTTCCTTTTTTGTAAAAGTGGAAATGTCTACATCTGTACTGTCCAACGCAACAGCTATTAGCCATTAAGCTGAGAAAGTCTAGAAGCAGTGATGCCCCAGCAGCAATGAGCACACACAGCACCATGATCTTGGTTTCTAAACAGTATCCTCCACTAACAGGAACCAGAGCTCCCTGGGAAGATGGATAACTTCAGGGGATGGGGCAGGGCAAGTGCATGAGCCTGTAATAAGTAGTTCTACAATGAATGATGCAGAGAGAATGATGCATACATGTCAAAGGATACAGAAGATACCTTCAAGGGGTTTTTGTTTTGTTTTGTTTTGAAGATTTTATTTATTTATTATTTGTCAGAGAGATATAGAAAGAGAGAGTGCAAACAGGAGGAGTGGCAGGTAGAGAGAGAAGCAAGCTCCCCGCTGAGCAGGGAGCCTGACATAGGACTCGTTCCCAGGACCCTGGTATCATAACCTGAGCTGAAGGCAGACGCTCAACCGACTGAGCCACGCAGGTGTCACTTAAAGAGGTTTCCACTGGCCAAATCTGGGATAATCTGAGCACCAAAATAAATAACAAAAGTATTAGATTATAACCCACTGAACAATTCTAGTGTCCATACTGATACAAATAAAAAAGTCAAAGAGAAGGGGGGGAAAATTCCTTATAGTGTAGGAAATAGGAAAAGAGAAATCCTCTTCCTTACGGTAAACATGTAGATTAGATACAGAGATCAGTTACTGCCAAAACCTACTTCACGAGCACTGGACCTGTGCTGTCCAGTCTGAAGTCACTAGCCACATGTAACTTCTTAAATGTAACTTTAGATCAAATATAATTTAAAATCTGGTTCCACACAAGCCACATTTCAAGTGCTCACATGGCTAGTAGCTACTGCACTGTATAGCAAGGTATTGGACAATGGCATTTGAGACTAAACTATAATTTTGTGAGGATAAATTCTAGAACAAATAACAAGGTAAGATCTAATTCTCTTCTTTTCTGAAACTCTTAAAATTTAGTATTGGAATTTAAAAAACAATTTCATAATGATAAAGAGTAAACAATAGCAACAAAATTTGGAAGCTGGAAAGCAGATGGATGAGTGGTAACAAGAGTTAGGAAACTGAAGACAGTTAAATCCCAATCTGGGTAAAGGAGAAAACAAAGAAACAACGCAATTTACAGGGCAGAAGCAACAATATGTCCAGGACTGGCACATCAGGTACCAACAGAGTGAAAGGATGGAGAACTGTAGAAACATGGAAGATGTAAAAGGACTTTAGAAGCAGTTATCTTTTTTAAAAAAATTTATTTATTTATTTGACAGAGATCACAAGTAGGCAGAGCGGCAGGCAGAGAGAGAGGAGGAAGCAGGCTCCCTGCTGAGCAGAGAGCCCGACGTGGGGCTCGATCCCAGGACCCCGAGACCATGACCCGAGCTGAAGGCAGAGGCTTAACCCACTGAGCCACCCAGACGCCCAGCAGTTACATTTCTTTTAAGCCTTTAAATTCTAGTTAGTTGGGTCATCTAGGTGGCTCAGTTGGTTAAGTGTCTGCCTTCAGCTCAGGTCATGATCCTACGGTTCTGGATCAAATCCTGCATGAGGCTCCCTGCTCGGTGGGGAGCCTGCTTCTCCCTCTCCCTCTGCCTGATGATCCCCTTGCTTGTGCTCTCTCTGACAAATAAATAAAATCTTTTAAAATAAATAAATAAATTCCAGTTAGTTAACATACAGTGTAATATTAATTTCAGGTGTACAATATAGTGATTCAACATTTCCATATATTACTCGTTGCTTATCACAAGTGCATTCCTTAATCCCCACCATCTCCGTTCTGGTAACCACCAGTTCTCTATAGTTAAGAGTCGAGAAGCAGTTACATTTCTTTTTTTAAAAAAGATTTTATTTATTACTTATGTGAGAGACAGAGCACGGGTTGGGGGATCAGGGAGCAGAGGGAGAGAATCCCAAGCAGACTCCTCACTAAGCACAGAGCCTGATGCAGGGCTCAATCCCACATCCCTGATGATCATGACCTGAGCTGAAATCAAGAGTTGGACGCTTAACCAACTGACTGAGCCACTCAGATGCCCTGAAAGGCAGTTATATTTCTAAGTTGCCTCTCCAACAGTATACTCCAAGTGGAAAGTAAAAGCTTATTCGTTAAAGCAGGTAAACCAGGGAGTCTTGAACCTACGGAACTCATGGCATTGTTGACAGCAACACAGTAAAATGCATTATGTATTGAAATGGGCAGAGTTGCAGTTAAGTAACTGAATTACTTTCAGGAGAAGCAGTGTTGGGGGGGGGGGGGAGAATACAACATTAAAGAGAAGAAAACTGGAATACTTGTCTAGAAGTTTCAATACCCTTTTAAGTGAGAAAATGGAGGGGAGGAAATAACCAACAGAATAACTCAAGAAAATGTCTCAGAAAAAAGGATATGAGTTGCCAGACTAAAAATGCCCATAGAATACCCAGCATGGTGGATAAAAGGAGATCTACCAATCACATTTCAGAGGTTCTGTTAGCTTCCAGAAGAGGGGCATAGAGGTCACACAAAGATCAAAGATCTGATGTTTGCAATAGGAACACTGGACACTGAAAGGGGATGCATTACTGTCACCAAAGTTCTAAAGGAAAGACTTTCCAAACTAAAATTCCACACCAGGAAAGTTATCACTCAAGTATGCAGGCAGTATAACAACATTTTAAACATGTATTAAGTCCTTAAAAAATTACTTTCCACGCATCCTTTCTCCTGAAACTATAGGAGTATAAGTTACCAAAAGAGTGAGAGAGGAAAACAACGGGGAGATGGACTCTAGTAATCAGAAGACTGAATCAGAAGATCCAATAAAAGAAGGAAGCAACAGGGGCGCCTGGTGGCTCAGTGGGTTAAAGCCTCTGCCTTCAGCTCAGGTCATGATCCCAGGGTCCTAGGATTGAGCCCCGCCTTGGGCTCTCTGCTCGGCAGGGAGCCTGCTTCCTCCTCTCTCTGCCAGCTTCTCTGCTTACTTCTGATCTCTGTCTGTCAAATAAATAAATAAAATCTTAAAAAAAAAAAAAAAAGGAAAAGAAAAGAAAAGAAAGAAGCAACAAAATCACCAGGAAACTAGACGGGGTGAAGTGGGAAGCCCCATAATCATCAGTCCCCACCAGAGCATTGACACTCAAAGCCATGTATGCCAAGGGGTCATCATCTAAATCCTGAGGTCACAGTAGTGTTTGTTTTATACTGTTTCCTGAAGTTTGACACCATTCAGGTAAGTACACAAATCATGAACACACAGCCTGGTTTTCACAAAGTGAACACAATGTGTGTAACACCTAGGTGAAGAACCCCAAAAGTCTCCCTCATGCCCCTTCTAGTAAACACCCAAGTTACTATCTTAACTTTTAACACTCTATGTTAATTTTCCATCTTGTTGACATACACGTGTAAATACACGTACACACGTATTAATACTTACAGTGTTCTCACAGGCATTTGTGCACATTACTAGCTGAGGGTAAAAACAGTCAACTGTCTCCCTTCTTTTTTCTGCCCTCACAGTGTAAACAAGTATTTTTTTCATGGTCTATTTAGTCCCATGTTTTTCACCTTTCTGGACTGTTTACAGGTGGTTTTACAGTTTCAGATGGCCCCTAACAGTATGGCTGCAGTGCTGTCCAGTGTTCCTATACCCCGTAAGGCTGTGACGTGTCTTACAGAGAAAATATATATTAAATAAGCTTTGTTCGGGCATGAGTTACACTGCTCTTGGCTATGAGTTCTATGATCATAAATCAACAAAATGTATTACATAAGCTATCTTTCAACAGAATCACTTATAAAAAAACAAGACTGATCTATTGATGAAAATGTGACCAGAGGCTTACAGGAGCCTAACCCTGAATTTCCCCTAGGAGCAGTTATTCAGTATTTGCTAATTCGGTGTTCAGGGAAACTTTGATGAACTACCAGAAGTAGTAAGAATCAACCATACATACACAATCACAGAGTACTGTACATTTTCCTATTAATCTGATAATAGGACAAGACCCAGGGAGTCTTGGCCCAGGCTCAGCTGCTTGTCTGGACTGGGCTGGTCACGAATGAATGCTAATGAAGTTGTGTTCTCCCCACCAGGACAGAGGTTCAGCCGAGGACCCTCATAGCCCCCAAGTGTTCTGCTCTGACCTGTTCATGAAAGCAGGAGGTGGGCCACCGTGAACAGCCATCCTCTTACCACACCTCTGCCATAAATCTGCCTTGGGCCACACAAAGGCCAGCTGAATCCCCCAGCTGTGGTGGTCCTGAGTTTCCAGGGGTCAATCATGACCTCACTCAATGACTTCAAAGAGTCTCCCAGAAACTCTCAGTGAGGCTGAAGGCAGCCTGTTCAGCTTCTCCTGTCCTCGGTGATTTCACCCAATAGAGGAAGTTGCCCTCTCCTCACACTGCAAAGCTGTAGTTTCCTACTCCATATTTCGTAACTAAAAATGTTAGATAGGAATAGATATATCGAGGGGTAAAGTATAGAGAAAGACAAGAGATGATCAAGACAAAGGTCCAGACGGTGGTAATGAACATGTTTGTGAGATAGTCTGCTTTTTAATATGGGTGATGGAAACAAAGATCTTTGTTTTATCTTTTTACTGAATACACACATTGTATATACTTTTCTGAATGCATGATACATTTCTCACATATGTAAAAACTCCATTTTTAAAGAAAAGGACTGGCTTACTGGCCTTGCATCTTAAAAATGGTAAATACTGTTTAGACTTTTTAAAAAAAAGAGCTAGAAACTTCTTTTAAAAACTGTAAGAGGGGGGTGCCTGGGTGGCTCAGTGGGTTAAAGCCTCTGCCTTCGGCTTGGGTCATGATCCCAGGGTCCTGGGATCGAGCCCCGCATCCAGCTGTCTGCTTGGTGTGGAACCCGCTTCCTCCTCTCTCTCTGCTTCTCTGCCTCCTTGTGATCTCTGTCTGTCAAATAAACAAATTAAATCTTTAGAGAAAAAAAATGCTGTAAGAGGATATTTTCATTACCTCTTGGTGGGTGAGTGAGGCCTGTCTAAACAATACAGGGAACCTGAAACCATAAATGGGGTGGGAGGGAAGCACACTAAATTTGATGAGAGGTATACAACTTTAATATTGGCAAAAGATTCCACAAACAAAGTCAAATGACAACAGATGAGGAGAAATATTTGCAATAAACAAAAATGATGGGCTCTTAAAAATTAAGAAAAAGACCAACAGGAAAAAAAAAATTAGAAAAATGGGAAATGAGATATGACCAGGTATACTGAAGAGGAAGTATGTGATTCAAGTACATCCTTGGTAATAAGAAAAGTATCTAAAGTCCTCCAAAATTCTCAATGTCATTCAGTAAAAGGCCTAATTCAAGTAAGGCTCATGAAAATCTTAAAGTAGAAGGTTCAAGGATGACTGGTAAAATAAAAAGTAAGCTATCATGCCTGTGAATCAAAAACTGGCTTTACGCTGAGGTAAAACTGACCCTCCTCCTACCAGACCTTCCTTCAAAAAATTAAAATGCTCTCATTTGATAAGAGCTCTAGCTTAGGCACCACCCACAGTCAACACAGAAGTCAGGCGAATCAAAGCCTTCACTCTTTGCTAACAACATTTTAGCTTCCTTACGTAGTTACATACTTGCTACATCTTCCACTTGCCCACTTATCTTGCACCATTGTAAGGTCATGTACTTGATGACCCTGTTCTACCTAATGTTTTTAATAGTGACTTGGAAAATGACAGAAAATGTACTTATAAAAGCTTGTGCATGAAAAAACAGCTACAACATTGGGTGACAGAACAGAAATTCAAAGAAGGGTGAATGTGTGTGCCAAAGTAAGATAAATATTTAAGGGGAATCTCATAAAGTCCTGCCTTTAGATGAAACAGCAATCTATGGGCTAAAAAATTCTGGGAGAATTAACTAAGTAGAACTTCAGCTTCAGTATTAGCTTAAGCTGGGATGTGATTGCTAAAAAAAACAGCAAATAAACAAGTTCAGGTGGTATAAACAAACGTGTAAGATACATAACTGTAATATTCCCACAGCGTCTTACTCCTGTTGGACCATATGTGAAGAACTGCATTCAGTTCTGGGTGCCTTGTTTTAAAATGAGAAACAAATACAGTATAATAACAGAATGGCAAAGGTTCTAGAAACTAAGTCAAGAGAAATTACTAAAAGACCAAATGAGCTATTTAGCAGAAGAGGTGGGAGTAGGTAATGCACAGGGGATGTGACAGCTTTAAACAGAGCTAGCATAAGAAAGTAGTGCACTGGTTCTCCCGCCACTGAAGTCAAAACCAGAAGGCACTAAATGCAACATGCTACCCTGTACTGTATCCTGCAACAGAAAAAGACTAGCAGAGAAACTAGTAAATCCAAGTAAGTCTCCAGTTTAATAATAATGTACCAATGTCGGGGAAGTAGTATTGACAAATATGCCAGGGTAACATGTTAACTTTAGGAGAAAACGGGTGAGAGGTATATGGAAAGTCTTTTTTTTTTTTTTAAAGATTTTATTTATTTATTTGACAGCGAGAGAGAGAGCACAAGTAGGCAGAGAGGCAGGCAGAGAGAGAGAGAGAGGGAAGCAGGCTCCCCACCCTACCTTTGCAACTCTTCCATAAATTTGAGATTATGACAAATTAAAAGGTTATAAAAAGAAAGAAGGAGGCAGATGGTTCAACAAATGACTTTTCAATAGCATAGTCAATGCTCTTATCAATGCATGGGTTGTATTCAGAGATTAGACAAACTGAAACGCGCTTTGGGAAGGATATCTGCATATTTCATGGCACACTGTTACCATTTAAACTGGAGGTCAAATGAATTTAGGAGGACCCCTAATATCTAACCTTGGAGTCCAAAAGCCAGAATGTAAAGAACAAAGCTAACTGAAGCAGATCCATCAACACTAGGGAAATAATCTTAGATTTCCAATAATGTTGCAACTGATTCTCCTCGTTTTGTTTTTGTTTAAGGTTTAATTTATTTGAGAAAGAGAGAGCTAGTGAGAGAGAACAAGCCAGGGGGAGAGGCAGAGGGAGAAGCAGGCTCCCTGCTGAGCAGAGAGCCCAATGTGGGGCTTGTCCCAATACCCTGGATCATGACCTGAGCTGAAGCCAAGACACTTAACTGAGACACCCACTCTGTTCATTTTTTTTTTTTTAAGCCTTATTTATTTTAGAGAGAGAGAGAGAGAAAAAGAGAGAACATGAGTAGGGGAGGGGCAGAGGAAAAGAGAGAGAGAGAGAGAGAGAATCTCAAGCAGACTCTGCTGAGCACAGAGTCTGGGGTGGGGGGGGCTTGATCTCAGTCGGACCAGAGCTGAAATTAAGAGCTGGATGCTCAACCGATTGAGCCACCCATGCACCCCACTTCTGCTAGTTTTGAAGAGGACCCCAAAGCCTTCTGTAAGTGTTTTTCCAACTATAGGTCATGACCCAATGAAATCAGTTTAGTCACAACAGCTCTCCCTGGAGGTAACACTCCCAGGGGGCAGGCTGGAACTCACAGTGACTGGGGGGTACTACTGGAGTTTACAAGGGAATGGTACCAAAGATACAAGGTGTCTGGAAATGCAGTAAAGAATTGTCCAGCATCCCAATAAGATATGCCAAATCTCCCACTAGACATTCAAGTACAAAATATAATAATAATAATAAACGTTTAAAATTATCTAATCAAACTACCAAACTTCACTTCCCCCATAAACACAAAGTATTTTTTGCAGCTTTAGCAAACACTTATTTTCCAGGCATGTCACTATTTTGTAAGACCACTGTGCTTTATTCAGAACTTTACAAAAGGCTCTCTAACATTTCAGAAAATCTGATGAAGCTGTTTGTAATAGCTGAGTTTCTAATAGAGCATACCTATACCAGATTGCTTTTATAGCTATAACTTTCGAATAAGTAACACAGACTCCTCTGAAGAGATTTATTTCCAAACATTATTGAGTAGGGATTTATGCAAGAGGGTTCTTTCCAAATTGTATTAACATTAAAAAGTATTTCACAGTGGGGCGCCTGGGTGGCTCAGTAGGTTAGGCGTCTGACTCTTGGCTTCTGCTCAGGTCATGATCTTAGTTGAGGGACTGGGGGCTGGTTTGGGGCTCTGCATTCAGCATGGAGTCTGAGAGCCTCTCCCTCTCCCTCTACCCCTCCCCACCATTTGCACACACTCTCTCTAAAATGAGTAAGTAAATCTTGTAAGAGAAAGTATTTCACATCAAGTTTGCCCTATTACATTTAATTTTTTGTGGCAGAATGATTAGAAATCATTAGAAATGTTGTGAAAATTAAATGTTAAATTTTATTGAGGGTTGTTATTCTTTTCTTTTTTACTCTAATAATGTCTCCCAAAGTCTACCACATAGCTGTCACTATTTCTTTTTCCAGTCTAGACTGTACTCCCTATTATCTATCAAGATGCGCTGTCTAGGGGGGGTTAAAGACTAGAAAATAAATGTACGTTGCTAATGGTAGCTTCCATAAGGTTTTCTGTTGGACTTCACTTCCTTGTCCCATACCAAGTCATTTCAGAGAATTATTTTGACACTACACTTATAAACAAGGTCAAACTCACTGAAGAGTATATACTGCTACTTTTGTTTACATATGTTGACAATCTAATTTATGTTATCCCTACATCAAGTAAGATCATGTCCCTCTTTATATTTTCCCTCTTTTTTAAAACTTCCTCTTATTTCATTTTTCTTCATTCTAACAGTTTTTATTCTACTATCTACATATATCTCAGCTCTTTCATTTTCCTACACTTTTTATAGGGTATGTTTCCTGATCTTATTTAAATTCAAACGTATTTACTGTAAATAGATGCAGGCACTCAATGATGTACTTCACTGTAACATCTAGGGTAGTTGATGACTTATCAATGAACTTTATTTAGGAATAACCAACAGAGTATTAAAATATTTGTTATACAAATAACTAAGGCACTTGGTCTGATAGGGTTGAGGATCATTCATTTAGTGGATCTTAAGCAGAATTTCTTGCAAATGGAATAGAACAGAAAAATTATCAGAGTACACTGCAAATAGGTTAGTTTCATAAAACTTCTGTTTCCATTATGTGTGTGTGTGTTTTCTGAGTGTTGAAAAATGTGTTCCTTGGGGCGCCTGGGTGGCTCACGCCATGATCCCAGGGTCCTGGGATTAAGCCCAGCATCGGGCTCCCTGCTTGGCAGGAGGCCTGCTTCTCCCTCTTCTACTCTCCCTGCTTGTGTTCCCTCTCACTGTCTCTCTCTGTCAAATAAATAAATAAGATCTAAAAAAAAAAAAAAAAGTGTTTCTTGCTACAATTCAGGGCCAAGTAAGTTTGCAAGCCACTGTTAAAGTCCCTTCCTTCTCCACCTCCCCCAATAACTGTACAGAGCAGTGGTCAACAATACTCCTACAAGGTCATTTCCCCTCTTAGGCTTTCTGCAATCTATTTCCCATCTCCCGGTCCTCTTCCTCTCTCTAAAGCCCATGCAATCTTGCCTTCCCCACTTCCCACATGTATGGATTCAAGTCACTCCCTCAATTTACTTTTTACCTTTTTTCTGTCTTGAAAGCAAGCAAGTAAATAAACAAAGAAAAAATTATGGGCATGGCAAAAGGCCAAAAAAGTGACCTTTATAGGGGCACCTGGCTGGCTCAGTTGGTAAAGCATGTGATTCTTGATCTTCAGATTATGAGTTAGAGACCCAGTAGAGATTACTTAAAAATAAAATCTTGGGGTGTGTGGGTGGAGCAGTTGGTTAAGCGTCTGACTCTTGGCTTCAGCTCAGGTCCTAATCTGTGTCATGAGATCAAGCCCTGAGTCAGGTTCTGCACTCAGAAAGGAGTCTGCCTGAGATTCTCTCTCCCTCTCCCTCTGCCCCTCCTACTTGTGCTGTCTCTCCCTCTTTTTTTTTTTTTTTAAAGATTTTATTTATTTATTTTGACAGAGAGAAATAGCAAGAATACAAGCAGGGGAAGCAGGAGAGGAAGAAGCAGTCTTCCTGCTGAGCAGGGAGCCTGATACGGGGCTCAATCCCAGGACCCTGGGATCCTGACCTGAGCTAAAGGCAGACGCTTATGGACTGAGCCACTTAGGTGCTCCCCTAAATAAATAAATAAAATCTTCAAGAAGAATTAGAAGATAAATAAATAAAATAAAATCTCTTTAAAAAAGTGACCTTTTTAGACATCATGGAATCCAGAAAGCATAAAGAAAAGGCAGAGAGATGTCTACAATAAAAATGAAAATCTTTGGGAGGAGCCAAGACATGATATATATATAACAAGGCAATTATGACTAGGAAAAAAGTCCTTGTATCAAAAAGGTTTAGGGGCGCCTGGGTGGCTCAGTGGGTTGAGCCGCTGCCTTCGGCTCAGGTCATGATCTCAGGGTCCTGGGATTGAGTTCCACGTCGGGCTCTCCGCTCAGCGGGGGGCCTGCTTCCCTCTCTCTTTCTCTGCCTGCCTCTCTGCCTACTTGTGATCTCTTTCTGTCAAGTAAATAAATAAAATCTTAAAAAAAAAAAAAAAGGTTTAAAATCCCTAAGACCAACAACAATCAGAAAGAAAAAAGCAATTCTAGTGATGGAAGAAAAGTGAGTGCAGCAAAAATTTTTAAATGAAAATTAGTTATACCCTATGATCCAGCAGTTCTTAGTCCTAGGTATACACCTAGACACTTAAAAAATGAATAGAATTAACAAGATAATTTATTAAGAGTCTCTTGAGTTTTCTAGGAATAAAGTAATATTAGCAAAAAGAAAGATATATTTTATCTCTTATTTTCAAGTGTTTATTTGCAGTACTTACTTGATTTCCTGTCTTAATATGTTAATGCTCAACTGGAGGTATTACTTCTGAGAGAACATTTTGAAAATCTGGTTATCACAATGACTGGATATCACCTGGGCATCTGGGAGGTTGACTGATACCAGGGATTCTAAAAATTTGCAATGTGATTACAGTGAAGAACTGTCTCACCTTTCCCATGGCTTTAAAATGTCCATTGGGGTGGGGGGAGTCCCAATGGAGGGGTGCCTAGTTGGCTCAGTTGGCAGAGCATGTGATTTTTGATCTCAGGTCCAATGTGGGTGTGGAGTTTACTTTAAAAAATAAAAATAAATAAAATGTCCCAATGGAAAACCCGGTATGTAACGACTTGAACTTAGAAGCTTAAGTCAGTGCTACATATAGATACTAAGTACTTTTTGCATGATTTTAACACACACTGAAATCACCAGTAATTCAACTGTTTGGGTAAATTGTTTAGAACTTGACACCATGAGTTGTTCAAAAAGAAACAGCACCGAAGGCAACTTTGTTTAAGACATCTGAACTGCCAATATGTCTATTAGGAATTTGCATCTGAAGCAGTCACCGTGAAGTGACCCTGTATATAGGTACAACCTCTTTTGTTATTTCCCCTAATATAGTCACACCTGAGCATTTACATCTTGAAAGACACATTATTTTATTATACATTATTACATTTTTATTTTTCCTTTTATGTTATAGCATTACAGTGATTTCTTTAAAGTATGCAAATAAGAGTTCTTTATAGAAAAATCCCAATGCATAAGCACAGAAAAAATGGTAAGAGCTGGAAAATCAGCATCTTGCAACCACTCTGAACAACAGATCCAGGTAGCTTACATCACTGACAGCCCACGGGGAGACAGGCTGACATTTGACCTCACTGAGACAACCAGACATTATGGGCCTCTCAGCGTGATATAATAAGAAATATTATGAAATAGTCAGCACCTATGAAACAGTCTTACCAAAAACAAACAAACATCTGAATCAAGCCTCTAGAACAGAGTACCACTTAAAAGAAATATGGGGAATGAAAGGATACATTAAAATGATATCACAAAAATGTAAGCCAGAATGTGGGAAATACTATCAAGGAAACAGTTCAGTTTCCTTAACAAATAAATGGCTTTTTTTTTTTTTTAATAAATGGCATTTTTAAAAGAGGAGAGAGCTATTAATAGAGATTTTAAAGGACATACCAACCTAATGCAGTATGTAGACTTGTAAGTACTGATTTTAACCAACTAACTTTAAGAAGACACTTTTAGTGAGGATGATGAGCTTGACCTGGGCTTGGGGCCCCGGCCCCCTCTGGAGCCAGGCCCCCCGGACCTTTCTGGTCTTCTGGGCCAGACAGCTGAGGTAGCCTTGGACCTAGCTAGAGACAGGACCCCAACCTCAGAGAAGATGGATGAGGTACCATGTCTGTCCACCTCTGTCTTGGATTGGTTTTGTCTATCTTGTGTCTCCCTCTTTCCTCCTCTGAAACATTCTCTCCTTAGGACAATGAGCTAAAACACAGAAGCATCAGGGTTGGGCAGCGAAAATAACAGGTCAAATACAGAGAATAAAAAGAGAATGAAAAAAGAAAAAAAAAAGACGTTTTTGGGACAACTGGTAAAACTGAACATGAACTGGATATTAGATAATATTAAAGAATTATTGTTAATATTAGGAGGTACGATAATGATATTATAGCTTCACATACAAATGTGTGTGTGCATATGTGTGTGTGTGTGCTGTGTACTGTAGTGTATCCCTATCAGCCAGGAATAAATACTGAAATATTTGTGGATGAAATGATATGCAGGTCTGGGATTTGCTTTAGAGTCTTCAAACCCCCAAAAAAGGGAGGGGGCAGGAAACGGATACAAAAATGGCAAAATGTGGATGTGCTGAAACTTTGTAACAGAACAGGGTAATATATTAATTATGTGTTAATCTCAGTTGTCTTCTTTAAAGTCCTAGAACAGAAAAAAAGGATACAGAATCATCTCCTTAGTTGTGTTTAGGTTGCCACAAACCTATGGATCAACACTCTGTGAGTTACTCAACTAATGAGCAGCTCTTACACCATCTATCCTGTCATCTAATAAATCCATCCTGTCCCTGAGGACAAGGACAGTCTTGGTCTGACATACCCTAATGTGGGAGAGGTACTGTCTACAGTGATACTTTGATATATCTTTCTATTTTAAGCAAACTCCATGCCCAATGTGGGACTTGAACTCATGAGATCAAGAGTCCCAGCCTCTACTGAATTAAACAGCCAGATGTCCCTTGATATACCACTTGAGAAGCCTAATCAAAAATAAAAAGCTAAGTTTGGTATGCTTGGTCTTGGTATATTCTCCATGGATCCTGTTCACTCTTATCTTTCGTAGGCCTTTTCCTCAGCAGATTTGTTCTACTATTCACAAAATCTCCTGTGTGTTTTCCTGCCTTGGCCTTTGCATTACATCCTCATTTCTGGCCACAGCATTGGTCTGGAATGTCTATATGCTTCTACTCTGTCGAGGCAAGTCCCTTCTCCACAAAGCTGGCTCAAATCCCCTTTCCTCAGTCTCCGTGCCTTCATCTGTACATTTTAATTTACAGAATGTCAGAAAATTAAGAGGCACTGGTAGCTCTCATTGGCCTTTTAATTTTAAGCAGGTAAGCCTTTTGGTATCTCCTGTATTTTTATCCTTCCTGCTCTTTTAGAATGCAAATTCCTTGAGGGCAGGGACTATATCTTATATAAGGAAATATACCTTGCATATTGTTAGCACTCAAATTATATGCAAAGAATTTAGAAGTATGATAAAACAGTTGTTTTCTATACCCAAGATGAAAATGATGCAGATGGCTCAAGTAATGAGTGCTTGTTATACGCCAGGTACTAGCCTATTTTATATATAATAACCAGTGACCAACTACCCTGAGGCTAGTAAGCATTATGCCCATTTCATGAAATGATGCACAGAGAGATGAACAATTACTGATGTCACAGTCAGTAAGTGACCAAGTGGGGTTTGAATTCAGGCAGTCTGGTTCCAAAATTCCATTCTTAAATTTACTATTCAGCATCTCAGAAAAAAACTCAAGTAAACAGGAGAATTTTATCCCCCCAGAAATCTAGCCTCTAGTATTAGCCTACAAACCAATAAATAAACTCTAAGCCTACAGTTTTGGGTCACTTCATCTCAACACTATGTACAGTAGAAAATAGGCTAGAATAAGAGTCATAGGATCTGAATTCTAGTCCTAACTATGACCTCAAGTAGTATGACTCAGCCTTTCTAGAACACAATTTTATTTGGGAAAAAAAAAAAAAGAAAAAAGTAAGGTTGATTTCCTTCTGGACCAAAAGGTCTATTATTCCAGCTACCTCTTGATTTTATTCATGAGAAAAAAAGAACAAAAATAAACTGATTCATTATCGAGCTACCAAGCTGGCCTAATTCCCACAGTGAGCTCTCCTGGTCTAGCCCTGTATCACTACAGCATGCCCTAGGAGACACACCGGGCTCTCTACCTCTGTGCTGCCTCTTTCCTGCTGTTTGAGAAAAGAAGACAAGGTCTGTAGGCCCTGAAACAGACATTTACCTGGTTAAAGGTTTGGGGAAGTCAAGTCGCAGTAAGCTGGAGAGACAAGCAACACAGTCACATCCGTCACATCAATTCCTGACTTTCAGATCTCTAATGACCTGCTGAGCATGTGTTTGTTCATTCATTCAGTAAATTCAACTCCAGGTCACTCATCCAGACTTACGTACCTCCACCTGAACATCTAACCGACATCTCTAACCTAGTATGTCTAAAAGAGAACTCCTGACTCCTCCCCCACCGCCTCCAAAATGCTCCTTCCCTCTTCCTGCCTCCCTTGTCTCAGTAAGTGGCCCTCTTCCTACCCACATGCTTTTGGCTACACTACAACCAGCAAATTCTGGTAGCCCTACATTGAAAGAATTAAGTTCAAATGTCTCACCAGGCCTATAAATGCCCCATATAATCTGAACTCAGTTTCTCTCTCCCTACCTAGTCGTCTCTCTTCTTCCCTGCCTAGTCAGCTCCCAGCCACTCTGTTCCTCAAACAACCTACTTTATTCCAACCCCAGGGCTTTGTTCTCGATGAAGTATCTGCTTGCACGGAGCACATCTGCGGCACCTGGGTGGCTCAGCTGGTTAAGCCTCTGATTCTTGATTTTGGCTCAGGTCATAATATCTCAGGGTCATGAGACTGAGCCCCACATCGGGCTCTGTGCTGGGTGTGGAGCCTGTCTCGGAGTCTCTCTCCCTCCAATCTCCTCCTAACCATCCTTCCCCTCCTCACACTCCAGTTCTCTCTGGAAGGATGGAAGGGAAGAAAGGAGGGAGGAAAGACCACATCATCTGAAAGACCTTCCTGACCACTCTTTCACCTTCTATCATATTCAATCCTTATTGCCTCACTCAGCTTTACTGTCTACAGAGAATTTATCATGAATCAAAATTACACTACAGGTTTCTTTGCTGTCCTCTTCCCTCAATTAAAATGTAAGCCCCACAATGAGAACTTCTTATCTTTCATTACTCTATTCCCAGTTTCAAATACTGAGTGCCTACAGGCACATATTTATTTATTGAGTGAATGAATTTTCCCAGTTTCACAGTTTTGGGGTTTTTTTGAAGATTTTATTTATTTATGACAGAGAGAGAGAGCAGGAGCACAAGCAGGGGAGGAGGGGCGCACAGGGAGTGGGAGAAGACCCCCTGCTGAGCAAGGAGCCACATGTGGGATTCAATCCCAGGACCCTGGGATCACGACCTAAGCCCTAGGCAAACACCCAACCAACTGAGCCACCCAGGTGCCCGAATTTTCCCAGTTTCTAATATTTGCCAAAACCTGTTCTAGGTGCTGGAGATACCTTTAGCTGTTGACATCTCTCCTTCCCTCCATGGCTAAACCTTTAGGTAGTGTTCCTAACTTCTCACCTACATTGAGGATTGAACACCCTGCAGTCTGGGCTCTCTAGTCCACTCCTCTGAAAATGCTCACTGAGTTCCACAACTTCCTCACTCCAATAGCTCCAGCCAACGAACACTCCATTCCTTGTCCTCTTGACCTATCTGAGCAATACTGACTGAATCCTCCTTCCCAGATAATCAGCCAGCACTCTCTCCTGGTTCTCTTCCTACTCTCCAGGCTTTTCCCATTCACAGTCTCCTGCTCCTTAAATGTTCAGTGTTTCCAACAGCTTAGTGATCAGTCTCCCCTCATCTTCTCAATCCATATGTTCTCACCGTCACTGAGCAACCGACTCCACTATTATGGATTAAGTCCAAACTCTTCTGAATTCCAGACCCACATGTTCAGCTGCCCCTGGACATCTCTAGCTGGACTTCCCACATGTACCTCAAACCCAACATGCTAAAAATGGAAATCAATTCTCTTTCCCCTGCTTCCTACCTTCTTCCTCAAAGCATGTTTCTCTGTCTTTCACAGGCATCTTGGTGATGGCAATGCCCAACTAATCAAGCCAGAACTCTGAGCTTTCCTGGACTTTTCACTCTTCCACAATCCCCATGCCTAGTTAATGACCAATCACCTATTTGCATGCACTACAGCAACTTTCTGATCTTATGCTAATTTAACTGTTCGCCTCCTCCCTGCAAATCCATCCTTCAGAGCTATCCTTCTGGAACACAAAAATCTAATTCCTGGCTTAGAATTTCCCAAAAATTCACTCTCTATTACCCTACCCTCTGGACAAAGTTCATCTCCTGGCATTAGCCCCCTCCAACCCTTTCTGCTTCAGTAATGTTAAATTTTTTATGGTCTCTCCTCAAAGGAAAATCCTTTTCAAGTCTCCCTCCATGGGATACTCTCCCCAATACCATAACACTCTGAAATCCATCAACTACCAGTTCAAATGCGTAACTTCTCTTGGAATGCCTTCATGAATTCATCCAAGAAAGAGCGCCTCCATCACCTATTGACTATATACTGTAAGTATAAATTTATTACACTTTTGCAATATTGTATTACAATCACCTCTCTCATCTTATGAAAGCTGGAAGCCAATATAACATTTCCACTTAGAAATGGTATTCAAAATATACTTATTAAATGAATGGATTAAAGTAGGGTCAGCAGGGACACCTGGTTTTGGTGGTAGAGTATGAGACTCTTGATCTCAGGGTTAAGTTGAAGCCCTATGTTCAGTGTGGAGAGTACTTAAAAATTTTTTTTTAAGATTTTATTTATTTATTTGAGAGAGAGAGAGAGCAAGAGAGAGCACAAGCAGGGTGAAGGGTAGGGAAAGAAGCAGGCTCCCCACTGAGTAGGGAGACTGCTGTGGGACTCGATCCGGGCCTCCAGGGCCATGACCTAAGCTGAAAGCAGATGCTTAACCAAATAAGCTACCCAAGTGCCCCTTAAAAATAAAATCTTTAAGGGGCACCTGGGTGGCTCAGTGGGTTAAAGCCTCTGCCTTCGGCTCAGGTCATGATCTCAGGGTCCTGGGATCGAGCCCGGCATCCGGCTCTCTGCTCCGCACTTCCTCCTCTCTCTGCCTGCCTCTCTGCCTAGTTGTGATTTCTCTCTGTCAAATAAATAAAATATTTAAAAATAATAATAATAAAATAAAATCTTAAAAAAAAAATAAAATAAAATCAAGTAGGGGTCAGCAAACAACGGCCCATGGGCCAAATCTGGCCCACTACCTGTTTCTGTACAGCCTGCTAGCCAAGAACAGTTTCTACACTTTTTAATGTTTAGAAAAGAAAAAAAATTTAAGAACAATAATTGGTGCTGCATGAAAATTATATGAAATTCACATTCTAGAGTCCATAAAGATTTTCTGGATCATAGCCATGCTCACCTGTTTATGTTTAGCCTTATGGCTGCTTTCATACTATGAACAGCTGAGTAGAGGAGCAGCAATGGAGGCCATATGGCCCCCAAAGCTGTATTTGCTATAGCTTCCACAGAAAAGTCTGCTGACCTCCAAGTGAAATATAAATGAACATGGGCTTTGGTTTCTGACAGCAATTGGTTCAAGACAGTAAGTGGCTTCACCACTTACTATCTGTGTGACCTAGCACAAATAACCTAACCTTTCTGAGATGCAATTTCCTAATTTGTAAAATGGGTTAACATATCTTGCTGGGTTGTTTTGAAATTTTACTAAGCCTTTTGATCAGGGTCTCTGCCGTAGGAACCAGCCTATAAAGCGCTGGGTACAGAGTACTTAATGTTGAGAAGCCAGGCCCAGGTTGGAATCCCATTTCCCCTGGAAACCTATGACAGACTGTATGACCTTGGGCAAGATGCTTAACTTCTCAGTGCATCAATCTCATCTATAAGATGTGGATAATAATATGTATTTCACAGGACTGTTGTGAGACTTAAATGGGTTGGTCCATGTGAATGCTGAGCAGTGCCTGCAGACAGCAAGCACTCAATAAATACTACTATTAGTATAGCAGTATTAATGGTTAATATTAGTTTTTCCCTTCCTACATCTACATCACCTCTCATGCCTATGCAAAGAAGCCTGAACTTACAGAAGTTAATACCAGTGTGACAAGTACTATTATAGAAAAATGGGTGATCAGGAAAGGGTCTCTGTGGCTTGCATTCACATCACAGTCATGGTTCTCTTATGTCTCCAATCTTCCCTTTTCTAAATGTTTTCTTCCTTAGAAATCTAGCAAATTCCCAGGCTTTCAAATTAGGGAGCTATAAAATTCTCACCCCTAGCCAAGATTTTGCTCTCTTGAGTGCCAGGGTAGTATTTCTCAACTCCTGATTTCTACCTAATGGCCCAGAATCACCTTAAACTGAAAATGACAAAAGCCAAAAATTATTCTCCCCCCAACAGTTCCCCATCTCTCCACTCCGATCTTCCTCATTTAGTAGAAGAACCTCTTATTCTTCCAGCACACAGGCTGGTTGTCCTGAAATTATACTTTAATTGTTCTCCTGCAATAAGGCTAGCTCAAGTCATCTTTTTCCTTTTGTTCCTACTGCCACTGACTACTTCAGGCCCCTTTAACTTCAAGCTTATTCCACGAAAAAAACTCTGGTCTCCCCACCACAGGCATCACTCTATCCTGCGTGCGCTACCACACTCATCTTCCTACATACCACTTTCAACAAGCCCTTTCTCTGCTTAAAACTTTTGGTGTACTACCCCCTCTTCCATCCCATAATCTATACGGATAAAGGCAGAGACTGACTTCAGTGTGGCAACCTAAACTCCTTTCCTATCTACCTTGCTCCAGTCTTCCTTTTTAATCTTATTCCCAGGATAAAAATATCATCATCTTACATTTACGCAGCGCTTTATTTTACTCAGTAAACATTCATACCTGGCTGGCATTTCATCTCCAAAATAACCTTCGGAGAGATGCTAAACAGATATCAGTATCTTTCTTTCATAATAAGAAAACAGACTTCTAGCACCGAGCTGGGAGTCAGAACAAATGGGTCCTGTCCCACTCCCCCCTTGGATTCCTAGGTAAATCGATCTGCCAAATACCTCACTCCCACCACTTACACACAGGAGTCTTCTCTTCCAGAAACTCCAGTCTTGGTGCTGTCCCATCCACCTCTCTCCAATATACCTCACGTCTTCTCAGCTCTCTAGTTTACCCTCTACCATTCTCTCACTTGGTAGATGGCTCTAATCCCCAACTCTTGTTATAAAAATACAGTAATACAGTATGGAGAATACAGCCATTATAATACAGCCATATTATAAAAACACTGTACGGTGACAGATGGGAATAAATGAGACTTGTGGTGATCATTTCAAAATGTATATAAATAGGGGCGCCTGGGTAGGCTCAGTAGGTTAAAGCCTCTGCCTTATGCTCAGGTCAGGATCCCAGGGTCCTGGAATGCTCAGCCGAGAGCCTGCCTCCCTTCCTCTCTCTCTGCCTGCCTCTCTGCCTACTTGTGATCTCTGACTGTCAAATAAATACATAAAATCTCTTTAAAAAATGTATATAAATATCCAATCACAATGCTGTATACCTGAAACTAATATAATATTCTATGTCAATTACACTTCAATTTAAAACTCACAGTTGTTTCTTCAAGTCTTCAGTTTAAATGCCACCCTTTTGGGGCGCCTGGGTGGCTCAGTGGGTTAAAGCCTCTGCCTTCGGCTCAGGTCATGATCTCAGAGTCCTGGGATCGAGCCCCACGTCAGGCTCTCTGCTCAGCAGGGAGCCTGCTTCCTCCTCTCTCTCTGCCTGCCTCTCTGCCTACTTGTGATCTCTGTCTGTCAAATAAATAAATAAAAATATAAGAAAAAAAAAAACACAAATGCCACCCTTTTGGGAATGCCTTCTCTGACACCCAATAACATTCTAATCCACTTGGCAACACCATGGAAGTTGTAATAACTGATTTGACACTTACTGCCCCAGTCATACTATAGCTAGTTTATCTAAGATACTTAGATCTTCCAATAGATCCCTCCCAAAGCAAAAACTGTTAAGAGTTTTCTATTTGTCTCCGTACCCATCACAATACTTTGCACATAAGGACTTGGAAGTTTTGGATTAGACAGCATTGGCCAGTGTTTTTCAAATAGCAAGTCACAAACCATGAGTAGAATGTGAAGTCAATCTAGAAGGTCACAACTAGTTATCTTCTTCTCCACCTCATATGGGTAATGTGCCGAGGTGTTAGTAAGGTCTGAGGGAGGCACATGTCACATACGCAGTGAACAGCCAATCACCACACTTATGAACTACAAAAAGGTCAGTGTTTTGTTCTTAATGAAACAACAGAAAACAGAATACATCTCTCACAGTAAAGATGAGTGCTGTTTTGTGAAACTCTTATTTCGTTACATCTGTATGTAACTGCTGGATCATAATATCAGATACGTTTCTTAATATGTGTTATATATTTTTTTAAAGTTAAAAGCTGCTAATGTAGATGACCCAGTTTCTAGGCTCAAAGGTTTTACATTTAAACCAGAGAGATATTTGCTTTCTACCAAACCCCACACCCTACAAGAACAATCAGCTAAACAGAATACATAGATACACAGGGGCTGAGGAAGCCAAAACTTAAAACGAGTAATAAGTATAAGGGAAAGTTTGTAAAGAAATGTTTCTTAGAGATGCTGGAATGTGCTACAACACTAGGTATTTAGTTTCCAGCCTCTGCCATTTGTTTAGCCATGAAGACCTCTCTATAGAAGGGCTCTGAAAACACATTTCTCAATACTCAGAGTAAAGGATCCTCACCACAGCCCACAATACAATGGTATGTAGGATCTGGCCTGTCTATGGCAACATTTCCCTTTCCCTCTCAACCATGGTCTTCTGGCCACAGTGCCCTCCACGCTGCTCCCAGAACATTCCAAGTTTCAACATCTTTGCACCTGCTATATCCTTAGCTGTATCCTTCCTTCTTTAGATTTATTTTCTTCTTTTTATTTATTTGACAGAAAGAGAAGCATGCACAAGCATGGGGAGTGGCAGAGGGAGAAGCAGTCTCCCTGCTGAGCACAGAGGCCAACGGAGGGCTTGATCCTAGGACCCTGGGATCATGAACTGAGCCCAAGGCAGACGCTCAACTGAGCCACCCAGGTGCCCCCTTCCTTCTCTAAATATCCTTCACTTAATTCCGTTTTTTTCTTTCAATGTCTCATCTTCAAAAAGGCCCTCCCTGACCACAGTATGAGTACTCCACTCTCTATTCCCTTAACCCACTGTATGGTTTTTCATAACACTTGTCGCCTCCTAACACTCTATTAACATTGATTCTTTTATGGCCTACCCCAGGGATCCACAAAGTTTTTCTATAAAAAGCCTAACAGTAAATATTTTCAGCTTCTTCTGTCAAAGTTACTCAACTCTGCCATTAAAATATAAAAGCAGTTAAGACAATATGTAAATGAGCAGATGTAGCTGTGTTCCAATAAAACTTTATGTACAAAAATAAGCAGCCAGCCAGGTTTGGCTCAGAGGCCGTGTACCCCTAATATATTAATTCTTTTTTTTTCTTTTTTTTTAAAAATATTTTATTCATTTATTTGACAGAGAGAGAGGTCACAAGTAGGCAGAGAGGCAGGCAGAGAGAGAGGGAGAAACAGGCTCCCCACCAAGCAGAGAGCCCGATGCAGGGCTCGATCCCAGGACCCTGAGATCATGACCTGAGCCGAAGGCAGAGGCTTAAACCACTGAGCCACCCAGGTGCCCCTTTTTTTCATTTTTTAAAAAGATTTTATTTATTTATTTGACAGAGATCACAAGTAGGCAGAGAGCCAGGCAGAGAGAGGAAGGGAAGCAGGCTCCCTGCTGAGCAGAGAACCCAATGCGGGCCTCGATCCCAGGACTCTGGGATCATGATCTGAGCCGAAGGCAGAGGCTTAACCCACTGAGCCACCCAGGCGCCCGTCCTAAAATATTAATTCTAATAGAATGGGTCATTTAAAAAAAAAAAAAACAAAAAAAACGGTATGAGTGTCATAGGGACAGGAATCTTCTGTTTTATTCATTATGGTATTCATGAGGCCAGAACAGTGCCTAGTCCCAAGTACACATCCAGTTAATTCAATAAATATGTGCTGAGTAAATTAATAGTTCACTGGTCTGGAGTGGGGAGCCTCAACTCTCTTCCACTTTCTTGGGTGACAGTAACATGGTGTTCAAGAAGAATGAGGCCAGTCAGCAACTATATTTCCACTTGGTTAGCACCATACCATGAAAAATGGTATTGCAACCATCATGTGCCCCTGTCACCAGCAATAACCATCTCACACATACAGGTCTTTGGTCCTAACTGGGTCCAGGCAGAAGCCTATTAAAACACAAATTCCTTGGCTCCACCCCCAGAAACTGATTCAGTAGGTTCAGGGTAGGGTCCAAGAATCTGCATTTCTAGCCAAGTTCCTAGGTGATGTTAATAGTGCTGGCCCTCAAGTACTCTCTGGGAACCCATACATAAGAGCACCCAAAAACCATATAGCACTAGTAAGAAAAAGAAAGCCACAAATTCCTGATGTTCCAGTGATCTGGCTGCAGGGGACTAAAAAAGAACAGAACCATAAAACTGACTGTTGCATGGAAATGTTGCTTTAGTGAAATGAAGGCAAAAACCAAAAGGTCTTTCATTTTCAACACACTGCCCGATGCTCTATTTTTACGTGCAATTGTAGTTCTAACTGGCTAAAACAATACGTCAAACAGGTAAAAAAGAGAAATCATCAGTGGCTGACTAACCTTGATAGTGGACTATTAGCTCATAATCAGTTCTTAAAATTTTTTTAAATTTTTATTTATTTATTTATTAAAGTAGTTTCCACTCCCAACATAGGGCTTGAACTCAGGACCCTAAGATTAAGAGTCTCATGCTGTACAGACTGAGCCAGTCACTGCCCCAATTTTCTTAAAATTACTTTGAGGAAGAATCATAACTGCCTGCTTTTCTATTGTTAGATGCTAAAGGCCTTTTCCAGATGGATACTAGATATCCAATCTCATTACAATGAAATATACCCTTCCAATAAATTACCAAGCCTGGAGGTCACTTTCTTCAAATGATAAAAAGTCTATCGCCACCAGATAGAATCTACAACTACCTCCTCAATCCACCATAATAGACTTGCAATAGACTAGTAACAATTTTCACAAGTTCTACATTTGTCATCACAGAGGACTTAAAATAACCCCCCAAACTCACATTAAAATCACCCCGAGGCCATTATTTACTCTTCCAATCTTAAGAGCCCACAGAGGGATTATACTTTATATACATTTGTAGCTGTTTATAAAGTAGTTTTCTATTGTAATGGTTATATGTTGCTAACATAGGTTTAAAAATAATTTTAAAGTGAAAAAGGAAGGTAAAAAAAAGATTCTTAGGAAAGAAATTCAAGAAGCAAAAATCCAGAATGTTAATGAATGGACCATTAAGAAGACAGCAATACTATATCAATATGTACCTAGAAAAAGAGACTGTATGTGATCAAAAAATGTATTAGCAGACCCCCAAAGCACGTGTCTGAAGAGGATTCTCAGCTAAGATCAAGTATTTTCGATCCAAATTTAGCATCTGAAGTGTACTAAGTGTAAAATATACACTAGATTTTTTAATTCTGTAAGGAAAAAAGAAATTTTTTATGTTGATTACATGTTTAAATGATAATTTGGATATACTAAGTTAAAGTATCAAACTATTTAAATTAATTTCACCTCTTTGGCTTTGTTACTGTGGCTACCAGGGAATTTAAAGATTTATTTGAGAGAGAGAGAGAAAGAGAGCGAGCTCATGCACACACACACAAGTGGGAAAGGCAGAGGGAGAAGGAAGGAGAATCTCAAGCACTGATTCCATGCTGAGCATGGAGCCTAACACAGGACTTGATCTCACAACCCTAAGATCACAGCCTGAGCTGAAACCAAGAGTGGGTCCCTTAACCAACTGTGCCACCTTGGTGCCCCCCTACCAGAGAACTAAAATTACTTCTGGCTTGCATTAGATTTCTATTGTATAGTGATGGGCTAATCCAATTCTGTAAGTAGACTTGCTATTTCCTCTTCCTTTGGGTGATTTCTAAAAAGCTTATAGAAAATGAAAGAACATGAAGCTATGTGGTATGGCTGACATGGGACGTCAGGAAAACCATGGGTCAGGTGTTCATCCACTGTCACTTCAGGTCTAATGACTATTTTTCCTAGGAAAGGGAAGATTAGTACCTCCCCTGTGACCACTATGTATATCCACAGCTATAGCCACACACACAAATTGCAAACTTTACATTAATTTCAAGTTGCAATTAACTGTATCAGAACCCCTAGCTTATCAGGCTGAATGCAAGATCTCTGATTATGAAAACTACCTGGTTCCCAATTCCCAAACACCCCCAGCTCCCGGTATGCATTTCATTCTTATAGAAGAGACACATCTATAACAACTCCTTTATTTTTTTTTCAAAGATTGTATTTATTTATTTGACAACCAAAGGCAGATGCTCAACTTATTGAGCCACCCAGGCGCCCCTATTTTTATTTTAAGATTTTATTTATTTGACAGAGAGTGTGTGTGCACCTAAGCATGAGTGGGGGCAGAGGGAGAGGGAAAAGCAGGCTCCCTGCTGAGCAGGGAGCTCTGAGATCATGACCTGAACCCAAGTCAGACACTTAACCGACTGAGCCACCCAGATGCCCCTGTAACAACTCCTATAAATAATCCCTGCCTGTTTTACTGCAAAGTCCTTAACTCCTGGGGCGCCTGGGTGGCTCAGTGGATTAAGCCGCTGCCTTCGGCTCAGGTCATGATCTCAGGGTCCTGGGATCGAGCCCCGCATCGGGATCTCTGCTCCGCAGGGAGCCTGCTTCCTCCTCTCTCTCTGCCTGCCTCTCTGCCTACTTGTGATCTCTGTCTGTCAAATAAATAAATAAAAAATCTTTAAAAAAAAAAGAAAAAAAAAAAAAAGTCCTTAACTCCTAATTTAGAAAGTTCTCATTTCCCTGCAGTGCCAAACCTCTACAACCATAGAGGACACCAAAGGAGAATACTGGTTGAGGAAGAATACCGAAAAGCAGAACTGTGTGCTTACTCACTCAACAGTTGCTATATAGCCATTAAGCCTTTGCACCAAAAAACCGTAAACTGAATACAAAATTTAAACATTTTATCCCTTGAGCTGTTTTCTCTCTAAGCATCAAAAAGATACTTATAAACCAATGAGGAAAAACCTTCTTGAACACAAATTAACATACACAGATGTGTGTTGAGACTACCATAGTCAAAGGACAATACTGTTACAGAAAGAAATGTATTGCCAGGCAGAGTTAGAAGTAATTGAGAAACTTAAATGAAAACAAGCTTTAAAAAGAAAAAGAAAAAGGAGGGGGAGATGAATATTGCCAAAACATTAAAATACATACATGATTTAATTACCTCGTCATAAAATATAAACTTCAAGGACTAATTCCAGCATACTGGAAAAGAACCACAGCCTGGGCAGCAGGAAAGCATTTAATTCCCAAAGGTGTTTCAAACCCTGAATATTATCATCCTGCAGCAAGGGTCAACAACTTGTGGCAAGCTCTGGAGATGACTTTGAGTGGTACTCGAGTGGGAAGCCCATAAATAGCCACTGAATGAACAACTGAATGAATCAGGAAACTCACGCATGGTGCAATTAATATTCAGAACCCACAGTCAGTTCATCTGAAACCAGAGCTAGAAGTAGAACCAAAAACAGTACCCGAGGCTAATCCCAAACCATTCCCCCAGGAGTCAGTTCCTCTTAAGTTTTTTTGTTCTGTGTAGTTTATTCATCCCCTCTTACTTTTATGAAAGTCCCAAATCCCCTTTCCTCCATTCTTCCTCCTTCTTAACCAGCTCCCCAGATAAAAAAAAAGACAGCAGTTTCTAGTCTCACCACTTTTTAGACAAGTAATAACATCTCCAACAATCACACACAAGTGTTCACATAGATGTCTGGCCTCTCAAGGTGGGACACTGGGCTCAGTGGTAGGGCACAAAGGTAAGTGTAACACTATACCTACCTTTCAGGGAGCTTCCTGGGGAGGGAAACCAGCAAACAATTACAGCATAAAAAAATGCTTGGAGAATAAGGTAGGAGTGCCACTAGAGGGACCCTTAGTTTTACTGGGTGGGAGGGGAGGGTGACAACAGTCTTCAAGGAACAACAAAAGAATTAAGTCAAAACCAAAAAATAAATTATAACTGAATATGCCTGTGATGGTTCTACTAGCTCAAGTTAGCACTCTAAAGTGACTCTAATGAAAATCCTCTTACTATAAAAAAAAAAAATGTTGAAGTTCATGACACTGGCACTGAGTACCAGCAAGAGAGGAAAAAAAAAGCCCCACACAATTCAGCGGACTTAATGTTAAAACCTAATTAGTCATGATGTCAAGAGGCTTCACCCATTTATTGTCTGTCCCTCCTAGCTGAAGGTGACTTAACTGACGCACTCTTGTGATTCCAGCTGGTTTTTTCTAGCGGCAGTGATAGACTTGCAGGGACCCATCCATACTTCTGATGTTCCCTGCAGACAGCAGTAAAATCTTCTGGACTGCTGGTTGGCACTGCAGCCATGGAAGAAATACACTGACCACATACACGAAGCGGATGGACCCACACTGCTCTGTTACTATTCAGAATGACAACTAAAACCACCATTCGCAAACACTGTGGG
Source organism: Meles meles (assembly GCF_922984935.1). Classification (NCBI taxonomy): domain Eukaryota; kingdom Metazoa; phylum Chordata; class Mammalia; order Carnivora; family Mustelidae; genus Meles; species Meles meles. The sequence goes on from NC_060080.1 coordinate 40,819,473, forward strand.
AGGGCGGTAAGAGAGGTAGTAGGGATGGCACCCTGGAAGGTGCCTAACGAGGAAATTCATCTCTTGCTAGTTTTGCAGAACACCGAGTTTTCACCTCCTGGTACTCAGCCCTTAGGACATTTCCTCAGGCATGAAAGTTGGTTTTTTGTTTCTAATTCCCTGTGGCTACAGATCATTTCCAAGCTTCATGCCCAACTTGCCTAACTTTCCTCTGCCAACACCGTCCTGTCCTCTTGCCCTTACCATACCAAGAACGTCCTCTTTTCTTGATCACTCACTTCCTTCCCATGGAATCTAGGTAATGTGCCCCTTAGAAAACTGCCTTATCACATATCTCCATCATGAATCAGGACACGGCTAACATATAAAAATTACATTTAAAAAAAAGTTCTGATTGTACACCTCTTAAGGGTTCTTTCTACAATTTTATTTTTTAAAATAATTTTTAAAAAATAATTTCATTTATTTGAGAGAGAGTGAGGGAAAGAGAGGGGAATGTGTGTGTGCAAGCAGGGACAAGCGGACTGCGCTCAGCCACAGAGCCCACGAGGGGCTCAATTCCACAATCCTGAGATCATGACCTGAGCCAAAATCAAGAGTCAGATGCGTAATCGACTGAGCCACCCAGGTGCCCCACTTTCCTCATTTTAATGAATAACCTCCGCAACAAAAAAATCTATACCTTGGGGCGCCTGGGTGGCTCAGTGGATTAAGCCGCTGCCTTCGGCTCAGGTCATGATCTCAGGGTCCTGGGATCGAGCCCCGCATCGGGCTCTCTGCTCCGCAGGGAGCCTGCTTCCTCCTCTCTCTCTGCCTGCCTCTCTGCCTACTTGTGATCTCTCTCTCTGTCAAATAAATAAATAAAATCTTAAAAAAAAAAAAATCTATACCTTATTGTTTAAAAAAAAACTAAAAAACATGGGTCCTAGGACAACACTAAAATGAACACAGAACAAATCTTTTACAAACAGAGATTTTAATTATGAACAGCATTTTACTTTTAACTCAGGGTGGGTAGAGAACCGCACAAGTACCCGCATTGGAGGGGGCTGGAGAGGGAGAGAGACTCTTAGGCTTCACACCCAGTGTGGAGTCCAATGGGGGACTAGATCTCGTGACTCTGAGATCATGATTTGAGCTGAAATCAATAGTCTGATGCTTAACCAGGCACCCCTTAACTTTTATGAATATAAAATGTAGGAAATATTTCCTTTGAGTTCATGCTCATGAAAATAACCCTCAGGAATATTTATGCTGTAATTAAAAAACACTACCTCTAGGATAATCCAACAATACCTTAACCTTCACTAAAAATAGCTTTTGGACCTCCAGTTTAAAACAAAAACACCAAAAAACCCATAAACTTCAGCAAATGTACTTGGTAAATGTTATAAAGCTGATGTTTTGAAAATTATGACTCATAAGCGCATGGATTTCTTCATTTTTAAGATATTGCAAGCCTGGTCTAGGGATTTGTTTCACATCAGTTTATTACATTTTTATTGTTAAAAAAAAAAGTTTTCAATCTTTAAATAAAATTGCTGCTAATACATCTTAAAATTCTAAGACTGAAAGGAATTTCTTCCAGATTAAATTTCCAATTTAAAATAAGAAAATTATATTTTAGGACATTTTAACTTAAACAGGAATGTCAAAATTTAGGGGAAATGAACTCCAAAATGAGCTTTTTATGAAATCATGAAACTGAAGACCAGAGAAATTAAAATATTTACATTCTTATCTATCCTTTATTGAAAGTCAAGGTAAATGTAAGTCATGATTTACTGAACTGAAGAAGTCTTAAATAAGAATGTCATAATCTTTTAACAGATCATAGTTAAAATAAAATAAATGATCTGACATGTTGGTAAAAATCTTTTCAGTGGGAGTCAATTTACTTCACTTACAGGAAGGCAAAAGTCACCACATTAAAATCACAAGCCAATTACCAACCCTGGCTTTGCAGTTCCCAAATCCTGAAAACAAAATTATTGTACTTCGCTCTGGGATCATCTATATGTATGCTTTTAGTGTCAGATAACATTTTTAGAGAAGAGAAAATTTAAATCTTCTAACAAGAGTGGCACAATTTTTAAAAAATGGTACAACTTTTAAAAGCTAGATTAATGGCCTACCTACTTCTGTACTTTACAATTTGAAAATAAACAGTATCAGATGCTTCTGAGAATAATATCAGAACATGACCACTTACCTGTTCACTTACTCGGTATCATTTTTACATATGAGAATTTTCTAAATGCTAGGGGAAATACAAATCCAGTAAAGATAAGAACTCTATCTGAAATCTCAATTTTTTCCAAAATCAAGAGTAGCCCACCAGAAAGTTAAGAAGGCACTCAAGAAAAACAGATTCCCTTTCTGAAGTGCAGAAATCTGGTTAAGAAAAAAGTTGGTAATTATTTTGTTATTAATTCGTTTAGCCATTCCTTAGGCATGTCTCACATTTGTCTGTGGATGTTGTGCCACCGAACTAAAGATGAGGAGCTGGGTCTCATTCATTCACCCCCACATTCCCCAGTTCCTAGCAAAGTGCCCTATACATAGTAGCAACTGAAAAAAGGTTGACTGAATTAAGGCAACACATGTGTTTCAACTGCAGGTAATCAATTAGGCTCAAACTCATGCAAGAACATTCATAATTTCATTTTAGTTAATAAGCACTGAGTAATTTTGACTTTTTTTTAAAAAAGATTTTATTTATTAATTTGACAGAGAGAGAGATCACAAGTAGGCAGAGAGGCAGGCAGAGAGAGAGGAGTAAGCAGGCTCTCTGCTGAGCAGAGAGCCCGACGCGGGGCTCAATCCCAGGACCCTGAGACCATGACCCGAGCCGAAGGCAGCGGCCTAATCTGCCAAGCTATTAAATGAATTTCAAGCTCTGAGTAACATTCTTATTTTTAAACAAATTCAAAAGAAAGTATGTAGTGAAACATTAAAAAAAATTCATACAAATAAAAAAGGCAATGATTGGTTTTGCTGTGCGTAACATGGAGCTAGACAGTGTTAGTATGGTGAACACAAAGTGACCCAGCACTGAAGTAAAAGGTTTGTTAACATGACAAGAACATTACAAAGAGAATTAGAGGCTGGAAAAATAGAATTCTGGCTAGAAAAGTCATAGTGGGCAAGCAGGAGACTTTAATATAGAGTACTGCCGTCTCCACTCAGACAGGGTCTTGAGAAGTTGGGAAGCCTGTATCCCACCCTGAAGAACAATTACTTCTCTACCAAGCTACACAGCGCTGCTAGAAACTGAGGTACAGACTACGGACCAAACCAGTTACTCCCCACTACCATCACCCAAAGGAAATGATGGAATAAATACCGAGCAGAGTGGGCCCTTTACGGGCTCCCAACAATTTCAGTTCCATCAACTCTCTAAAGCTCTAGTTGAGAAAAGAAGTAGGCAAATTATACCCCACAGGCCAAATTGGGCCACATTCAGCCACCACCTGTGTTTGTATGGCCTGCAAGCTAAGAATGGTTTCTACATTTTTAAATGGTAAAACAAAGACTCACATTTTATGACACATGAAAATTATATGAAATTCAAATGTCAGCATCCAAAAATAAGGTTTTCATTGGAACAACGCTGTGCTTATTCATTTACATGTGGTCTATAGCTGCTTTTGGACTACGATGGCAGAGAGGACAGAGACCTTCCAGCACACCCAGCCTACAATATTTACTACCTGGCTGACAAAGTACGCTGAACCCTGGCTAGAGCATTTCTTTACGTTCCTGGTTGCATCTCCTTTCTCAGAAGTGGTCCACTGCTTCGCAAGGTAGAGACTCTAAGCTTGACAGATGTCCATCTTGGGGCTGTGTTGTCCAAAGTTACATCATTACATATAATATCCTGCAACTCTTCAGGGTGGGCACAAAGACAAAGTAACAAATCACATGCATTCGGAAGGCCCTGAAAAGGTAGCATAATCCAAGTACAACATTACAGGCAGCACACTTCAGCTCTTTTACCAGACTACTACATTGAGTTCTGGGTCACAGTGTGAAAGGAAATAAGAACCACAGAGAATTTGGAGGTTGGACAGATGATTAAAAGACCACAAAAATCATACCACTAAAGAAATGCTGAAAGAAATGGGATTCGTTTGCCCAAAAAAGAGAAAGGTGGGAAAAGAACTACAATAGTGAGGGTGTCAAACTCTACATTTGTTGATAGAGTAAATAATGGCAGCCTGAACCAATACTCCACAAAACAGATATCTAATGAATTAAATGTGATTCTTAATGAGGCTGCCACTCCTGCCTTAGGCCTTAAAGTAGCCCCTTAAAAGATAATCACTTGTCAAATACTGTACTGTAGGCCTTCAACTGACCAATTATAAGAATGTTCCTTTTTCAGAAACATCTGGCATTATGTAAGATATCAGCAAGTGTGCTATTAATGTGCTGAGGTTCAGTAATATTCAAGTAACTAAAAGGTAATTTAAGTTTCATAACCATATGCCTTTCCACAGGGCCAAATAGGGGGAAACGGGCTTAAATTACAGAATTCGTGTTACATTCAAGAATTTTAATTACTCTAAAAGATTACTGAGGGTAAAGGAATCTTCCCAGGACACCATTCAATTAGAATGGAACTATCTGGATGTTTTTCTGAAGCAGAAGAATGGGTCTCAAACCATTCTTCCACTGCTGATTCTATAGTTTTAACTATCCCAGTTCTCATGAGTAAGAGAGCCTGCAGCCATGCTCAGTTTCATTTTGTCTTGAAGGTGTTCAACGTACATACAACTATATATAACATTAACTTTAAGATCCCAAGTTAAAATCTGGTCAGAGCTTTGGTAACAACTTCTTTTAAATTCCAGAGATAGAGGATACATTCCCATTAAGTAGGCAAAATTGGGAAAATGGGCATAGTTTCCAAATATTTCTATGAGCCTAAGTAACTTATTATCTCAAAATGTCCACACTTGCGTACTGTAAGTGAAGATGGTATTTAGTTTTGAGCCTTTTAAAATATAGAATCCTTGAACACAAAATATTCTTTGAGTCAATCTCAACACTGCAATTAATAATACAAATTCTGAAACTTACCCTAAATATAATTTTAATCAATCTGGGTTTTTCAACCTCGAAATTCTAAGGCCTGCATTTCTCTAAGAAAACCCTTGCAGTGGTGTGAAGCACACACTAATCTGACTCACTAAACTTTCTCCACTCCTACATCACCTATACAGGATTTTAAAATCAAGAGTACACAATACTTGCAAGCCACTTCTACAATCTTGCATTAACCTTACCAGGATAAACTTTTCGCCAAGTCTCTTAACACTTTTTTGTTTATTTAAAGACCTGTGGTAGTGAAACAAAGAAAACACAACCCCCTCCCCCTTTTCCTAAACCATATGGCAGTAAATTGAAGTTAACTTATTTTTTACCGGCTCAACGCCTATACATCGGTCCTAGACATGTTTCTCTTTGTGCCCTGGGACTGAGTTAGAACTGTCTGCTTATCTGCAACTGAACCCCAATCATGTTTTTAGATCGAAAAACAAGTCCAAAACGCCCCCTGACCATTAACAGACCTCACCACGGTCATTTACCAAAACCTGGTTGGATAGGTAGTGCAGGCAGGGTGAGGGGCCCGCGACCCGCCCGGAGCGAGTCCCGCTCTGACCGGGTGATCGAGCAGGGAGTTTACTCGCCCCAGCCCGGCCGGATCCGCCCCGGGAACTTGGTTACCCGAGCCCAGGGACGCGCCGAGGCCTAGCCGCGAGGCCGGGGCGGGCTCCGAGTGGCGGGGGCTTCTCGTTCCCCGGCCGCAGAGCCTTCCCGCCTGCCCCGCGGTTGCCCGCAGGTAGGGGCACTCGCCGTCGTCTCCCGGCGACCGGACGCGCCTGCCGGGTCCACGGACGGCTCCTGTCTCCCGCCGCCGCCTGCGGCCCCGTTCGGCGGCCGCACTGAGCCCTTCCGGGGCGGCGGGAGCGCTAGGCCGCGCCGGAGCCCGCGGATCCCGGGCCGGCCAGGCGGGCCGCGGCGTCCGGTATCAGTCCCGAGGGCCGGGCTCCCGCCGGTAACGGGCCCCGCCGACTCCCCTCCCCCTCCCCCGCCCCATGACAGTGCAAACCCTCCGGCCGGCCCGGCCGCCCCGCCTCCGGCACCAGGCCCAGCTCAGGGCCGCGGCCGTGGCGGCGGCAGCGGCGGCGGCAGCCGCCTTGCCGCCGCGGCTCTCCGCCCTCGCTCGCTCGCTCCCAGGCCAGGCGCCTCGGGCCCGGCTCGGGCTCGACCGAAGTCTCCGCCGCTTCCCGGCCGCCCTCGGCGGCGCCTGGCCCGGGCGGGGTAGGCCGAGGCCCGGGCGGTGGGGGTGGGGGCGGGGGCTCCTCTCACCTTCATGTCGGGACATCCTAGTTCAGACGGTGGCGGCGCGGCCCCTCCCGGGCTCGGGCTGCAGTGTCCCCGGCGGGGTCCCGGCGCTGCCCGCGCCGGCCGGCCGACTCCCACTCGACTCCCGGGCTCGGCCGCGGGGGCGGGGTGGGCAGGGGAGCGCTCCCGCGGCGGCGGCGGCGGCGGCGGGGAGGCGGCGCGGGGCGGGAATGGGGCCGGGCCTGGCCGGGGCTGAGCTCCTCCAGGAGGCGGGTCCGACGCCGCGGCTCCGCCGGCGCCCGCCGTGACTCGGTCACTCTCGGGCCCGCCGGCTCCCGGCTGCGGCGCGGCGCTCCGCAAATCCCGCTCCTCCCCTCCCCCGGCCCACCCCCCGCCCCTCTCCCCCGGCTCCCGGCCGCCGCCTCCTCCTCCTCTTCCTCCTCCTCCGCCTCCTTCCGCCGCCCGCACGCCGGCCCCGCCTCTCGCTGCCCGCGCCGGGCCCAGCCGCCCGCAGGCCCCGCGGCCGGCGGTCGCGGCGGGGGCGGCGCGGCGCCTCCCCGCGCTTGCCAGCAGGCCGCGGTCGGGCGCCCGAGCCCGGGCTCGGCCTAGCCTGGCCGCCGGCGCGCCGCCGCGCAGCGCGTAGGGAGGAAGAGGAAATGCCCGGCCGCCGGCGCCCGCTGCTCGCCGGTACTGCCGGTCCGCGTGGCCCGAAGGGCGCCCTCCTGCCCGACCGCCCCAGCTCCGTCTGGGCCCTACTGGGGTCCCGGCAGCGGGCGCCCGCGCCGCTGCGCTGGGCTGGGCTAGGCTGGACTGACCGCGGTCGGCGGCGCTGCACGGCGACGAGCTGCGGGCCCCGAGGGGCTCTGGTTCTGGGGAGCATGGCTGTCCGACCGGCTGGGGAAGCGAGCGGCGGGCTCCGACCCCGAGGAGAGGCTGCGGACTGCCTGGGGACATGTGTTTGTGTTTCTTTTTAAGCCAGCTGTTCGGAACCGAGAGGCTGCTGGCCTCCGGTGGTCGTCGGGTGTTGCCCGGCCGGTGACTCGCTGTCGAGAGAGGGCGTGGGCGCGGGAGGGCGCGGGAGGCGGCCGGGCTTGGCTACAGTGCTCCGAGGCAGGCTCTTCGAGAACCATCTCTTTGAAGACTGCCCCCGCTAGTCTGGGTGTCCGACGGTACCCGCGCAAAGTTTGATCCAGCACCTTGGCTCGCCCTCAGTGCGCTGCTTGGAAAGCTGTTGGGGGGGGGGGGTGGTATTTTCCTTTATTTCCCCCTGCCCGTGAACCACTTTCCCGTTTTCATTTCTCTTTTACAGCTTTACCCTCTTCCTTGTCAACTTTGTTTTCAGGCTTATTAATTCAACGAACATGCATACTGCCCCTTAACACGTGTTTGTGGTAGCGTGGTTTCTTGGAAATAGACCATGCTTTGGAGTCAAGACAGATCAGCCATCGGATTCTGGTTCTGATATCCTCTGTGTAGCCTTGGACAAATTATTTAACCTTGCTGAGCCTCCGTTTCATTGTACTGTGTTTGGTTTTGGTTATTTTAATTTATCCTTTTATATTTGAAGTTCTTGATTTTTTGGGGGTGTGTGTGTGTGTGTGTAAAATCAATCCCGTCTCTAGGCTAAGGCTACTACTCTTAATTCCGCATTACTAGCTGTGTGACCCGGGGCATATGACAGCCTTACTGTGCCTCGATTTCCCCATCTTTAAACTGAGCATGATTACAGATGATACTGTGTCTAATAATGATAATAACAAGGAGGTATTTGGAGGATTAAGTGCTGAAATGTACATACAATATCTAGTACAGGACATAGTAAAAATAGTGTTTGTTATCAAATTTAATTTGGTTTTAAGGCACTTCTTGATTTCAAACATATTGAAAAGCTCATCTTTAAGTCAAGAAATAGGTATTAGGGCACTCAGATTTACCCAAGGACGGTATTTAGTAGTAACTAGTGATAGATATCAGCCAAATAAGGTTTAAACAAACAAGGATTTAAACAAGAACTTTGTCACCAGAAATATTTCCATTGCACTTCGGGAGCTTTTGCCTAAATTAAATCCAGCCCAGTGGTTAAAGAAAGCGGTCCATCCAGGCCATAATTGGGGTTTGGTGGAATAGAGAGAACTGTGCGTCCAACAGGGCTGACTAACACTTAAACTGAATACTTACCTGCATCTTCCCAAGCACTGTACAGTATCGGTGTGTGTGAGTACCTGAGTGTGTGGCACCTGAGTGTGGTACCTGAGTACCAAACATGGGCTTCTGTTTCGTGTGCTGTAAAGGTGAGGACAAGACCACCCTACAGTTTTGTGAGTGAATGGTATCTGTAAGTATCTTAAGACACAGAGGTTAAGGCATTGTCAATAACAGTCAAAGCATGCTGGAGTAGGTGAGAGAATGGACAAAAATACTGCACTCAGGAAGGAATAAGAGTAAATATAGAGATTTAGTTTTTGTTTGGGAGGGTATCTAATTCTGTTTAGGAGAGCAGTGTCTAAAACTCACAGGAATATCAGATCTTTGATAGTTTTCCATTGTTTTCAGTTCGTCAAAAGAAAGAAAAGTGACTAAACGTTGTTCTTTGCATAAGACTAAGCAAAAATATAGTTATTTGGGGTTTTCTTGGCTGCAGAAAACATTTTCTCAATTCGGTTAAAGGTCAGGCCCTTCAATTGAAAACAACCTGCTTGTTGTCCTGCCACATGGGCTATTTTATTTCTGAAAAGATTAAGTGCTTATACCAAATTATCTATCAGATGATTTCTGTTCTCTAGAAATGGTCCTTCCAGTCCTTTCTTTTCCCAGTATCTTCTCGAGTTCTTCCAGGTCCTTACTTTGCCAGCCCATCTTCCATACCATGGCCCAATTCTGTTCAGTAAAAGAAGCTAATGCATGGAAACCCTGGTGAAATCTTAATACGGTCTGTAGTCTGGTTAATTGTATTGTGCTAACATCCACTTTCTGGCTATGATAATTTTCTGTAGTCCTGTAAAATACTACCATTGGAGGGAGCCAGGGGAGTGTACATGGGCCCTCCCTGCAACTTCCTGTGTGTGTAATTATGTCAGAGAAAAAAATTGTAGACAAATCAGGGTCGCCTGGGTGGCTCAGTGGGTTAAAAATTGTAGACAAATCAGATAATTGCCTGCCACTGAGGGGCCTGGGGTTGGGGATTGACTACAGAGAGAACTTTGAGAGATGATGGGGATATTTTAAGTCTTGATTGTCTTTTTTTTTTTTTTTTTTTTTTAAGATTTATTTATTTCTGTCAGTACAAGCTGGGGCAGCAGCAGGCAGAGCAGTCAGAGGGAGAAGCACATTCCCCACTGAGCAAGGACCCCATGTGGGACTCAATCATAGGATCCTGAGATCACGACCCGAGCCAAAGACATACACTTAACCAACTGAGCCACCTAGGCATCCCAAGTCTTGATTGTCTTAGTGTTACTAAATACATTTGTCCAAACTTAAAGAACTATTCACCCAGAAGGGTAAAGTTCTATATAAATTATACCTCAAAACTGACTTGAAAAAAAGGAAAGCAAACTCTTGTCACCTCAGCCTCCTGTGACCTATTGGAACGAAATTTAACTTGTGTAAGGCCCAACAACCTCCATCTGCCAGTGTACCCTGTGCTGTTTATACTGTATTGATTCTTGCCCCCGAGTCTTTGCACTTGCTCTTCTTTCACTTAAAGAGAGCACGGGAAATTCAGGCCCAAGTTCAGATTCCCTGTACTCTGTTAAGCCTTCCTTGCCTCCGTTAGGCACACTAGTACCTTCCTCTGTTCTGCTCTTACTCTGTGCTGGAATTTTTAATTAGATTTCATCTCTCAGCTAAACTCCAGGGTAGGCACTCACATGATTGATTTCTATCTCTGGGATCCAGTAGCGTTGAATGAGTGAGTGAGTGAATGAATGAATGATTGAAAACTAGAAGAATGCTTATTAAAGTGTGGTCCAGTGTCCTCAAGACCTTTCTAGAAGGTCAGTGAAAATGCTTGGATTTTATATACTTCAAACAGCACACCTCAATAGATTGAAGCAGAGGCAGATAAGGTCATCCAGCTGTCTTCCGTTAGGCCAAACGTTAAAGATATTTGCAAAACCAGCAAACATTGTCACACCTCCAAATGTTTTTGTTTTGGAAAATTGTTATTTTTCTTAAAAATATGTTTAAAGTGGGGGCACCTGGGTGGCTCAGTGGGTTAAAGCCTCTGCCTTCAGCTCAGGTCATGATCCCAGGGTCCTGGGATCGAGCCCCATATGGGGCTCTCTGATCCACGGGGAGCCTGCTTCCTCCTCTCTGCCTGCCTCTCTGCCTACTTGTGATCTCTGTCAAATAAATACAATATTTAAAATATATATATGTTTAAAGTGTAAAGTGATTCTGAGACCAAAACACTTATTAAGAATCTCTAAAGGTAAAGATTCTTACAACCCCCTCGTTGGAATGAGAGATAATGATGAGGATGATTAGTAGTGCTCTGGTATGGGTAGCAAGCATTGTTATGAGCCCTTTAGTTACTTTATGAGTGCTAGTATATCTTTATCTTACTCATAAGGCAAGTGAGGCACAGAGAAGTTAATTGACTTGGCCACATACCTAGTCACTGCTAGAGCCAGGATCTGAGCCCCTGTGGTTCCAGAGGCTCTGCTACTAACTAGTTTTCTTCCACCTCCTTAGAGGCCTGGAAAGGGTCAGAAAAGCTTGTGCTATCTGGTAACCTCACCCCCTGTACACTCTCTAGCCTCACAGTCACTGCAAGAGTCACTAAGGCCTTGAACTTGCTTTACAGTTTAAAAAAAAAAAAAAATATATATATATATATTATTTATTTGACACAGCACAGCAGGGGGAGCAGGAGCAAGAGGGAGATGGAGAAGCAGGCTCCCCTTTGAGCAAGAAGCTCGACCTAGGACTCAGTCCCAGGATACCGGGATAATGACCCGAGTTGAAGGCAGATGTTTAACCGATTGAGCTACCCCAGCAATCCTGCTTTACTGTTACCGTTTCAAATTCTGCCATCCTGAATACTTTCAAGCATGGCCTTGCAATGCCTTGATTTCAAATCTAACCATGTGTACCTACACTTAACCTAGTCCCGTCTCATGACCATGCCCGGAACTTGGGTATACAACTTCCTGTTTTATTATAACTTCCTGTTTTTTCAGTTTTCTTAATCTACCACTATATGTATCCTTTTACTTATTTAGAATCCCAATCCCTCAGATTTACCATTTGGCCCTTATTTTTTCTTTTAGCCCCAAGCTCCTCCTCAAACAGCAGGTGCCCTATCTGCAACTCAAGGTATTCTCATTCATGACCTTTGACGTTTTTGTTTTTAAGACTTTATGTATTTGACAGAGAGAGATCACAACTAGGCAGAGAGGGGAAGCAGGCTCCCTGCTGAGCAGAGAGCCAGATGTGGGGCTCAATCCCAGGATCCTGAGATGACCTGAGCCAAAGGCAGAGGCGTAACCCATTGAGCCACCCAGGCGCCCCAAGTTCCTCATTTTCAGGCTACATCAACTCTGCAAATTTCCCGTCCTGAATCACTTGCATGACTCCATTTCTCCCCGCCTATATCTGATTAGGGTGCAGAACATAGCATTAAAAAATGATGGAAATGGATGGGGGGGATGGGGGGATGGAGAGCTGTTAAGAAAATCTTGTGGGTCCAACTGCAGTTGGACCTCTGTTTAGTAGTCCGTGTCTTTAGTCATCTATCATTCTCAGATTACTATAAACCTTCACTTGCCTTCAGTTGCTTATGCATCCATATCCCTAATATATAACCTCACCTTCTAATCACAAAGTAAAGTTTTAAAAAGCAAGAACAGGGGCTCAGTGGGTTAAAGCCTCTGCCTTCGACTTGCATCATGATCCCAGGGTCCTGGGATAGAGCCTTGCATTGGGCTCTCTGCTCAGCAGGCAGCCTGCTTACCCCTCTCTCTCTGCCTACCTTTCTGCCTACTTGTGATCTCTCTCTGTCAAATAAAATCTTTTAAAATAAATAAATAAAAAGCAAGTACATCTTTGCATTATGAGCCTCTAGGGGAATCTGTCCATGTGTATCCTGCTGCCTCACGCCCTCGCTCCCATCCCAGAGAACTGAGATATCCCTCTCTTGGTTCAATCCCACCTCTGCTTGGGATTCCACTTCAGCCCTTCTTGGCTCACTTTCCTTTAGCCACCCCCTTAACATCTGTACTTCCAACTGCTCAGCCTCCCTGGTTCATTTACCTTGTCTAAAAACATTCCAACCCTATACTCCCGCTGGCTACTGTCCTGTTTCTCTCCATAGTCAGACTTCTTGGAAGAACTATCACTTCTCAACTTTTTTTTTTTTTTTAAGATTTTATTTATTTATTTGACAGAGAGAGATCACAAGTAGACAGAGAGGCAGGCAGAGGGGGGGGGGGGGGAAGCAGGCTCCCCGCTGAGCAGAGAGCCCGATGTGGGACTCGATCCCAGGACCCTGAAATCATGACCCGAGCCGAAGGCAGCGGCTTAACCCACTGAGCCACCCAGGCGCCCCTCACTTCTCAACTTTATCACACGATGCATCTGGTTGATTGGTATCTAATGCTGTGAGTCACTCTCATTTATCTAAGACACCATTGCTCACATTGCCTGCCATGTCCGTGCTCTTCCTGTATCTCCTGTTGAGTTGAACAGAGTCACAATCAGCCTCGTCAGTCACCCAAGATGAAGCCAGCAGTCATCCTAGACTTCCCTCCCATTTACCTCTCATGGCGCCAGTCAGTCACCGGCAGATTTTACTCATGAAACATTGGTCAGGTTCACCCTTTTTCCAAGCCCATGGTGGCCAAACCACTGCAGGCCACTCCCATCCCTCCCTGAGACTCAGAGTGATCCTGACTTCTTACCACTAATCACACTCCCGTCCACTGTCCTTCATACCATTTCCAGTTAGCTTTTTTCTTTTTTTGGCTAAATTTTTAAATCTGTAAGGGTTGCCTGTTTGGCTCAATCAGCAGGATATGTGACTCCTGATCTCAGGGTCATGAGTTCAAGCCCCATGTTGGAAGCAGAGCCTGCTTAAATAAAACAAAAATCTGTAAAAGTAATGCATGTTCTTTGAAGAAGTTTTGGAAAATACAGAAAAGCATTTAAAAAATTACTTATAATATTAGCACCCAGAGATTAAAAAAAATCATTATATTTTGAGATGTTTCCTTCTTAGGGCTATTGTTCAGAATCACGGATTGCATCATATTCCACTGCTTAAAGCCTTCAACGACTCACCTTCAATGTTCCCTCTTACTTACGATAACCCAAATGCCCACCAAGGTCTAAAGTCTTTATAGGCCCACTGCACTGCTCCAGCTGTCTACTGTTCCCCACCCTGGGGGCGATGTTCTCCACCACACGGTCAGTGTTAAGTGGGTCGCCCTGGCTCAGTGTGGTCTCCTTTTCTCCTTTCAGGGACTTCACATTTGCTTCTCTAGCATGTCTGTAGCAATTCCTCCTGTGACAGGCTTAACTTAAGGTCATCTTGGAGAAGCCTTTCCCAACCATTCTATCTCATAGAGGATGTCTTCCTCCTACACACTGATTTTTTTTTAATGTCCTTTTTTTTTTTTTTAAGATTTTTAAAATTTTTTTGACAGGAAGAGAGCACGAGCAGGGGGAGCAGCAGAGGGAGAGGGAGAAGCAGGCTATCCGTCGAGCAGGGACTGTACTCAGGGCTCGATCCCAGGACTCTGAGATCAGAACCTGAGCCAAAGGCAGACGCTTAGTCAACTGAGCCACCCAGGCCCCCCAGTCCTGTTTCTTTTCTTAATATTTATTCATAAGAATTGCTACAACCATTGCAAAACAGGATATCAAGAGCCACAGGCTCTTTCCCATTCTTGGACGCAGCAGTCCCGCTTCAAGACATTTGGCCTATTTGAATCATGACTGATACATGCAAAGTAGATACAAGGATGTTTATCACAATGATCCTTTTTAATATTTAAAACTGAAGACAGTCTAAATAAATTACGCTTTATACAAGCCCAAAGCAGCTAGAAATATATTAGTGGTACATTTTCAGTGAGAAAAGCAGGTTTCAAAAACATATGATCCTTTTCTAAATGGCATTATGCCTTTTTTTTTTAAAAGACTTTATTTATTCACTTGACAGAGATCACAAGTAGGCAGAGAGGCAGGCAGTCAGAGAGAGAGGAAGGGAAGCAGGCTCCCTGCTGAGCAGCGAGCCCCGTGTGGGATCATGACCTGAGCTGAAGGCAGAGGCTTTAACCCACTGAGCCACCCAGGTGCCCCAATGCCATTTTTTTAAAAATATGGACTGGATACATACCAGATTCTTAATATGGTTATGGAGACATAACATGAATGATGTATGTTATTTGTTTAATACATACTTATTGAGAGTTTATGTGTCCATCAAGGACACAAGGATGAGAAGGAAAACCATGTCCCCATCCTCAAGATATTTACATTCTGGTGACAAAATTAATTGAATTGACTCACTGTTCTGATAAGTATTTTGAGAGCTCCTGATGCAGATGTGAAGGGCCTTAGTTTTGAAAATTTCTATAATGAACTTATACTAGTTTCATTGCTCTTTTGTTTCTTTTTTCTCCTTTAATGTTTAGTAAAAGAGATAGGCATGAGGGGCACCTGGGTGGCTCAGTCAGTTAAGCATCTGACTTCAGCTCAGGTCATGATCTCAGGGTCCTGGGATTGAGTCCCGAGTTGGGCTCTGTGCTCAGTGGGAAGTCTGCTTCTCCCTCTCCCTCTGTTCCCCCTGCTCAAGCTCTCTCTCTCCTTTTCTCTCTCTCAAATAAATAAATAAAATCTTAACAAAAAATAAAGATTGTCATTGAAATAAATATGAGGTAGAAGGTGGTAAGTGGAGTGCAGCCTAGAGTGAAATGAACAGCTCTGATTGTGATTGTTTTTGAAATCAGAGAGACACCAGCATGTTTAGAGGCTGAGAGGAAGACGTGTGTGCTCCTGTGTTGTGTCCATGTCAGTGTTCAAGTCGGGCAGGGGAAGGATGGAGTGGGAGGAGCCCAGATGAGGCTTGCTTTCACACTTCATCCTCTGCTGACAGTTGTCAATGGAGATAAAGTCAGTTTGGGTAGAGCAGGAAGCTGTGGCAGTCCTGCCTCATGACCTCCATTTTTCCAAAGTGCAAGGTAAGGTCATACCATTTGGGGCCTCTGTGCCTGTAAGTTTCTACTCCTTCCTTTAAAAATCAGCTACAGAGGGGCGCCTGGGTGGCTCAGTGGGTTAAAGCCTCCGCCTTCAGCTCAGATCATGATCCCAGGGTGTTGGGATCGAGCCCCACATCACATCGAGCTCTCTGCTCAGCAGGGAGCCTGCTTTCCTCACTCTCTGTCTCTGCCTGCCTCTCTGCCTACTTGTGATCTCTGTCTGTTAAATGGATAAATAAAATCTTAAAAAAAAAAAAAGAGTCAGCTGTAGAGCTCTGCCCTTGTGACCCACTTCCTGACGTCTTCCTTCAAGTGTGCTGGGGCTGGGTCCAGTCGAGTCACCTTGGGGAACGGGGCTTGTTGCCAGTCCCTGAACCTGCTCAGACTGACTGAGTCAGAATTCCCAAGAGGTGGGGCCCAAGATCTACATTTGAAAGAACACCCATGGGGAACCCCAGTGGCACCATAAATTGGAGAATCACCCCCCTAAGTGCTCCCAATTCATTTTGCAACTGTCCATTATTGAAATTAAACTATTCCCTTCCCCCACCGCGCTACTCTTGGGAAGGAGTGTGTCCGTTCATTTTCATGCTTCTAGTACGTCCCAGCCCTAGGTAGGCTAGGAGAGCGGGCTTGGGTTTTGTGAAAGCCATTTGTGAAATGAATAATGTGTCCAAATCTGGGGCTCAGGTGTCCTGACCCCCAGACGCGCAACCTCCCTACTCCACCATGTGTTATCTCCGTAAGCCACTGAATTCTCAGGAAAGTATTTCCTGCTTTGACTTGTCTAAAAATCCCATGCAAACTTGACCTCACACATAGAGAGAACCTGAGAACAGTGGGGCTTAAGGAGGATTGTTTGAGAAAACCCAAAGCGTAGCGGGGCCGCAGGAGAGCCGGGGCAACGGGCTCCAGGGGTCCCAAACCAGGCTCAGCCACTCACCTGCTGACAAAATCCAAAGGCAGAGAAACCGCGGGGTGGTGAGAACGGAAAGGGATTTATTTCAGAGAAGCTAAACCCAGGAAGACTGCAGACTCGCATCTCAAAGACTGTCTCCGAAGTGCTGAAAATATTTCCAGGTTTTATAGGTGGGGAGGGAAGGTCAAGTCATCTTTGTCTCGGGGTCAATTGCAGATGGGGTCTTGCTGGCTCAGGACTGTGCTTATTGCTTGAAGGGGTAGTTTGTTGTTGTTGTTTTTAAGATTCATTTTTTTATCTGACAGAGAGAGATCACAAGTAGGCAGAGAGGCAGGCAGAGAGAGAGGGGGAAGCAGGCTCCCTGCTAAGCAGAGAGCCTGATGTGGGGCTCCATCCCAGGACTCTGAGACCATGACCTGAGCCAAAGGCAAAAGCTTAACACACTGAACCACCCAGGAACCCTTAAAATGGTAGTTTTGGTTCCCTTCATGGGATGCTTTGTCCTCCGGGTCTAGAGCTAAGCTCGAAAGAAGAATTTAATTGGAAAGTTTGAGGTCAGAACGGAGGTCGAAGTCCTCTTTCAAATGTGAAGAGCTCTGAAGTAAACTGAGTAGAATCAACATGAGCTTATAGGAACAAGCCCCTACAGCCAGCGGTGTCTATTCTGTGTCACCCAAGTCTCTCCCAAACCCGTCAAGGAGTTAAAACATACTCTGGAAAAGAGCCCTGGAACGCAGCAGTTAAGATGGGTGCTTGGGAGGTGGAGTCCTGCAGAAGTCTTGTGTGTGACTTGCCTGGAGAAATTACAGGGTATCCCCCACATTACCCAAGGATAGACATGCTCTGATTCTTTTGGCTAGTGCTGTTCACGGAGAGAGAACTAGTCCAAAAGAATGCCTGTTCATCTTAGGAGAAATCGTGGTGTCTCCTAAGAACAGCGAATCCTCTTTCTTTAATCAGAGACTTTATTGAGCACCTCCCATCATGGGCCTGGGGCTGGACTGGCCGCCGGGGATGCGACAGTGGGCAAACAGACACAGTACCTGCCCTTAAAGGACTCCCGCATTGTTCTTGCTCACTCACCCGATTCCCAGCCTATGATTTGGTATGCTTTGCGGGTTCGCCTGGCAAGGCACAGGACTCAGCAAGTGACCAGAGCCAGCTGTTTTGCCCGCAGGCCTCCTGTGCTCACACTAATAGCATATTCTTGCTTTGAATCATCTGTGACTTGGGTGAACGTGAAGTAGTCTTTCCCAGAGTGTTGTCTCCTCTGGACAGATGGCTATAGAGCCGGGGCTGCTGGTGGGCTTGATGCGACAGCCCTGCCCCAGGAAGCTCAGCAGTGGAGACTGGCCGGCCTCCAGCGGCTCTCCATGACTGCAGTGCCTCGCACCCCCCATCAGGACTGCAGGTGTCCTTTCCTGCCCCGATGGCCCCCAGAGAGGTTGTTGAGGGGATTCTTGGAACCTTGAATTCCAAAGAGCTTAAGTCAGAGAAACCCTAGGGCCCTTGGCTGACCTGGAAGGAAGAGGGAGCAGGGGCAGCTGACGGTAGCGGAGGACAGTGGACATAATGGGAACAGGCTTTGGACTGGCCACATTTGGGACTTTGAGGACAGCCCCCAGATTCTTAGTTCCCCTGAGAGAAACCTCAAAAGCCAAAACCAAGATCCTTAGCCCCTAAGTAATTCCTACAAATGGCACTTAACAGACCTGGCTCTGGAAAACATTCACTCAAGACACGATCTGCGTTTGGGTGCCTGAGGCTTACATATTTCTGAGGGGAACTCTGAAGAGAGAAATACAAAATTAGACACAGGGCATTAGAAGGCCCAGTTTCAGGAAGCAAGGGACCCAGAAGCTTCAACTTCAATAGTTTCACAGTAAATCCGTCTTTGCGTTCATGCTAGAGGGGAAAAGGATCGGGTGTCTCTGATCCCAGAGGATCAGAGGTTCTCTCTGGATGTGTAAAGGAAAGAGGGAGGCAGGGATGAGAGCAACTTTAATGTTTTTCTTCCTTGTTCTTTTTTTTTTTTTTAAAGATTTTATTTATTTATTTGACAGAGAGAGATCACAAGTAGGCAGAGAGGCAGGCAGAGAGAGAGGAGGAAGCAGGCTCCCCACGGAGCAGAGAGCCTGATGCGGGGCTCGATCCCAGGACCCTGAGATCATGACCTGAGCCGAAGGCAGCGGCTTAATCCACTGAGCCACCCAGGCGCCCCCTTCCTTGTTCTTATCGATCACATTTTTTTCTTCATCCCCCATACCCAGTTGTAGGTCTAAATGTTAGACGGAGCTGTTCAGGGTTGGAAATCATTTGTCATTCATCTCTGAATCCCCCGTACTTCACACACAGCAGAAGCCAAGTATTTGTTGAAAGAATGAATAAATGAGTGAATGGATGAATGAGTGAATGAATAAGTAAGTGAGTGAGTGAATGAGCAAATGAATGAGTGAATGAGCAAGTGAATGATTGAACTCGCCCTGGGCTCTCAGAATTGACAGTCTTGTGTATCACTCTCTCCCGTCCTTCTTGACCACTTGCAGGAGGTGGCGTGAACTCACGAAAAAGCATGAGCTCTAGAGTCAGACCTGAGTTTGAATCCCAACTTTGCCACACACTGTCACAAGACCTTGCGCAGATTACCCAACATCTTCTCAGCCTCAGTTTCCTTATCTGCAAAATGGGGGCGGTAACACCTCTCTGCCAGATTGTGGGACTCAGCAATGTATGTAAAGGGCCTGGTACCTGATAGGCCTCAATCAGTGGCAGCTGTCCTGTTATTTAGATCAAGGGTAGGCTGGCTGCAACCCATGGGTCAAGGTGGCTCCACCGCCTTCTTTGTAAATAAAATTTGATTGGAACACATGTTTTTGTTACACATTGTCTATGGCTGCTTTTGTGATACATGGACAGAATTGAGAAGCTATGATGGAAACGATGTGGCAACCAAAGGCTGATCTTTACCATCTGGCCCGATACAGAAAAAGTTTGTCAACCTCTGGTTTAGGCCTTCCTTACTTCCAGCCTGTAGTATTGACTCCTAACTGGTGAATGGAAAAAGCTCTAGAAAGCTCTAGAAAGGCTTTAGAAAACCTCTGGTCTTCCCCCCAATTCTGCTCTCTCTCGATTCTGCAGCTGGAGGTTTTTCTAAAATACAAATCCCATTAGCGTTTTACTCCCCCAAACCCCTTTGTTGGCTCCTTACTTTCTGCAACTCCCAAGTGGACCCTTCAAATTTTTCATGACCTGGTCCCATTCCTTTTCTGCAGCCCAGTCTCTTCCTTCTCCCTCTCCCCTCCGTGTCCTGCACCCCAGCCACCGCAGACAAAAGATCAGGCAGCTTGGGAGCTGTGCCCCACCCCCTCTCCAGGGTGTCCTTTTCTCTGTTCTCCCCTGGCTCCTCTGGGAAGCCTGTCCTGGTCTCCTTCTCTTATATTCTCATATAGATCAGGCCAAGTGAGCTATGCTGCAGTAACAAACAACCCCAAATGACTTAAAATTACAAATCAGTTGAACAAAGAATAACATACACACAAGTGTCCCACTCCCACAGTGCTCAACAAGCAGGGATGTGGGGTTATTTTTCTTCCCAAAAATGGAACAAAGAACCCAGCTTAGCCTTTTTGTTTTCTTGTATTTTTTTGTAAAATTCATGCAACGCCTACCTTATTAACAGATACTTGTCATTTTGTCTGAAACTTGTTATTTGGGCACTTATAGAGGTTGTGGTTAATAAACAATTATAAAAGGAGAACTTTGTTTAAGGAAGAAAGACTGGAAAGTCTGGAAAGATGAACTGTAACTTAAAGGCCATGCTTAGAACTGCTTTTGGCTGCAGGGAGAGCTCAAGCAATGCTAGCTCACAGCTGGCCCACTGCTGCTTTTCCTAAATCCACTTCTTGAGCCAGTCCCCAAGGTGGGGAGTATGGGAGTAGCCTCAGCCCAGGCTCGTGGGGTTGAGTGAGGAAGGAAGGCAGACCCAGCCTCCGTCCAAGCTGGAGTGATGCCTTCATTAGTACCCTCTTCCCAGCAGGGCATAAAACCACGGTTGACCTGCTCCAAGTGCCACATGGGGAGTTTCTCCAGGACTGTCTCCTCATTCTGAATGCACTCGCCCTATCCTGATGTCTCTAGTTCTTTTTTTTTTTTTTTAAGATTTATTTATTAGACAGGGAGAGAGCACAAGTAGGCAGAGAGGCAGGCAGAGGGAGAGGGGGAGGCAGGCTCCCCACCAAGCAGAGAGCCCGATGCGGGGCTCGATCCCAGGACCCCGAAACCATGACCCGAGCCAAAGGCAGAGACCCAACCCACTTGAGCCACCCAGGCGCCCCGACGTCTCTAGTTCTTGTCCTGCCCCCTGATACTCCGTTTCTGCTGAGCCCCTTTAGACTGGCACCTTGGAGGGTCTCCCTCTGCACCGCTATGCGGCCCATCCACCCACCTTCATTCCACGGAGCATGTTGGGAGCAGACTCAGCTCTGCCAGCCCTGGGCTGATTCCTGAGCTCCTATGTTGCCACATCCGTGTCTTTGCTTTATACTCTGACCCCAGGGGTCTCCAGCCCGGGGACACCCACTGAGCCTACATGTTTCTGAAATCATTGCTTGCCCTGCCTACGATCTACATCCTTGGTTTGGCGTTTTGTTTGGGGTCCCACTGTGATGTGTTGCTCTATTCCCTACCCTCCCTGTGGACTGGGTCTTTGACTTTGAGCACTATCCAGAGCCCTGAGTCCTGCTCCTGTTACCGCAGGCACCGCCCTATCAAGACCCATTGGAAAACTGGTTGGAAGGCCATACCAGCATCATCCCTGAACTCCAGGGCCATTTTGTCCCTCATCCCACATACTTCTGGCCCCATCTTACTTGACGTGGAGCCCCAAGAACTCTAGATATAGACCTGATTAAATTTATTGTGGGATTATTTGTTGTAGAATCAGCCCTTCTGTGGGGTGCTGAACACAGTCCCCTTTTGGAAACTCACCTCCCACTCTTACTTCTTTTCCAATCCCAGTCTGTGCAACCTGGTTCCTGATTTTGAGATTCACCTTGTTTCTCTGTTACTGAACACTATCCCGGGCTATCCTCTACCAGGCTGCTGAATTTTCTTTTTTTTTTTTTTAAGATTTTATTTATTTATTTGACAGGGAGAGAGAGATAGGTAAGTAGGCAGAGAGGCAGGCAGAGAGAGAGGGGGAAGCAGGCTCCCCACTCAGCAGAGAGCCCGATGCGGGGCTCGATCCCAGGACCCCAAGAGAGATTTATTTGAGAGAGAAGCAGACTCCCCGCTGAGTAGAGAGGCCAAGGCGGAACTCAGTCCCAGGACCCTGGGATCACAACCTGGATGCTTAACTGACTGAGCCACCCAGGCGTCCCAGGCTCCTGAGTTCTCTTTTGCTTCTTTTGAACCTGGAGCCCTGTGCTCTCTCACTGTGCCACTGGGGCCACCACCCCAGTATTGGGGCCAGCTCTTCAGAACTCTCATGAGGAAACCTCAGGGACCCCTGGTCTATGAGTATAAAGAGTGGTTTCTCCTACCCAGTAAAGTTTATTCACTTATGGAAAGCACTCAGTTTAGTGTCTGGCCCAGAGTAAACCTATCTAAGTGTTATTTATTGTTCTTGTTGTTGTTGTTGCCATTCCTCTGTAATTAAAATAGACAAGGTCTGTTCTCCAAGGAGGAAGGCATATATAACAGCCAAAAATACTAAGCCATACTTTAAAAGTTTACGGACACCCCCTGATTCCTGCTACGTTGCTTCAAACCATGCTCCCTGTAATTGGCAAGTAGGACTCACCTTGAACTTTCACGAACTAGGACTGTTCAGGAAATAGGTCAATAGACCTATTCCTTTGGCTTTACTCTCAGTTTGTGACCCAGTGATCCCTTTTATCTAATCTGGTGCCCCCATGAAGTCATCTCTCCTTCCCCTCACTACAAATGACCCTCCACCAGAACAAAGACTGAGGCTTGCTAACTGCCCTTCCCTAATGACCTGGCAAAGTGTGAAGAGCCGGTAATTTAGAGAATGTCCAGAACCTACTGGCTCCTTTTACGATGAATGAACTGTGGGCACTGGGCATCTCTTGGGCCGGGAATTGGACTCCCATGTACGCGGGCTTTGAAATAGGAAAATATGGGAGTGAGCTTCAGATGGAGAAGCTGCTCGAGGGCTGCTTATGAACTCTAGGACCAGAGGATTTCTGCGACCGAGGCCACGTGGCCAATGGGCAAAGTCAGCCTGAATGCCTGGAATAGACGAAAAGGAGGAGGAGATTTACCGAAGGGAAGAACAAATCTGAAAGAGAAAAATGGTGGCTTTCTAAGAGCCTGGTCCTCTGCCTGGTCCATAATAATGTATGAAAAAAAGAATGAACAGATGAATGAATTCAAGGAGGAAAGGATAGAGAAGGGAAATAAAAGACACTATCAAACCAATAAAATAAATGAGTCAAGAGCAAGATTTGGCTTCCGGTGACCTGGGACCTTCCTTTTCTGCCTCCCACCTTCCTTCCCTCACTTCTCTCTTTCTCTCTCTTTCTTCTTTCCCATGCTGAACTGGTGCTGACTCTTATCCCCATGAGGGTGGCAGTTTGGCTGAGCAAGGCACCGTGTGCAGAAAGAAAACCAGAGGGCTTGGCTGAAGGGCTGTGTGAGGCCTGCAAGGCCTAGGGGAGAAGCCCAGGCGGAAGCGGTCCTTCAGTAGCAAGGCTGAGCAGAGCACTTGGTTTCAAAAAGGAACTAGCAGAATTAGCTGGAAGGAGGGCTTAGGTGAGATGTGTCAAATTAGGCAAATGAAGCAAATGTTCTCTTTTGTTCAGGGTGAGAGAGCTTTGGGATGAAATGTTAAGGCAAATCGCTGATCAATATGGTTCACTGGTGTGACAATGTGTAACTGTTAAAAGGATTTTATTCACATGCCATATACTTCACCCTTCAGGAGGAGGTTTTTAGTACACGCACAGAGTTGTGCAACCAACCCCATTTATCAGAGTCTAGAAAATTGCATCACCCTGCAGTAGGAACTCCTCATTCCTCCTCCCCACAGCCCCTGGCCACCATTAATTTACTTTCAGGCTCTGCATTTTCCTCTTCTGGACATTTTATAAGAAATGGAATCAGGGGGCACCTGGGTGGCTCAGTCGTTAAGTGTCTGCCTTTGGCTCAGGTCATGATCCCAGGGTTCTGGGATCAAGCCCTGCTTTTTGGGCTCCCTGCTCAACAGGAAGCCTGCTGGTCCCTTCTCCCACTCCCCCTGCTTGTATTCCCTCTCTCGCTGTGTGTGTCTCTGTCAAACAAATAAATAAAATCTTAAAAAAAAAAAAAAAAAAAGAAATGGAATCATACAGTGGCACCTGGCTGGCTCAGTCAGAAGAGCATGTGAAGCTTGATCTTGAGCTCATGAGTTCAAGCCCCATGTACGGTATAGAGATTATTAAAAAAAAATAATAATAAATAAACTTTCTTTAGCATTTATTTATTTATTTTTAAAGATTTTATTTATTTATTTGACAGAGAGAGATCACAACTAGGCAGAGAGGCAGTCAGAGAGCGGAGGAAGCAGGCTCCCCGCTGAGCAGAGTGCCCAATGTGGGGCTCGATCCCAGGACCCTGGGATCATGAGCTGAGCCAAAGGCAGAGGCTTTAACCCACTGAGCCACGCAGGCGCCCCAGTAAATAAACTTTTAAAATGTACTCATACAATATGTGTGTGGCTTTTTGCGTCTGTTATTTCACAGAGCATGATGGTTTCAAGGCTTACCCAAGCTCTAACCTGCATCAGTGATTCACTCATTTTTGTGGCCGAATACTATTCCATTGTGTGGCTACTACCACATTTTGTTTACCCTTCTGTCAGTAGAAGGGCACCTGTGTTGTTTCCACGTTTTGGTTATTATGCATATAATGTTACTATGAACATTCACATCAAGCTTCTGTGTGGAGTGAGTACACACTTAATGAATAGCAGTGCTGGGTCATACGGTAGGTAAACCTATATCTACATTTTTAGGGAAGTGGTTCCCTATCAGCTATCTCCACAGTGGCTGTGCTATTTTACCTTCCCACCATGAATGTCCACACATCCTTGTCAACCCTGGTTATTGCCCATCGTTTTATGATAACCATCCCACTCGTTGCAAAGCTAGACCTCACTGTGGCTTCGAGTTGTACTTTTCTCCAAATGATGTTAAGCATCTTTTCAGACATTTATTGGCCCCTTGTATATCTTCTTTTGAAAAATATCTCAAACAAGACTTTAACTCTATACGCACATAACCACATTCCCTATGGACAGTCTGAGAGTGTGTATGGGTTCTGATCATTGCTTATTTAATTACCGTCAGGGGTTAGACTGGAGGGGGTAGAAATGCTATCCTGTTCCCTGAAAGAAGAGGGATGCTGTGTGGGTGGATGGTTTTCCTCAAAGTGGCTTTTCCCAGCTGTCAGGGGGGCATATTACTAAGGGGAATAAGTTGAGTATTAAATATGAGCAGCGTGATGGTGAGTGTTGTGAATTGTATAAAACTAATGATTCATGGGGTGCCTGGGTGGCTCAGTGGGTTGAGCCTCTGCCTTTGGCTCAGGTCATGATCTCAGGGTCCTTGGATCGAGCCCTGCATTGGGCTCTCTGCTCAGCAGGGAGCCTGCTTCCTCTCTCTCTGCCTCTCTGCCTACTTGTGATCTCTCTCTCAAATAAATAAAATCTTAAAAAAAAAAGACTAATGATTCACAGACCTGTACCCCTGAAACAAATAGTACATTATATATTAATAAAAAATAAATATGAGCAGCATAGTATCCCACATCAGCTGTTCCAATTACTGAAGGTCCGCACCTGTTCTGATGGGCTGATGCCGGGCCATGATGTGTGGAGTAGTGTGCCTACGTCCTGAGTATCTAGCCTGTGTGTCTGGCATACAGTTGGTAATTGTTCATTTCTTTCCTTCCCTCTTTTTTGGGGGGGCTCCCTTATGTCTTGTAGGCCCTTGATTGCTAGTATGTACATTTTATTGTCTCCTCACCCTGGATCCAAGAATGTGCTTTGTTTTTTTTTAAAGATTTTATTTATTTGAGAGAGATTGAGAGAGTACAAGCAGGAGGAGCAGCAGGCAGAGGGAGAAGCGGGCTCCCCACCAACGCAGGGCTCGGTCCCAGGACCCTGGGATCATGACCTGAGCTGAAGGCAGACACTTAACTGAGTCACCCAGGTGCCCCCCCACCCAAAGAATGTGTTCTGATGCTCTTTGGTGGCTGTTCTGGTTCTTTATCACAAAGATAAGCTCTCTCTTTACAGCCCTTTGCTTGTATGATTTGGGCAACTGCTCCTAATTCCAGGGTCCTCCCTTCAGACACTGTTCTGTTGACTTAAAGACTGATTTTATTTTATTTACTAATTTAGTAGGCTCTACTCCCAACCTGGAGCTTGAATCATAACCCTGAGATCAAGAGTCGCATGCTCTATGGACTGAGCCAGCCAGGTACCCCCTCGAAGACTTTATTTATTTATTTATTTATTTTTACGATTTTATTTATTTATTTGACAGAGAGAGACACACAGAGAGAGGGAACACAAGCAGGGGGAGCGGGAAAGGGAGAAGCAGGCTCTCTGCCAAGCAGGGAGCCTGATGCAGGGTTCGATCCCAGGACCCTGGGACCAGGACCTGAGCCAAAGGCAGATGCTCAGTGACTGAGCCACCCAGGCACCCCATGAAGACCCTACTTAAAGGTAATACTTCTCTGTGGACACATCGAGTTCACACTTTGTCATGTTCTCACTCACTGATTCCAATGGTAGTAATCGACTGTGTCATGCTGACAAAAAAAAAAGGTATTATTGGTGGAATTATTTGTAACCCTGAGCAAAGGAAAAGAATTTAAATGCTATTAATAGGGGACTGGTTAATGAAAGCCTGATCTGGCCATATATTGCAGGGGTTGGCATGCTTTTTCTGTAAAGGGCCAGATAGCAATGTTTTAGGCTTTGTGGGCTACCGAGTCTCTGATGCAACCATTCAGTTCAGCTGTCATAGTGCAAAAGCATCCATAGACAAGACATAAATAAATGGGCTTGGTTGTGTTCCAGTCGAGTTTTTTTAGGCGTTGGGCCATCTTTGGCCTGTGGGCCATGGTTTGCTGACTTCCGCTGTAACGAACCCCTTCTATGAGGCTATTAAAGGATCAAACAGAACTATGTGTATTGACAAAGATGTCCATCAGGTTCTTTAAATATATATACGTATGTATATTTCTAGGAAGGAGGAGGGCAAAATTACACACACACTTGTACAGGCCCCAGAAAGAGCCTTAAAAGACACACACCCAACTGCTTACAGTAACACACAGAGGGACTGGGATTGAGGAAGTGGGAGGCTGGGGCAGATGGGCGCTTCTCCTTACCTTGTTGCTTGAATATTGTGCCCTGAAAGAGCCTTGGTTGTGTAATTAAAATAAAATTTGATTGTGGTGCCTGGGTGGTTCTATCTGTTAAGCCTCTGACTCTTGGGGTGCCTGGGTGGCTCCAGGGGTTAAAGCCTTTGCCTTTGGCTCAGGACATGATCCCAGGGTCCTGAGATCGAGCCCCACATCGGGCTCTCTGCTCAGCAGGGAACCTGCTTCCTCCTCTCTCTGCCTGTTTCTCTGTCAAATAAATAAATAAATTCTTAAAAAAAAAAAAAAGCCTCTGATTCTTGATTTTGCCTCTGGTCGTGATCTCCGGAGACTGAGCCCCGTCTGGCTCTGGGCTGGGTTGGGTGGGCATGGAGCCTGCTTGAGATTCTCTCTCCCTTTCCCGCCGCTCCCCTGTTCACTCTCTCAAAGTAAGTAAGTAAATAAATAAATAAACAATTCGATTGGGATTTTTTTTTCCATTCAAATGAGCTTTACCGGTCTTATTCATAATGTGCATAAACTTGTATTCGACATAAAATGTAACAGCCTCACAGTCGTAACAGCCACACAGTCAGTCACCATTCTACAGCCCTTCTAAGCGACAGAATCTCATGGGTGTAAGTGGGAGTCTAGGTGGATCCATGGACAAAGGGGAGGCAGGTTTGGAGATGCCCAGTCAGAGCCTTGGTTGGGAAGCATGAGGGTGAATCTGGAAGCCAAGGTCTGAGGCAGAGTGGGGGACAGATGCAGCAGGCTCAGGTCAGGCCTTCCCCTGGTCAGTGGCCCCCTGCGTTGGGCTCCTTCCGGGTCTGAAGGGTCACGGAATGTTAGGGCAGCTTCTGCTTTCCGGGTCATGAGATGCACTTTTGCCTGAGCCAGGAGCTGGCCGTTGGCTGCAGGCCAGCCCCGGGGAGGTGGGGTAGGAGGTCCGCACCCGCACAGTGCAATAAGAAGCAGACTAGCTAGTCGGTGAAGTGCACAGCTCTGGAATATGTGTGCCCAGAGGGGAGTGCAAGTGGGAGGGGATCGTTGTGCAATAGGTCACATGTGAGTCACATCTGAGTCACTCTGAAGTATGAATAGGAGTTCGCCACATCAACCGAGGCAGGGCAGGAAATTCCAGACAGAAGAGCAGAGACGAGGCTTCAGCAATGGGAACTACTGTCAAAGTCACCTAAAAAGTTTATGAAGAGAGAAGCCGAAAGACCGCGGATCAGGAAGGGGAACCAGCAGAGGGCTGCAGGCAAGGGAGACAGGAAGTCACATCTGAGCTTGAGAAGATTTTCTGGCGGTCATGGGAAATGGGGGGAGAGCCCTCAATCATCTCTTGTCCAGGTGAGAAGTGACAAAAGCCTGGATTCAGCCCCAGAGTGGATTTAGACCATGCTGCCCCTCACTTTTGGGCCATTCCCTAAGCTGTCCCTTCGGCTTGCTATGTCCCTTCCTCTCCTCTTGGCACGACCAGTTCTCCATTAGTCTTGAAGTTTTTAAAACTCAGGCATCAACTCTCCCTCCCCCAAGAAAAGTTCACAGACTTTTCTGTGAAAAGTTCACTCCACATCCTACCACTCCCGGCTGGTCAAGGACTTCTACTCTGGGCTCTCCGCGGCTCTGCATACTTCCGTTTTGGTGTGAATCTCATTGCTTTATGATTGTATCTCAGTTTCTGAATTATCAGTAGATGGTGATTTTCTTAGGATAGAAGTCAGGTCTCATTAATCTTTGGGTCTCCTGGGGGTATCTGGATGGCTCAGTTGTTTAAATGTCTGCCTTTGGCTCAGGTCGTGATCCCAGGGTCCCGGGAGGGAGTAACTCGCTGGGCTCTCTCTCTTGTTCACTCTCGCTCGCAAATAAATAAATAAATAAATAAAATCTTTATTTAAAAAAAAAAAAAAACCTTTGGGTCTCCAAAGGACTAGCATAAAACTTGGCACAGAGGAGGGGATTAGGAAATACCCCCGACTGATGAATAAAGAACTGAATGAAAGGTGAAGAGTGGAGATGAGAGATATCGGGGAGGCTGAATTGGGATAATCTGTTGTTTTATTTGAGGCAGATTAATACTCAGAGACTGAGCCTGTTTTAGCCAGCCATTTGTTTAACACTGTGGGAATTTCACAAACCAATAGCGTACAAACCAATGGTTGGTTAATCACACTATTGTTCCAGGCAAGAGGAGCTGAAAAGAATCAAGTCCAAATTGAGTTAAAGTCTATCTTTATAGGAATTGGTACCCAGGAGAGACGGCTTAGCCAACCAGAGAGCAGACCTCCTGCTGTCAGGGTGGAAGTAAGTAAGAGTCCCCTGTTGCTAGAGCTCATTCCTAGGAATGATGGGGACTGACTGACAAGAGGTAGAAAGAGTCCCTTTATTGCCCCCAAAGTCTTCAGAGAGCTATTTAGATCAGAAAAGGTTGCCTTGCCCAGACCGAACACTTGGATAGTCTCACAAACTCTCGGTATTTATAGTCTAAGTGTCTCCGTGACATAGTTGCTTCTCTGTATGTTTTTATTGATAAGTCCTCCGTGGTGGCCCACAGCAGCTGACCTACTGAGTGCTTATCAATGACCGTAGATGCGATGATGGCATCCTGACACCGTTACTTTATTCTTTTTTTTTTTTTTTAAGATTTTATTCATTTACCTGACAGACAGAGATCACAAGTAGGCAGAGAGGCAGGCAGAGAGAGAGAGGGGGAAGCAGACTCCCTGCTGAGCAGAGAGCCCGATGCGGGGCTTGATCCCAGAACCCGAGGACCATGACCTGAACCGAAGGCAGAGGCTTTAACCCACTGAGCCACCCAGGTGCCCACCGTTTACTTTATTCTTATGTCAAAACAAACTTCACTCTTTTTTAAAAAATATTTTATTTATTTATTTGACAGAGAGAGAGAAAGAGAAACGAGCATGGGGAGGGGCAAGCAGAGGGAGAGGGAGAAGCAGGCTTCCCACTGAGCAAGAAGCCTGAGGCGGGACTTGATCCCAGGACCCTGGGATCATGACCTGAGCCCATGGCAGACCCTTAACTGAGTCATCCAGGCACCTCAAAACAGCTTTACTCTTAAAAACAACTCCATTTTTATTTAAAGCAATACTAAGTCAAGGATGGGTTTTTGGCAATACTGGAGGAATTCATCAGTCTTTGTTTTTAAGATCTTCAACTTATATATCGCATATTGTATGCTTGGATTTGGGGAGCTGAGTAAAAGCTGATGATCATATGATTAAATAGCTGATCAACAGCTATGAACATAACTTACACCAGCATATTGTTATCATGGTAGTGAAATGTCCTATAAATGATGTATACATTTTTGTTCTTCATAATCATCCAGTACATAAGCACCATTTGTTCATTTTTGAAAGGGTATTTCAATAAGAATTTTCTAGTTTATAAATAACATAGTATGGGATGGTCTGTGTCTGCACAAAAGCTAAGTTAGACTGTGCAGTTGGTTTTCAGGTATATTCATGGTGCTGTTACATGGGTAATACCTTTTCTCTTTTAAGGCCAGTATATATATTATGCCTGCCTAAGTTCTGAACTAGAGCTACATTTTAGTAGTTGTAGAGTTATTGATATTAATTAGGTTTTTTAAAAAAGATTTTATTTATTTATTTGACAGAGAGAGATCACAAGTAGGCAGAGGGGCAGGCAGAGAGAGGGGGAAGCAGGCTCTCCTCTGAGCAGAGAGCCCAATTCGGGGCTCGATCCCTGCACCCTGGGATCATGACCTGAGCCGAAGTCAGAGGCTTTAACCCACGGAGCCATCGAGGCACCCCGATATTAATTAGTTTTAGTAGTTAATGTTTTGTTGTTTGGGTCTGCAGAGTTTGGTTTTTTGCACAGAAGTCATTTCTAAAAATCTGAATAATTGCCAAATATTAGAAGAGAGGTATTCTTCAAGTAAAGAACACTGGTGGTTTTTTAATTTAATTTAATTTTTAAAAAGATTTTATTTATTTATTTATTTGATAAAGAGAGACAGCAAGAGAGGAAATACAAGCAGAAGCAGGAGAAGCAGGCTTCCCACTGAGCAGGGAACCTGATACAGGGCTTGATCCCAGGACCCTTGGATCATGACCTGAGCCAAAGGCAGACAACTGAACCATTCAGGTGCCCCAAGAACACAGTTTTTAGTCAAAGTGGCCATTACCTCTTCTCTTTCTGAAATAATACAGACGCCTGAATAAGTCATGATCATGTCATATGCCAAGAAATTTCTTTTTATTGGTGCCTATATTGTAGCAATTACTTTTAACACATTGTATTTTGAAGATTTTACTTATTTAACATAGGGAGAGAGAGAGCACAAGCAGGGGGAGCAGCTAACAGAGAGAGAGGGAGAAGCAGGTTCCCTGATGAGCAGGGAGCCTGATGCGGGGCTCGATTCCAGGACCCTGAGATCATGACCTGAGCCAGAAGCAGATGCCCAACTGACTGAGCCACCCAGGCGCTCCAACACACTGTATTTTGAAGGAATGGTTCAGTTGACATTTTCGCCTGCTATGTAATTGAAACGCAATTACAGTTTATAAGGTATAGAGGTCTAGAAATAATTTTGCAACTCAGATCATGGGTTGAATGGATATTTTTGCAAAAGCAAAAGCAAAAGCAACAAATGTCTAAGTGGATTATCCTATACTTTACAACACAGCTGCATCATGGATAGGAATTATATTGGTTATTCATTAGAGTTATTAGTCCTGTAAACTGTTACTAGGTGAAGCAAACTCCAGTGTTGTGGGGGTTTTAAAAATAAATATTTAAATTTCAAAAAAAACCCCTTCATTTTTGTCACAAATAAAACCAATACACAACATCTGTCAAGTGATGGGGCAGGGCTCGTGGGAGGGGGGGCAGGGAGAGGGTGGTCTCCAGGACGTCTCCGGGTCTTCAGGTTTGGGAGCAGGGACATCTGAATAGTTTTTACTCACAATACTTCAGACGCCCAGTGTGTGGGGTTTTTTCCCTCACACCAACCACTTCAACTCAGTACTGATACTCTCCACCTGGAGTTAGCGTCCGATCACACAGGGCGCAGGCTGGTCCCACCAGTCAGCACTCCCAATGGCAAGTCCAGGTTCTCAAGGGTACCTGACCTACTGGCTATAAACTGGGGGTTTCCACAACCTCCTGCTCAGGCTCAGTAA
Source organism: Meles meles (assembly GCF_922984935.1). NCBI lineage: Eukaryota > Metazoa > Chordata > Mammalia > Carnivora > Mustelidae > Meles > Meles meles. Next base: position 40,851,494 of record NC_060080.1, read on the forward strand.
TTTGCTCTACAGCTCACAGAACTCAGGGAAATACCTTGCTGACATTTGCCAGTTTGTTCCAAAGGATACAACTCAGGAAGAGCCGCAGGGAAGGGGTGCGTAGGACCAGACGGGGTGGCATGGAGCTTCTCTTGTCCTCTCTGAGTGCTCACCCTCCTAGCACCTCCATGTGCCCGCCAATCTAGAAACTCTCTGAACCCCATCCACCAGCCAGCTCATTAGCGTGCAAAAGATACTCATCACTCGTCCCACCCCTGGGCCAAGCTGACCGGCCCCGGATCCTGGGCATGGCTTCTGTCTGACCTGTTCTGTGTCCCACACATCTGCTGTGTCTTAGTGCAGAATGCCCCTTGTCGGCTTTCCTTAGTGGCTGTGTGCCACCCACGTATTCCAGGAATTCTTTCTCTTAGTTAATCTTTGCAAGGGGCTGTTATAGACACCCAGACCCCAGATGCTCAGGGCCAGGGCAGCCCCATGAAATGACCCTTCTCATGCATTTCGTTCCCTATACTTAGCGGGGCCACGTGGTAAGGCTCTTTCTTGCCTTGCACTGGAAGCCTGGCATACACAGGTTTCAGCAAACAACAGAATTTATTGACTCACATAACTGACAATTCCAGGGACTGGATTTTACTTTAGCCATGACTGGATGTAAATGTTGGGGTGGTGATTTCAGTCTCTGATGACTGAGTCTCACTTCCTGGTTCAAGGCTCTGTTGTCAGGGAGCTCTCCCGGCCTGGTGGCAAAAAGTGGCTGCCGCAGCTCCGGTCCGTTCTTTCCCAGCCCAGTTAAGCCAGAAGGAGCAAACCTTCGATCTATAAGGGCAGGCAGCAGCCCTGAGAGTCACTCTTATGTGGGAGCAAACCATCCTGGCTGTTTGCTGGCTGCTGAATCCATCTTTGAGGTCTGGGGCCAGCAGCAAGGGCTTCTGCTGGATAAGGAGGAATGGGTGAGTCCTTGGTGGTGGTGGGGGAGGGTGGGTTGGGGAGTAGAGGAAGCAACAAATGTGTACTACGGATGGGGGGGTCCAACACTCTAAAATCCCACCAGGATGGAGCTCAGCTAGCCAGTACCATGCCTGGCACTCCACAGCTCTCGGGAAATGCTTCCACATTGCGTGAAAATATGGTACCACAAAGACACCACCTGGGACTCCGGCCTTACGGTCAACAACGCAGGCTCAAAGTGTGGAGACACACCTGCTAGCTCCCGCTGGCTGAGTCAAGATACTCTAGAGGCCTGCAAGGCTTTTTGTTTTCGAGATTTGCTAATCTCCCTAGGGAAATACAAGCAAAAAGGCAACCTGCCCCACCCGACCATGATGCCTGCAGAAAGGTTGCAGAGAATCAAGTCTTTTAAGGTTATGAGGGCCATAGTCGTTATTCTGCAGTTTCTAATTCTTTTTCCTACATGGAACCTACTAACCCAATTTATTAATTTGTTCATTCGTCTGATAAACATTTATCGGTCACCTACTCTGGGTCAGGCACTGGAGGTACAAGGATGATTAAGGCCCAGTCTTAGCTCTTGAGGCATTCATGGGCCCGAGCTGGGGAGACAGACTGAACAAATCACTGTCCTGAATGTGATGATTATGAACAATAAAGCTATAGAGGAAGAGTTGTGGAAGGAAGGAGCAGCCCTTTCCCCCTGGGGTGCCTTCTCCTGTGCAGCTCCTCAGAACAGTGGGGTTGAAATCGCCTCACTTCCTGCCTGGTGCTCTGCTCTGTATTGAAAATGGGAGGGTAAAGCTGGCAGGAATTGTAGGGAGCAGAATCTGGTAACCACTAGCAAAATATTTCCAGCATTTTCTCTTCTGGGAGTGTACCTTTCCATGCACGTGTAAGGAATTAGACACGTATAAGGTTTTTCACGGCAGCGCTGCTGGTAGTAACAGACTGGAAATAACCTTGAGGCTCGACATCGATAAAACAGATGGTAAACCACACAAAGGAATACTATGCAATTAGAAAATCAGCTCAGTAATGTGCTAATCTGGAATAGTCTCCAAGACACACTGAGAAGTGAGAGGCACCTGGGTGGCTCATTTGCAGATGCCTTCGGCTCGGGTCATGAGATCCCAGGGTCCTGGGATCGAGCCCCACATTGGGCTCCCTGCTCAGTGGTAAGCCGGCTTCTCCCTCTCCCACTCCCCCTGCTTTTGTTCCCTCTCTTACTGTGTCTGTCAAATAAATAAAACCTAAAAAAAGGACATACTGATAGTGAATAAAGCGTCTGAGCCGTACCCTAATATGCGCCCTTTTGTACACACAAAAAGAAGAAAATTATGGGGCACCTGGGTGGCTCAGTGGGTTAAGCCGCTGCCTTCGGCTCAGGTCATGATCTCAGGGTCCTGGGATCGAGTCCCGCATCGGGCTCTCTGCTCAGCCTGCTTCCCTCTCTCTCTCTCTGCCTGCCTCTCTGTCTGTTTCTGATCTCTGTCAAGTAAATAAATAAAATCTTTAAAAAAAAAAAAGAAGAAAATTATGTATTTTGCTTGAACATATACAAACTAGATCTGGAAGGAAACCACAAAAGACACAAGGTTCCTTTGGGGAGAGGACATGGGTGTCTGAGGGATGAGGCGGGGAGACCTCACTGTCATTTTTACCCCCTTTTACTTTTTATTGTGTTATCTGTTTGAAAGAAAGCACCCCTCAGGGGCGACTGGGTGGCTCAGTTGTTCTGAGCCTTGGGCTCAGATCATGATCCCAGGGTCCTGAGATCGAGTCCTGAGTTGGGCTCCCTGCTCAGTGGGGGCCTGCTTCTCCCTCTCCCTCTGCCTGCTGCTGCCACTGCCTGCGCTCCTGGTCTCTCTCTGTCAAATAAATAAATAAAATCTTAAAAAAAAAAAAAAAAGGAATAAAGAAAGCACCCATCTCTATGCCTAGCTGAGGGCAGGAAGCAGGCTGGCAGTGTGTATCTCCGGGCAGGGTGGGCCTGGCTGATTTCATCTCAGGGATCCCTTTCTCCTCTCCCAGAAAGGCCATCTTCGGGCATCTTTCTTCGCCCCGACTCGGCAGGAACTCTGAGCGCCACTGAGAGCTGCTCCACCTAATGTTGGCTTTCATTTCCTTTTCCACGCCCTACGGGAGACGTTGTACTTTCACAAATCTCGGGGTTCGGAGTGTGGAAGGTCCTGAGGCTCCGAGCGGCCGGTCCCCTGGCGGGCTCTGGCTGCCCGCAGCTCTGCGAACGCTCCAGCGCTGGCTGGCCGCGGCAACGTCCGCTCTTCCTGCTCCGCCGGGGAAGTCCCCTCCGAAGCCACGTGCTGAAAACTGAAACCAAAGTGTAACGGCCAACGGTCCCCACCAAGTGCCTGCGAAATCCTCCGCACGTCCTCCTCCGGCGGCCGGTCAGGGCCCAGGTGGCCGCAGGCGCCCGCCGCTACCCCTGGGACTTTCTCCATCTCCGTTTGCTTTCCGTCCAGGGAGGGGTGTTTGCCCTCCGCCTCTCCCTCCCCGCCGTGCCTTTCCTTTGACGATTCGCATTTCAAATGTAGCCCACAACTGCGGAGGAACATTTTTTAAAGGTGAAAAGTAGCCATAAGGGGATCCCTCTTTCTTTCTCTTGCAAACCAGAGAGGACGCTGAGGAGCAGACTCCCCATTTCCCTTAGAAATCTTCAGCGGGGGACAGGTTTGCTCAGGGGCCGGGCAGGCAAAGCCAGGTAGACGGGCCACCCAGGAGTGAGGCGGTGGTGGGGCTGGGGGTCCTGGAAGAGCGGCAGGACCCTGGCCCTTTATAAAGGAGGCAGCCGATGCTCTGCTCCAGCTCACGTTAGTACTCGGGATTTTGCGGTTTGGGGTTTTTTTGTTTGTTTTGTTTTTTTGTCGTTTTTGTTGTATTTTGAGGTGGGAAGGCACAGGAGATTCTGATGTTAAGTTCTGTGCGTCTTTAAAACATGGTACGTAAGGGGGCACCTGGGTGGCTCAGTGGGTTGAAGCCTCTGCCTTCGGCTCAGGTCATGATCCCATGGCCTTGGGATCGAGCCCCGCATCGGGCTCTCTGTTCAGCAGGGAGCCTGCTTCCTCCTCTCTCTGCCTGCCTCTCTGCCTACTTGTGATCTCGGTCTGTCAAATAAATAAATAAAATCTTAAAAAAAAAAAAAAACATGGTGAGTAAGTAGGGGCACCTGGGTGGCTCAGTGGGTTAAAGCCTCTGCCTTTGGCTCAGGTCATGATCTCAGGGTCCTGGTATTGAGCCCCCGCATTGGGCTCTCTGCTCAGTAGGGAGCTTACGTCTCTCGCTCTCTGCCTGCCTCTCTGCCTACTTGTGATCTCTGCCTGCCAAATAAATAAATAAAATCTTAAAAATAAGTAAATAAAATAAACCTTCATTAAAACAAAACATGATGAGTGTCCCGATCCCGGGTAGGCCTCCTGTGCACAGACTCTTCTCCAGGAAAAAAGCTGCCTCTGCTGGTTCTCTCCTCTGCCCCCTGGTTGGAAGCCTTCAGGGTGTTGGGACTGCCTTAGGTTGGTTCCATGATACATGACCTTTGTCTTAATCCACTGGGCTGCTATAACAGAATACCATAATACAAAATACCACAGACAAAATACCATAGCTTATAAACAACAGAAATTTATCTGCCACCATGCTGGAGACTGGGAAGTCCACATTCATGGAGCAGACAGATTCATCACCTGGTGAGGGCCTGCTTCTCTGTCCTTAGATAGCCGTCCTCACTCTGTGTCTTCACAGGGAGGAAGACACCGTGAGTGTCTCTTATAAGGCACTCATCCCATTCATGAGCCCCCATTCACTCCTAATGCCATCATATTGGGTGGGGTTGGGTAGGATTCCAACCTATAAATTCTGGGGGACACAAACATTCAGAACATGGCAATCTTGTCCCTCCTGTCCCGTGAACCAACTGGATTTGAATGGTTTTAATATTTGTTTTGGTTGTTTCTATTTTTTTAAAGATTTTATTTTTGTCCGAGAGAGAGAGAAAGAGAGAGAGAGAGGCAGGCAGAGGGAGAAGCAGACACCCTGATGAACAGGGAGCCCAACTTGGGACTCTATGCCAAAACCCTGGGATCATGACCTGAGCCGAAGGCAGACATTTAGCCAACTGAGCCACCCAGGCATCCCTTGTTGTTTTTACAATTTAATCTGTGTTTCGCATCTAACATTTCAAAATCATTTTAATTGCTTATGCCTTTTAGATCATGTAGAGATTTCTCTTTCCTAGTTACTGTTTTTGGTTAACAGCTGCATTGAGACAGAATTCACATACTGTATAATTCACTCATTTAGCTCGTACAATTCATTCATGGCTTTTAGTATATTCAGGGCTGTGCAACCATCACCGCGATCAATTTTAGAACATTTTTTTGTTGTTTCCTTTTTCCTTTCTTTTTTTAGTCATCTCTATGCCTAACACGGAGCTCAAACTCACAACTTTGAGATCAAGTGTCGCATGCCCTACTGACGGAACCAGCCGGGCACTCCCAATCTAATTTAATTTAATTTAATTTTTAAGATTTCATTTTTAAGTAATCTCTACACACACAACCTCAAGACTCAGACTCACGACCTCAAGATCAGGCACCGCACGCCCTACTGACTGGGACAGCCATGTGCCCCACCCCCAATTTTAGAATATTTTCATCACTCCAAAAAGAAATCCACTTGGCAGCTACTCCAAAATGAACTCCCCAGGACAAATGTTCCCGAGCCTCAGGCAGCCACTAATCTACTTTGTCTCCACGGATTTGTGTGTGATGATCATTTCGTATGAATGGAATCATGCAGTATATGGACTTTGTGTCTGTTTTTTCATTTAGCGTCTTTTCAGGGCTCATCTATGGTGCAGCAAGTATCAGTACTGGGTATGGTTCAGTGCTATAAATTTCCCTTTTTTAAAAAAAAATAAATTTCCCTTTATTGTTCTCAGAGCAGCTCACAAATTTTGATAAACTGCAATGTCATTTAGTTAAAAATATTTTACAATTTTAAGACTTATTTTGAGACTTCTTTAACCCATATGTTATTTGTGAAGTGCTTCATAAATTCTTTTTTTTTTCTTTAAAGATTTTATTTATTTGACAGAGATCACAAGTAGGCAGAGAGGTAGGCAGAGAGAGAAAGAGGGGGAAGCAAGCTCCCTGCCAAGCAGAGAGCCTGATGCTCGATCCCAGAACCCCAGGACCCCAGGACCCCAGGACCATGACCTGAGCTGAAGGTAGAGGCTTTAACCCACTGAGCCACTCAGGCACGCCCATAAATTCTTTTCTTAAGAGATTTTAGTTATTTATTTTTTGAGAGAGAGAGATGGAGAGACCATGAACAGGAGCAGGAGGAAGGGCAGAGGGAGAAGCAGATTCCCCGCTGAGCAGGAAGCAGGAAGCAGGGCTCAATCCCAGGATCCTGAGATCATGGCCTGAGCTGAATGCAGACACTTAACCAACTGAGCTACCCAGGTATCCCTGTTTAATATATTCTTATATTGATATATCCATATAATGGTTATAATATATACTAATGTATCCAAATATTTGGGGATTTACAGTTACTTTTCTGTATTGATTTCTAGTTTAATTTCATTTGGTCTGAGAGCAACCTTGGTATGGTTTCTATTCTTTTAAATCAATTAAAGTGTGTTTTAGGGCCCAGAGATGGTCTATCTTGCTGAATGCTACTTGTGAATTTGAGAAGAATGTGTAGTCTGCTGTTGTTGGATCAAGTGCTCTATAAATGTTGATTAGATCCAGCTGATTGATGGTGCTGTTCTGTTCAGCTATATCCTTACGATTTCCTGCCTGATGGACCTGTCCGTCACTGAGAGGGAGGGCTGAGGTCTACACTAGTGGAGTTTTCTCAGCACATTTCCATCAGCATTTGTCTCCTGTATTTTAATTCTCTGTTGCTGGGGCGCCTGGGTGGCTCAGTGGGTTAAGCCTCTGCCTTCAGCTCAGGTCATGATCTCAGGGTCCTGGGATTGAGCCCTGCATCGGGCTCTCTGCTCAGCGGGGAGCCTGCTTCCCTCCTCTCTCTGCCTGCCTTTCTGCCTACTTGTGATCTCTGTCAAATAAATAAATAAAATCTTAAAAAAATAATAATTCTCTGTTGTTGTGTGCATACAGCTTAAGGATTGTTATATCCATTTGGAGAACTGACCTCTTTATCTCTGATATTTTCCTGCTCTGAACTTTGCTTTGTCTAAAATTAATATAGCAATTCCAGCTTTCTTTTCAGTAGTGTTCGTGTGGTTTGTCTTTCTCCATCCTTCCATTTTTTTGAAAAGATCTAATCAGCTTTATTAAATAATTCACGAGTTGAGCTAGATGGGCAGCAGCCCATCTAGCAAGTAGAAAGGAGTTCCTCCATCCTTTTGCTTTTCATCTGTCTGTGTCTTCCTATTTAAAGTGGATTTCTTGTTCACAGCATATAACTGGTTCTCTTTAAATCACTGTGACTGTTTCTGTTTTTTTAGTTGGTGTATTTAGGCCATTCGCATTTATGTTGATTATTGATTTAGTTAGGTGAGTAACTACCTTGTTTGTAACATTTTCATTCATGACACTTGTTCTTTATTTCTTTTTTTTTATTGTGGTAAAATATGCTTAACATAAAATTGACCGTTTTAACCATTTTAAAAAGATTTTATTTAGTTAGTTAGTTTAGAGTTGGGGGTGGGAGGGAATAGAGGGAGGGGGACAAGCAGACTCTGAATGCAGAGCCTGATGCTAAGTTAGATCCCACAACTCTGAGATCATGACCTGAGCTTCAGTTAGGAGTCGGATGCTTAACCAACAGCCATCCATTTTTTTAACCATTTTTATGGTACAGTTCAGTGGCATTAAGTAAACTCTCCATGTCATATAACCATCACCACTCTCTATTTCCAGAAATTTTCACAATTCCAAACAGAAAATCTGTACCCATTAGACAGTAACTCCCCACCCCCCCCCCCTCACCCTTGCCCTAGGGAGGCTCTATTCTACTTTTTGTCTCTATGCATTCGCCTACTCTAGGCACCTTATAGAAATGGAATTTCGAGGGGTTCCTGGGTGGCTAAGTCCATTAGGTGGCTGCCTTCAGCTCAGATCATGATCTCAGGGTCCTGGGATTGAGTCCCACATGGGGCTCCCTGCTCAGCGGAGAGTCTGCTTCTCCTTCTCCCTCTGCCCCTTGTCCCTGCTCATGCTTTCTCTCAGATAAATAAAAGATCTTTTTTTAAAAAAGAAATGGAATCATGATATTCATATTTTTGTGTCTGATTCACTTAATATATTTTTAAGTGTCATCCATATTGTTGCATGCATCAGAATTTAATTCTTTTCTAAGGCTGAATAATAATCCATTACAATGATATACACATTTTGTTTCTCTAGTCATCTGTCTGTGGACCTTTGTTGTGTGGTAGAGGTCGTTTCCAGCTTTGGTGATTGCGCATAAATGATGCTGCTAAGAATGTCCATGCACAAGTAGTCCCTGCTTTTCTTTTTTTCGTATCTTCCCTGCTTTTTCTGCCTTTTTTGGTTTTGAGTATTTAAAAAAAACTTTTTTTCTCCTTTTAGCATATCAGTTACATTTTTTTAAAAGATTTTATTTATTTATTTGACAGACAGAGATCACAAGTAGGCAGAGATGCAGGCAGAGAGAGAGGGGGAAGCAGGCTCCCCACTGAGCAGAGAGCCCAATATGGGGGTTTGATCCCAGGACCCTGAGACCATGACCTGAGCCGAAGGCAGAGGCTTAACCTACTGAACCACCCAGGCACCTCTCAGTTATATCTCTTGAAAAAACTCTTTTGAGTGGTTACCCTAGGGTTTGCTAGAAGGCATTGAAGCCTACTTTTAAATCACTCCTACCAGTTCACAAGTATCACAAATATTACCAAATACATGGCTATGATTATAACTTTGAACAAGTTATCTTAGAACAATTAGGAATAAGAAAAAAAACCCTTTATTTTACCTTCATTTATTTCTTCTCTAATACTCTTCTTTACATAGATCTGATTTTCTGATCCATACAATCTTCCTTCTTGCTAAAGAACTTCTTTTAACATTTCTTGTTAAGATGAAGGGCAGGCCTGTAAATGACAAATTCTCTCAGAAGGGACAAAACCATCAGCCAGGGAGACCATGGCAAGGATCAACAAACACAAATATTCCATTCCAAATATTTCAATTAACTAAAGAAAATAACTGAGCCTTGTGGCATCTTCTTGTCTTGCAAGCAGCATGGGCAAAGGTCACAGGTCCTGTCCTTTGCCCAAAAGGCCTTCGGACCTGCCCGCTGTCTGTCTCCTACGGGTGCTCAGCCAGAAAGGCAATACAAAGGACTCACGTGTCTGTTTGGGACACATACAACACTGTAACCACTCAAATCAGGCTCGTGTTGAGAGGTGCCCAATACGAGTGTGTGAGTATGGGTGGAAAGGCAACTTTGGGAAGGAGGAGAAGAGACACACAGGAGACCCAGCTGAAGCCTTGCAGGCTTCACTGATACCCTCTTTTCAGGCACAGGGAGCCGTTGCAAGGGCAGCACCCTGGAAGATAAGAGGCCTCCCCAGAGCCCACACTTAATTCTCAAATGGAGTCAAAGCAGGAGGAAGTTTCTTGAAGATTGTGAACAATGACGACTGGGAACTCAGACACTGTCCTCAAACACCCTGCCACCGCTGGGTCTGTAGGACTGAGGCTCATTGCCAAATCTCAGCATTCCTGGGCCCCCTCTGTCCCCTAGTGGTCAAATCAAAAGGGGACACAAAGGAGGACTTGGGGTCTCATTCTCCTGAGTGCCTCTGGGGCATCTGACCCACAGGATTCACTCTGATACCAAAGGACGGGACAAGAAGCTGCTCAGCATCCTCAAGGGACACACACACCATCGGTGTGGGAGGCAGTGCCAGAGCCAAGGCGTGACCCCTCACAGCCATGAGTGCAGGACTGGTTTGGCTAGGTTTGGGAGAGCATGGGAGGAAGGCATTAGCTACGCTGGAACATGGAAGGGATCCCCTTTGAGCCTGGTCTCCAAGGAAGAGCAGCTGCTGCCAGGAGGGAGGGAAGGGTATTCAGACAGAGAAATAACATGAGGTGGGTGTGTGTGCCTGGGGAACAGAGGAGAGGACAGCTCTGGCAGAAGAGGGAATGTTTTGTTTGTAAAGATTTTATTTATTGGGACGCCTGGGTGGCTCAGTTGATTGAGGGGCTGCCTTCGGCTCCGGTCATGATCCCAGCGTCTTGGGACTGAGTCCCACATCTGGCTCCATGCTCAACAGGGAGCCTGCTTCTCCCTCTGCCTCTGCCTGCCACTCTGCCTGTGCTCGTTCGCTCAGTCTCTCTCCCTCTCTCTGACAAATAAAATCTTAAAAAAATTTTTTATTTATTTGAGAGAGAAAGAGCATGAGTGTGTGTGGGGTAGATGACAGAGGGGAAGCAGGCTCCCCACTGAGCAGGGGGCCCAATCTCAGGACCCTGGGATCATGACCCAAGCCAAGGGCAGTTGCTTAATTGACTGAGCGACCCAGGCCACCCAAGCAGGAATGTGGGAATGTTTTGAATTTGTTGTTTTTGGTCTGATGTGATAGGTATTCCACTACTCTCTGGCTTTTTTCTTTGATGCTCAAGATCATGGGACGAAGAACAAAATACCATGTGTTCTAGTTCCCTGTGTTGCATAGATGGCCACCAGATGGCACTCTTTCCCCCTTCTAAGGTCTCTGGTCTTTGGCACCTGGAACCAGCTTACAGCTGCCTGCAGCCTGGTGGTTTGAGTGCATGGGAGAGGTCTTATATACCTCTAAACATCCAGTGCTTTCCTGAGAGGAGACAGAGTCAAAGAGAATGAAATCCTGAGCCAGGGAGGAAGAGGCAAATTTTTTTATTTTTTAAAGATTGACTGATTGAAGAGCAAGAGAGCACAGCAGGGAAAGTTGCAGGCAGAGGAAGAAGCAGGCTCCCCACTGAGCAGGGATTCGGATGCAGGACTCGATCCCAGGACCCTGAGATCATGACCTGAGCCCAAGGTAGACTATTAACCAACTGGGCCATGCCAACCAACCAATCAGGCATTCCTTAGCCCAGAGGGGACCAGCCGGTGTTGATCTGAAGCAAGGACAGGAAACCAGGACTGCAGGGGACTCCGTGCCCCTGGCATCTCTGGGCCAGGGGAGCAGCCTTTTCTGGAGAGCCTGGACCTCATGTCATCATGTAGTGACGATGGTTATGGGGGGAGCACCTCACCCCACACCATCCAACGGGGAGGACTGAAAGACTCCCGCTCCTGTCACTGGCTGGCATGTCTCCTTCCGGTAAGTTCCTGGCTGTCTATGCACAGGCCCCCAGGCCCTTACAGAGTCAGAAACCCACCTGTTTGGGGGGCTGGGGGAGCTGTGGATATGGGTGAAGCTGGGAGTGATGGGGCCAGCTGAGAGCACAAGCTCCTCCTGACGGCATTCCAATTCTAATTTTCTTTCTTTTCCTCCCCCCCCCCCCCCCATTTTCTTAAAATACACAGCAGGCTGAATAATGCCCACCTGCCCACTAGATCTAAAATGGCTGACCCGGGATAGAGTCCACAATCCCTGCCATGGCTCTGGGGACCCTTCCCAGCTATTCCCATTCTCCTTTTCCTCCCCATGTCCCATCTGCTCCCCAGGCACCTATGCTCTGTGTCAAGCCCTTCTACAACCTTCGTCCAGGGCATAAGCCCTTTGTCCCGAAGGGCCTTTCTCCCCTTCCTCACCTCATTCAAGAACCAGCTCAGGTGTAGCCCTCCCCTCCGCCGAGGTGTGGGTACTTCCAAGGCCCACACCGTCAGGACCACCGCACCGCTTTACGCCAACGGGCGACTTCACTTTGGATTCGGCGAGAATGGCGCCCCCTGGTGTTCGGGGAGCGAGGCAACGCCGCCGCGGGGCGAGAAGCTAGTATTCTGCGTGATTTAAGTTACGGGGGTCACGCCACTCTGTGGACACCTTCACGGAGAGCCACCAGGTGGCGCCCGTCTATTCTTCTGGGGACTCCGCAATCACAAGCGGATGGGGACTAAGCACACGTTTCTGGCACTCTTGCATCACAGGTTCTCTTTGTTCCATGGCCTCCGGAGCTCCCGAGTCCAGTAGTGGCCGGCTTGAGGTGCATTTCTACCCCATTCTGCCCCGCAGCTGATCCTGATCACCTTCCCACATGGGTGGTGTTGGCTCAAGAAATTGCTAGTTGAGTCATCAGACCCTCTCGTGAGGCTTGCGCTGTAAAATAACAGCCCAATGAATCCCACTTGCCTGGCCCTGCCCGGGATCAGCCTGTGCCCCACCTGACAAGTGGAGGCCATGGACTTGGCCTGGGGTTCTGGTGGGCCAGAGTCCAGGAGAGTTTCTGGAAAGAGCCCCCTCAGCCTCCTAAGCCCGTGTGCAGAAGAGGGGGAAGCTCCTCCAGGAGGAGGTAAGCCTTAGGGATAGGAACAGTGTTGGCCCAAAGGCTATTCATCTGTCTTGTTTCTATCCTGACTAGGGCCTCTAGAAAAAAAAAAAATTTTTTTTTTAAAGATTTTATTTATTTGACAGAGAGAGATCACAAGTAGACAGAGAGGCAGGCAGAGAGAGAGAGAGAGAGAGGGAAGCAGGCTCGCCGCTGAGCAAAGAGCCCATGCGGGACTCGATCCCAGGACCCTGAGATCATGACCTGAACTGAAGGCAGCGGCTTACTTAACCCACTGAGCCACCCAGGCGCCCCCCCAATTTTTTTTTTAAAAGGGGCTGGGGCAACAATCTAGTTGGAAGAGTGTGGCCTGTGGGGTGGGAAATGAGGGAGGCAGCTACAGATCTGTTTTGTGCCTAGTAAGGACACTGCTTTTGCAGTTTAATAAAGCAGCAATATTTTCTAGAGATGTCTTAATTGCACTGACATGAAGATATTATAGGTGTTTATTTTATTTATGAGGTGGATGAAGATTGTAGTGAGAATCGCTCTGTTTCACTTTTAATTAATGTGTTGGCTGTTAGTATGAACCAGGTAGTTTTATATTCTTTTTTTTTTTTTTTTAAAGATTTTATTTATTTGACAGAGAGAGAGATCACAAGTAGGCAGAGAGGTAGGCAGAGAGGAGGAAGCAGGTTCCCCGTGGAGCAGAGAGCCGGATGCGGGGCTCCATCCCAGGACCCTGGGATCATGACCTGAGCCGAAGGCAGAGGCTTAATCCACTGAGCCACCCAGGCGCCCCAGTTTTATATTCTTTTAAGAAGTAATTCATCTAGTATTAGTTTACTAAGAACTTTAAAAAATCAGATATAACTGTTCAAATTCATAAAAGCAGATTTTGGGGCTCATAGCAAGATAAATATACTTTTTTCTTTTTGCCAATTAATGAGCTGAATTATGACAATAGATTTCCTGGTACTGAAATATCCTGGCATTGTTGTAATACACTTTAATTAGCAGCATTGTGTGGTACTATTTTAATGTACTTCCTGATTAAATTTGCTAGTATGTATTTTACTTAGAATTTTACAACAATATTCATAGGAGATATTGTTTTCAGACTCTTTTTGGCTTTGCAAAATGTATTGGTAGACATATGTCCTTTTCTAGCTACTGAAACAAATTTTGAGGTGTTGAAGTTATTGCTTTCTTGCAGCTTTGAAAGAAATCATCTGTGAAACCATCTGGGCCTGGCACTCTAAGTTATAATGATGTGCGAAGTGTCTGTGTGTGTGTGTGTGTGTGTGTGTGTGTGTGTGTGCCCATGATGTTATTCGGTGCATAAAAGCTTGTGGATGTTTTAAAATAGTGATTGCCAATATTAAACAACACTCTTTGTTTACTGTTTTCTGAGTTGAATTTTACTTTGTTTGATATTAACACCCTAAGTTTGCCTTTCTGAAAACTGATCTACCATTCTTGAAAAAAGACTAAAAATGGTTTTGACTAAGAGTCCTTCACAAGGATTTTTTAAAAAGATTTTATTTGAGAGGGAGAGAGAGAGGTGTGAGCTGGGGGGAGGAGCAGACTTGGGGGGGGGTCTCAAGCTGACTCTACCCAGGGTGGGGCTCCATCTCATGACCCTGAGATCCCTACCTGACCTGAAACCAAGAGTTTGGCATTTAACCAACTGAGCCACTTAGGCGCCCCTTTGCAAGGATTTTTTTTTTTTTAAGATTAAAAAAATAAATGTATTTATTTGGGGCACCTGGGTGGCTCAGTCGTTAAGTGTCTGCCTTCAGCTCAGGTCATGATCCGAGGGTCCTGGGATCAAGCCCCGCATCACGCTCCCTGCCCTGCGGGAAGCCTGCTTCTCTCTCTCTCACTCCCCCTGCTTGCATTCCCTCTCTCGCTGTGTCTCTCTGTCAAATAAATAAATAAAATCTTTAAAAAAAAGTATTTATTTGAGATAGAGAGCAAGAGAAAGAGCATCAGCAGGGGGAGGGGCAGAGGAAGAGGGAGAAGCAGGCTTCCTGCTGAGCAGGGAGCCTGACCCGGGACTTGATCCCAGGACCCGAAGAACATGACCTGAACCAGAAGGTGGATGCTTAACCGACTGAGCCACCCAGGCGCTCCCTTCCCTCCCCACACTGCAACAAAGAGTTTTTAAAATAACATTTATTTTATATTAAAAACAAAAACAACAAAACAACTCTGTAGTCTTATTTCTTTCATTCCTTGGGGTGCCTCTGTGGCTCAGTTGGTTGGGCATCTACCTTCAGCTCAGGTTATGATCCCAGGGTCCTGGGATAGAGCCCTGCACTGGGCTCGCTGCTCAAGAGAGTGTCTGCTTCTCCCTCTCCTTCCACTCCTCCTCACTGCTTCTGTTCTCTTTCTTGCTCTCAAATAAATAAATAAATCTTTAAAAATAAATAAAACAATGTTTCCTTGTTTAGTCCTTTGTTTTCTCAAACAAGGTGTTTTCTTTGTTGCACATAACAGAAACTCCCTAAAATTCAGTGACTTGAATATCACAGAAGTTTTTTCGTCTTCCTCATGCAGAAGTCTGGAAGTAGGCAACCCAAGCCTGACGCAGAGGCTCTGAGATTGAGGCTCAGAACTGAGGCTCCTCCCAGCTTTCTGCTCCACTACCCCTCATATAGTTTCTATCTTTAGGGTCATTTCCTGGCCTTAGGTCAGGGTGGGAACCTGACTTCTGCATTCTGTGTTCCTCCCTGGAGACAAGGCCTACTGGAATCCGGTGCCTATCATCCTCAAAGGCACCGTGCTGCTTAATTATTTTTAAGATTTTATTTACTTGTCAGAGAAAGAGAGAGCTAGAGAGAGAGCTAGAGAAAGCCCGAGGAGTGGCAGGCAGAGGGAGCAGACTCCCCGCAGAGCAAGGAGTCCAATCCGGGACTCAATCCCAGGATCCCAGGATCGTGACCTGAGCCGAAGGCAGCCACTTAACTGACTGAGCCACCCAGGTGCCCCTCTCTGTGCTGGTTAATTTTATATGTCACCTTGGCTAGAGCATGGTGCCCAGTTATCTGTCAAACACAGTCTTGCTGTGGAGGTATTTGGTTTGCGATTAGCATTTGCAATCACCTGACTTGAAATAAAAGGGATTACCCTCTGTTAAATGGGTGGACCTCACCTAATCAGTTGAAAGGCCTTAAAAGCAAAAAGTGAGGTTTCCTGGATTGGAAGGAATTTTGTTTTAAGATTGTAATCTAGGAGAACTGCTGAGTTTCCAGCCTGCTGACCTGCTGTACAGATATTGGTCTTGCTAGCCCCTACAGTTGTGTGAGCCAGTTCCTTAAAAATGTCTTCTGTATGTACACACACTTATATAGATAGGTGGTGTGTATGTGTGTGTGTGTGTGTGTGTGTGTGTGTGTGTGTCTTTAATCTCAGAGCCCTTGCCCGAGCCTGATTTTTTTGGTAAGAACGTTGGGAACAGGGCCATGATGACAAAGAAGTTAGGTGTTCTCTACGAGTTCAAGTTCATCTATACCAAGGTAAGGCTCATGTAGTCTTCAGAAGCTAAGCGGTTAACATGAGGCCTTTATACGCCAGTTTAGCACATGACTGTGGTGAATAATGATGAGTCGGGGGGCTGAATATCCGTTTACCGTGTTCTTAAGAGCAGTCCTTAATTTTCATTTACAAATCCACTCGAATTTTGCAACTTTGTATGGTGACAGATGGTAACAAGGCTGATTGTGGTGATCATTTCACAGTGTGTGCAAATATCAAATAATTATGTTGTACACATGAAACTAATATGTCATATGTCAATTATACTTCATTAAGAAAAATAAAGACATCTACTCCATCTCTACTTGATGTTCCTATGATTCTAGTGAGGCCGACCCTTCCCCTAACAACAGGCATAGCATATGACCCAGGTTTAAACCAAACTGTGTCCTGGCCAGTGTGATTGGGTCAGGGAGGGGCACCTGACCTAATTCTGGCAGGTGAAACTTAGGTCCAGGCTTGTGTTTGAAGGCGATGAAGAGAGATTCTCTCTTCTCTGCTGTTCTCACACCCCGGGAGAATGTAGTCTTCGAGCTGTAGCAGCTGTCTTGTCACCATGAGTGGGGAGGCCAGCCCAAGAAGGATGTGGAACTGAAAGGTGGAGAGAGAGAGAAACCAGGTCCCTGTGACATCATCTGACTATCTCCATCAGCCACCCTGAAGCAAAACCTACTCCCTGGATCTCTCACTTACATGAGTAAATAAATCCCTTTTTGGCTTACGACAGGTCGGGTACAAATTTTTAAATAAAAAAACCAAAGAATCCACATGGTAGGATTCTGTACTCTACTGATTTTTTCCCCCCCTTAAGAACAAGCCAGATCAAATAACCTGGCATCTAAGTAGCAGGAAACAAAGTAAGGGTCAACTTGGCATGAGGTAACATTTGGACAAAAACAGTGACTCAAAGAACAGGTTCTTTTTAGCTCCTGATGTCTCTGATGAAGATCTTAGGTCTGCGATGATGCAAGAGTGGGAGCTTTTTTGGGGCAGAATTGCCTTCCTAGAGAATAGGATTTCTCCACAATGTAGAAAAA
The DNA here is from genome assembly GCF_922984935.1 of Meles meles. Classification (NCBI taxonomy): domain Eukaryota; kingdom Metazoa; phylum Chordata; class Mammalia; order Carnivora; family Mustelidae; genus Meles; species Meles meles. The sequence goes on from NC_060080.1 coordinate 40,868,451, forward strand.
TTCTTAGCTGTGGGGTGGGTGCTTGACAAATATAGATAGCATTCACGGGGCCAATAGGTTTTTGTTTTTGTTTTTAATCTAATTAATAGCCGAGTCCTCTAATCTTATTGACTTCTATGAAACACATCAATAGAACATTACAGAGATGACATGAATGCCACGGACATTCAGAATAAATGCTGAATACGGCCAGGACTGAGTCAACAGGGCCATTGCTTCATCTTAAGGGCTCAGTCTTCTGAATTTCACTGGAGAGATAAGAATTAAGCTTGGTACCCGTTTAGTTTTTAACCAGAATACAGTATCCCATGATCCTATACTTTGTCGTTAATCCAGGGTACCTGTCTATCTTACTTGTGAACGAATGAGGTCCAGGAGAATCGACTTTGTTTATCCTGAGCGACTACCTAGCTGGAGACCTGATCCTTAGCAGCTGCTTAATAAATTGTGGTTGAGTAAGTAGAGAAAGCAACAGTTCATTGAATAGCGAGAGCTTCTCCACTGTGGCTGTCCCTACCTAGTGTGTTGATTCTGGCCGGCCCTGCTGCTTTTTTCCACCACGAGCTTCCATCCAGCCTCCCACCAGTGGCAGCTTCCCAGGTTTAGCCCGTGATGACTTGCAGAATCACCTTGCCCTTCCCCGGGCTCAGCGCCAGAGACACCCACTTCATCACGGCCTCATTTTATTGTCTCTCTGTACAATGTGTTGGCCATAAAACTAATTTATGATCCTGACTCGGGGACTGTAGAATCTCTCTCCAAAGCAGTATGGTGTCTCCCAGGGTGCTTTCTGGGAAGTACCCTGCTTATCAAGTTCCCCTCTAGAACCTGAGACACACAAATGAAGTCACACAGACCAGTAAAAGTTTCTGTTTGTCTGTCAGAGTACAACTTCTGTAATTGCCCCCATCATCTGAAGTCTTGCTAGTTTTCCTTCTGCAAAGATCCAGTTGTTACATTTTTTTTAAAGAAACATGTACTTCACATAACAAAATATCCGAAGATAAGACACTTTCAAGAAACCTCAACATCTCAAGAGCTCATTATGTACACAGATTCTTTTTATTTTTCCACGTTGCCACTCTCTATGTGTTGCATTTCCCTTCACGGCTTCAAGAGAACTGTCATGGTTTGAGAGGGCATCACATCCTCACACAAGGGCCTGTAATGCTTTTTCTTATGTCCTTCTCAAGGAGCAATTCGGTTTCCCAGAAATCTCACAGCAGGCTTTCTCGTGGGTCTCCTTGACCAGAATTGCAACCCATATCTATTCTTTTCTTTTTTTTTTTCAACCTGCATTTATTCTTTTTTTTTCTTTTTTTTAAGATTTTATTTATTTATTTGGCAGAGACACACACAGCGAGAGAGGAACACAAGCAGGGGGAGTGGAAGAGGGAGAAGCAGGCTTTCTACTGAGCAGGGAGCCTGATGCAGGGCTTGATCCCAGGATCCTGGGCTTATGACCTGAGCTGAAGGCAGCCACTCAACTGACTAAGCCACTCAGGTGCCCCTCAACCCATATCTATTCTTAAGTCAATCATTGTAAGGGTAATAATAAAATTACCACAATTGGGTCAGACCGCTAATTTCCAACCATTTAGAACCAACATCTCCTTTTGCATCAAATATTTTATAACACTCCTCCTTCCCGAAGTGGAAATTAAAGAGAATATAATCTACCCTCACACATACTTTCAAAACAAATCAATACAAGCTCTTATTGGAATATAAAGGTAAAATAGTTTACAAAAAATTATATATATGCATTTCAACCTATATGGTGAATTGTATTATCATGACTCCCAGTTATTTCCTGCCTTCCCTGTAACAGAATTATACATACCAACCCGCTAGCATGTGACTCGTGGTGCCTCACTCAATTGATGTCAGATTTGGGGTGCCTGGGTGGCTCAGTCGCCAAGTGTCTGCCTTCGGCTCAGGTCATGATGATGTCAGGCTTGCTTTATGATTTGCTTTGGTCAATGGAATGTGAATGGAAGGGCCACATCCGAGAAGAGCTTGAAAAGCCATTGTATGGCTCTGCATTCCTCTTTTTTTTTTCTTTAGAGATAGCAAGAGCCGGGGTATAGCTCAGTGGTAGAGCATTTGACGGCAGAGATAGTGACAGAGATAGTGAGAGACAGCAGGAGCAGGGAGGAGTGGGAGAAGCAGGCTCTCCGCTGAGCAGGGAGCCCCATGTGAGGCTCCATCCCAGGAGTCTGGGATCGTGACCTGAGGCAAGTGCTTAACCAGCTGAGTCACCCAGGCACCCCCATGTGACTTTTTTAAAAGACTCTTCATTGTTGTATGACAGGCATATGGAAAAATGCACAGGTCACAAGTATACAGCTCGAAAAAGTAAAAGATTTAAAAATGAGTGTACAGCTTGATGAACTTTTACCAACTGAACACATCCTAGTGCCTAGGATAGTCATTACCTGTCCTAACTTCTCACAGCATGTATACGTTTTGCTTACTTTTGAACTCTACCTAAATGGTCTTGGAAATGAATTTGACACATTTGTATCGATGAAATCTCTCATTATAATTATGTGAATCTAGTAAAACTGAATTCTGCACCAATTTAGTATACATTGCATTTTCCAGGAATATAACTAGCCTGTAAATGTAAACTGAGGGATGCTCGTTTTGTTTTCTTAACTCCGAGCTTTCCCAAGTGTCCATGGCACTGACAGCTATATTTTTCTTGGCTTCTGAATTGTTGACACAATGCAATTGTATCAGTGCTCAATGGAAGCTGCTGGATTCATGGGTAGGCTGTGTGTAGGTCCAAACAAGCATCAAGTACGGACTGTTTCTTTAGCTGTAGGATATCACTGTGCCACATTGTATTCTCCCTCTCCCTCTGCTGCTCTCTCTCTCTGTCAAATAAATAAATAAAATCTTAAAAAAAAAAAAAGAAGTCATGTAGGGCACAGCACAAATCTTTGATGTGTGGAATTGTCCCACGCCTTGCCAGATGTCTACTACTCCTAACCCCCTCCCCTTCTTAAAAAAAAAAAAAAGATTTTATTTAAGACAGAGAGAGACAGAGCGCAAGCACAGGAAGCTGCAGGCAGAGGGAGAAGCAGGCTCCTCGCTGAGCAAGGAGTCCCATGTGGGGCTCGATGCCAGGACTCTGAGATCATGACCTAAGCCAAAGGCAGACACTCGACTGACTGAACCACCTAGGTGTCCCTTTTCCTGACCCCTTTTTATGAACTGTCTATAGTGTTTCCTAATCATTATGATAGCAAACTGGAACCAAACACCCTCAGAAATTTCTATAATGCTCAACCCCTAGGTGCCTTATGTTATACTGATCAAACTCCTGGGGCTGGCCCCTTGAAGCTTGTCACCTGCTTCAGATATAAATAAAATTGGGCTGCCATAGGGCGCCTGGGTGGCCCAGTTGGTTGGGTGTCTGCCCTCAGCTCAGGTCATGATCCCAGGGTCCTGGGATTGAGCCCCATGGTGGGCTTCCTGCTCAGCAGGAAGCCTGCTTCTCCCCCTGCCACTCCCCCTGCTGTGCTCTCCTGCGCTCTCTGTCAAATAAATTAAATCTTAAAAAAAAAAAAAAAAAATTGGGCTGCCCTGTGCCAGGAAAGGAGGGATGGGTTGTGCGGATGGTGGTTGGATAGATAACTGTCCATGTCGGTCACAACATCCTTCACATACTATCAAATACACCTCAGATCACTTTGTCTCAGCCTCTACAATCTGCAAAGGCTCTCAACTGTCTATGGGAATAAAACACTCAAAGCACCTTTCTAGGCTAATTGTGAGGCTTCTGCTTTCACCGAACTGCTCCCTCTGCCTCCATGGAACAGGGCATCACTGTGCATCACTCCACTCTCACTCCTCAAGCTCTTCAAATGCGTCTTTTTCCATGAAGCGGCCTCCTGCCCAGAGTGCCCACTCCTTTGCACACCCTCTCTCTACTATTTGCTTCATTCTGCCTTTTGTACAGTTGGCTGGCTCCCGTCTTGTGGCACTTCTGCTGGCCTTGTCCCGTGATAGACCTCCACTGGATGTTCAGAAAGGCACGCTGAATTAAACTGACTCAGAACACAGCCTCTGTATTTTGCTGACATCAGCAGTCCAGTACCTAAAATCTTTTAACTGGTTGAGACTCACCATTGCCGTCTGTCTGGATAACATACGGCTTTCCATCAATAGCCTCAACTGTGAATCTCTTGCATTTCCCCTCCTTATAACAGGAGTGTCTCCTGAACCTGGCTCTAGGAGGAAAATGAAGACGTTTGGCTGTCTTGCACCACGGTAACTTGTAGCCATCAGGCATGGTCTCTGTCCATGCCCAGCAGCACAGATATTATGACCGTGGTGGGGCCTGGGAGTGGTGAGCCTTTAGCGTAGCCAAGATGGAGTAGTTGAGGCCAGGTGATATTTCAGCTATAATTCAGTAAGTATTTATTGAGCATGAATTCTGTGCTGGCTTCAATTAAAAGAATCCTTCCCCATTCAGTCTAGTCAAGTAGAGCTGCGTGTGTCCGGGTACCAACAGATAGGTACAGATAGGAGCTGAGAGGGGAAAGAGAATGTCTTTGGCTGGGAAATCCAGGAGGGCTAATCAGAGAAAGTGGTGATTGGCATGGCCTTGTAGGATGGCTAATATGTGGCTAATTAGAAAAGAGACAAAGTAGGGGAAATAGTCAAGGAAGCTTGTTTATACAATTTTCAGCTCTTCTCTGAATTAATAGTATATGGCCTTAAAATCTGGGAATCCTTAGCTTTTCACAGGATTAAAAAAACTGGGGCACCTGGGTGGCTCAGTCAGTTAAGCAGCTGCCTTGGCTCAGGTAATGATCCCAGGGTTCTGGGATGGAGTCCAGCATCAGGCTCTCTGCTCAGCTAGGAACCTGCTTCTCCCTCTCTCCCTGCCTGTCACTTTGCCTACTTGTGCTCTCTCTCTCTGTCAAATAAATAAAATCTTAAAAGAAAAAATCTCATTATAGCTTCAGAGCAAGCCTCATTTAGTTTGGACTAGTAATTGGTTCCTGAATTCCCTGAAAGGAGGGAATGGGTACAAACCAGCAATTCACTATAATTCTCCCAAGGGTATCAGTATTCATGGGTGGCAAGGGATAGAAATGAGAGGACAAGAGGGCCTGGTGTGCCTCAGTGCTCTCTGATACCCCACCTCCAGGTTCTGGGGCTGTCCCTCCTGTGATTACCCTGTGATCTCAGGGGATCCATCACTGGGAGAGAGGTAGGGCCTAGGAAGGTGGGCCTTTCTGCCAATACTTGGCCTTTTTGGTCTAACATTCAGGCCCCAGGATGTCTAGCTGTGTCCACCAGTGTGCAGCTGGAGAACTGAGATGGGTCTGGGAAGGCAGCCTTGCCTTATAAACTGATTCTGTGTTTAAGACTTCTGAAAACGGAAGTGACCTCCCTCTCCTATTTGCATTTCCTTTCCCCACCTTGCCGTGGCCCCATCTAATCAGCTCAGTGTCTTAGGGTGGAAAAGCAAAAGCGCCCGAAGGCTCCTCTTGATTCGTGTCTTAAATTCTTCGGAAGAGCAAGGCAGTCATCAGCACTGCATCACATAAGAATCCTTAAGAACTGCGAGGATTTCTTGGGGAGAGGGTGGGGAAAATCATGGGAATCTTCTGAGAGTAAGGGTGCCCTGGGAAATGGGGTTCTAGAACTGCTCTCCAGGGTAAGCTCGCTGGGGTCCGGGAGTCTGTGGGACCTATAGGAAGGGCGAATGCGATTTGCGTCCCAGATGGGGCCCAAGAGGCCTTAGGTGTGGCTGCCCAGACAGGATTCTTTGTGCCTCTGAGAGCTCATGGAGCTCCAGAGGTGGAAGGTGCCTGGGGTGGGGGGAGAAGGAGCCGCCTTTTAGCAACGAACCTTGTCAAGTACTTCAAATCGGCCTCCTCCGTTTCCTGCCTTCTCACACCCATCTCCCCGCTGCTTGCTCACTCCACTCCAACTTCTTGTTCTTCCTCAGATCACCCAGCACACTCTTACCTTAAGGCCCCTGCATTTGTGTTCCCCTTTCTGGAACCTCTTGTCTTATCCAGAGGCCTCCCTTGACTGCCCTGTTGAAAACTGCAATGGTGCTTCCACTCCGCCTCCCATCCCAGCACACTCCTCCCCCACCCAGCCTTTTCCTCCAGAGCCCTTTTCACCCGCAGACCTAGTGTGTTCCTGTCGGAAGGCAGCGGAGATTTCTTCTGTTCCCTTTTCTTTAACCTCCCAACAATAGACCCAATAGGGTCAATTATGCTCAAGCAGTAAAGGCTCATGAAATCTCATGAAACATTTGACACAACAGATGTTCCAAACCTTGGGTCATGGAATCCCCAAAAGCACACCCTTGGTCCCAAATTCTGGCTCCAGTACTCACTGTGTGACTTTCGCAAACCCCTAGTCTCTTTGACCTTAGCTTCCCCATCTGTAAAATGGGTAATTACTGTCTCACCAGGTTTCTGAGAACTAAAAATCCTAACACAATGCATGGCTCACAGCAGACAGTAAAGCTTCGCGTTCCTCACCGGGAAGGGGGGTGGGGGATGGCCCTAATGTGTTTCTCTTCCTTATCCCACCACCCTGATGACCCCACCCCAGGTACACTTACCCTCCACAGCACAGGTCTCTGTTAAATCACTCCTTTGTGCAAAATGGGCATTGGCTCCCTCAACCTAGGTGTCCCTGCTCTGGTCTGCTGTGGCTGCCTGTCTCACCCACCAGAATTTTAAGTTCCCATGGACAGGGATCACACCTCATTCAAATTACTTGCCCTCAAAAAAAAAAAAAAAAAAAAAATTACTTGCCCTCACCCAGTGTCCAGCCCCTTATGGTCAGACAAAAATATGGGACAAATCACTAAGCCATGTGTCCTCACCTATTTTTAGCAGAAAACCACCCCAGAAGTCAGAAGCGTTTTTCTTTTGTTCCAGAATGCCCTGCAGCCTCCCCACCTCCCATCCACTACTCCCATCGGGGTTGGCTCCCCTCTTCTCAGGGTCTAAAGGGTGTGACCCTGTTTGGCTCAGCTGCCGGCCCCAGCCCTCCCTCCACACACCCCACCCTTCTTACTGCTCCCAGCACTGGAGGCTGCTCAGCACAGTACTCCCTCTAACGGCTGGCTTTTGTGGAAGATTCTGCACTAGGGTTGAAAGACAAAAAAGCTAAGCTGTCTCCCCCAACCCCCCACCCCCAAGCTCTTCCAGCTCTGATGTTCCCGCTGTGGTTTCCCCTGGATCCGGCCTTTGTTTTCCTTTTTTTAAGTTCCAAGAAAGCCTCCAGGAGACTTTTGTGACCTCACCCAATTTCCAACATTCCATATTTAGTCTCTTACCCCTTTCTTCTCAGTCTTTGAAACACAGTTCTCTTATCGGGTGTAAATCAGAACTATGAGGCCAGACATAGGAACAGTGGGACTGTAAAAAGCTCATCAAAAACAAATCTTGCTCCCCTGAAAAAGCGTCTTCCCGAGAGCTTCCAGGAATGACAAAGTGAGGTCACATTTAACATGGGTAAGCAGGAGCTCAGCAACAAATAACCCACAAAATCTCACGGAGAAGCAGGTGAAATCAAACTCATTAATGGTCCCTCAGAACCGGCCGCTCGGCGACCCCCTCCCGCTCTGCGGCAGCACTGTCTCCAGCGCGTGGGCCTTTGCTGCAGCGACACTGCCCACGCGTTCCCAACTAAGACTCAGACCACGCCAGCCGTGCCACGAGGTGTGTTTTATTTTCATGAAACATACAAATAATTTGCTATAACATCCCAGGGCAAACCGGAGAATTTGGCAGTCCGATTGGGGGGGGTCCCCTCAGAGACCCGCAGGCCGGTGGCGTCGGCACGGAGTGCCCGGGTTCACAGTGCAGCTTGTCGCTCGTGTCCATCTTGCAGGTGGCTCTTCCTCCTCCATATCGACGACTGGGGTGTCTCGAAGATGACGGGGGCGGGGAATCCTCCAGGTTCTTAGGAAATTTCACTCCGCTTCTCCTGCTCAATGGCTGTGGGGCGCAGGAAGCAGACACTGGAGGATGAGGACACCTTGCAACCCCCCCAGCCGAGGGACCCACGAGGTCTGGGTCTTGAGGAGGCGCCTGGGGCTGGAGAGACACGCGCTTCGTGGAACGGAAAGGGGGCCTGGGCCGCAGGGATCCGGCGACTCGGTCAGGTGGGGGTGGGGCTGGGTTCTCGGAAAAGGCGGGGTGGGGGGGGCTGGGCTGGGGGGCACGCGGACCTGGAGCCGGGGGTGCACTCACTCTCTTTGGTCGGCAGGGTGTTCTTCTCCTGCGTCTCCGTTTTCTTCAGCTTGGCCTTATCGAAGCTGGCGATTTCCCCCATGTCCGGCTTGTCTGCCATTTTCTTAAAGCGATCCTAGTGGGCAAAGCAGGGCGGTTGGCCGGCGGCCGGGGCCAGCGTCCCCTCCGCCTCTCCGCCGACGCCTCTCTACGTGGCACTCGGCCGGGGCGTTCCCTGCACCCGCAGGCCGAGGATATGGGTGCTTCCCGCACCCCGCTCCTAGCCCCAGGGCGTGGCCCAGCGGCCGGGCGTCCCGTCGGGGAAGGGCGCCTGTTGCGGCGCCCGCGCGCGGGCCAGGGACACCTGCTCCGACCCCACCCGGATGGGGCCCCCGCCCTAGGCAGCGCTCACCGTGGAGTTCCGCTCCGAACCCTGCGCCTACTGCTCCCGCTCGCGTTGCTGCAGCAAGAGACAAAAGAGCGGCGCCCGCCCCTCGCCTTATATACGCCGCGCCCCGCCCCGCCCCTCGCCCGCCGCCGCAGCGGGGGCGGTGCTGGAAGGCGATGGGCGGGGGCTGCGCGGGCAGCTCGCTTCCCTGCCGCGCCCTCCGCTGGGCTGCCTCGCGGGCTGGGCGCGGCTCTTCCTGTGCTTGGGGAGTGAGTGGGGGGACCCAGCTCCCCCCGCCTCCAGCTCGCTGCGACCCTGCAGTGGAGGTGGCACTGCCCGTTGGGCGCGGAGCCCTCTCTTTGAGTTTGGGGCAGCGCTCCTCTCCCGGGGAATCTGCCCCTCTCCTCCAGAATGGGCGTGGGGGCCGGCGGGGGCGGGGGGATGTGGCGTGGCGTGTAGTATGCAGTTGTAGGTGTGGATGAATGTGCGGCCTGGCGCGCGTGTTCTGCAGTAATCCCTGCTCGCAAGAACACCCCCCCCCCCAATCCCTGTACATTTCCCACGTCTCAGGCTTTTGCCTCCCCCTCTTGAACTCCCCAACTCCCCTTTTCCTCTCTTGGGGAGGCTGAGCCCTTCGTAGTCTCGCACGCACTGAAAGAATCCTAGCCGAAGCTTCCTAGTGATGAAGGGACAGGGGAAACCGATTTCCTCTGCTCTTTGCCCAGATTGGGGCTGGTTGCCTTCTCGTCGTCTGCCTTACTGAGCTGGACGGCTCTTGAAGGAGCGGTGGCGGGTGATCTTAAATGCTGGTTACAAGCATCGTCTGAAAGGCGGTGGGGGGAGCCAACCGTCCGAGAAGGCTCTCATCTCCTCACAGGGCTCAAGGAACACTGTGTCCAAGGGTGTGGTTTTCCTCCTTGGAGTTAACCTTGAAGATATCCCTGGAAACGCTATTTTCCTTATTAACCCATTACAGGAGTGGTGTAATGCGATTGCTCGTATCCTTCTTAGAAAAGTTGTATTTTCATTTGTATTATCCAGAAATGTGTAGATAGTAACTTCCATAAATTAACAACACCAGGGGGGTGAAGCTGGTGGTGGTTTTGTTTGTTCAGAACTTTCCTTTTTCAAGTGTCAAGGGGTATTATTAGCAAGCTCTGTTGAAGTGGGATTCGGTAGAAACATCCTAAATCCTGTTCAAGCCTTCCTGATTTTATCTGCTTTTCTCACATTCCCTCAGTGTGTTTGGAACAGAAGGAAGAGGATTTAGGCTTATAAATGTGATATACCAAACTCATTGTATGGCTTTGGGCAAGTCTTTTCCTACACCTTGGTTTCTTCATCTTTAAAATAGCTTTAGCATAAAGCTTAAGGGGGGTAATAGAAGAGACACCATTATGGCAGCCCCACAAGACTGCCACACTCACACTCCTTTAGTGTATCAGTCAGCTATCTCCACAATATGCTGTGTAACGAACTACCCTAAAACTCAGTGGCTTAAAATAATAATCATTTCTTTTTGCTCATTCATCTACTGGTCAGTCAGCTGCTGCTAGGTTGGACTAGGCTGGGCTTGGTTCCAAGCTGTCGGTTGGATCACAGCCTCTGGAGCAGGATCTAGCTAGTGCTTGTTCTTCCCAAGACGATTTCAGAACAGCAAGGAGGTGTAGCACAGAAGTGTAGAAGTGATGAAGTGTGTATAAAAGCATATTATGTCAGCTCATGTCTATGAACAGCCCATTGGCCAAACCCACTGTTAATGGATTGAAGAAGTATATTCCACCTATGGCGGGAGAGGGAAGGGAATTAATATTTCGTGAATAAAAATCCAACTTCAGAGACAGGGTAGGCAACCAGCTGTAGCAAACAGCCCCCAAAGTGGCTTAAAGCAACAGGAATTTATTTCCCATTCATGTAGCAACTCTATATGCTGATGTTTCTGGTTGGGCAGCTTATCTCCATGTAGTTACTCGGGTACCCTGGCTTCTCTCTTGTCACTCTGTCCTCCTCTGGGTCCTGGAAGTTTATTCCATCCAGCCAGTGGATAGGAAAAGAGGGAAAAAATACAGGACTGCATTAGAGTTTTTATGGACCAGTCTTAGAAGTAGTTTCCATTATTTCTGCCCTCATCTCTTTGGCCAGGACTTCGTCACATGGTTTTAGCTAACTGTGAGGGAGGCTGGGAGTGTAGTCAAACTGTGCACCCAGGACAAAAAGAAAGCAGGCCTGGATGGACTTGGAGCATTCTCTGAGATACACTATTGAAGGATCTGCCAAACTTGAGCTTGAAAGTACCTAGTCATCCTGAGACATCTGCTCTTAGGAAGGTCTCACTGCCACTTGATTCCTTTTCAGATGCAATGCCAAGTATTATTTAGGTATTACCTTACAGGGCCCCACCTTAGGCCTGAGCATTTGTCCCAATTGGGACCCATGGTGAACTCCAATTCCAACTTTTATTTTGGAAACAAAGGAATCCATTTCTTCTAGAGACAGCTATAATACATGTTTCAAACGCATTAAGCATAAAGGATTCCTAAACAAAGGAGCTTAAGGAGACTTGCAGGCATTCCTTATTCAGTTCTGCTGCCCATCTCTAAGAAAGTGTATTGCCTCTTTGGCATTTGTTACTTAAGAACACTTGTCAAATCTATTAGTCTCATCCAATCCCATGGGTAGTGTTTTTAAAACATCTGCATATCCTTTGACAGTTCTCCCACCACTTCTTTTCTTTTTTAAGATTTTATTTATTTTAAAGATTTTATTTATTTATTTGACACAGAGACCGCAAGAGAGGGAACACAAGCAGGGGGAGTGGGAGAGAGAGAAGCAAAGTCCCCACTGCGCAGGAAGCCTCATGCGGGGCTCAATCCCAGGACCCCAGGATCATGACCTGGGCTGAAGGCAGATGCTTAACGATTGAGCCACCCAGGTTCCCCAAAGATTTTATTTATTTATTTATTTGAGAGAGAGAGAAAGCACAAGCAGTGGGGGAGGGACGGAGGAAGAGGGAGAAGCAGACTCCCCACTGAGGAGGGAACCCGGCTGCCCTGGGATCATGACATGAGCCAAAGGCAGAAGCTTAACCAACTGAGCCACCCAGGCGCCCTCTATGACTTTCTCTAGTCATATGTCTATGTCCTCTATGACTTTCCTCTAGTGACTGAAATATGGCAGAAGGTTATGCTTTCTAATTTATGAGGTTATGACATAAAAAAGGCCACAGGGCTCCACCTGACTTTCTCTCAGGATGCCTTTGCACTCTGAAAAACCAAGCACCAACAAGGAAAGACCGCTTGTAGGCATTCTAGCAACAGTCTCAGCTGAGGTCTGAGCCCACAGACGGCATCAGCCAGTAAACAGGCAAACAGATGAGCCTTGAACTGCCCAGGCTAATGCTGGGAGGAGCAAATACAAGTTGTCCCTGGCCAAATTATAGGTTCACAAGCAGAATAAGTTCGTAGTTGTTTTAAATCACTAGGTTTGAGAATGTTTTGTTATGCAGCAGCACCATGAGTTGGAAAAGTCATAACTTAGTGGTGTCATTGTCTCAGGTCCCATTTGGGGGTTTTTCCTATGTATCTTCTGCAATACACATATACTTCTTTTCAATAAACATTTATCAAATATCCATGAAGTATCTGGCAGTGTCCTCTGGCTGTGGCAGATATAAAGATGAGGAGACTCCTGAGTTATAGGGCTAGTGTGGTAAATGAATTACTCTAAGTCAATCAACAAGCTCATACCTTGCATTTACTTATGACTTGGGTGTCATTTATGTCTGACAACATTTCAGCCTGCTGCTTGGAGCAGATTGTATACTGTTAACAGATGGTATTGAGAGAGCTGAACCACTCAACCCCAATTACATTTCCATTTTCTTTGTTGAGAAGGATGCTTTGGAAAATGTCGAGCTAATAAGAGGAAGCTAATGGACTCTCCATGACCATCAGGGGCAGGGTGGGGAGGTGGGGCAGGCAGTTGGTGGAGGGGAGGATGCCTTTGGAGATTTGCCGCGAGGCAACATTCCTCAGGCCTGTTCCATGTGATATTTTTTTCTTTTAAATTGGGGACTTGATGGGGATGGAGATAGAATGCTAATTATATTAGAAAGGGTGTAACTCTGTGTAAACACTAAGGCAAGCTGGATCCAGTGGAGAAGCTGGACAAAATATGGTGAGATTGGACCTGATGGGGGCAGATGTGGGGCCTGCTTGGTCTGACCACAAACCCTACAGGTACCGACAGAGGTGATGAACACGATTACCTCTCAAGAGGAGGTGAATTTGGTGGCTGTGTGAATAAAAGGAAAGAGTTCAGTCCACGTTTCCCTCGACTGTAAGGAAGACATTCACTTTGCTTCATGGTTTTCGCCCTTGCCGAAGTGCCCATGTGACATGCATCTCAGTCTAGATGCTCACGTTGTGCACCCTCTTAATTTCATTTAGAAAGTTGCGAAAGTGTCCTCTCCTCAGAGAAACTCCCTTGACCATGCATAGAGAGTAACACCCCTGTCTTTCTCTCAAATTTTACCTTATTTCATCTTTTTTCATAGAATCCGTCTCCCCCAAATGTGTTTTGTATTCCTTTCTTTGTTTATTGTCTCTCACCCTGCACTAGGAAATGGAAGACCTCATCTGTCTGGTTTATCACCGTATCCCAGCACCACCGTAAGTGGTCAATCAATATTCTTTGAACAATGCATAGTTTTGTTTTAAAGATTTATTTATTTATTTGGGAGAAAGAGAGGGTGGGGAGGGGCAGAGCAAGAGGGAGAGAGAAATTCCAAGCAGATTGCATGCTGAGCATAAGTCTGACATGGGGCTCAATCTCACAACCCTGAGGTCATAATCTGAGCCAAAACTGAGAGTCAGATGCTTGACCAACCGTACCACCAAGGCACCCCAGTAAATAAAATTCTTAATCAAATGAAATAAGCTATTCTGGGAGAGGCGATGAGTTCTCTGTCATTGGAGGCATTCAACGAGAAGTAGATAACCAGGTATGTGGACTATTACAGAGATGGTTCATACCTTGGATGGGAGTAGGCTCACAGGTGAGCAAATCTATTTCTTCCCAGATGACCTTTCTGGTCCTTTTCTTGCTGTTACTTGAGTTGTAAAAAAGCCTCCTTTTGGGGACCAGTTTTGCCAGCCTGAGGATAGCTGTGTGACTCTCACACAAAGGAAGTATGGGGAGCAAGGAAATCAGGCTGTGAACTCTGTATTCTCCACGCCATCAAAACCCTGGTTCTCTTTGTAGGTCATGGAATTTTATGGCTTGTCCGAATAAATTTGTGAAGAAGGGAAAGCAGGCCTTTGAGGTTCAGTCTCGTTGATGATTGTCCTGCTCTATAAATGTGTGGAGGAAAACCCCTTATTTAAACCTTGGCAGCTGCTTAGCTTGCCCAAGTGGCTAATAGTCACAGTGTGAGTGGGACTATTCTTGCTCTGGTTTTCATCTCTGTTGCTAGAATAGCACTAATCATGGCGACCAGCATTATGGAGCGGCTGTTGTGCTCCAGGCCCTGTGCAGAGACTTCTGTGGGTATTATCTCACATAACCCTCACAGAAGCAGTGTGAAACGGCACTATTTCGATCATTTCTGCTTTACAGCATAGGCTCTGAGACTTGGTCAAGGTCACACGGCAGGTAACTGGCGTTGTTGAAATTTGAATCCGGGTTTAAATTTTTCATTAAATTTTAACATGGAACGATTTCCACATGAAGATCTCTATCTTCTCATGGTAGCATTATGATTAGCAGCTGCACCCTTGAAATGGGCCATATCCTCTTCACTTTATTGGATTCTCTACCACTCCCTAATGTCTTCCCAGCATGGAGACCGGGGGGGGAGGGGCAGTTGTCATTTCTTCTGTCTGGACTGCTGTTTTCCTTATAATAGAGAAATATTTCTTGTGCCCAGGCCTCTCCCTGTGGAAGGCAACTTTTGAGATGGTCCCCAATGATCCACTTCTTGTTCCCACCCTTGTGAATTCTGCTCCTCTGTTGTACCAACATGGGGTCTGTGTGACCAATGTCATATGGCAGAGGTGATCGTATGCCATTTCTGAAGTTACGTTATTAAAGACTATAATTTCCACTTAGGTGCCTGGCTTTATCTTTATCTTGTATCTCTCATTCTGGGAGAAGCCGGCTGCTATGTTGTGAGCAGTTCTATAGAGAGGACCATGAAGAGCTCAAGTCTCTGGCCAACAGCCAGTGAGGAGTGGAAGCTCTCAACAAGTGAGTGGGGAAGTGGGTCTGCTGGCCCCAGTTGAGTCTTCAGAAGGCTGCAGCTCTGGGTGACAGTTTGACTGTAACTGCCTGGGAGACCCTGAGCCAGAACCGCCGAGCCAAGCCATTCCCGGAAACTGTGAGATACTAAATGTTTGCTGTTTTATCTTGCTAAGATTTGGAGTAGTCTGTTACTCAGCAATAGATAAACGAATTCACTATCAAAAGTGGGGAAAACAGATAGATCAAGAGTACCACATAGTTGAAACAATTAAGAGAGAGCCTATTTATCTGTGGAAGTAAATACTTATATCATTATGAAGCCCGCCCTGGTACGAACTGGGTATGTGGGGAAGATGAACCATGATGATCTGAATGAGCCAGGCCAGTTTGACTTCACATAGTCTACCTGGCCCCTCTAGCTCTTTGTGTCTTTCAAGCTTGCTGTAAAGCAATGGTTTTCAAACTGTTTTTGACCTTGATGGTTGCCTCCCTCCCCATGAAGTGCATCAAGTACATTTCATGCTGTGACTCACATGAGCACGCACAAATGAAACAAATTTCCCTAGAACAATATTCACTTTCACTATGACTGTTGTACTCTAAGCTGCTCTATTCTATTCATTTTCATTTTTAAAATCTTTTCATTTTGAAATGATTATAGACTCAAAGAAAGTTGCAAAGATGGTACACTGAGGTCCCCTGTGCCCTCGATGGCAACGTCTTATGTAACTCTAGGGCCGTATCAAAACCAGGCAACGGACATTGGTTCAATCTGCAGACTTCCAGATTTCACCCGTGTATTATGTGTAAGTGTGTGCATTTTGGTGCAATTTTATCACTTGTCCAGAGTCGTATAACCACCACAATCCAAATACAGACCTATTCCATCACCACAGAGGGTATCCTTTGTGCTACCCTTTTATAAGGTCACCTATGCCCCTCCTGGATCCCGACTCATAACTGTTGGCAACGACAATCTGTTTTCTGTCTCTAAAATTTTGTCCCTTGAGATTGGCTTTTCTCCCTCAGCAGAAGGCCCTTGAGATCCATTCTAGTTGTGGTATCAGTAGTTTGGTCCTTTTTGCTTCTGAGGGGTATTCCGTGGCATGAAGGTATCTGTTGAAGGTCATTTTGATTGTTTGCAGTTTTCAGTTATTAAAAATAACACTGCTATGAGCATTTATGTACCTTTTTTCTGGTATGCTTGGTCATAAGGTTTCATTTCTCTGGGATAATGTCCTGGGCAGTGGTTGCTGGGTCATATGGTTAAGTGTATTTTCATTTTGTAGGAAATTGCCAAACAATTTTCAGAATGGCTGTACATTTTACATTCCCACCGGCAATGCGTAAGAAATTCAGTTTCTGGGGTGCCTGGGTGGCTCAGCGGGTTAAAGCCTCTGCCTTCGGCTCAGGTCATGATCCCAGGGTCCTGGGATCGAGCCCCGCATCGGGCTCTCTGCTTGGCTGGGAGCCTGCTTCCTCCTCTCTCTCTCTCTGCCTGCCTCTCTGCCTACTTGCCTACTTGTAATCTCTATCTGTCAAATAAATAAATCTTTAAAAAAAAAAAGAAATTCAGTTTCTTAGCATTCTTGCCAGTATTTGGTATTGTTATGATTTAAAATATTTTTTTTAAATTTTTTTAATTTAAGTAATCTCCATACCCAAGGTGGGGCTCAAACTCAGGACCCCCAGATCAAGAGTCACATGCTCTTCTGACTGAGCCAGCCAGGCGGCCCTCATCGAGATTTTAATTTGCATTTGTCTAATGGCCCCTGGTGTTGAACTATTCCTTTTCATTTTATTACTTCATTAAAAATATGATCATGACCTGCCAATTTGATTTTATCATCCACTAACTGGTTGTGAGCAGCAGTTCAAACCCTGCTATACTGGGAACCTTTCAATCAGTAGCTTAGTGTCCTTTATTCTGAAATCATGCCTTTAACTTCTAAATTCTCCTTTTGGCTTCAAAAGACAGATGTTTCTGGAATTTTATGTGTCACCCAGATGTCATCTGGGGTCTGAAAGAGATTGAGAGAAGAATGATTCCAGCTCTTGTTTGATGCTTTCCCTTGGTTTCTCTGAATTTTCTTATGGTTACTTCTGGTATCTCTGAATTTTTGTGTCTCCACCGTGATGCACATCTAAACATGGCCAGTCCTTGGCTTTCATTTCCTTCTTCACAGCAGCTATAAATATAAGGCTGGTTGGCGCAGTACACCTTTTTTTTTTTTTTTTTTTTTAAGATTTATTTATTTATTTGAGAGAGAGTGAGTTTGTATGTGCGAGCAGGAGAACAGGAACAAAGGGAGCGGAAGAGAGAGAATCTACAAGCAGATTCCCCATTGAGCCTGGAGCTTGACTCAGGGCTCGATCCCAGGACCCTGAGATCATGACCTGAACTGAAACCAAGAGTGGGATGCTCAACCAACTGAGCCACCCAGGTACCCCCGAAATTTTTTTCTTACTTTCACTTAAGCATAATTATGAGTTGTGTTATCAAGATTTTCACATAACTTGCGTTCTATGGAGAGTATGATCTAAACAATTAAAGAATAAGATGTAATTGTATTCAAAGTGTACAAAATATGAGTATATATTCAGTTGATTCTCATTATTTAGGGTAGTTTGTTCTTTCAAGTCACCGTGGTTGCTGAATTAGTGAATACTAAATCATTGCTCCTAGAGCTTTTTAAATCAAAGCTCCTGTGAGCTTTTGGTCATAACATATTTTTTAAAATATTTTATTTATCTGACAGAGAGAAATCACAACTAGGCAGAGAGGCAGGCAGAGAGAGAGGAGGAAGCAGGCTCCCTGTGGAACAGATAGCCCGATGCGGGGCTTGATCCCAGGACCCTGGAATCATGACCTGAGCCGAAGGCAGAGGCTTTAACCCACTGAGCCACCCAGGTGCCCCTGGTCATAACATTTTTATCAGCTGATCAATAGATAACCTTGTTCTTTGTGTTTCTATTGAAAGACCTTCTTTAGTATATGTTATTGTTCATTAACATTAAACTCATGGCTAACAGCACTATAAAATACCCAAACAAAGATTATCTGATAGTGTATTTTCTCCATGAGGTCATCACAGTCTCCTTCTGCTTGAGAATACTAGACAGCCCTTTGGCACTATGCATGGGTCCATTTTGAACAGTGAAACCACTAACAAAAATGGGAAGTGTAGGATACTAACCATACTGCAAAAAGAATAGTTGTTTATGTTATGAGAATTAAAATAAGAAGGCAGAGCATTGCCTTGTTCGGCCTCAGCTGGAAGTATGTGCCCTGGGGGACCTAGATTTTTTGGCACTCTGTGCCTGTCCTCAAATGACCACAAAATCACTGTGGATATTGATTTGGGGGTTACAAATAAATTTTAGGAAGTAAGTGAATTCTTGAGTAGGGAATCCATGAATAATGAAAATAGACTATGTTTTCATAAAAGGTATGAGTTAAATTTAAAAATGTTAAATTTTAGGGACGCCTGGGTGGCTCAGTCGGTTAAGCTACGGCCTTTGGCTCAGGTCATGATCCCAGGGTTCTGGGATCGAGTCCCGCATAGGGCTCCTTGCTTGGCGGGGGGCCTGCTTCTTTCTCTGCCTCTCTGTTTATGTGCTTGTGCTCACTCTCTCTCTCTCTGACAAATAAATAAATAAAAATCTTTTAAAAATGTTAAATTTTACATGTATTTTAAACAAGATATTTTCCCCTAAAATATTAATATTACTTAGCATTCTACAGAAAAATACAAATAATTATTAATGAATTTCAAAATTGTAAGCCAGCCTCATTTAAAAATAAAATATTTGGTTAAAAAATTTTTGTGTATGTTGTTAAATGCAATGAATAATTTTGTAAAATTTAAGCTGTCAGCAATTCTAGCATTCAATTGTCTCTCTCGTGGCCAATATAATCTGTATATTGCTTCATATGTGTTATGTCCAGACCTACATATGTAGAAATAGAAGAATAATATGAGCTACTTATTCTTGCAAAATATTGCTCAGCTGCCATATACGCACTTGCTGGGAATACTGTGCTAATTTGTGAGTAGTTCCTGGAGCTATAAGAATTTCTGTGCTAATTTTTGGTGCGATAGACTGGAACAGAAAAAGGAGCAAGAAATGGGTGTTTGGTAATACTGGGAATTGTGGTTTCTGATGAATCTGTGAGAGAAGGGGTTTGAGGGACCCAAGTGCTTAGGTAAGTGCTTCTGTCGCTCTAATCATCTCTAATCTCAGGGGAGTATTTCATCTTTGGTGCTCCACACCTCTCTGTCTGGCACTGAGGTGCAGTCAGCCTTTGCTTCCACGGTACAGAGGAAGGATGCCAGTGTCCCCATCCCCATAGTGCTTGTGTGCATGCGGGCTAGTCTAACGTGCCAGCCCCTCTTGCCTGGGTCTATGGAACGGACACCTACAAGCCATGCTGCCAATGAATGAAAGCAAACAAAATCTGTGCAAGTGTCTGTGTAGGATAAATTCTGTTTTGTTGTAGTTTTTGTCCAAGTTTCACATATTTCTGACTTCTTTTAATTTGCATAATTTCCGGAAACTGGGCCCCTTCTGCATACTACATTTTTTTAATCCTCCTCCTCAAAGAATATGCAAAACTGCCATTTTCTTTTCAGTTAATTTGCTCATTTCAGAATTCTGTCTCCTTTATGCAATGTGTTGCTCTTTGGCTTGGAGCCAGATTGCTAAGCTTCCCCCAATCAAGCCTGATAAAAAGACAATTACAAGCTCACTGGGGAAGGAGTGATAATTTATAGTAGGCAAGCAGAAAGGTTTTACTTACTATCACTGCACCTCCAGACAGGATTGTGGTGGGTGCTTTCAGGCAGGCCCCCTCTGTTGTGATGAAAGTACTGGCACCTCAGACAGCACATAGGGGGGTCAGGAGACCTGGGTCCAAATACTGGCACCATTACCTACCAGCCCTGGGCCTGTGGACCTTCAGATTGCTTCTCTGAACCTCGATTTCCTCATCTAAGAAATGGAGATCATAACTGAGCTGTCACGAGGATCTGTGAGATCAAGTATCTGAAAGCATTTTGTAGGTGAGATGTAGTAGGTGAAGGCGAGTGGTTCAACTACTTTGGTTTCTTTTTATAATTTCCCTGCAGCGTGCTAATTACTTGTCTGTAGTACTTTCCGGGCTAGTCTCAGTATTGTTCTATTATCATTCCATGCTCCCCAGTAAATGCTCCTGGGCTGAATATTTATTTATTTATTATTATTTTTAAAGATTTTATTTATTTATTTGACAGACAGAAATCACAAGTAGGCAGAGAGGAAGGCAGAGAGAGAGAGGCAGAGAAAGAGGGGGAAGCAGGCTCCTGGCTGAGCAGAGAGCCTGATGCAGGGCTTGATCCCAGGACCCTGGGATCACGACCTGAGCCAAAGGCAGAGGCTTTAAACCACTGAACCACCCAGGCGCCCCTGGGCTGAATATTTATGCTTTGGAAGAGGTTTCTGGAAATGTTAATGGGCAGGGTGATTTTGAAGGACACAGTGATAATGGATGGAAGAAAATGCCAGAGTTCTGAAATTAAGATCAGATGATATCTGGAATTGCCTGCCAGGAAGCCAGGGGAGGTTTCCGCAGCCAGAAGTGGGAGAGAGGCAGGGCTGGGATTTCCCACCCTAGGCTGCCCTAACAAAATACCACATAGCACAGACTGACAACAAAACAACAAAAAAATTTTTTGTTGCCTCACAGTTCTGGAGGCTGAAAGTCCAAAATCAAGATATGGGCAGGTTTGGTTTTTTTGTCTCTCTTTGGCTTGTCAATGGCCACCTCCTTTCCCTGTCCTCACGTGGTTGACCTTCTGGGCATGCGCATTCCTGATGGCTGCCCGTGCCCCTCTTTCCTTTTCTTACTGCATTAGGCCTCCACCCTAACAGCCTCATTTAACATAAGCATCTCTTTAGAGGCCTCTCCAAATGCAATTGTATTCTGAGGTATGGGGCTGTTAGGACATATGGTATTTGAGAGGACACAATTCAGCTCATAATACTCATCAACACAGAACTCACATGTCAGCACAGGTGTTGTGCTTAGCCCAAATGAGGCACTCTGACTTCTAGCCCCTGCGAACTGATGTACACATATGACTTCTTTTCCCCAAGGCAGGTACCGATACATATGGTGACCAGTTGGATAAATCAGGAGCTCTCAGCTAGGAGTCTGAATTTCATTTGACACAGTTCATTCTTTTGTGGGCTCATGCATTTATTCAACAAGCATCTCCTGGGTGCCTGTCAGGTGCTGAGCACTAGGCCAGGTGCGGGGGATTGCAGGCCATCTTGCCCTCTGACCTTGAGCTGCTCATGGTGGGTAATGGGAAACGAACACATAAGTACGTTGATGGGATGATGAATGATGGGTGTAACAGGGTGAGTCTACACCACATTCGGTGGTGGCATAGACTGATCCACATGGCTGTGGGCGTCGGAGCTGAGTGTTTAGCGATGTGTAACGCCACCAAGAGTAATGGTGGACATTCATGGATCTCCGCTATGTGGCAGGCTGAGTGCTGTAGGTTTTACTTGCGTTACCTCAACAATAGTAATGTCGACGTCTACCACTGGGCAGTTGAATCCTTATGGTTAGGAGCAAGTATTGTTACCTTCATTTTACTGATGAGGAAAAACAGAGGCCCAGGGAACGAGTATGGACTGAATGTGTCCCTGAAAAATACACCTGTGGGAGCCCCAACTGCGGGTGTGATAGTGTTAGGAGGTGGAGCCTTTGGGAGGGAATTAGGCTTGGAGGAGTTCGAGAGAGGAAACTCTCATGATGGGATTAGTGCTTCTATAAAAAGAGGAAGAGACAAGAGGGCGGCTCACTTTCTCCCCACAAGTGCTCCGAGGAAAGGTCACGTGGGCACACAGTGAGAAGGTGCTACAAGTACAGTGAGAAGGTGCTACAAGTCTGGTAGCACCTTCTCACTGTGCTCTCACTTCTTCTCACTTCTCACCTCACCAAAAGCTGAAACTGCTGGCCTCTTGATCTTGGATTTTCCAGCCTCTACAACTGTGAGAAAGAAATGGCTGTGGGGGCGCCTGGGTGGCTCAGTGGATTGGGCCACTGCCTTTGGCTCGGGTCGTGGTCTCGGGGTCCTGGGATCGAGCCCCGCATCGGGCTCTCTGCTCCGCGGGGAGCCTGCTTCCTCCTCTCTCTCTGCCTGCCTCTCTGCCTACCTCTCTGCCTACTTGTGATCTCTCTCTGTCAAATAAATAAATAAAAAAAAAAAAAAAAAAAAAAAAGAAATGGCTGTGGTTTAAGCCACCCAGTCAGTGGTGCTTTATTCTGGCCGCCTAAGCCAACTGAAACGGAACTAAAGGAACGCGCTGAAGGTCTCTTGGTCCTAAGCGGCAAGGATGGGATTAGAGGCTACGGTGGTGAAAATCTCAGCAGGAGCAAGGCAGGGAGGAGCAAGGAGGAAGGTGAAGAGGGATGGTAGAGGGTGTCCTGCCTTGGCACCCCTGTGCCTCCCTGTCCTCATCTGTAAAACGGGAGCGACAGCAATAGGATACACATCCCAGGATTGCTAAGTGCTGAGAACAGCACCTGGCGCATGGTGAAGGCTACGCGCGTGTTGGCTCTTACCACATGGAGGCTGGCAGGTTAGTTAGGAGAGTGTCACTGTGATCTATGCAAGGAATAATGAGGGTCAGGCTCACAGAGTGGCAGTGGGGATAAAAAGCTGAAAATTGAAAGTTAGTCACCATAGAAGAGAAGCAGTTGGTGGATGTGATGGAGTGGGTGACAGAGAGGGGTCTCCAGCTGGCTTGGGTGAAATAGTAACATTAATAGAAATAACTAGGGGCACCTGGGTGGCTCAGTGGGTTAAGCCGCTGCCTTCGGCTCAGGTCATGATCTCAGGGTCCTGGGATGGAGCCCCACATTGGGTTCTCTACTCAGCAGGGAGCCTGCATCCCCCCCCTCTCTCTGCCTGCCTCTCTACTTGTGATCTCTCTCTCTCTCTCTCTCTCTCTCTGTCAAATAAATAAATAAAACCTTTAAAAAAAAAAGAAAAAAAAATAGAAATAACTAACACTGTGTGCTAGGCTCTCGGCTAAATGTCCCTCCCTGTGTATCCAGAGCCTCACTCAGTTTAATTATTTTTTCATAACATTTACCGTACTACCTGACATATGTATATATAAAGTATAGTATATACTATATTTTTGTGTAGTGTAATAAATAGCCAGGCACTGTAGCCTAGCAGAGATGACACATCAAAAAAGTCATCACAGCAGCACCTGGGTAGCTCAGTCGGTTAAGCCTCCGACTCTTGATTTCTGTTCAGGTCATGATCTCAGGGTCCTGATATCAAGCCCCACTTCAGGCTCTCACTCAGTAGGAGTCTGTTCAAGATTCTCTCCTTCTGCCCCTCGCTCCACTCACAAGTGGGCACACACAAATGAATAAATAAAAAAAAAAAAAGAAAAGTCATCACAGAGATCAGGCAGCCTGGCCTTAGAGAGTACCCAGTCCCCATGACCTGCTCAAAGAATTGTTTTTTTTTTTAAGATTTTCATTTATTATAAGCAGGCAGAGAGGCAGACAGAGGAGATGGGGGAAGAAGGCTCCCTGCTGAGCAGAGAGCCCGATGTGGGGCTCGATCCCACAACCCTGAGATCATGACCTGAGCCGAAGGCAGAGGCTTAACCCACTGAGCCTGAGCCACCCAGGCGCCCCACGGCTCACAGAATTTAAGGGGTCTAGGAATCTCCCTTGAACCCCAGGAGAAATAAAGAAATTTCCTGAGAGGTTGGCTGATACGTTTGCAGGGGTGAGGGTGTCACCACTGTAGGAGTAAGCTGGCCCTATGAAGAGGGCGCCAGGGAGTTGAGGAAAGTGGAAGTTAGAGTTAATCTGCAAAGTCAGGAAGATCAGCCAAAAAACCAGACCCTGAGTTATATCAGCAGCAGGTGTTTCATGGATATGGGCAAGTTAGCTTCTGGATCTGGGACCTCCTTGGCGAAGAGGGAGAGAGAATGAACCCCAAAGACTTTCTCCTAGAGGGGCTGAATAAAGCCCTAGGAGAGCAGGAGGATACTGAGTTACATTTAATGTGCTGGAGTGGGCTCCCAAGTACCCCCAGAGAAATAAACAAAGCTGCATTCCCTGCCCCCCCCCCAATATGGGTCCTATGGTCCCTGGACATGCACAGTGTAAGAGTCTCTCCTGTTTGCTTTGTCTTTCTTCTCTCCCAATATCTATGTTTTTTGTGAATGGGGCATAGTAATCATGACAGCCCCTGTGGTGACCCTGGGGTGATGGTGATAACTGTGCTCTTTAGATTGCAAGTCACTGGGACTTTTTTTTTTTTTTTTAATATTTTATTTATTTATTTGTGGGACTTTTTTTTAAAGGATTTAAAAAATTTATCTATCCACCTATCTGTCTATCTATCTATTTATTTATTTTAGAGAGAAAGAGAGAGACAGTGAGCCCGCAAGTAGGAGGAGAAGAGGAAGAGGGAGAGAGAATCCCAAGCAGCCTCCGTGCTGAGTGTGGAGCCAACAGAAGGTTTGGTCCCATGATCCTGAGACCATGACCTGAGCTGAAATCAAGAGTCCATCCTCTACTGACTGAGCCACCCAGATGCCCCATTACTGGGATTTCCTCAGGGGGTGTTTCAGTTTGAGTTTTCAGGGAAGCGGACTCTGAGCTGGTTTCTTGTGCAGAATATTTATTAAGGAGTGTCCTAGGATTAACATGTATGGGAGGAAAGGAAGGGAGTGAGATGGGACACTCCCCATCCGGGTTACTATGTCTTTCAAAAGCTCGCTGATACCTACATGCAGGTTCACTGTCTTCTTCTCCCTTCTTTTGTGTATGTCTAAAAAAAAAACTCCTTTTTAAAAAAAATTTAATTTGATTTTTTCAGTGTTCCAAGATTCATTGTTTATGCACCATACCCAATGCTCCATAAAAAAAGACTCCTTAATAGAAAATGTAAATAAACAAATCTCCTTCTGAGAGCACATGTTAGCTGGTGATGGGAGGAGGAGAAGGTAGAGGGTGGGTGAAAGTTTGGATTCTGAAGTTAGAGTGTGTGAGTTGGAGTCTAGCCCCTGGTGCACGGAGGATCTCAGCAAGGACCTCACCTCTCCAAGCTGAGCTCTGCTTCCCCAGCAAGGGCTTTGGGCAACCTGGCCCACAGCGAGATGGGCGCATGGGTGTCTGACATACCCAGGACAGTTCTTTTATGGAGAAATATGAAGTATGAAGCCCGCAATGTATTTTTTCTTTTTTTAAAAAATTTTTATTTAAATTCAGTTAACATACAGTGTAATACTAGTTTCAGGTATACAATAGGGTGACTCAGCATTTTCATCCATCCCCTGGTGCTCATCACAAGTGCCCTCCTTCATCCCCATCATCTGTCTCCCCCCTCCCCCACCCACTTCCCCTCTGGTAACCATCAGTTTGTTCTCTGTAGTTAAGAGTCTCTTTCTTGGTTTGCCCCCCTCCTCTTTCTTCCCCCTTTGCTCCTTTGTTTTGTTTCTTAAACTCCACATAGGAGTGAAATCATATGGTATGGTGTCTCTCTGATTTATTTTGCTTTGTGTTATACTCTCTAGCTCCATCTGTGTTTGCAAATGGCAAGATTTCCCTCTTTTTTACGGCTGAGGACTATTCGTGTGTGTGTGTGTGTGTGTAGCACATCTTCTTTATCCATTCATCAGTTGATGGACATTTGTGCTGTTTCCATAATCTGGGTGTTGTTGATAATGTTGCTATAAATATCAGGGTGCATGTTTCCCTTTGAATTAGTATTTTTGTATCCTTTGGGTACATACCTAGTAGAGTGATTGCAGGATAGTAGGGTAGTTCTATTTTTAAATTTTTGAGGAACCTCCATACTGTTTTCTACAGTGGCTGCCCTGGCTCGCATTCCCACCAACATCGTGTGAGGGTTCCCCTTTCCCTGCATCCTTGCCAACACCTGTTGTTTTTGTATTGTTGATTTTAGCCAAAATGTTTTTTTTAAAAAGTTGTACATGTATGTATACAAGCACCAGCTGGAAAAAATAATTTTAGTGATGCCTCATTTCTGGGAGACTATAAAATATATTTTTCTCCTGTAGACCCAGATCTCCTTCAGGTAAGTGCGTGCAGGCAGACTTGGAGAAAAGCCTCCTCTGGGTTGCAATTCCAGGGCCACAAGGAGGTGCCCCAGGGACCTTAGGAAGAAGGGAAGCAGATCTCTGACCCTCTGGCTGGGATGGCTGGTGGCCTGCTGGTTGGAGGGGTTCTGGGCAGAGGCTCTCCCTTACTCAGGCTGCTGACATTTGTCTGTGAGGCCAGGCCCCATATGGATTGCCATTCATATGGCAAAAACAACTTACTATCCTGAAAAACAACAGACCTCTGGCAAGGAATGAAAGAGCAGGGATGGAGATGCCTCCCCTCTCAGTCCTAAAAGTATCAGCTGCCAGATGCCAGGGCGGCATTCCAAAGGCTGGTGGGGTCTCAGGGGCCAGACGGGGGAGGGCGGTGTCAAAGCAGACAGACAGCAGAGAGACGCTGGCTGGGGCTGCTGGCGGCACATCGCGTCTCTTAGAAAGGACTGTCCAGGCCAGCAGCACTCTGGGCCACCGCTCCTGACAAACGAGTTGGAATAACAAGAATGATAATCCTGATGGTTTTTCCCAGCACTGATTTTCTTCGCTGCGGTATCCTCTGCAGCATTATTCCTGTTCATAAAAATGGCATTTGGCCATGTTGTGAAGAGCTGATTGTGGTAGCTGGTGGGAAGAAGGAAGAGATTATTGGGTTTTGAAGCACAGGGGACACGCCCAGCTGGACTCCTCACGGAGTATGTCCTCAAGAAGCATTCAGTTAAAAAAAATCATAAAATTAAAGAAATGATAAAAGTTGTGATTTTTACTTAAAAATAATCAGCAATACAGGGACAGAGAGAGTTAAAAACTAACCCTCTTAGCTTCCTTGCCCCACCCCCCACCGATCCCTCTCTCTCCCCAGAGAAGAAGTCATCAGTTTGGTGTGTCCTTCCATTCTCGAATGTAAAGATGTACCTCATTCCTTCAACTGCCCACATATCTTTTCATTACAAGGATTGTTTGAGATTTTTCACTGTGATAATGCTTCAGTGAACTGAGCTTGGTGATACCCAAACTGTGGTGTGTGTGTGTGTGCGTGTGTGTTTGCACGTATGCGTCAATATTTCCTCAGGACAGATCTTTGCAGTGGAATTTCTAGGTCAAAGGGCATGTACATTTTAAATGGTGCCAAATCATCTTACAAAAAGTCTTTAATTCCTGCTGGATATTGCCATACTTTCATTTTTCCCAATTTGAGAGGTAAAAATGCACCTCATTTTATTTTGCTTTATTAAAAGAACATTTATTCCATTTTTAAAATTATGGTAAAATATACATAACATTTACCATTGCGATCATTTTTAAGTGTACAGCTCTGTGGCATGAAGTACTCTATCATTTTTGGACAGCCATTTCCACCATCCTTCTCCAGAATTAATTTGCTTTTATTGGATTAACTAGTGAGGATCTTTTTGTCTATGGATTATTATATTTTTCCTTCATGCCCCTCACCCTCCTTCCTCCTTCTTTTTCTCCTTCCCACCTTCTCTTTGTTTCTTTTTCTTTCAATGATCTCTGCAGGTTTTCAAACTAGCTGATGTCCTTTTTCTTTCTCTCTTTTTTACAAATTAGGAGTTTTTCTGTATTATGAGTATGATCTATTTTCAGTTTTATATTTCTTGCTTGGCTCCTTAAACATCACAGTAGTCTTAAATTTTACAAGGTTTCTGCGAGGTAAGTAGTATTATTCCCATTTTATGGATGAAGAAGCTATAGTTTAGAGAGGTCATGTGACTTGCTTGAGGGGCCATCGCTGAGTGGACATAGCTGAGGCAGCGGAGACAAGATGAGACAGCTCTGTCTGGCTTTTCCACAGTTTCAGGCCACAGGGAAAGCACATGAGGCGGTAAGACTCCGACAGAGTGCAAGGCAGGCTGGGTGTCTGGGAAGGCCAGGGGAGTTCAGGGGACTTCAGGAGGAGGCTGGAAGGATCTAGAAGTTGACATCGCTAAGCAGGGAGGAAATCAGAGAGAGGCTCCCCACTTCCCCCATTGTTATTGCTGCATGGAGAGTCATCAAAGCACATTTGAAATTTGGGTCTGTGGGTGTTCACTCCCCCCCTTACCGCTGTGGCCACAGAGCAGAGGCCAGAGGGTGTGGTCTGGTTCTTTCTGGCCACTCATTCCACACAGTTTTGTGTTCCTCCTCTCTCCCACATCCAATCAACCACAAGTTGGGTGGGTTTCACTTCCTCAGTGTCACTTCTCATCTTTCAGTCCCCTGCCAGAGCCAGGCCCAGGTCCCCACTGTTGTGTCGTAACTGGGATTACCACTTGTACTCTGGCTCCAGTCCCCTCCATACTGGAGCGCACATGTGATGGTGCAGCTCCTTTGCGTCAAACACCTGGATGGGGCCTCGGAGTCTCTCACACGGGTGCCAAACTCCTCAGCCTGGCCCACTGGCTCTTCACCTTCTGGCCCCCGCTTATCTCTCCCTTTCCCACTGTTGTCTGCCTGTCAATCAGAATGAATTCTGTGAACATGACTAACTCTCTCTTGTGCCTCAAGGCCTTTGCCTCTATTGTTCCCTCTCCCTGGAATGCTGTTCCCTGGCTAACCGGTGCTGAAAATTTATGTCTCTCTTTAAACAACATTCCATTGGGAAACCATCCCTGGAATGAGGGGCTCAGTAATGGGCTGTGCTGTTACACACATCCTACCATCTGGTAATTTTCCTTTTGTCTGTCTGTCTGCCTCTGGACCCTGGCTGCATATTAGAATTACCACGGCTGCTTTTATTTTTATTTTATTTTATTTTTAAAAAATATTTTATTTATTTATTTGACACACACACACACACACACACACACACACACACACAGAGTGAGCACCCACAAGCAGGGGGATTGGCAGGCAGAGGGAGAGGGAGAAGCAGGCTCCCTGCTGCACAAGGAGCCTAATGTGGGTGAGGTTTGGTCCCAGCGACCCGAGCAGAAGGCAGCCGCTTAACCGAGTCGCTTAACCACCCAGGTGGCTCTACCATGGCTGCTTTTAAAGTGCCAAAGCTGGGACCACATGCCCCTGAGATTCTGAGTTAACTATCCGGAAGTGGGGCCTGGGGTTCTGCAGTTTTGAAGGTTCCCAGGAGATTCTAATGTGCAACCAGGGGTCAGAAGAGGGCCCCGTAGGATACTCCATGGGGTCACTGGTCCTGTCTGTCATAGTCATTGTTTGAAACTCCTCACTGAGCACTGAAATGCTCAGGCATTTAATAAGTGTGTTGAATAAACAAATGTAGCAGTTTCTGGAAGGGTTGCTGGAATCAATAAGGGCAAAAAATGGTGCATACCGAACATATATATTGGATAGCAAGTTAGCGCTTTTTATGTTTATTTTTAATTCTTTTAAAAGATTTATTCAGAGGGGGAGGGAGAGGGACAAGCAGACTGCTTGCTAAGCATGGAGCCCAATCTCACAACCCTGAGATCACGATCCCAGCCCAAATCAAGAGTGAGATGCTCAACCGACTGAGCCTCTCAGGCTCCTAGGACTTTTTAAAGGTTCCAGAGAATAATCAGTAAACTGTCCTATAAAAAACTCCCTGATCATTCAGGTCATTTAAAAAAAATGCATAAGAGTGTCTGGGTGGCTCAGTGAGTTAAGCTTCTGACTTGGGCTCCGGTCATGATCTGGAGATCGTCTGGCCTCAGGTTCTCAGCTCAGCGGAGAATCTGGTTCTCCTTCTCCCTCGGTCCCTCCCCCTGCTCACTCACTCTGTCTCTCTTATAAATAAATAAAATGTTTTAAAAATATGGATAGCTTTGTTTACTTCAGATTCATAGTAAAAATTACATAGCCAGTTGCATGTAGTTGGTTCCCCATTTGGAAATCTTCTCTCCTCCCAGGCCCTGTTGAAGCCAAATGCTACACTGTCAAAGGCCCCAAAACCCACCTCTGAAAGGTTGGTTTCATGGGAATTCTTGACATTTCCATTGCTTATGAAGAGTAAAATATAATAAAAATTCCCTGGCCGCCATCTCTGCCATCTTTGTCCCTGTCCCCCAGCAGTCTTCTGCAGTTTCCTTGTCTCCAGTTTCTTCTCCTTTCCTCCGTCTCTGAAAAAACCAGTTCTTGCAGACATGCTGCAGTTCAGCCCTTTCCCTCTGCTTGCATATTCCCCACAGGCAGCCAGAAGCCAGAAGCCAGAAGCTAGCTGACGTGAACAGACCTCTAGCTCCCGTGATCTCCCGAGAGGCCTCAGTTCATTCCGACATACTGTTCAGCCCTTTCTGTCAGGAATCGGTCATACAGGCACCAACATTACACCAGGCTCCCAGGAGAGAGATACCACTCACCTTGCCCCTGTGACCTATGGGCAGGGGAGAGGCAGGAGAGGAGGAACAGGGAGGAGAGTAAAAATTTGTCACCATGGGGAGAACTCCCCACACATGTTCTGATGTAAGACCAGCGGGAGCAAAAGGGAAGGCTTAGGGACTGGCTGAAGTTGCCCCAAGTAGACAAACTGTTATCAGTGCCTGTTAGCCAAAGACCACCAGGGACACACCTGAAGCTGAATTAGTTAGACTTACCGCTCTTTGGAGAGAGGAAAAGCTTGTACCTTGGGAAACTGGGGCATCTTGGTAGGGTGAGGGAAGGACTTGTTACAGAATTTGTTTTTTTGTCTGTTTGTTTTGTTTTGTTTTTTTAGGTGACTTGGGGGGAAGGTTCAAGGAAGCAGGGCTAAGCTCTCGATTGGGTGTTCTGAGGAAGTAGGTGTAATTCTGATGGAACATCTGTAATAGCTTGCTCAGGTTCCCATAACAAAATACCACAGACTTGGTTGCTTAAACAGTAGATTTTCTCACAGGTCTGAAGGCCAGAAGTTCATAGTCAAGGTGTTAGCCGGTGTGTTTTCTCCTGAGGCCTCTTTCCTGGCTGGTAGAAGGCTGCCTTCTTGCTGTGTCCTCACACAGCTGTCCCTCTGAGCCTGCATGCCCCTGGTTCTATGTTGTGTGCCTAAGTTTCCTTTCCTCACCTGGATTTGAGCCTACAGTCACCATCTCATTGTCATCACTTCTTTAAAGACCCTGTCTTCAAATACAATCACATTCTAAGGTACCGGGGTATGGGTTTCAACATTTGATTTTTTGGGGGACACAATTCAGCCCAGAACAGTTTCTTAAAACATCTTGTCTATAAGGTGGGGGGAAATCATAAAGGCTGAAGCCCAGAGTGGGGAAGAAGCAGCAGTCACTCATGAGCCAGGTCAGGGGCTGTCTGTTCCTTTTTGTGGTTTGGGCAAGGTTCATGTCTTGTCTGTGTGGAGACAAGCTAATGAAGTCATCTGGTTTTTGTCTTCCTCCACCACAGTCTCAGAGTGGCCTTGTCAGTTGTTGATATACTGTGAAATTGTTTACGTTCAATATACAGCATTCAGTAGGAAACCACCACGGCCTGGCCATGGATATTGCCATCTTGTAGCAACACCAAGACCTCACAGATAAAGGTAGACCACTTCCTGTGCCAGGGGAGGTTCTCTCCTTCCCAGGATCTAGGTAGACACAGCGTACTTGCTAAGTGAAAGCACCTGTGGGATGACCCTTTCCCACTTACAAATTCTGGTGCCAATACTGGGTGACCAAGAGACTGTGGCAGAACTCTGGTGCCCCTTTGGGAATGCCTAGAGCCCATAGGCCTCGACACACCAGAAGCGGGTCTTCGGTGACTCCCTTTGAGCACAAACTCTGATGCTACAACTCCCGGCTGGAACACCTGGGAATTCCTGGCCCTCCATTTCACCTGGTGTATGAATTTTCTGTTGCTGTGTAATTAATCACAAACCCAGTGGGTTAGAACAGCACCCATTTAGTGACTCACAGCCTCCCTGGGTCAGGAGTTCAGGCGTGGCTTAACTGGGTCGTCTGTGTAGAGTAACACAAGGCTGCATGCAGGCCTGGTGCTGCCCAGGATGGGGCTCTCACCAGAGGTTCTACTTGGGGGAAGGATCCACTCCTGAGCTCCCTCAGGTTGTTGACAGAATTCATTTCCTCACGGCTGTAGGACTCATGACAGCTTGCTTCATCAAGAGAGACTCCAGCAAGACTGGTGCCATGTGCTCGTGTAATCTCATCCAAGAATCATGTACATCCCACCATGTTTGTCACCTTCCATGGGTGAGAAGCAAGTCATAGGTCCTGCTCACATTCAAAGGGAGGCAATTCAACAAGGGTGTGAATACCAGCAGGCAGGATCAAGGGGCCTACCCTCCACCCTGGGTTGTCCTGAGCACCATGGGAAGTGTGCAGTGTGTTAAGTGATCAGGAGTTCGATGGCTGCAGGTCAGTCAAAGCAGGCTGGCTGGGCGAGGCCAGACCAAGGCACAGAAGTGTGGTGGAAGCCACAGAAAATCCTCTGTGTACCCTGAAAACTTTGTTTCTGAGGGAAGATCTGATTTTTGGGAAAAAACGAATAGGCCTCTAGCATATAATTTCCTCAGGTGACTGTTGTGAAGGGAACAAGCCTCACAGATTTGTGTAAATTTAAGAATCCATTGGTAGGGGCACAAAAAGAACTTACAACTAGGTCAACATAGGAAGGACATATCAACTGTATATGAAGGAGAAACAGAAGCAGGGAAAGGTTTAGGAACATCCAGGTCGCTGGCAATGGGATGCAAGAACAACGCTGAAGTGAGGAATTGAAAGGACACAGAAACACCGTGGATAGGCAGCGAGGAGGCTAGGGGGATGTTTAGCATCTCCTTCCTAACCACCAAGGGGAAGCCAGGAAGGCCAATCAGCCTAGAAGATAGGTGGGGACTCGGTCATGCCAGCCTGCCTGTCACCAGGTCTGTGCCTCACCGTGAAGTCATAGGCACTCAGGAACATCTGTATAGAAAATGTATATAGAGTAGATGTGATTCTATTGAATGTATGGACATTGAGTATCTTACAGAATAACTTTCACTTAATAATGGGTCTGACTAAATAGGAAGCTCCACCCCCCCCAATATTAGAACCAAAAAAATTGTTCATACACTAGACATTTTCAAATTCAGTGTATGACCATATCCTGGGCCATAAACAAGTCCCAATTAATATGACGTAATTGCAATCATACAAGGTATGTGTAGTTAGATCAGAAATCAATAACAAGGTATCAGGAAAAATCTATAATTTGAAAATTAAGCAACATACTTTTAAACTACCCATGGTCAAAGAAAAAAGTCACCAGGGAGATTAGAAAGTATTCCATGGGAGTTTGAGGCTCAGTTGGTTAAGTGTCTGCCTTTGGCTCAGGCCATGATCTTAGGGGTCCTGAGACTGAACCCCCCCAGCAAGCTCTGCTCAGTGGGGAGTCTGCTTCTCCCTCTCCCTCTGCTGCTCCCTCTGCCTGGGCTCTCTCCCTCATACTCTTTCTCAAATAAATAAATAAATAAATAAAATCTAAAAAAAGAAAGTTTTCCAAATTGAGTAATAATTAAATTACAGTTTTTCAAAAGTCTGGCCAATGCAGCTAAAGCAGTGGTTAGAGGGAAATTTATAGCTCTAACATGCTTATATTAGAAAAATAAAGGTTTAAAGTTAAGGACCTACATTGCTCTCTAAGAAGCTAGAAAAAAAAGAGCCACGTTTGATTAAAAAAAAAAAGGACATTTTAAAAAGCAGGAATCAGATAAGAGGGAAGAGACAAACAAACTCAGTCTCATTTCGTCACACGTTTTCTCTCCCTCTGTTCCCTCTAGCCCCAATTGATGGGTGGAGACCTCATCTGGAGTGGGGGAAAGAGTATGAAATAGTAACAGTTCTTGACGCTTTCATCTCGCAACCAGAGAGACTATTTTTGCCAGTAGGTGGCAGTGCTGGTAATCTGAAAACCAGGACAGGCTGTACTTTCCAAGGTTTGCGGCGTGGCTAAAAAGGGGTCGTTTGAAGACCTGCGAGTCAACTCCAGAAAGCAAATCCTCGTTGACACTTAAAACAGGAAAGACTTAGCGATTTCACAAAAACACCTGACACTTAAACTCTTGTGGAACGAAAGCTCGAAGAGCTTGGCTGTTTAAAGCCAGGGGTTTTCACAGGAGTATTGTAGATGGGCACCTGCGGTTCAGAACACTCCTCCCATCGTGTGTAAATCTGGGCCACTGAGACTCGCTCCAAAACCCCCAAACTCCTCCCCGCCTTTGCTTCCAGTTTCTATCCGAGTCTCAAAATGGAGCGATTTAGAATTAAGAACCCCTGCTACACCCTTCAGAAGGCGATCCTGTGTAAGTCTGGGCTGTACAGAAGGGCTGGTAAAGTGCACTCAGGCCTGGGGTAGGAGGTGGCAGAGGCTGGGGACCGAGGGTGCTTTGATAATTTTTTTTTTTCCCCTGAAGGATCAGTTCTGTGAATAGGCCCTTGAAAATTTTGGGACAGAAAGGGACCAAGTAACATTTTGCAGGCCTCCTATGCGCATCAAACAAGATGCTTTCCATCAATGTTTTCATCTAATCTGTGAAGTAATCCAAGTTTGGGGTTCACATCCTTAATATTATTACCCCAAATCCCTTAAGAGGACACTTAATGGAGAGCCGGCTTTTGCGGTTCCCGACTTTTAAGCGTATATGCACACACGGACTATTCCTCTCTTTTACAGACAAAACTTCAGTGCCATTTCCTTTGTTTAAATGAGCTTTCCTTTAAAAACAGCCTATCGTTTGTTTCTTTGGGACTGTCTCCTCCAACCCGGGGCCACCCTCAAAGCTGGAAGCCTAAATACAGACGCGGGGGTAGGAGCCGATAGGATTTCGGCGTGAGGCCGGCAGACGCTGCTGGAGCTTCACTTTTCCCCTCTGGCCGCCTCACCCGGTGGCCCGCGGCCCGGGACTGGTTTGCGCGGGAGCAGCGGGCCGGCGACTCCCGCGGCCGCCTCCGCGCGGGACTGAAGGGCAGCGGGGAGGAGTGCGCGTGGGAGGTCAGGGCCCCGCCCCACGAGGTTGCAGAGGCCCAGCTTGCCCCAGCCCCGCCCGCCGACTGCCGAGCGAACTGCAGGGGGAGCTGACGCCAGCCTCGGGGCTGCGGGCTGGCGCTCCGGGTCCCCCGAGCCCCGCGCGCTATGGCGGGCGCCCCGCTAGTCCACAGCTCCGCGGCCGCCGGCTAGCCGGGCTGCGCGGTCCCTGCTGCCCTACTCCTTCCCTCCGCGTCCTGGGCCTCGGAGTCACGCTGGGGAGGATGAGTCCCTGGAGCTGGTTCCTGCTGCCGACCCTCTGCCTCCTGCCCACCGGCGCAGACCCGCGGCGCAGCGCGCCTGCCTCCTCCAACTGCGAGCTCAAGCCCCAGGTAAGGCGCGCGTCTCGAGCGGGCGAGGCGGTTTCCCCGCGTTACCTCCACAGACCCGCGAAGAACCGCGCACTCGGATCCCGAGCCACCTCCCCCGACCGCGCCTTCTTAATGGGTTCCCCTTTCTGGCGGGGGAGCAAGCCCCCCGGCCGCATGAGACCCTGTCCCCAGCCCTCGCCATTGGGCAGGGCAGCCAAAGAGAGTCCCAGCGGGGTCTCCTGGGTCTCTCCCGTCTGCTTCGCGGGCTTTCGTGGACGTCGGGCGGAGAGTCTTCGAAGGCCGAGCGGTGCAGGGACTGTGGCACATTTACTTTGGAAGTTTGTTCTGCCCTCTCTTCCCCAGCGTTTAGTTTCTTCTGCGCTTATCGAGGTGGTAAAAGCGCCCTGCAGCTGCTAGACTTAAAATTCAGTACCCGACTTAGAAGGGATTGGGGGGGCTGAATTCAGTCCTCTTGTTTTACCGATGTGGGAAACTGGGGTAACAGGCTCAGAAAGGAACCTTTGCAACGCAGGTCACACAGCGCATTCGCGAAGTAACCGCATCTGACAGCCTCTCGTTCACGCACAGGCACTTGCCTAGATATTCGCATTGGCGCTTTGCAGGTGAGAGGAACCCGGGCGAGGGAGTCCCGGTGACCTACCTGGGTTCACCCAGCCCTCCAGGAGCAGAAGCCGAGCGGAAGTCGGACAGGTCTAGCGTCTCCGAGGCTGGCCCCCCTTTCGAGATGAATATTTCCTTCTTCCGATTAGTTTTCTTAGGCTCGAATTTTCTGTAGTTCTCCAGTTCTTTCGAGCTCCTTGAAGGTTGTGTTTGTATCGGTGGGTCTGATCTCCGAATCTCTGGAGTTGGGGAGGGTGATACTAGACCCGTCCTTTGGATGGCCGGTGCGTCCTCGGACCTTAGGTCGGCCCACCTTCGGTGACACCTGCGCAGCATTGTGGGCCCTGTCACCCTGGTAATTTTATTCATCGTCCTAACCGCACCAAGGGAGAGGGAGACCTAATTGAGCCTTTCTGGCTCACGGGGCTGAGCGGGAAGTGACACTGAGTTCCCTGGCGCGTCCTGGGCTGGAGGCTTGCGGAGGCTCTCCCTCTAGGAAGGTGGGAGGCTCAGTGGCTGCAGAGGAAAGTCTGCAGCAGGGAGAGTTTCAAACTCGGTAGGACAGCTGCACCCTTGGGCTACAAAGCAGTCCATCCTTTCCTGTGAAAGCAGACGTTTTTCACTGCTGCAAATCCACTCGTAATTATAGTCTTGACGAGTGAGTCTTTTTTTAAAAAAAATTTTATTTATTTATTTGATAGACAGAGATTACAAGTAGGCAGAGAGAGGAGGAAGCACGTTCCCCGCTGAGCAGAGAACCCGATGCGGGGCTTGATCCCAGCACCCGGAGACCATGACCTGAGCCGAAGGCAGAGGCTTTAACCTACTGAGCCACCCAGGTGCCCCTGACCAGTGAGTCTTGATAAAGTCTCTGTTTCTCTTGATTCTTGAACCCCTCTCCATGGCCTTTTTACTCTCGCAGTTCTCAAACTTTTTTGGTCCCAGGACCCCTCTACGAACTAAAAAAGTGCTGAGGATTCCAAAGAGCCTTTATGTATGTGGGTTAATGGAAGTTTTAGTAAGGACACACGCCATTAATCTTCAGAGCAGTGATATCATCCCACACATGTAGCCTCTAGAAAAGTCTCTGTACACTTGTGAGAGAATGAGAGCATGAGAGGAAAATATCTTAGTAGTATTGTTGAAATAGTTCTGACCTTACACACTGCTTGGAGGGGTCTTGGGGACAGCCCCAGGTCCCTGGACCACATTTGGGAAATCTCTGTTCTGTTCCTTGGGCAAACTGTCTTATCCCCTGCAGAGGTCAGGTCAGTCAGCGGCAGGACTGTATGCTTGACCTGCTCTGTGGGGGGCGCTGTGGGTGGGTGCTCCCTGAGGCTGGGGTCTTGAGATTGTAGAGCAAAGCTCAGGAATCCAGCCTCCAGCCCAGTGCAGCAGCTTACTGGGTAGCGTTCTGTGGTTTGAGAACTGGTTTGGTGTCCACTTTCGTTAATCATTACAGAGAGGTCTTCCAAGCTGGTCTGTCTGTAGATACTGCAGGCTTTGCCCTGAGCACCACGCAGGTCGTCTCTTCCTTATCTACACTCAAACAGAACTCAGTGAGTGTTCTTTATTACTCCTGCCTCTGTTCTTTCACCTGTGCTGTTTCTTCCTGCAAATATCCACATGCTTGCTCCGATACTTCCATCTGGTCTTTGCTCAAACTCTTTGAAAGAGACTTTTCCTGATAGTCTGTCAAAGATTATGTCAACTCTGGACGCACCTGCACTCCTATCTGCCTTTCCTGCTTTATTTTTTTCCGGAGCACTTAACTGATAACAATTTGTTTGCTGCTGCTCCCCTACTCACTTCCTCCCTGCCCCACACACCATGTAATCTTTGAAAGGGTAGGAATTTTTGTTTGTTTGGCTTGCTGCTGCGTCCCCAGGGCTTAGAAGAGTGCCTGGACACAGTAGATTTTCAATAAATATTTGTTGAATGAAGACTGTCAACGAAAGCCAGCTCACTTTGGTATCATTCTAATTGGTCTGTCGAAGAGTACTTTTGGAAAAGTGCCGTTATCACAGGCCCCAGGAGCCTGGGATGGGAGGAGCTCAGGGGTGCAGCCGCTAAGGGACTTAGCCCACATTGCACAAGTTGCCATTGAGCTCCTTTGTTTCATTGCATGGATTACAGATATGTGGTTTAAAATCGCCCATGGCTCAGCGGACAGAGCTTGTAGCTTCTTGCACTTGTCATCCATGGCTGCGTCTTTTTTCTTCCAGGCCAGTTGCAGCAAGGTTCAGAAGGGACGTGTGTTTATGGTATTAAGTTTTTATTCTAATCAATCATATGTTTTTTTTTAAATGTTTTTATTTATCTATTTGATGGACAGAGAGAGAGAGCACAAGCAGGGGAGCGGCAGGCAGAGGGAGAAGCAGGCTCCCTGCTAAGCAAGGAGCCCAATGCAGGACTCGAATCCAGGACCCCGGGATCATGACCTAAGCCAAAGGCAGATGCTTAACCCCCCACCGAGCCACCCAGGCACCCATCCTTCAGTGAAATATTAAAACACGTGGCTTCAGCTAGTAGCACGTGGTAGCCGCAGTTACACTGAAATGGGGTGGTAGAACAATTTTGTTCTTTTCCTTTTGTGGAGACGAAACAGCCCCACCCCTGAGTATAAGGCTGGCAGGGGCAGTTGAACCCTTAGGACCAATACAGCCGCCTGGGGGCTCGCTGGTGTGCAGGGCAAGGGGAGAGCTCCCAGATCAGAAGCCCTGAAGTCTTTTCTTCCAGTTCATGCTCTCCCCAAAGCACCCCTGCCTGAGAGGGCACTGTGAGTGGCCCCGGGGAGGGACTGCTGGTGCTGCGAGGGATGGGCAGAGCTCCATTTATTGAAGAAGCTAGCTCTCCAAGACGAGGAACACTTCTTGAAAAACTCTTTAAGACCCCTGTCTTTAAAAAGTGTGTTATTTTGAAAAGATAGAGTGGGAAAAGTGGCAATTTGAAGATTTAAAAATGGTGTGGGGGCGCTTGGGTAGCTCAGTCAGTTAAGTGTCCGACTCTTGAGTTCCGCTCAAGTCATGAATTCAGGGTCGTGAAATTGAGCCCTGTGTCAGGTGTGTCAGGTTTCATGCTCAGCGCAGAGCTGGCTTGAGGTTCTCTCTTTCCCTCTCTCCCTCTGCCTCCCCTCCACCGCCCGGGGCTCATTTTCTTTCTCTCAAATAAGTAAATAAATAAATAAATAAAATCTTAAAAAAGAGTGGTGGTGTGGATTTATTTGGCGGGGGGTGGGGAGGTGGGGGGGTGGGTCATGGGGCTAAGGGAAGGGGACCTGGACAGAGCCTTTTCTTCGGAGTCAGGAAGCACTCCTGAGCAGCAGGATGCCTACTAGCATATCCATGGAAAGAGGATGCTGAGTCAGGAGTATAGTGTGTTCCGTCTTAAGGTAGCATCTTGTGGTGTTTTGTTTTGTTTTTTAATATTTTATTTATTTGACAGAGAGAAATCACAACTAGGCAGAGAGGCAGGCAGAGAGAGAGGAGGAAGCAGGCTCCCCGCAGAGCAGAGAGTCCGATGTGGGGCTCAATCCCAGGACCCCGGGATCATGACCTGAGCCGAAGGCAGAGGCTTTAACCCACTGAGCCACCCAGGCGCCCCGCATCTTGTAGTGTTTTAAACCCAGGATTCAGGGTGCCTGGGTGGCTCAGTGGGTTAAGCCTCTGCCTTTGGCTCAGGTCATGATCCCGGGGTCCTGGGATCGAGTCCCACATCGGCTCTCTGCTCAGCAGGGAGCCTGCTTCCCTCTCTCTTTCTCTCTCTCTCTCTGTCTGCCTCTCTGCCTACTTGTGATCTCTCTCTGTCAAATGAATAAATAAAATCTTAAAAAAAAAACAAAAACCCCAGGATTCAGGAGCCACCCTGCCTGGCTGCGAACCCACTCAGCAGTTCTGGGACCTTGGGTCACATCATAATCCTCTCAAGGTCTCAATTTCCACATGTGGAAATGGCCAGCGTCTTAATTAATGGTGTATCTTCTCAACTGCCTTTCTTCTGATTCTGTCCTGAATGGGGGTCCCTGGCAGGCTTTCACCCCCACCATGCCACCAAAACTGTTCTTGTTTTGGTCCCCAGTGCCCTCAGTGTTGCTCCATCCAGAGGCCAGTTCTCAAATCCTTGTGTCATTTGGCGCACCAGCCACACTGAGCCCCGTGCTCACATTCTCCTCCTTGAACCACTGTCTTCACTTGGCTTCCTACTCTTCGATTTTCTCAGCAACCTCGACCGTCACTTCTCTCATTCTTTTTTGCTGGCTGCTCTTCTTTCCCTTGACTTTGCAAGGTTAGATCATTTCTAGACCTTTTCTTTCCTAATTGATACATAGTCCCTTGGAAATCTTATTCAGCCCCTTGACTTTAAATAACATCTAAATGGTGACCGTACTTCGTGTTTATCTGTGGTCCAGGCCTCTCCCAAAGTCTGGACTCCAGCAGCTCAACTTCCCCACTTGGTTGTTTGCTTGACATCTCCACTCAGCAGGGCCCAAGCCAGACTTCTGACCTTCCCCTCTGCTCCTGTTCCACCCCCTCCCTCCTTTCTCTCAGTCGATGGCAACTTCTTCCTCTTTTTAATTAACCAATTCATCAGCAAGTCCTATTAGCTCTAGTTTCTAAAATACACCCAGAACCTGATCACATCTCAATTCTGTCACTACGACTCTGTTTTCTCTCTTGGATTCTTTTGGCAACTTCCTAACTGACTTTCTTGCATCTGTCCTCATCCCTCCATAGTCTACTGACGGCCATCAGAGCAGTCCTGTTTACGCGTTTGGTTGGCTTGTGTTGCTCCTCTCACAGAAACCTGCCGTAGCTCTTATGTGGCCAGGACTTGCTCACCTCTCTGACTTTTCTTCCTGCTTTCCTCTTCACTCATCCTGCGGTAGTTAGGATGGCATCCTTGCTAGAACGTTTCTGCCTCGGGGCCTTTGCACTGCTGTTCCTTCCTCCTGGACGGAATGCTCTTTCAGATATCCCCCTGGTTTGCCTTTTCACCTGCCTTCACAGCAAGGTCTAAATCTCCTACCAGACATTCCGTGATTCCGATCACCTTATTTAAGGCTGAATCTCTTCTCCACCAGTATTCCCTGTTCCCTTTCCTGCTTTCATATTCTTTACAACAGATATCACTGACATACCTGAGGCAGGGGTCTGTTTTTTATTTGCTTATACTCCTAGTGCCCTAGAATACCCCAGTATCCCGTGCCTACAACAGTCCCTGACACCCAGTAAATAGTTGTGGAATAAATGCAAATTGAACAAATGTAGTAGGAGCATTCATGTGCAATGCTTGAATGGTCCCTGGTGCACAGTGAACATTTCAGAACAGCTGGCTGTTCTTAGCGTCATTACTGTTATTACGTGGCTGGATGCCAGGACGTGAGTCTTGTTTTCTGTGGGTTTTTTAAAAAAAATATGAGCAGTTTTCAGCAAAAAGAGTGTAAAACAACTCCATTGTAGACTAATACTAATTGAAAAGGAAGAAATAAGTAAATAAAAATGGATACATATAGTTGAACAGATTTCGTTTAAAGAGAAGTGTAAAGGTGCGCCTGGGGGGCTCAGTGGGTTAAGCATCTGTCTTTGGCTCAGGTCATGATCCTGGGGTCCTGGGATCAAGTCTCTTATTGGGCTCCCTGCTCAGTGGGGAGTCTGATTCTTCCTTTCCTCTGGTCCCTTCCCCTGCTTGTGCTCGCTCTCTCTCTGTCTCTGAAATAAATAAATAGAAAAAAACTAAAGAAAAGTATAGGTATTTTGAGATAGGATGAGAGTTTAGGGTGATTAAGAGTATTGGGGAAAAACAAACCCAAATGCAAGTGAAAGGAAACCATCCCTCCCGCTCTGCCCATCCCCCAACCCTTGACCATGACCCTGCAGTAGGGGTTGCATTTTCCTGTGAATATATTTGTCTGATATCACAGTCTCCTGGTAGATGACAATGAGTTAGGTGCCCATGGGTTTAATAATAGCATTTTAGCTCTTTGCTGTGTCTCCCAGTTGGAGGCTGTGGAGAAGTCCTTTGGTGGACTATGTGGAACATGTGTGAGCGGATCCTGTCCATTGGTCTGAGAGACTGGTCATAGCACCACCCAGGGCCCTTCAGTGAGCAACTCTTCCCCATAAAATGAATAAACCAAACTCAACCTCTGTCTCAAAGACCACCTTGACCGAATGAGCTGCCTTTATAGGTACTCATTTTGTGACCCATTTTAAATGAACCAAAGTGTAACTGTCGGTCTTGGCTTTTGAGTAGCATCTGGTTAACCAGTGTTTTTCTACCGGCTTGATTTAACTTTAACAATGAGGCATTTGACTGCTTAATTAGCTTTGGCAGCCATTGTTTTAGATAGAGTTTCAGTTTGGCTTTTTGATGTATTTAAATAACCCTGGGAACAGTCATTACTCCCTAAAAGGATGCCAGAGGGCTGGCTGGAGACCCTGGATTTGATTCATCTCTTAATATCAATTCAATCGTTAATAAGTTTAAAAAAT
The DNA here is from genome assembly GCF_922984935.1 of Meles meles. Classification (NCBI taxonomy): domain Eukaryota; kingdom Metazoa; phylum Chordata; class Mammalia; order Carnivora; family Mustelidae; genus Meles; species Meles meles. Next base: position 40,910,803 of record NC_060080.1, read on the forward strand.
ACATTCTTTCTTTAATTTTTCATTCGTTTAACAATTACCTGCCCAGTTTGTTTATTCCCATAACCTGTGGCAGATATTATCTAACTTTTAAAGATGGGGAATCGGAGGTACAGAGAAATGAAGTGGCTTTTAAAAATCTCAGGGAGGGGGGGCACCTGGGTGGCTCAGTGGGTTAAAGCCCCTGCCTTCGGCTCAGGTCATGATCCCAGAGTCCTGGGATCAAGCCCCACATCAGGCTCTCTGCTCCGCAGGGAGCCTGCTTCCTCCTCTCTCTCTGCCTGCCTCTCTGCCTAGTTGTAATTTCTCTCTGTCAAATAAATAAAATATTAAAAAAAAAAATCTCAGGGAGGTAGCTGAGACAAGCAGAATTTAGACTCTTGTTACCAATTAGTGCAGTCTTGAAAAGGTGTATGTGTGAGCAGAACTCTAACTTCAATACTTAAAAAAAAAACAACAAACAACCAAGGCCACAGGCTTGGGGCTAGAGCTAGTGAGATATGTTCTGTTTGGCTTGGATGGCATTTAAGAAAATGGGGGCAACATATTCCAACTGGATTTTTTTTTTTTTTTTTTTTTGAGTGAGTGTGCAAGCTGGGAGGGGCAGAAGGAGAGAGAATCTTTTTTTTTTTTTTTTTTTTTAAGACTTCATTTATTTATGGTGGGGGAAGATCAGAATCCAGGAGGAGTGGTAGAGGGAGAAGCACACTTCCTGCTGAGCAGGGAGCTGGATGTGGGACTCCGTCCCAGGACCCCAAGATCATGACCTGAGCTGAAGGTAGATGCTTCATCGACTGAGCCACCCAGGCACCCCTTCAACTGGAATGTTTTATTTAAACTGAAGATTTTTAGTTGCTTTTGAAAAACCTGTTCTGGAGCACTAGGCCTGCTCCCATGTGGCCATGACTGGCTCGGGCTGCTTAGGCAATAGTGTTTATCCAGAGCTGTGAGCCTGTTTGCTGCCAACCGGCCCCCACTGTTACCTCATGCCCAGCCCTCTGTCATCCTCTGAGTGGTCAGAAGGTGCTTTTGTGGAGGGTGGCCAGAGGGCAGGAGAAGAAAAGGTTAAAGGCTGTGAGAATGAGGCCCCTGCGTCAGCCAGTTTTTGTCTTAGATTTTGAGATTCTGTGTAACACTTCACTGGAAAATAGGTAGCTGCCTCTTACTGAAACCATTAACACAAATGCAAATACAGCTGATCCTCATTCTTTGTAGATCTCCCATTTGTGAATTGGCCTGCCTGCTGAAATAGATTTGTAACCCCAATGCTTGTGGCACTGTCATGGTCATGTGCAGCCATTTCCAGAACTGGAAAAATTTTAGTCCCCCGATCCACACACTCCCAGCTGGGGTCAAATAAATCGATGCTGTGCTTTGTTTCAACTCTCAACAAGTAATAGGTGAACAAGTGTTCTTTTGGTGGTCTGCGTTTTTTGCATTTTTTTTTTTAAGATTTTATTTATTTATTTGGGAGACAGAGAGCACAAGCAGGCAGAGAGGCAGGCAGAGAGAGAGGGGAGGAAGCAGGCTCCCTGAGGTGCAGAGAGCCCGATGCGGGGCTCGATCCCAGGACACTGGGATCATGACCCCAGCTGAAGGCAGAGGCTTTAACACACTGAGCCACCCAGGCGCCCCTATGTTTTTTGCATTTTTGTGCTTGTGGGTGATCTCACTGTTTAAAATAACCGAGCCCAGGTACCGTCTAGTGTTCCTAAGCGCAAGGAGGCTGTGATGTGCCTTAGAGAGAAAATGGATGGGTTAGATGAGCTTTGTTCAGGCATGAGTTTTAGTGCTGTTGGCCATGAGTTCCATGTTCATGAATCAACCACGTGTATACAATATGGTGCTTTTCTTTTCTCTTTTTAAAAGATTTTATTTATTTATTTGTCAGAGAGAGAGAGAGAGAGAGCACAGCAGGCAGAGTGGCATGCAGAGGCAGATGCAGAGAAGCAGGCTCACCACTGAGCAAGGAGCCTGATGCAGGACTTGATCTCAGAACCCTGGGATCATGACCTGAGCCGAAGGCAGCAGCTTAACTAACTGAGCCATCCACGCGTCTCAATACAGTGCTTTTCTTTTCTTTTCTTTTTAAAAAGATTTTATTTATTTATTTGACAGAGATCACAAGTAGGCAGAGGCAGGCAGAGAGAGAGGAGGAAGCAATCTCCCTGCTGAGCAGAGAGCTTGATGCAGGGCTCGATCCCAGGACCTTGGGACAGAGGCTTTAACCCACTGAGCCACCCAGGCGCCCCAATACGGTGCTTTTCAACAGAAGCATTGCTCTGTCAATGAAAATGTTGTATAAACAGAGGCTTTTAGGAACCTAACCCTTGTACTTCTCCCAGGAGCAGTGGTTCATTATTTGGGAATTCAGTGTTTGTGGTGACTTTATAGAACGTAACTATGACAATAATGAGAGCTGATTGTAAGTTGAAACTCTGCAATCCAGGAAAGCATATTACTTAAAAGGCTGCCCAAATTAAAGCTTTTTTTGTAAAGAAATGTCTTTTCTGTACGCCTGGATTTTTACATTTTTGGGCTGCTTGATGCATGGTTCACCTCATGAGTCTATCTGACCTTGAGACTTGAAGTCCTGAAAGGCTGCCCTGTGCAGGTCTTTGTACGGGGTCTCTTAATAAACAGACCCTTCCCAAATGCCTGCTGTTGAAATTGAGACCCTCAAGGCACTGTGGCTTTCCCTTGGGTGAATGCATCTGCTGCTCAGCCTATAGCTTTTGGGAGACAATGTGCGGCCGTTGAGAGCCACTGCTTCTGGGAATGTTGGATTTGAGATCTGAAGATGCAGACACCATCAGTCTGCCTGCCTGGGAAGTACCAGTGGTCTCCTCAGGTGTCCCCTCATGTCTATCAGGTGTGTCATTGGGAGTCCCTTGAGAGTCCCTGCTTTGCCTGAGGCCCAGTTCATTGCTAGGGCAAACTCAAGAACTGCTATTACTTTTTTGACTTCAATCAGCATTTCGGTGGAAAAGGGGAAAATGCTGCCTCAAGGACTCCTGCTGCTGTTAGGTGAATCTACCTGGACTCAGAAGTCTAAATCGTACTTTAATCGTCTTTCTCCTGCAGTGTGGCTTGTCTGTCCACTTCGTTTTCTCCTGTCAGGTTTCTGACCCTCCATATAGTGCCTTAATGTCCTTTCTCTTCCTTTCAGCAAAGTGAATTGAATTCCTTCTTGTGGACCATAAAGCGAGACCCACCATCTTACTTCTTTGGCACGATCCATGTTCCGTACACTCGGGTTTGGGACTTTATCCCGGACAACTCCAAGGAAGCTTTTCAGCAGAGCAGCATTGTGTACTTCGAGCTGGACCTCACTGACCCCTACACAATCTCGGCCCTCACTAGTTGTCAGATGCTGCCACAGGGAGAGAACCTCCAGGACGTGCTCCCCCGGGACATCTACTGCCGCCTGAAGCGGCACCTAGAGTACGTCAAGCTCATGATGCCCTCGTGGATGACGCCGGACCAGCGTGGCAAAGGCCTCTATGCCGACTACCTCTTCAATGCCATTGCAGGGAACTGGGAGCGGAAGAGGCCCATCTGGGTGATGCTCATGGTCAACTCCCTGACAGAAGTGGACATTAAGTCCCGGGGGGTGCCTGTCTTAGATCTGTACCTTGCCCAGGAGGCCGAGCGGCTGAGGAAGCAGACTGGGGCTGTGGAAAAGGTGGAAGAGCAGTGCCATCCACTGAATGGGCTGAACTTCTCACAGGTAAGACCCTCTTTGTGTGAAGGACTTGGCCTTTGATTATGTGTAAATCTACTGAATTATAATTAAGAGGTAGACCAGAAGCATAGTTTATCCAAAAATTGTCTTTGCTCAAGAATGTTATTCTGAGGATTAAAAAATAAGCCCAAGAGTTTGTTATATCACTTAACACTTGTATTACTAAGAGAGAATATCTTGTTATCCCAACAAGTACTGGCATACCTTTGTCACTTGTTTTAACTTAGGTCATTTTATTAACAAGCTGCACTGAGAGGATGTGGACAATGTGAAAGTCAGACTGACCATCAGAGGGTATGGCCTGGTTTGAAAATGATACTGGCCATGGCTGTTTTAGGTCAATGGTCCCTTTCAGATCACTGTTGTGCCTCTTCAGGACACTCTCCCTAGGAAATCCCTTTTTAAGGCAGAGGTATGTTCCTCTTTTCCATAGTTTTTAGCCTCCCCCCCCCAGGACACTGGAATTTAGGTTCATGTTCAAGAAGTTCTTCATTTCTCATAAGACAAGTGCCACTTTATTAAAGTGCCATTGTTTAATTGGTTTGGTGAAATTTGTTGTTGTTAATATTTTAAAGTACGTTAGATGCCTCTGGGGGCCAATGGGAATTTTACAATATGAAATAAGTAGTTTTTTACTTTTTAAAAATGTTTAATTGAAGTATAGTTGACATATAATATTACATTAATTTCAGGTATACAACGTAGTGATTTGACAATGACATACATTATGAAATGTGCACCACAATAAGTATGGTGACCATATAAAGTTGTTACTATTATTGACTATATTGAAATAAGTATTCTTTTTTTTTAAAAGATTTATTTATTTATTTATTTATTTGACAGATAGAGATCACAAGTAGGCAGAGAGGCAGGCAGAGAGAGAGAGAGGAGGAAGCAGACTCCCCACTGAGCAGAGAGCCCAATGCGGGGCTTGATCCCAGGACCCTGGGATCATGACCTGAGCTGAAGGCAGAGACTTTAACCCGCTGAGCTACCCAGGCACCCCTGAAATAAGTATTCTTGTTTCACAGATCTTCTCAGTGGTTGGCCTTGGGAGGTTGGATCTCAGAATAAAAGTCAACCCTCTAGGCCTTAGCAGATCTCAGCAAGGCTGAACTGGGACTGTTACTTAAAGAACTTAAGGGCATTTAACAGACCAAAAAATAGTGTTTCTGAGTTGATAAAAAATTTGTAGGGAATTTAATTTACCTTGCTAAGATTTTATATTAATAAACACTCAAGTGCTAAAAGATAGTATTTGTTTGGCACATTGAGATTTATAGACAAATTAAGGGACCAATAATTGCCCCATTGATCTCTTGGGGAAGTTTTCTTGCATTATTTTGGAAACCTGTTGTCAATATGCTAATGTTTTCAATGTCTACATTTAATACAATGTTTTCTAAAAGGCAAATGCTTAGATTTAAAGGTTCACTGATTTTAACCTTACAATCTTGAAATCTGTGAATTTTTGCCTGAGCTAAGCCTTTTTTCATACTTCCAATTGGGAAGGGAAAAGGCTTGGAATAAAATATTATCTTAAGGTATCTTTGTTTGTTTGTTTTTAAAGCTTATTTATTTATTTGGGAGAGAGAGTGTGCACAAGTGGGAGGGGAGGAAGGGAAGAGACTCTCAAGCGGACTCTGCACTGAGCAGGTAGCAGGTCATGGGATTTGATTCCACGACCCATGAGATCATGACCTGAGCTGAAGCCAAGAGTCAGACGCTTAACTGACTATACCACCCAGGTGCCCCAAGCAAAGTATCCTTGAAGGAAGGTGTGTGGCACCAACTCTTAAGATAATAAATATATTTAAGAAACATTTTAGAGCAATATAGTTATATACTAGAGTGTCACTTGATTTCATAACACCTTCTTAAATTTCAAATGGTATTTAATATTTATAAACTAAATTTTTTTAATAAGACCTTGAGGCTAAGCTAGTGAGTTTAGAGTTGTTTAAATTTAGGAGGGACAATTATGTGACATTTCTGAGACTCTTTTTGGGGTGTAATTTCCTATGTTTCATTTGTAAACAGTAAAATACAACCTTAGCAGACAGGTCAATGACATTTAACATATATCTATACCCGTATAACCACTACTTGGATCGATTTATTGAAGATTTCCATCACCCCAGAAGTTAGTATAAAGTTTTCTTGCAGCATAATTGTACGGAAAAGTGCACATGACGAATTTTCACAAACACAGCCATGTTTTCAATGTCAGTTTTTGGGACCAGAAACAGAACAGCACCAGTTCCCCAGAAGCCCCTTGACTCCCCCACCTACCCCACACTCCCCAACCAAGGATAACCCCTCTCCTGCAAATCTTTGAGCATAAATTAGTTTGAACCTTTTAGAGTTTCACATAAATGGAATTACCCCATTTGCTTCCTTTAGGGGTTTAGGCTGCTTTTGCTTAGCATCCCCCTTGTGATTCACCACGTTGCTGTGTGTAGTTGTCCATCATTCATTCTCGCTGCTGTGTGGCATTGAAGAATTCCATCAGAGGCTTTGGGGTGGTGGCTGATGGAGTCTCCCTTCTCAGTAAGTCCAGGGAACAGTAAGATCATCTGCATTCGTTTTGATAGAAGATGAGCCTAACTCTTTCCCTTGGGTCCTTCTCTTTTGCCCCTTTGAGGAGTGGTTGGTTCCTTCCTCTTTGCTCTCTGTAACTCTGCAGAAGGACGTCAGTGGGGGCCTGACTGTGCACTGAGACAGGGAGATGGCCAGGCCCTGCAGGCTCCTGTGCTACAGGGAAGAGGCAGAGGAGAACCCTGTCTTCCTTGAAGCCGGAGTAGGCTGCCTGGGAGGGGTCCCGTGCCCTATACTCCAGGTCTGCCCACCCTCCTCTTGGATTAGTAAGGAGGAGGCAGCTGGAGACTGAGGCACAGCTGGGGCTGGCACGCTGTGCTGGCTGTGGGAGAAGCAGTGGACCCCGAGGCATATGTTACAGGGGTTAGAATTCCCCTGCGTAGGACTTTGAGTTGTTCCCTTAACTTCTCTGAACTTTGTTGTCTCATCTTTTTTTTTTTTTTTTTAAGATTTTATTTATTTATTTGACAGGCAGAGATCACAAAGGCAGAGAGGCAGGCAGAGAGAGAGGGGAAGGAAGGCTCCCTGCTGAGCAGAGAGCCCCAAGCAGGGCTCTATCCCAGGACCCTGAGATCATGACCTGAGCCAAAGGCAGAGGCTTAACCCACTGAGCCACCCAGGCGCCCCATGTTGTCTCATCTTTAAATGGGGGTAATGATACTTGTCCTACCATCCTGTTGTCAGAAGCAAATAAAACAGTAAATTGGAAAACACTTCATAAGTACTCTATAGATATAAGGGGAAAGAACTAACATATAGTTTCTTCTGTGAATCAGGCCTTTAATCTTCAGAATTTCACAAGATGGGCACCATCACCCCCTTTTTATAGATGAGAAAACTGAAGCTCGCTGAGCATAAGAACACTGCCCATGACTGCATAAGCAGCAGATGGAGGAATTTGGGTTTGATTCCAGATGTATTAAAGGTCATGGTGACTTGGAGTCTATAGCAGCTGTGGTGGTCAGTGTGAGACCTTGGAGGTTTGAGTTGCAGTGGAAAATTCTGGACTTCTGTTGTCTAATTCGTTATCCACTGGCCACATGTGGGTTTTCAGCACTTGAAATGTTGCTAGTGTGCCTTGGGAAATGAATTTTAAATTTTAGTTGGTTTGAATTAAAGTTTAAAAACCGATAATGGTCCAATTATTGAGAAACTTTTAAGTTGTTTGGAACAACTTGGGCATGTGGATCTCCTTTCTCAACTATAAATATTATGAAATTGACCTACAAATCCAATGTCTCTGATGAAAATTTAGTATCCAAATTGAGATGTCAGACAAGTGGAAAATATATAACTGATTTTGAAAACTAAATATGAAAAAAGAATGAATAACTTTTTATACTGATTACCTGTTGAGATGATAATGCTTTGGATGTATTGGGTTAAATAAAAATATATCATTAAATTTAATTTCACTTGTTTCTTTTTTTCTTTTTTAATGCTTCTTCTAGAAAACTTTGATCTTGATTGTTTTAGATGCATGTGCCTGAGGTGGGTCCACATGGAGTCCATGTTGCCTGTGATGCGTCTCCTCCCTGTACCCTTTGCCGCGTGGGCCTAGTCAGGGCTAGTTCTGGGGAGCCTCTAAAGGTCCATGGCTGCCCCTTCTGGTGTAACTGGCCGGGGTCAGCTTTTCTTCATTCGCTTGTGATGCTCTTTGTTTTTTAGCATTTCATTACACATACACACTCTCACAGGCACCACAGGCACGGACCACACACATGCCCGCACCATGCACTCACGCACTGGACGCACTACACGCACTGCACGTACCACGCACGCACTGCACGCACCACACGCACTACACATACCATGCACGCACCGCACGCATGCATTACATGCACCACATGCACACACTATGAGCACATGCATGCCCTCCTGTTTTTGCAATTCCCGTTTTGTTCTGTGGATGTTTGCCTCTTTCTGTGTCTCAGCATCTGGATTTAAAGATTTCCTTAATGAATTTGATTATCATGTTGATGATCATTTTGTTAATTTCTGCATCAGTGTGGGCAGAACTGACATTTTTCCTCCTGTTAAGCCCAGTAATCCAGGAACATGCTATCCTTTCCATTCACCTGATTATATTTTAGTCTTTTTTCTTATTTTGTAGAATTCTTGATCTAGACTTTGCTCAAGTCATAAGTTTATTCATTGTTTTTAATAAAAATCTTGCTGGTGTAAAGATTCTCTTCTCAATATGTTTTCTATCCGGTAACTGATTTTTATGTATTAATTTAACCACTGAGTTGCAGTTGTGTATTTTAGCAATGGTAGTTGATCTTCTTGCTTTCATAGTGACCAGATATATCATTGACAAATGATTATTTTGTCTTCATCTTTCCTCAGTTTGTCTCATTTCTTCTTGCTCTTATGTGCTGATTAGGATACCTAGAACAGCATTAAGTAGTAGTGGTAACAAAGGGCATTCTTTTCCCCAACTTTAATGAGAATGGCCTTATTATTTCACCATCAAATACAACATTGGTAGTTGATTAGTCTTTCTGATGTGAATGAAATGTCTTTGAATTTCTGTTTTACTAGGAATTAAAAAAAAAAAAAGATTTTTAAAAATTTATTTGTCAGAGAGAGTGAGAGCGCGCTGAGCAGGGAGCCCAACACAGCTCGATCACAGGACCTCAGGATCATGACTTGAGCTGAAGGCAGATGAATACCGGACTAAGCCACCCAGGTGTCCCTGTTTTCCTAGGAATTTTATCAGAAGTTGTTGTTGTTAGTGGAAGCAATTGTTGAGTTTTATTAAGATCTTTTTTTGGTCTCTGTTGTGATTTTTTTTTTTTAATTGAGATGTACTCAACATGTAACATCGGTTTCAGATGTACATTATTATTTGACGTTTGTACACATTGTGAAATGATCAGCACTGTAAGTCTAGTTAACATCTGTCACCAAACATAATTAACAAAACTTCTTTTCTTGTGATGAGCACTTTTTTTTTTTTAAAGATTTTATTTATTTATTTGACAGAGATCACAAGCAGACAGACAGGCAGGCAGGGAGATGGGGGGAGGCAGGCCTCCCACTGAGCAGGGATCCCAACGCAGGTCTCGATCCCAGGACCCTGGGATCACAACCCGAGCCGAAGGCAGAGGCCTCAACCCACTGAGCCGCCCAGGCATCCTGTGATGAGGACTTTTAAGATATCTTCTTTTAGCAACTTTCAGTGATGTCTTGATCTTGTGGCTTTCTTTGTCCCCCTCTCTGTAAACTTTGCAGTATTAAACTATCCCTGCCCCGCTGACCCTAAACTTCAAAACCCAGGGTGTGAGTTCACAAAGAATTACCCTTGTAGCCACCCATTCCTATATGCATTTAGTCAACACATCCATTGAATTCCTGCTGAGTGTGGTGCTACGTAAAAAAAGGATCAGCTGTAATCTAGTGGTTGCTCCCCAGAACTCCGGGTCTTTATGATGCAGGTGATCAGGTTTTCCAGGACAGGATTCTTCACCATTTTCCTAGGGACTTAGCACCATGGCCCGCACTTGGTAGATGCTCAGTCAGCTTCTGTGTGGTAAATGATTGGAGGCTTCTCCCTGTTCTAGATCCCTCATGATTCCGCTATTTTCCATACTTCTGTCTCCGCCTTCATGTCTCCCTTACTTCCTGAGAGCTAATTATTCCCTCAACTCTCTGGATTTGGCATGAGGGAAAGGATGCTTACTTACTGTCTGGGGATTTGATCTTGCCGTCTCAGAATAGATGCCATGTTTCCTGCTCGAGGATGGAGTCAGGTTATAACGCCTGTTCTTTCACTCCAAGTTCCTCTCTGCTTGGTGCTGTTAGCTGCAGTCCCCTCCCTTCCCAGCTGCACAGGTGGGTCCCAGTTAAAGACTTAAGGAGTTCCCTAGAGAAATGATCTTCCTAAATTCCATTTCCACCATCACACATCACCAGATATGTGTGCACAAGCTCCAGGCATGGGGCGCTGTCTGTTTGCTTCCTCTGAGGAGCTGACCAGAACAAATCTGGCTGAACGTAGGGTTCTCCTGCCCACTTCCCAGTGATGGACTGGATGTCATGGTGGGGTGGGGTGGGAATTTGGAACAGCCCTGGTCTTCTCAGCATTGGAGTCTGTCCTTTACGACCCAGTCACATCTAGGTTTGGGGTTTGAGTCACGGGATCCAGAAGCTAACATGAATGAAGCCAGGAGGCCTGGAGTTGCCCTCTGCTTTCCACACGTAAAGCCTGCATCTTTGGGCTTTCTGGATCCCGAGATACTGAAGTTAGTCAGATGTGAACGTCGTGTGCCAACCCCAGAGCATTTTTAGATGATGCATAAGGGTTCTCATGATCTGAATGGCTGTTGCGCAGAATCATTTCTGGTACTGTTTACTCTTGCCAATAGATGGCACTAACATATTTCATATTTGCCTTTTTACCTGTCACTTCTGCTGTCCCTTCCGGCAGCAGGTGTCACTGCCAGTTCTGGCCCTCTGCCCTAGGACCCTAATGACTCTTTCTCTCTGCTGAAAAGCTACCCCCCCGCCCCCCCGCCACACACACCAAAACCTTAAACAATGGTTTGGGCCCAGTGGACGTACCTTCCGAGTCTTGTGAAAGAGTACATTTCTTGAGTCATAGTTTTGGGATGTTGAGAAGATGGGGATTTTTCTTCTTCTTCTTCTTTTTTTTTTAAAAAAAGATTTTTATTTATTTATTTGACAGATAGAGATCACAAGTAGACAGAGAGGCAGGCAGAGAGAGAGGAGGAAGCAGGCTTCCTGCTGAGCAGAGAGCCCGATGAGGGGCTCCATCCCAGGACCCTGGGATCATGACCTGAGCTGAAGGAGAGTCTTAACCCACTGAGCCACCCAGGTGCCCCGACTTCTTCTTCTTTTTTAAGGTTTTATTTATTTGACAGAGAGATCACAAGTAAGCAGAGCAACAGGCAGAGAGAGAGGGAAAAGCAGGGGTCTCACTGAGCAGAGAGCCCGATGCAGGGCTTGATCCCAGGACCCCAAGATCATGACCTGAGCTGAAGGCAGAGGCTTTAACCCACTGAGTCACCCAGGCGCCCCTGGATTTTTCTTCTTTAGAGCAAGTTCTCTTTAGATGGATCAGTTCCTGAATAGAAGATACCACTGGCTTGATGCTGGGGCTCTGGTCCAGGCAGGTCAGAGTGGTGGAGGCGGTCCCTGGCAGGGCAGATTCCTAGAAAGATGCCATCTGTGTGTCTCCATCTCTGGCTATTAAGGGCCAGATAGATGTAGGAGAAGCATGAGCTGGGGAGGGGCTGGCTGGTCTGAGAAAGCCTTCTGAGTACCTAGAGTCAGATTCTTAGGAAGGTGTGGACCTGTTAGGCCCAGCGTAGCCCAATACTAGGAAAGCATTGGGTGCCTTGTTTTGTCCTTTGGCATCTCCACAGGTCTCTGTTCCCTGAGAGAGGCCATGGTAAGAGTGCTGGTGGGTCAGCGAGCAGAGGCCCCTGGGGTCAGTTTCCTGTTGGAATAACCCAGGTGGACAGCTTGGGAGTCACAGACCAAGCAGGGCTGGCCCAGGCTCTCTAGTCTCCTGTTTTCTCCCATCCCAGTACTAGCCAAGCCCAACCCTGCTCAGCTTCTGAGATTGGCCAAGACTGGCGACTTTTGGGTGGTGTATGGCCATAGACTCCCATTTTCTAATCCAGTTCTGCTTCTGGGTGCTGCCACCTGTCAGATTCACAGGTCTGACTTGCTGAGGGAGTTCCTGCTCCCTAGTCATAAATTCCATAAAAGCAGATGGTCTTATCTTTGAAGTTGATCATATACTGATGGGTGACTTTTTCATGTTTTCCGTAATGGAAATGGAATGTGCTTGAAGATGGAGATCTTGACATGTTGTTTTTCCTGGGTAGGTTTGGCTTAAAATAAAGGCCTAGACAAAAATATATGTGCTCTTGGGGCGCGTGGGTGGCTCAGTTGGTTAAGTGTCTGCCTTTGGCTCAGGTCATGATCTCAGGGTCCTGGGATTGAGCCCCCAGAGTCAGGCTCCCTGCTCAGCAGGGAGTCTGCTTCTCCCTCTCGCTCTGCTCCCGCCTCCCAACTTGTATGCATGTGTGCTCTCTCTCTCAAAGAAATGAATAAAATATTAAAAATATATATTATATATAATATATACGTTACATATATATAGCTTATATATATAAGATCCCTGAAAGGGAAGTGGTTTCTAAAACATGGGCAGATTTGTTTGTGAGCATAAACACTCTTTGACAGTGACCTCTTCAGGGCCTGTACGTCGTCCCTTGTGCCGGGAACCCTTCCTCATGCTGTTCCTCATGCTGGCTGATTAAGCTTACACATTATTTCTTCCATGAAGAATCCCAAGGCCAGACTCCGTGTTCTGAGTGTCCCTTGTGGAAGTCTCCGCCAGAGCCCTGATGACTGTCTTTCTCAGAGGTGCAGCCTTTTCTTTTTCTTTCTTTCTTTTTTTTTTTTTTTTTAAGATTATTTGTTTATTTTTTTGAGAGAGAGAGCACAAGCAGTGGGAGGAGCAAAGGGAGAGGGAGAAGCAGACTCCCCACTGAGCAGGGAGCCAGATGAAGATGACACCGAAGACCATGGAGGGCTTGATCCCAGGACCCTGGGATCATGACCTGAACCGAAGGAGACGGGTAACCAACTGAGTCACCCAGGCACCCCTCAGAGGTGCAGGCTTCTTGAAGGCTAGGCCACACTCCGACGGTCCTCGCACCCCAGCTCCTAGCACGGTGTCTGGTGTGCAGGAGGCGCTCCTGAGTGTTATGGAATGATGGGAGGCCACGGCAGAACGTGTCCCTGAGGCCCGTGGGTGACAGTGGGCTCGGTGATACCTTGGCTGAAATGGGACACAACATGAGTGTGTGTCCATTACTTCGAGGATTGAATACAACCTTTCTAACTGTGTTAAGACCAGCAGGTTAAAATACACAGTATGTGCAGTCTTTTCACTTTATTTCACTCTTCTGCTTTTTTACATTCTTTCCTACCATTGCTCTGTGATACTGTGTGTTCTTCTGCGTGGCGGGGTGACATGCTGTGGTAAGTGTGCACGCCCTAGGGGCCCGTGGCATCTTGCCCCTGAATCAACCTTGGGCCTGCTTGCACACAGAGCATCAACATAGCCCTTGTGATGGGCACTGTCTTCAGACATGGGAAGGTCAGGCTGGGCCATCAGGCCACCCAGCGAGGTCTTCCATGGCATTTCTGCATCTTGACCCTCCCTTGACTTTCTTATTTTTAGACAGAAGTGGGAAATGGAATCAACTGTGTACCTCATGGCTGGCTGTGATTTTTCACGAGCTTCCAGACAGAGACTTGAACTCTGTGTTTCCACCTGGGGACAGGCCTGCTCAGGATTTGAGTCTTCTTTTATTTTTTAATGACTGGTCTTTATTTGGGACACGTTTCTTCAGTACTCAGCATGGGCCAGGTGCTCTGTTTCTCCTTTTGGGGACTCAAGAGACAAAGCTGGTGGTGATCCTGCCATCCCCTGGCTCTGGGCTGCCTCTCTAAAGTCCAAAGTGAAGTTTAAAAAGGGAGGTATTTTTGTACCCTTGCACGGACACACCATGTGCTGCTGGCTCTTCTGGCTCTGGCCCCATTCTGCTCCCTTTGGGGTCATAAGAGAAGCACTTCGAAGGATGCTGCAGTCTTGTTTCTGCCCCATGTCTCTGCCTCCTACCCGGAGATCTCGGCTGAGAGCAGAGCCCTTTGACACCGCAGCAGCCAGTTCTTTCATGGTGGATCAGCTCCAGGATACCCCTAGACTCTAGGAATAACTCTCAGCATCTCTCTATGGGAGGAGAGTGTGAGCCCTCTGTCTCTTGTCCACAGTCCACCTCCCAAGCAGGGGGACTGAGGCAGAGTCTACCCTGCTTGGGGGAGACGGGGGAAGGAAAGTGGAAGGAGCTGAGTGGGACTGGACCAGCTGTTCCCTGGGGCCTGCAAGGAGCCAGAGTCTTCCGCGGGGTGATGTACTCTGTGGCCCAGCGATGGAGTGAGGCTGCCCTGGACTCTGGAGGGGGACATTGGTGGCATTGTATAATGTCACACCTTGGGCATCATGGCACTTCTTCTCTGCTTCTCCATTGTCCCTCCTGACCCATTTTTGTGCTGCCCTTCCTCCCTACACTTTTCCATGAGGCCTTTCCTTTCCCTTCATGGTCATTCAGGCCTTCAAAGGGAGCGAGTGGGGCTTTGTTGCCAGCCTCAGCAAAGGCTGTGGAATCATAAAATGTGGATGATGACTTGAGAGACCTGAGCGGTTGCCTTACCCCATCCCTGGGGGCCCTGACTCCATTCCAAGCGAGTCTTTGCTCTTGGCAGGTACGTTGGGTAGGCGAGGTTGCTTATCACTGAACAGAATATCCTCGAGGGGTGCTGTTGGTTGACTTCTCGGGGTGGAGATGCTCTGTGCTTTCTGGGGCTTCAGTGGGGCACCCAGTTGGCCCAGGACCAGACAGCCATGTTTGCATTTGCAGTGGTCATGGTCATAGGCTGGATGCCGTCTGACAAGACTGCTCGTGTTATAGACTCAGCCCAGGCCCAAAAGTGATTCTGAGATGCTGTAGGATCAAAAGCCCTACAGTGCTGGGCAGAGGGAACATGTTTGTAGACAACTGAGATGATCTGTGACTTAACCCAAGCTCAGGGGCCTGATACCTGCCTGTGCCCTTCCCCACCCTCCCTCCACTCCCCTACAGCTCACACCTCCCTTCCTGCATTCGAACTTCCAAGGTCCTTGTCGACTCCTCCTTTTGGACTCCTGTTCTTGTCACCTTGCCCAAATTCTGCAACTCTATGCTGGGTTTCTGTTATGGACTGAGTTGTGTCTCTCTGCTCCCCATTCATATTTTGAAGCCGTAACCCCACGTACCTCAGAATGTGGCTGTATTTGGAGAGTGGGTCTTTAAAGAGGTAATTAAGTTAAAATGAGATCACCGGGGTGGACTCTAACTCAGTATGACTGGTGTCCTTATGAGAAGAGGACATTAGGACACAGACACACACAGAGTGAGGACCATGTGAAGACACAGGGAGAAGACAGCGGTCTACAAGACGTGGAGAGAGGCCTCAGGAGAAGTGAATCTCATCACACCGTGATCGCTGACTTCCAGACTCTAGAACTGAGAGAAAATACGTTTCTGTTGTTTAAGTCACTCAGTCTGTGGCACTCTGTTATGGCAGCCCCAGCAAACTAATGAGTCCCTTCTGTCTGGGCTTTCCACTTCACCTCCTAGGAATAGACCAGAAAGGCAAGAAGAAAACTCCGATCGTGCTACCAGGATCCATTTACTGATCCTCCCTTCTTCTGTTTATTTCCTTCTTTCTCCTTGTCCTCTGTTTTTCTCTCTTTCTCTCTCTTTTTTAGATTTTATTTTTTTTATTTGTCAGAGAGAGAGCACAAGCGGGGGGGGGGGGGCGGCAGGCAGAGGGAGAAGCAAGCTCCCCACTGAGCAAGGAACCCAGTGCAGGACTCCATCCCAGGACTCTGGGATCATGACCTGAGCTGAAAGCAGACACTTAACCGGCTGAGCCACCCAGGCATTCCTGTCCTCTGTTTCTCTTTTCTACCTTTGAAGTAAGAATACCTAAATTCCGAACCGTCACACCCCACCACAGAGCAGGGAAAGGCTGCTGGTGGGGGGGGGTGGGAAGGA
Source organism: Meles meles (assembly GCF_922984935.1). Classification (NCBI taxonomy): domain Eukaryota; kingdom Metazoa; phylum Chordata; class Mammalia; order Carnivora; family Mustelidae; genus Meles; species Meles meles. The sequence goes on from NC_060080.1 coordinate 40,926,790, forward strand.
GGGTTGGGAGAGGTTGAAGAATGTGTGAGGGAAAGGGGAGGGCCACAACCACAACCCTAAAGGAGGAGCTGACAAGGAAGGGAGGGAGAGACAGTCTCAAACAGACTCTGGGCTGAGTGTGGAGCCCATCACAGGGCTCGATCCCACGACCCTGAGATCATAACCCCGAGCCAAAACCAAGAGTCAGATGCTCCACTGACTGAACCGCCCAGATGCCCCCCAGGGTACTTTAATACTGAGCTGGGTTTTCAAGGGGAGGCTAGGATTGAGACAGGCAGAGGAAAACGAGGGAGCTAGTTCAAACGGGCCAACAGTGCAGGCAAACCTGGGGACACGCACGCCGGGCTGGCCAAATGGTGGCAGGCTGGGCAGACTCCATGACCATTCGTGTAGGGCGGGATGGAGGGCGATGCTGGAGAGGGTTTGAGTCTGAGGCTGGGGAATCTCACGGAGCAGTTTTCGGGGTGCAGTGGGAGCTCCGAGAGCTGGGCTGCCGGTCAGTGCCTCTGGCAGCCGAGCGTGGGCTGGATGGGGCTGCCACCCCGGTCACTGCTGCAGCTGCTGGAGTCAGCCTCGTAGCTAAGAGCTTCAGATGTGTTAGTCCAGGCCTCCGGGCCAGCAAGGGAGAACTGAGGGACTGGGAACTGGGCTCTCTGTGGACTGGAGTTTGTCCTTCAAGGGAAACCTGCCAGGGAGCTGATAGTGGATATTGGATACAAAATAAGAAACATCCAGGAGCGGGCTGGACTCCCGAGGTAGTGCAGTGCGTAGCCATTTAGATGATCTGCTTGCCACTTAGGCCTAATGAGCCCCAGTAACAGTTGTGCGTGTGGCTAAGTGGGTGTGCTTGGCTTTATTGTGCTTTTAATTCGGTTCTTTTTTTTTTTTTTAAGATTTTATTTATTTATTTGACAGAGAGAGATCACAAGCAGACAGAGAGGCAGGCAGAGAGAGAGAGAGGGAAGCAGGCTTGCTTGCTGAGCAGAGAGACCGATGGGGGACTCGATCCCAGGACCCTGAGATCATGACCTGAGCCGAAGGCAGCGGCTTAACCCACTGAGCCACCCAGGCGCCCTAATTCGGTTCTTCATAGGATTCTTCATCGTCTGTTGTTCCTGAAGCTTGTTTGTCTTATCAGAACTTGAAAAGATGTAAAGGAAAATTACCTTTCAGGGCAATAGAAGTTAAAAAAGGAGATTTCTGGGGAGGGGCTGAGATGGTCTGGAAGTGCTTAGCAGAGGTGGTAACTTTCGCTAGGCCTGGGGGATGAGAGGTTGGTATTTGTTCTTACTGTCACCTCAGCATTGTGTGGGATTTGGGGGAAAGAGGTGTGTTAGTTAGCCGGGGGCGCCATCCCAGAATACCACATGGGGGGAGTGTAAGCAATGGAAATGTGTTTTCTTGCAGTTCTAGAAGGTCAAAGTACAATATTAGGGTGCTGGCAGGGTCAGTTTCTGGTAAAGGCTCTCTCAGCTTGCAGCTGGTCACCTTCTTGCCGTGTCCTCATGTGCCCTTTACTCTGTGTGTGTTGGGGGGCGGTGGGGGCTGGGGTTGCTCCGCTGTCTCTTCCTCATCTTATAAGGACTGCAAGTCCTATCAGATCAGGGCCCTGCCCTTAACCCTAATACCTCCTTAGAAGCCCTGTCTCCAAATACAGTCTGAGTGGCAGTTAGGGCTTCATCCTGTGGATTTGGGGGTGGGTGGGTGGCACAGTTCAGTTTGTGACAGGAGGCCCATCTGACATCAGGCCGGATGCAGACTGGGTGGAAGGGAGAGAGAATGGTCAGGAAGCCTGACTGAGGAGAGAAGGAGGAGAGGAGAGACACGGAGGGTGTTGAAGGCCTGGCAGGCAAGGAAGAGAGGGAGGGCCTGGTGCGTTCTGCCGGGCCTCTCCATGGGCTCTCCCGTTCCTCAGGAGCCAGCATCACTTACAAAAGGACAACCTACCAAAGGAGTGGTTGGAATGTCACTGAAGATGAGTTTCTCTCGTCCTCATGCTTGAGTCCTTTCGCTGCGAAGAGCTCAGGTCCAAGTGCTTGGGAGCGCTTTCTCCCCTCTGGGAAAGCAGACCTCAGTGTCCAGAGGAGTGTGCGGAAGCCTCACCTCCGGTGTCCGGCAGCACGTATGAACACGACAAGAAAAGGAGCAGGATTTCTCACCATCTTGCTTTGAGGGGCCAGTCTAGACTACTCCACAGGAATAGTCCCCTTTCAGGTACAGAAGGAGGAGGGGTTTTTTGGAGTGGCTGGAAGGGAGAAAATAAATGAGCTTGAGGAGGACATCCCCACGGCCTGGATACCCAGGTGAGATGGGAGAGGCAAGGACCAGAAATCCTCATGGGGGGGCTCGAAACAATATCAGGGCAGAATGTTCTGAGGACAAGGAAGACCTTCCCCTACTGATCTCCAACTATACTTCAAGGGGCTGAATGGCTCTCAAAAGTGAACTAAGAAAAAAGACCCAACAACCCACCGCCCCAGAAGGTGAGGCCTGCGCCTGAACAGATGTGAGCCCCTTTGTTCAGGGAGCTGGGAGGCTGGTGGGGTGGTGCGGGCTAATGGGAGCCGCACAATGGGCGGTGCCTTTCATATGCAGAGCAGCCCTTTGATCTGAGGGGGATGAAAGTGCTGGAAAGTGGAGAGGCTCGATGGGGGGTCTTTGTCTTTGACAAAAAAGGCATCTGCCGGACTAGAACCCCTCACCCCGCTCCTACAGCCCAAGGGCTCCCGCAACAATGCCCCGACTGGGACCTGGGTCTCCCCACAGCTGAAGAAGTCTCAGGAAAGAGAAAGAAGCATGCTGCAAATGCTGGGCAGGAGCTTAATCGATTCTTTCCACAGCCCAGAAAGAAAGGGAAAGAGAAGTGCTGTAGGGAAGCAAGGGGAGAGCGGAAGGGGAGACATGGGGGGGGGGGGCGGGACGGGGTGGGGGTTGGGTAGCAGGAAGGAAGGGTGGCATTTGAACACTGGAGTAAACTGTCTGGTAGTAGCCGTGTTTTTTTTTTTTTTTTTTTTTTTTTAAGATTTTATTTATTTATTTGACAGAGAGAGATCACAAGCAGACAGAGAGGCAGGCAGAGAGAGACAGGGGGAAGCAGGCTCGCTGCCGAGCAGAAAGCCCGATGCGGGACTCGATCCATCCGAGGACCCTGAGATCGTGACCTGAGCTAAAGGCAGCGGCTTAACCCACTGAGCCACCCAGGCGCCCCAGCCGTGTTACTTTTCTGAAGACAGTGCAGATGAGGCAAGTATGCTGCATTGGAGGGATGGAGAAGAGTACTCAGCCAGTAAGACATGTTTTGGGGTGGACTGGTACTTTTAAAAAAAAAGACAGTATAAGGCAAGCACGGTATGAAAGCAGACATCCATCCGGCTCACTCTGTTTCCAGAGGGGAAAAGAAAGTCCCTTTAAGTCTCTGTGCTGTCAGAAGCTCTAATTGTGTACTAACTTCCAATAGTTCTTCCTTTCTTCCTGTCTCTTACCCTTCTTGAAATCTTAACCAATACTCAAAACAAAGCACTTGGCATTTGGCTTAGAGGTTTTTTTTTTTTTTGCTTGTGGATGCTTTTGAGTCTATTCTGTGGAGTAGATGTCCTTCTGGGCCACAAGCCTGGTGGTGCTGTGTCATTGACAGGATGTCCATCTGGTTGTCATGCGTGTGGCTTGGGAGGGAGTGGACAGGCATGTCCTGCGGAGGGCTGTCCCTTCAGGGGCTGTGGTTGGGTAGGGAGTTGGGAGAGGAGGGAGCGTTGTGCTTTTGGCATGTCTCACCTGCCTAGCATGAGAGAGGGTCTGAAAGAAGAGGACTTACCTGACAGAGTGATCTCTGGGTGCAGGGTACAGAGAGTGACTTTGAGGCTGTCTCTGAATCTTTTTACTGAGCAGTGTTGTTATAACCAGGACAGGGCGTTCAGGAGAAGTAGGCATACTGCCCGTCCTTGCTGAGAGGTGCATGGGCCCTAAGCAGTTGGGCCTTGCCTTGGGAGAAGTAGACTTTAGGCACCTTGGAGAGGTCAAGGCTTGGTGCCCTCCTGCTGTTCTACCCAGCTTCTCACTGGAAAGAGCATGAACTTAGGAGGCCACAGATCTGGGGGTGAATCCTTGCTCCCTCCTCATTTCTTGCCCTTTTGACCTGGGACAAGGTACTGAACCTTTCTGAGTCCGTTTCCTCTGTAAAATGAGGTTGATGAAACAGACACCCTAGGATTGTAGTGAGGAATGAAGGAGAGAGCCTCTGCAGAGGACCCAATGCGTAACAGACTTCCGCTAGAAGCGCGCCGTTACCTTTACTCCTATCACCCTAAGTAGTCGGGCTTATTTGTACCTACTCAGTACGCTCTTATACCTCATCCCTGTTGACACATCTCTACACCTTTCCCCCCTCTTGCCTCCTTTTATTCCTAGGCATTCTTTTCAACCTAGCAGGAGAAACTTGGACAGCACTGCGGGTTGAATTTTATTTCTGAATTCACTAGTTTGCCTCCTTATTTGGATCTTGTCAATGATTGGTTCAGGATCCTGGTTTTAAGCCAATCAGCATGCAGAAGTCTTCTGGCTTCTCTGATTGGTGTAGGTGTGAGCACGTGTCCTGAGCTGGCTCAACCAGATGGAAGAAAGAAAAGGTTAGAACCCCGGTGTGTGGTTGCCCTGGCTCCTCTTGAGTTTTCTAGTTGTAAGAGTGGTCCAGAAATTAGCAGGTGCATAGACCAGGGGAGCCCTAACCTTACTTCGCTCCTTGCTTTTGGCTTTCTGTTGTGTGAGAATCAGTTTCCTTATGATTTAAACCGACTTAGGCGCTGTTCATCCTGATCCCCACTGTCGCTGTAACTGCTTCGTAGAAACTCCCCGTCCCTTACCTGAAATCACCATTTTTCTTTACCATTTTATCAAAAATGTGTTTTAAACAATATGGTGTTTGGTCTTGTTCTCAAAGTATTATAGAATAATTTTATATGAATGTGTGTGTGTGTGTGTGTATTTCTATAAATGGAACTATACTGTATACTTAATTCTATGTCTTGCTGGTTAACCAAAATTGTGTGTTATTCATCCATGCTAATGTGTGTGTCCACTATTCATTTTCACTGTTGTGTGGCATCTACTGCATTTTTTTAAGTTCTCTTCTTGATGGACTATTTCCAGGGTTTTGCTGTTTCAAATGATTTTGCTATAAACATTCTCATAGGAGTCTCCTAGAACACACATGCGAGAAGTTTCGTTCCCATGTGCTTTAGTTTTCCTTTCTATTTAATTAAACTGTAGTAAGGAAAGCTGGGTTGACGCTCTAGGGACACTTCTATGAGCCTTGGTCTTCCTGCTCTGACTCCTCTTTCATGGGCTTCAAAGGTTATTGTCTCCTTGGTGTCAGGAATTAGGTACACGTGATCTCCATCCACTTGCCACCTTCTGCTGGCTCCAGGATGACCCCTTTGCCGCTCCCCAGCATAGTCTTGGACACACTATTTCTTTCTACCAAGAGATGAGACCACTGTTTTTATAGTAGGACTGTCTTCTTCAAATTCTTTGAGAGCCAACGCAGCTGGGTCTGTCACCTGCAGAACCTGACCTAGCCATAGATTGGCTCCTCCTGTTCGTGAGAGGCTCTAGATCCTTCCTGGTTGGGCTGTGGTGAGGGCAGGAGCTGGGTCTGTTGCTCCTGTGTTCATTACCCTAACAAAGTCCCACAGACTGGGACCTTAAAATAACAGAAATGTATTCTCTCCTAGTCCTGGAGGCTAGAAGTCCCAAGTCAAGGTGTCAGCAGAGCCCTGCTCACTCTGAAGGGCCTAGAGGAGAATCCTCCCTTGCCTCATCCAGCTTCTAGTAGTTGCTGGCAATTTTGGCCTTTCTTGGCTTGTGGGTGCATCCCTCCAATCTCTCTCTGTGTTGGTCATCGCATGACTGTCTTCACTGTGTGTCTCTACCGTGTCTTCCAGCTGTGCATGTCCGTCTGTCCACATTTCCCCCTCTTGTAAGGATACCATTCCTGATGGATTCAGGCCCACCCTGATGACCTCATCCTAGCCTGATTATCTGCAAAGACCCTGTTTCCGAAAGGTTCACATGTAATCGGGATTAGGACGAACATACCTTTTGGGGGGAGAAAAGTCAACCCGTAACATCCTCTTTTTACCCCCTCTGCTGCTTCTCTGGCTGGTTAGGGAGATGAACTTTGGACTGACTTGTCTTGCCTGACCTATGGGGACTTACACTTGTCTTGTGGGGATGGGAACTCCTTCTACCAGGAGCTCTAGCCTCTGTTTTCCTTCTTTCTTTCTGGGCTTTGGTACTGGTCCGGGTGACTCTGGCTTCCATCTCCTTCCCTCGTGGAGCCTTCACTCTGCCCAGCTGAGCTGCTTCCTGGATGTTTAGCTGTTCCTATGTTGGGCTTACTGGTTGTCTTTGCAGTTGCCACACTCTTGCTGCCCCCTGGGGAGGGACTGGCTCCTGGTGACATGCTGGAAGCAGCCTCCTAGGATGAGCTTATAGTACCCTCCTCCATCCTGTTCGGACTCTCTGTGGCCATGCTGGTCCCCATCCCCCCCAACCCCTTTGGTCATGTTAGTGGTGCTTCTTTCTGGACCCTTGCTAGCTGTTGCTGTCATCACTCCCTTTGTCTGTCCTGGGCTTGTAGATTTGGTTGCTGCCACACGCACAGCTCTTGTTGAGGTCCTGTGGCTGCTGGAGCTGCCACCGCCCCTGTCGTTGTCCCTTTGGCAGAGCCTGTAGGCCCTGTGACTGCAGGAGAGTATGTGCTCAGGGTGGATACAGGGTGGATACACTGGCCCTTCCATGAACAGAGGATCTTTGGGGGTACACTGGATTCCCTCACCCTAGCATGAGCTGAGGAGGTGACTCAGACACCATGGGGACCATATGGAGGCTCCTGATGGTCGCCTGACCTGATTCCCTTCTCTGTGGAGCCCCGTGGCCTATGCCAAGGGGAGGAGAAACAACAGAGACAGAGAAGACAGACCAGAAGGGTTTTCTCCCCTCCCTCCCTGAAATGGAGCAAATCAAATGCTTCCAAGTGGAAGAGCGTTTGAGGTCATCACGTGCCATCTCCCCTTTAGTGCAAGACCCCCCCCCCCATATGGACATTCCAATTTTGATTGAACAGTCTCTGTGCCAAGGAGAGCAATATTACTGTTCCCCAGGGAACATCCTTGTACACTTCTCTATTGGACATGTGGGCTAGTATTTCTGTAGGAGAGATTCCTAGAAGTAGGACACATGCATTTTCTGTGTGGATGGCTGCTAACAGATTTGCGCGTGTACAGAAACACACATTGTATTGTTATATACAAAAATGACTACATGACAGTCATGGAGGAGACAGGGAGCTCAAAAAGAAGAAAGAAGCTTCTAATAGTAAAAATGTCCCACAGTAGAGCAGAGTGCCTGACTTGAGATAGCAAGCATTCAACAAGAAGAGCTTGGTATATCCTGGGGAAGCACTGGGAACCTCTCCAAGGTGGCAAGTCCCCTAGTGGTGGCTTATTTGGCCCTGAGCCCTTTCAAACATCATGCAACTTCCAAGGGAGCCCTAGAGAACAGCAAAGGTTTTGCAGGACCCATCCTGAAGCATTCTGAGCCTGTCTCCTTGTGTGTTTGCAGAGACCTGCCACAGGGCTCTGCTTGTCCTCTGTTATAGACCCAGGCCTTCCATTGTATCCTCAGCTGGATTGGCCTGAGTTCTGCCAGGACCCTCCACGGGTGGCCTCAGGAGATAAATGAGGTTTTCCCAACAGGCAGGAAGTCCTCCTGTGTACCCTGAAGATAGCAGGAATGTTCAGTTGCAAGCTTCTGGCGTAGCTGTGTTTCTTATGGTCAAGGACAGAAGTCTTGACAGGTTTCAAGGGAAGTATCCTGCTTAGCTCTAAGATCTTGGATCTTTAGATCTTTAGCTCCTTCCCCTCATGGCCCCTGGTGGCCTCTGTTGGCACATGTAGCATGCTTCTCATGGCCTGCGGCTGGGCAGGCCAACAGCTTGGTGCTAGGTTATGGAGGGTGGGCTGATGGGTGCCAAGCCCATGGCCACCATTTGGGATGTGGTTGTGTAAGTCGGTCACTTCTCTTTTGCTGATCAGGGTGATGTGCCCCTCAGACAACCACATGTCCTTGAATACATGCTCTCCTTGTATTCTTGCTGCTGCAGCGCCCCTGTGAGGTTCTGAGCGTGCCCGCGGTGTGGCTGCTATGGGACCGGGGAATGCTGTAATAGATTTGCTGCTCTTGGCACCTCCCGTTTTTAACAGCCGGGCAAAGTGTAGCTCAGGGCCGAGATATTGACTGTGATGGCCTGTCCCTTTCTGGGGTTTCCACTTCCTCCTAGAGGTGCCCACTGGGTGTTTCTTAATCCTTTACTGCCCTCTGTGATCTGTTGCCGTCACACACCCTTTTGTCCTGTCCCACTCCCAATGGGCACCCCCTTGGGATGGGGACCAAATCTTCATCCCCAATTGCAACTCCACTTCCCAGAGGACAGGCTGATGCTCTAGGGGGTGGGGAGGGGCTACTGATGTTACTATTTGATGATGATGATGATGATGATGATGTAAGTACATCACGCTAATGACTTTGCTGACCGCCTTCAGGTGCTCAGAGTTCTAAGGTTCCACCACCTCCCCCTCTAGTTCTCTTTTCCCTGGAGCCCCTTGCTTGGCCCTCAGGTGAAAAAATTGATGGTGAGAGACAAGGACCTGTGTGAGGTATCTGTCGCTCAGGAATTTTTAAGAGAATTTGTTGTTCTGCATCAGCCCAAGTAGCTTGGCAAGATGGTAACCATACAGGAGGCATAATTCTTGGAAACTTCCCTGTGCACTCCAAAAGCAGAACTTGAGAATTTAGAACATGGCTTTCTTCTGAAATGATGTTTTTGGGGGTAGTTTCTAGGTTTGGCCACAGAGTGTTTTGTTTGCATGCAAAACTGCAGAAGCCATGCTGTTTCAGAAGCATGCCGGTCCCTTAGCCCACATCCTTCCTGGTGAGGATATGAGTCAGACTCCAGAAGCTAAGGTGCAGAGAATTGTCATTCAGGGTCGGAGAACCAAGCCAGGAATTGACTGCAGGGCCATGCACACCACGGGCTCTCTGGAGACGGTTCAGATTTTAAAGAGCTAGATGTGTTTGTTCTTCATTTCTGCAGGTTCCTGAAGCTCTCACCATAACTTAATTCCATCAGTGACTCCCAACCCCGCCGGCACAATGTGGGTGGTGGTCCTGGGATTGAGCCCCGTGTCGGGCTCCCTGCTTGGGGGAGAGCCTGCTTCTCCCTCTCCCTCTGTCTGCTGCTTTGCCTACTTATGCTTTCTCTCTGTCAAATGAGTAAGTAAGTAAGTAAATAAATAAGTAAATAAGTGAGTAATTAAGTGCGTGTAAGGGTGCGGTTGCATGGGTTCGTCATGGTTTATGTGCCTCTGTTCTAAAGCATGGAGTAGCCCTGAATGCACCGTATGGATGGACAACCGAGATTAAAAGAAATAAGCAGGCTCCGGAGCAGTGTGCAGAGCATGCCAAGATTTATGTCAACAACGAAGTGGTGGGTAATGAGTTGCGGTCTGGGGTTTGGAAAACACTGGCTCCGAAGGTTCCTGGGAAAACCACGCCATCTGGGTATCTGGAGGAGAAGGTTTATCTGAGATCTTGCAGAAATGAACCTGAGTCCTTATAGGATTGTCTGAAATCTTCATCTGTGGAATTCTGCCAGGGTTTCTCCTCGGGGCCTGCCTGCATCTGCCTGAGCCCAGAGCAGAGGTCCTGGGGACGAGGGAAGCAGAAACATGTTCACCTTTAGCCCAGAAGGCTGACCTATAGCTGGCATAGTTCCAATAAGGATCAAGAATGTGCTGGTTGCGGGGCGCCTGGGTGGCTCAGTGGGTTGGGCCTCTCTCTGCCTTCGACTCAGGTCATGATCTCAGGGTCCTAGGATCGAGCCCCGCATCAGGTTATCTGCTCAGTGGTGAGCCTGCTTCCCCCTCCCCCTCTGCTTGCCTCTCTGCCTACTTGTGATCTCTCTCTCTCTGTCAAATAAATAAATAAAATCTTTAAAAAAAAAAAAAGAACGTGCTGGTTGCTACGTTCATAAAGGGTCCTGAGACTGCCTGTAAATCTCACCAATAGTTAATATTGAACGGAATGATGAGCACCATAGAAATTGTGTGAAAGTTTTATGAGTGTTAATTCAAAGAAGACATTTATGATCTTGTACTCCCTGCATGTCACCTCCCCACGTGCGCACTAAGCATATACCCACCAGCTTCATATAGTGCAGCTCCCTGTGCCCGGGGGTCCCATCCCTGTGCTACTCACGTACATGTACTAAGTTGCACGGTATAGCAACTTGCGCTTGATGATCCTGCCACACTAGGACAGCTCTGGGTTGGGGGCTGTGGGGCCACCTCTTGGGGTAACCCCTGGGCTTCTGCATCCAGCCTGCTTTCTTACTGGGAAGGTTGTAGGAAACCTTCATTTTGTCCCTTCTTGCAGCCAGAAAATTCCCTTTTCCTCTTTTGTGATTTACTGTAGTCACTAATGTTATCTTAAGGATTAGGGTAAGTCTCAGGCTGCACGTACTTCAGAAACCACGGAGGAGAGCCTTGTTGGCCAAACCCTGGCATTTTATCCCATGATTGTTTTGTCTTCCGTTGCAATGATAGCTTCAGTGTTTGTCCATGGAAAGGCATTTATTTGAGTGCTTCAAGGCTAAAGGAGCACAAACAAAAAAGTGCAGGATATCCGTTCATTTATTTGTCTGTCTGTCTGTCTGTCATGTATCACCTATCTGTGGGCTTTCACAGACAGAGATTGTCCCTGGAAAGATACACAAGGCAAGGACCGCAGTGACTGTTTTTCGGGTGGAGCATAGGGGTACAGGAATAGGAGGAAGCTCTTTTTCTTTGTACTGTTTGAAATTTTTACCACATCCATATAAACTATTAAAAAAAGAGTAAGCGGAGACTGACATGTTTTGACTTGTGTCTCCAAATCCTTACGTTGAAGTTCTAACCGTCAGGACCTGAGAACGTGACCTTATTTGGAAATCGGGTCTTTACAGATGATTTAAGATGAGGTCACTGGGGTGGGCATTGATCCAATATGACTGTGTCCTTATACAAAGGGGAAGTTTGGACACAGACACACATGGGGAGTGTGCCACATGGAGCTTGGAGTTCTGTAGCCACAAGCCAAGGGACGACCGGAAGCTCCAAGAGACTCCTGGAACAGAGCCTTCCCTAAGTCCTTCAGAGGGAGCATGGCCCCGCCAGCCCCTTGATTTTGGACTTCTGGCCTCCAGAACTGTGGGTCAGTACATTTCCGTTGCTTAAGCCTTCCAGGTTGTGGTCCTTTGTTATGGCAGCCCCAGGAAAGTAAAACACCAAGTGAGAAACTGTTAGCAGAGTCTCCAAAGAAAGGGATTGATGGGCTAGAGAGGAGGAGGGGTGGGGGGAGGGAGTTGGTTAGGGATGAGGTGGGGGGGCAGCATGCACGGCCGGGCCCACCCCACCTGGACACTGTCCTTGCTGCTTTGCCCTGCCTTCCCTTCCTAGTTGCCTGCCTCAGCTCTCAGCTGGATAGGCTGCCTGGGACAGATGTGATCCTGCGATGCCAGGAGGCTAGGTCAGTTACAAGCCTCCTAGGAGAGGCCTCTGTGCTCAACGTAACAGGACACAGTTGTTTGCGAAGAGTTTGCTAATCTGTGAGTCACATCCTGACACCTCAGATTTCTCAGACAGGCTCAGACTTCACCAAGCCATCAAGGAGAGTGAATTGCCTCAGAATGACCCACAGTCATGAAGCCTGTCAGACTGTGGGGCCTTTCCAGGTGCCACAGTAGGTCTCTGAGGAAACCGGGTCTGGACCTCCATGGTGTCAGTCGGCTGAGTTTGGGGCTGTGTATTGTTTTTGTGGCTCTGTCTTGTGTTCCCTGACTCCTGCTCCGGGGCCTTGATACTTCCTGCAGAGGACCCGGGGGGAATCACCTCCTACAGCTGCGGAGGCTGACACAGAAGGCCCCCCACCTGGTTGCCCCAAAGTAGGCCCCTCCAGAAGGGCCTCAGGGCCCTGCTCCTGGTTGCATGGAGCTTGATCATCAAAAGTAAATTAACGTCCCAGCGAGGCTTTGGAAGTCTATTCCAAACAGGTGAAATGTCTTTTGGGTAAATGACATTTGACCACATCGAGAAGGGACTGAATAAACAAAGACCTGGTTTAACCTGCCTGGCAGGCCACACAGACCTCTCCATTTGGCAGATCTGCCCGTCCAGTGGGATAGGTGGCTCTGTCTTCTCTAAATACCAAGAACGCCTTCAGAAAAGCATTTCAAAGTCAGTGGGAACTCTTGGAGGAAGGTCTGCCAGCCACGGACATCTGGGATTGTCCTGAATGCCTTTAGGAGAAGGCAAGCTCCAGTAGCACCAAGCACAACTTGGCTCAGAGGTGTGAGACCTTGGCCTGGGGCTCCACAGACCTGAGAGGGGCTTCCTTCTGCCCCTCCCCCTCCACTCCATAGATTTGTTCCTCCAGCTAATCCAGAGAAGTCACTTAGCTGTTCCCAGTGGTGGTGGAGAGGTCCCAACTGTGTGGCTTTAGAACCCAGAGGCTCATCTTTGTGGATGGCCAAGTTTCCTCACTTAGATCATAATTTGTGGACATGCACCTGGGTGTGTCTGTCAGCTCATGTCATTAGAGAGGGGTGGGGACAGGGCCTGGCCCAGAAGGTCTGGACCCAACAGAGAGGAGGGGGACATTTTGAGAGGAGAGGAGGGGATTCTACGGAGGGACCTGCCCCCACTGCCATGAGTTCAAGCCTCAGGACACGGCCAATAGCGTAACCAAGGGAGACCGGGCCACTGGAGGAGGGCGTACAGCAGGCGTGGGTCACTTTGGCCTATGGGAAGCAAGTCTCCGAGCCCCCCTGCCTCTTTGCCCTCAGAATGAGGGAGATGTGTGACAGGAGGAAGTCAGGGGGTTGGGGCTGCGCAGGGTCATCTGCTGACTCGAGACACGTAATATGTTGTTTCCAGAGAACCGAAAACTTCCTGCTGAAGACTTCATCGAGTGCTCAGGTGTCAGCACCCGCCTCTCTGTGAGCAAATGGGGAGGGAATATTCCAGCCAGGTGGTGTCTGTGCACGATTACTGGGGCAGCACGTGGAAGGGCAGCTGTTGAAGGTGATATGTCTGCGTCCACACCTGGGAAGGGCAAGAGAGAGCGAGTGCCAGGGCATCCTCACTGTGGTCAGGAGTCCCAGTCCCACCTGGTGCCAGAATCCCACCTCCCCCTCTGTCCCAGCTCTCCAGTGCCACAGAGAATCCGGTTTTGTCAAATTCCTTGAGGCTGGATTTTCCCAAAGGATGTGCCGTGAACCCTTCTCTAGTGATGTGTGGCCCAAATACACTTGGGAAACCTGCCACACTCTCCCTTTGGAAGAACCCACAGCTCACATTAGTGGGTATCAGAGACTCTGAGAAACCCATACAGATAAAGCTGTTTGGTTTTGTTTAGCCCTCATTTCCTCTTTCTCTATAACTTCTATTAACTGTAACTTCTATTAATGTCCCACCGACCCAGTGAACCCATTAGGCGGCAGACACCCCATTGGTGGTTAGAACAGACTTGTGGATGTTGTGTATAAGTTCCCGTCCAGTCCTTTGTGTAAGTGAAGCGGTCATCAGTATGTGCCTGTCGGTGTGCCCAGCTGCCTCCTGTCTTTCCTCCCCAGCTTCTTCAGACATTCATCGCAAGCTGTTCTCTGGTCTCGTCACCTCCTGGGGACTCTCATGGGATCGCTCCTGGTGGTCTGTGTTCGTTTTAAGACACTTCCTCCTGTGTGACCCACAGGTGCCAACTTGGGTAGGACTGTCCTCCTTTACTTTGGACACTGCCCAGAGATTTGTGTTCCCTTTTTCAGCAGCAACGTCCATGTCCTTGCACAACAAACCCAGAGGTGAGGCCATTGCCAACTTTGAACAGAAGAAATAAGATGGCGGCTAATGATTGCTGTGTCGGTGAACTTAAAAGGGTTCCTGTGTTTTCTCTCCTTAGGTCATCTTTGCTTTGAACCAGACCCTCCTGCAGCAGGAGAACCTTCGAGCAGGCAGCCTTCAGATCCCCTACACGACGGAGGATCTCATCAAACACTATAACTGTGGGGACCTCAGCTCCGTCATCTTCAGCCATGACAGCTCCCAGGTGAGAGCCTTGGTCCTCTGCTGAGCTCAGCGTGCATTTAAGCACAAGAGTGAAGACATTACCTACTGACACCTGGACCTACTGTGTACAAAGGATCGAGGTCATAAAGGGCTCCAAAAATAAAATTGGGCAGGTTTAGATGTTGAAGGAGATGCTGCAGCTAACAGAGGCATTCTTTATGCTACTGGGAACTGGGGGGGGGGCGGGCATTGATGAGCGTTAATTCTCAGATTGAGGCAAAGAATGAAGCTTTGAGGGATCCAGCAGCTGGGGTGGCCTCTGGAGCATGGAAGGGGTCCAAGGGTGAAAGGCCCCTGGCTGACTTAGGCAGTACTTCTGGGAAGTGACAGAGCAGAACTTCAGCTGCACCTTAGCAGTGGCTCCTAGGAGCACGTGAGCAGGATGGTTGGATTGTGTCCATGACCAAGCTGGTGTAGTGAGTGACACACGGGACAGGTTTTACCTGTGGCCTCTCAAGGGGGAAGGAAGCTCAGAGTGCAGCCTCCCTATGGGGATGTTTGTTACTCTTTTATCAACAAGCTTCCTGGGGACAAACCATGGCTTCCTTCCCTCCCCCCAGCAATACCATATTGCAGTGGCAAGTGCCAGCTGAGCTCTGAGATGGGGAGTGTGTTGTCTCCAGCCCCAGGACCAGCGTCCTCATGCGGGAGGAGGGCGAGAGCAATGCTCAGGGTGTGTTAGATCTGGGGACCCTATCATAAGGCAATGTGAGTGAATATAAGAGGTGAATAAGGAATGGCAGCCTGGGGAGAGGGACAACAGAGGCTGGATCCAGCATCAGCCCCACAAGCGTCAAAAGATTTAATGAGCTTTCCGGAGAGTCTAGTGCTGGAGGAACCAAAACCCAGGCAAGGCAAGCAAGGGGAAGGGGAGAACAAGGAATGCACTAAAGAAGGAATAGTAGACTTTATGGTGATGACAGTTCTTACTGTCACTTGTAGCGGGTGTGGGGTAAGTGGGGAGACAAGTCAAGGTCAATTGGGACACATTAAAATCTGAAATGGCAGGAAAAGCTAATACGGACGGAGCATTTGGAAATTAGATGGGTAAATGCGAAGGCTGGTGGGGGTGGTCAGAGAGAGGCACCTTATGCTTCCTTTTTCTGTGGCTCGTTCATCCCTGTCCTGCTCACAGCGCCCCCACCGGTGGTGTGGGGTACTGAGGACGTGCCTGCCGTGGTACCAGGAGGGCCAGGCTGGTCACGCTGAGGGGCGCAGGTCAGAGGGCACGTTCGGCATTTAGAAGGGACAGCAGGATGGCAGTGGGAGGCTGCCCTGCACACTCTGGGCTGCCTGTGGGGAGGGGCCGGTACAAAGGAAGTGCTGTGCTGAAGAGAAGGGACATGGAGAAATGGACAGAAGGATCGCACGTAAACGACAGGATTTTTGAAAAGACGATAAAGGAATAGATGAAGGCTTTGGATTTGGAAATGAAAAAAGTATCATTTCAAGTAAATAGCCGAAGGAGATCTGTTGTTGGGGAAATGAAAATTGACATCTGTGCCACAGAATAAGGACATTCAGAAGGCCTTAGAGGGGCTACTGCAGGTGGGAGAAGCTGCCTGGGTGGATATGGTATTTTATAAGCTTGCAAATGGTGAAGCTTGTTAAATCCCTGGGTAGAGGAGAGAGCACCGCACTCAGGATGAGGGGATCCAGGTGAGGTGGAGAGAACCCCCATGTCACCTCATCTACAGCCGCTGGGCTGCAAGTATCACCCAGAAGGTCATAGTTTTGGTGTAACGTCATCCTATTGTTAGTCCAGACACTGCAGCTGGTCAAGATGTGTGCCGGAGCCAGGTGAAATATTTGCCAGGAGGGCCAAGAACACCGGAGAAAGCAAGAGGAAGACATGGGAATTGGAGACGTAATGACAATGAACATGCATGGAATTTAGAAAACAGTCAAATGGCTATAGGCGTTCCATGTGTTTGGTGTTAGAATCATAATTATTGGTTCTAAACTATGTATTTATGTAAAAGTATTTTCCTAAAGCATGTGTGAATCCAACGAGTACAAACTCGGGATGTGCTAAGGCAAAGATAGGGTCTCCTTATACAAACACATGGTGCCAAGCACTCTCATTTAAATGGAAGAGAAGCGCTGTCTAAAATAGCCCAAGGGTTCTTTCAGTGCTTCCTTTACTGTGTTTGCACCTGGGTTACAGAAAATGATATCCCAGTTTGAAAAAGCAGGTGGGAGACCCCAAGAGTGGTGTGTCCAGCCCCCCGCCCCCCCCCCCCCCACCCCGACCCCGGACAACGGCTTGACGGTCTAGGCTGGGTGATTTGGTGCTCAAATTAAGCAACTTCGTTTGTTACTCTGTTGCCCCTAATTTTTTCCTTTTCTCTCTCTTTTGGCGGAGGTTCCCAATTTTATTAACGCCACGCTGCCGCCCCAGGAGCGCGTCACGGCGCAGGAGATTGACAGCTACTTCCGCCAGGAGCTTATCTACAAGCGGAATGAGAGAATGGGGAAGCGGGTGAAGGCGCTCTTGGAAGAGTTTCCTGACAAAGGCTTTTTCTTTGCCTTTGGAGCTGGTGAGTCCTAGGTTACCTCTGCTGGGACGCTGGGCTCGGATGCTCCTTCCACGAGGGGCCTGCTGGGGTGGCGCCTGGAGGAGGCGAGCTGAGCGGCAGGCACCTTCGCCGAGAGGCTCCATTGATGCCCCAGCGCCCGGCAGGGCTGCCACTTCTCTGGAAGGATCCGGGCGGATAGAGCCCGCTGCTACCGACTGCTAACAGCGTATGGGGAAACAGACTGGGAAAATGATTTTCTTCTGTGGGCTTCTTGAAATAAATTATCCTCTCTTCTTGAGTGATCCTATCACTTTCTATCTTTGCCCCCTTCAGAATTAAAGATGGAAGTGCCAGAGGCTGGTAGGGTGCAGAGAGACCATTTGCTGGCCTCTGCTTTCTCCCTTCATTTCTTCCACTAGCTTCGTAGACTTGGGCACGTCACCTCCCTCAGTTTTTCTTATGAGTAAAATGGGGGGTTGGAGAGAAGCTCTTCCAGAGTGGCTGGAGAGTGTGGAGGCCAAGAAAAACAAGGCTGTACCCACCTTGAGTCTAGCCCTAACATCGCCCTCCCCTCCATAAAACTGAAGGAGGCTAAGGCTGAGGCTGAGGCGGAAGAAAATGGAAACAAAGTTAAACCTAAATATCACTGACAAGAACACTTGATAGGAGAAATGTGACATTCCACCAGGGAACTCCCAATTGTCCTCATGGTAGTGCCTCATTAGAGGGAGAAACGGCCTTGATTTGATAATAACCAGGCCTCCAATATCCTGACAGTCTTTTTTACCCTGATAGCCCTTCTGAACATCCCCTTTGTCCTCACCTACTGCTGAGCCAGCAGTCGTGGCTCAATTATCTACTGCGGAGTCCACCCTCACTCTGCCTTTAAAAACTCTGACTGTACTCCGGTTCCGGGTCCAAGTCCCTACTCCGCTGTGTCAGGTGTAGTTGGGCCCAAGCTTAAATTTGTCAAATAAACCCTCATGTGATTGCATCGGTGCTGGCTCCTTGGTGGTCTCTCGGACACAAAAACTTGGGCAAAACAGAGAGGTCTGGTATCATTATCACTTGACCTCAAGATCCTGCTTCATTACAGCAGCAAAATCTTTTTTTTTTTTCCATGTAACATAACACTCACAGGTTCCAGGGTACAGATTAGGGTACAGATTTCCGGGGCCATTTCCACAACATGTGAAAATAAGTCAATGCTAACCCCATAAAGTAGACTAAAGGCCAAGCATCAAGTGACGCTCACAATAGATGTAGAAAAAGCTGTTGATAAAGTGCAGCATTCTTTCACGATAAACACACTCCTCAGAATTGGGCTAGAAGGGAATTTACTTCATCAGCCTGTGAAAGGGTCAGTATGAAAAATCCCACATTAATGTTTAATGGTGAAAGCCCAGAACAGTTTCCCCCTAAGGTCAGGAGTAAGACAAGGATGGCTTCTCTCACTGTGTCTCTTCAACAATGTAAAATTAGACACAGAAAAGGAATAAAAAACATTTAAATTGGAAAGGAAGAAGTGAAATTGTATTTTTTCTCAGGTGCAATGGTCTTGTGTATAGAAAATGCTAGGTAATCCATCAAAAAACTGTGAGCACTAATAACCAAGGGTATAAGGAGGCAGGATACAAGATTAATATACAAAAATCAGTCGTGTTTCTGTACTCTAGCAATGAAATTTTGAAAATGCAGCTAAGAAACCAGTGCCATTTATTTATTTATTTACTTATTTTAAATTTAAATCCAACTAATTTAAAGCACACATACAGTGTGTTATTAGTTTCAGAGGTAGAGTTCAGTGATCATTCGTCTTATCTAACACCCAGTGCTCGTTACGTCATGTGCCCTCTTTAATGTCCATCTCCCAGTTACCCCTTCCCTCCACCCACCTCCTTTCTAGCAACCCTCAGTTTGTTTCCTATGACTAAGAGTCTCTTACAGTTTTTCTGAAGCGAGTTCATTTAAAAGCATAAAAAAATGCTTACTACTAACTCTAACAAGTGACATGCATGATGTATAATGAAAACTAAAAATGTAATTGAAAGGAATGAAAGAAGAACTAAGTAAACGGAAAGACGTTTCATGGCCATGAATTGGAAGACTTGATAAATACTGTTAAAATGACAGTAGTCCCCCAAATTGATCTATACATTCAGTGTAATTGTTACCAAAATCTCAGCTGATGAAAATCTTTTAAAATTAGATGGTGGTGATGTTTGCACAACTTTATGAATATTTCAAAAATCTCTGAATTGCACACTTTAAAAGGATGTATTTTAGGGGTGCCTGGCTGGCTTAATCAGAAGAGCATACGACTCTTGATCTCCAGGTCATGTGTTCGAGCCCCTCGTTGGGTGTAGAGATTACTAAAATAAATAAACTTAAAAAGAAGATGAATTTTATGTTACATGAATTATACTCAAATAAAGCTGTTGTGGAGAAAATGAGAGGTTGGGTTCCTATATTTTGTTCATTGAAAAAGGAACAATTTTGCCTTTGATGGCTGGTTCCTGTGAGCTGGGTGAGTGGTTTTCCTCTTCCCTAAATCATTCTGTATTTAGATTGTGCACTGTGCCGGGTCGTACTGTGTCCACAACTGGCCCGTCTCAGTAAAGCTGTTGGCTCTGGTCCTGCAGCGCCCTATAGGAGTTAGGTCCCAGAAGCCCCCGTGGTGTCTGGTGGCATGATAGTGGCTCTCTGTTGGGATGCAGAGCTGGTGGCTTTGTCCTAGTGGCTGTGCTGGGTCCTCCAGGAGGGAAGGTGCCAGCCCCTGAGCATGGGCTTTTGCTTTCAGCTCCTGCCAGACTCAGCTGATGTCTCCAAAGCTTTCCTGATGTCCAGTGGTAGAGAGTACAGCATTGGGTGCTGGGGGAAAGGCGGATGCTTTGAGAGGACAGTGACTCGCCCTGTGGTGTGAGGCTGGGCAGCAGTTTGGTGGGCAGGTTGATCTGAGCAGATCGTGGGGCAGGCCCTCTAGTTGGGGACTGTGCTGGCTCAGGTGAGACTGCAGCACCTGGGCTAGGCTCATTCTCCGGGCACAGCTCATTGTACTGCTGCAGCTCTGGGGAGAGGCCTCGCAGCTGCTGGGCATTTGGGGATCGGGAGTGCCCTGGGCAGCTGCTAGTGCCAAGTTCTCTTCCCCGGAGCTGCTTTCTCCACTACCTGAATCCATTTCTCCTCAGGCCTTCTGAAGGCTGTGTTGACTGGAGGAACCCCAGAAATTGCTCCGGACACGTAGCACTAGTGGTTTAAAATTTTAAAAATCCGTGGTTAGCAAACTTTTATTTGCAAAGTGAGGATAACCGAAAACTAAAAGCTCCAGCACGTAAAAGCAAACAGCAGCTTTTGCTGCGGGGGTCTGGAGATTAAATTTAGAGATGAGAAATGGAGCACGCCTTTGGAGTAGGAGGAAAATTAAGTCAAACAGAATAGCTTGGTTCTGTGATGAGAAAGCATTGGTAATGGGGACAGTTCATTGACTTGACAAATATTGTTTGCCTTCCTGATTGGTGGAGAGTGTGGACTCTGGAGCCAGACCCCTGGGGTTTGAGATGCTACCTGCTTCATCTCTCAGTGCCTCTTCTCACCTGTAGGATTGTTGGCATGGGGGGGGTCGGTGTCCAGTGATGTGTAAAGCACTGCACCTTGTAATGTTCAGTGACTGTTTATTTTTGTGATCACTCCTGCTGTGTGGGCTTGGCAATGGCTGGGGGAGCGAGGTCAGGGCAGCACTCTGCAAGCTTAGTAGCCACACCCCCTCCCACCCAGCCCAGGCACAATTTGGTATGTATGTATGTATGTATATATAAGTGCATGTGCGGGGGTGCGGGTAAGGTGGGGGGGTGGCAGGGGAGGGAGAGGGACAAGCAGATTCCCCTGAGATCATGATCTGAACCGAAACTAAGAGTTGGACGCTCTACTGACTGAGCCAGCCAGGTGTCCAGGCATAATGTGTGCTCTTCTGCACCAGGGTTAATCTGGGCCTTGCCGGTGTCCCTTTCATCTGAGCCAGTTGCCTCTCATCAATCTTGGGGTCATATACCCTACAACTGAACCCAAGAATGTAATAGGGCAATACCTTCTGCCACAGTCCCTGCCCTCAGGCTCCCTAGGGTCCCAGAGGCTGATCCAGGTTCATTCTGTGGGACCAGGACACGGGTGAGACCTACAGACCACTTGTCGTCTCTTCTGCAGCATGGATGTACCTTAATTTGCTGTCCCAGTCTCTGGTTATCCAATATTGAGGTGTCAAAATTGCATAGACTCTGCCGCTGCTTAGCATGTGAAGTCCAGAACCTGTTTTACCTGTTTGCTAATTTAAAGTGGAGATAATAACAATCCCTCTAAAGTTCTATGCCATCACGTGATAGACTGCTACAATTTAATGGGCCATTTAGGACATTAAAGTGCCATACACTGTCACAGAGAGGGACATGTCAGTTCTGAGCATCAAAACCAAAGGAGGGGCACCTGGGTGGCACAGTCTGTTAAGCATCTGATTCTTGATCTCAGCTCAGGTCTTGATCTCAGGGTCCTGAGTTCCAGCCCTGTGTTGGACTCCATGCATGGAGCCACCTAAAAAAAAAAAGAAAAGAAAAAAAAAAAACAAAAAAAACCTGAAAGGAAAGAAGGTTAATCCCAAGATCTACTTTTGGCCTTTAAAATGTTTATTTGAAGATGTCACCACAAGCTTATCTGTTTGATCTTTGTTGTTTTTTATTAAAAGGGAAAAAATGAGGGGAGCCTGGGTGGCTCAGTGGGTTAAAGCCTCTGCCTCAGCTCAGGTCATGATCTCAGGGTCCTGGGATCAAGCCCCATGTCGGGCTGTCTGCTCGGTGGGGAGTCTGCTGCCTCCCCCCTCTCTGCTTGCCTCTCTGCCTACTCATGATCCCTGTCTGTCAAATAAATAAGTAAAATCTTTAAAAAAAAAAAAAAGGGAAAAAGTGAAGTAAAATTCAAGTTGAGGTTTCCAGCTATGGTGACTTCTGCTAAATGGAGGTTTTAACTGTACATTTATCTTTATGTGTCGGACAGAAGGGGGCTTGGGTCTTAGAGGTGGTTGGCTTGTATAAATGAGGAGAATGGTCAGGACTGTTAACAGTGCTTTCAGAGGTAGAAGGTTGGGATTTGGTGTCTAGGCTGTCCTCTTACTGTGTGACTCTGGGCAGCTCACTGCACCTTTTTGATCCTCTGTGTCCTCATCTCTGAAATGCTGGTTACAGCTCCCTGTCTACAGACACTCTGGAACTCTCCCGGGCTGGAGAGAAGGGGTGGAGGGTTGCTCAGGTTATTTCTTTGATCTGGGGTGTATGTTTGGGGGTATGTTTAGTAATCATGGGAACTGCCATATTTCTGATCATTTTTCTTCCCGCAGGTCATTTCATGGGCAACAACACAGTGCTTGATGTCTTGCGGCGCGAAGGCTATGAGGTAGAACACGCCCCCGCTGGACGACCCATCAACAAGTAACCTTCCTGTGCTTCTATCCTGGTTGGGGAGCAGTTAGGGAGACCAAGACCCCCATGAGGCTGCCTGGGCACCGAGGTGGGCTGTCCCCTGGGGCTCCAGAGGCCTCCAGCAAGGCTCTTATCACCTTTCTCATCTGGTGGCTAAATGGATGCTTAGCACCCAGCTCAGCTGGCATCCTGTTATGGCTGGGGCTCTGTCAGACATGGGTTGGCTGCAGGCACTTTGGGCAACAAAAGATTGTGGACTTTTCCTCACAGTCTTGGGGCAGAGAAGGAGAAGGGAAGACTGCTCCACAGTCCTGGGAGCCCCAGGAGGGGTGGTTTGGCTTAATGCTCAGTGCCCTTCCAGTGGGCATTTGGGAGGTTTCAGGGAGGCAGATGGTGGAATCAGTCATAACGTCAGGTCACAGGGGCTAGAGGCGCAGGACATCCCTATGAAACCCATCTTGGGGGCAGGAGCCAAGCCCCTTCTTTTTCCCTGAGCTCTCCCCACCCCCAGGTCCATTTATTTCTAATTTTGATGGCCCTGCGGATACTTCTTTCCCCTTCCGTACTAGTCTGCTTGGACTGCCATCCCAGAATGCCACAGACTGGGCACTTGAACAACAAAAATGTATTTACTTCCAGTTTTGGAGGCCAGAAGTCCAAAATCCAGGTGTTGGTAGGTTCGGTTTCCCCTGAGGTCTCTCTGGCTTGCAGATGGTACCCTCTGCACACATAATCCCAGCGTCTCTCTCTGTTTAATTTCCTCTTCTTACAAGGACACCAGTCAGACGATCCCAGCCCACCCTAACAGCTTCATTTTAACTTAATCACCTCTTTCAAGGCCCTGCCTATGAATACAGTCACATTCTGAGAAACTGGCTGTCAAGGCTTCGAGGTAGGAATTCACCCCAGAACACACACCATTCCTCGCCCACTCCTTCCAGATTGTGGTCACCAGCGCCCCCTCCTGGCAGAGCTCTCAGCGGTGCTGAGGAGAATGTGGGGGCGGGGGTGGCCCTCTACTGAGGGGGTAGAGAGGGGGTCAGAGGTGGTGCCTGCTCATGGCTGCCCTCTCTCTCTTCAGAATCTCCCTTCAACTCATGTTTCAGGCCAGGGCCTCTTGCTAGCTCCTCACTCCAAAGGGTCCTACCTCGCAGTCCAGTATCCCCTCAGGGGGTGGGCCAGAATTCTGCCAGTCTCCTTCAGTACAGCCTGGGCTGGTCTCCTCCCCACCCCCCGCCACTTCATACCTACGCTCAGTGCGTCGGTAATAACCGTTCTGCACTAGCACTCCTACTCTGCAAAAGCCCTCACCTGAGACTCCTCATTTCTCACCTTCATCACACCTCAGGCCTCCTTTCTCGGGTTCCCTCCTCTCCTTTCCCGTGGCCCTCACCCTCTGATCCATTCTTTCCTTTCTTTGGGACTAATCTTACAAGTATCCCTTCCTCAGAAACCTTCAGTTGTTTCTCCCTGTTCTTTTCCAATGTCCAATTTCTGCGCGCTAATGTGTTGGCTCCCAGACCCTACCGTTTTTCCAGCACAGGTAGGCTTCTTGCATGGGAAAACCTCCCATCCAGGCTGCTGCCTGTCCACCTCCCCCTGACAGGGAATACCCTGCCCCTCCTTCAGCCAGCTCTGCTGATGGCCCAAGTGTGGCTCTTTCTCTCCCTCCTCTCCTCCTTCAGCCCTGGATGGAGAACCCAGCCCTTAGTGGTTCTCTGCTTGGTTTGGGGGGGACTGGGTCTTTCCTCACCCACTGGCTGTGTGCTCCTGGATAGCAGGGTGGGCTGGGCCCCCTGGTCCCTTCTCAGCTCCCTGCCCCACTGCGGGGCTGACTCGGCTGGTGTTTGGGACCCAGTGCTTGTGGGTGCTGAAGAGGACCCTGCCGTGCGTGTGTGTGTATGTGTGTATATGTACATGGGTGTGCATGTACGTGTGTGCATGTGTATGTACGTATGTGTACTTCCTACTTCTGTTTCTAACCCTGAAACCTGCCTCTGGGAGGAAGTAAGGTCAGGAACCATGATTTTGAAAATCTCTCCGTGATTCTGATGCACAGCGAGGGCTGAGAAGCATGCTGACATCCAGCCTGACTGCTCACATTTCCAGGGGAGGAAAGAACATTTACTGATAGAATGTCAGGTGTCAGCCAAGTTCACAGGGACTCTCAGTTAATCCTCAAAGCGAGCCTGTGAGGCAGATGTTTCTTCTCCTTTCCTGACAGACAAACAGATCACACAGGTCATCAGTGCCATACGGCTCAGACTGCCCCACCTGCGTGTCCCTTCTCTTTCTGCCCTTTCTTCTTCTATGTTTTACTTCCCAGATCCCTTGTCTTTGCTCATGCAGTTTCCTCTGCCAGAGGGTCAGTCGTCATCCCCGCCCCTAATTCTGTCAGAATCTGTGAGGTCCAGTGCAAATGCCCCATCTTCTTCTCTGCTCCAGCCAGGACCCACCCCATGCAGGAATTCCCAAGGGGTTTGGTGTGTGCATCTGTGGTAGCTGTCCTGGCATCTGACACACACTATGTGCTCCATTTGGGTAAATGTCTATGACTTTTCAGTGGTGAGCAGTGCTCCCAGGGGAGGCCACAAGGGAGCAGGAAGTCTGGAAAGCTGCTTCTGTTCAGGAAGAGGAGGGGGTGAGGGGATAAGGGCGTAGAGCTGGGGGGAGGGTGGGGGGAAGTGTCCACAGTGTATGTATTGGCGAGGGCCAGTGCAGTGGCTGTGGATGCAGCCACTTCCTTCCTACTCTCCTTAGCAGCCAGCTGATAACCCTTGATGGATGATTCTGATCATATGGAACTTGGATCTGGGACAGGCTCTGTGAGTGGGGGGGCAGGAGGCCTTCCAACTGGTGACCTAGCTTACTCCAACCCTGCCAGCCCCTTACAGAAAAGGGCTGTATTTTGGAGTAAGGGGAGGGCAACTGGCAGCCACTCCCCTCCACTGTCACCTGAAATACACAGCTGGAACACACAGGAAATGCCCCTGGCAGGCTCCTGCTGGATGGATCCCAAGGATTTAGCCAGTCCCCCACACCCACACCTCTTCCAGGATAATGGATGCTGTAGGGTTTTTGTTTGTTTTTGTTTTTGTTTTTGCTGCCACAACAAACTACTATAAACTTCAAGCAAAAGATTATTTTACAGTTCTGTAGATCAGAAGTCTGACATGTCTCATTGGGTTGACATGATGTTAGTGGCGCTGCATTCCCTTCTGGAGCCTCTAGGGGAGAATCTGTTTACTTGCCTTGTCCAGTTTACGGAGATTGCTCACATTTCTTGGTTTGTGACCTCTTTCCCCATGTTCAAAGCCAGTGACACTGCATCTTGCTGACCATTCTTCTGTACTTACATCTCCCACGGGCCACAAAAAAGTTCTTTAGCTTTAAGGGTGCAGGTGATTAGATTGGGCCCGCCCAGATAGCCTGGGGAAATCTCCTGTCTCATAGTCCTATGTCACACCCAGAAAAGCCCTTTTACTGGGAAAGGTAAAATGTATTCATAGATTCTGGGGATCAAGATGTGGACAGTCTCTGGAGGTCATTATTCTGCCTACCACAAATCTAATGAGGATCTGGTGAATGTTCCTTAGGCTACACAGGGGTGCGCTGGAGGCTTCTGGCCACGCTTGCTGGCACACATCCAGTGTCACCCATCCCCACACAGAGGGACTGGGGGGAAGGGGCATGCACATGGAATGCGGACCGTGAGCTCAGCCCTTTGTGAAGTGCCTGAGTCATTTCAGTCTTCACAGCAGCCAGGTGAGATAGCTCTGCTTCACAGAAACAGCAAAGGCCCAGAAAGGCTAATTACCTTGCCCTGGTTTCCAAGCCTGGGCTCTTTCCTGGATACCACATGTCCTCCTGTGGGTGTGTGCCCAGGAGAGGGGCCACTGCCATCCAGTGTTTCTTTCTTGGAGACTTCCATGGAGTGAGTAGATTATATGAAATTCAGGCAAGGGACAAACAGTTTCTCAGCACATGAGTCCTCTACTGTGGCCAAAATGACCATGGGCCTAGGCTTCATACGTAACTAGAGGTTTTGCTAAACTTTGGGAATTCAGATGGACCAAAGCATAGTAACCTATAACTTCAAGCTCTGATGGGGTACTTAAACTAGCCCAGAAGCTCTGGGATGGATTGGGCTGTGTTTAGCCCCTGGGATTTTCTGTTCCTGGCAGAGCAGCAGCCACCCCCTACTGTCCCAAGGACCCTTAAGCCTATGCCTGAAACCTTGTGAGCATTTGTCTGTAGGCTCTCTCTCAGGAGATTATAGCGACACTATGCTATACTCTCCATATTTTCTATAGTGAAATAGATTAGCTTTATAAACCAAAAAAAAAAAAATCTTAATGATGAATGTTATTTGAAAATGACACTGAATCCTTGTTGGGACCTAGGGTAAGGAGGTTTATTTTCCTGATCCTTAGTTTCCTCAAATTGTAAAGTGGGTGTTATGATTCCCCAGGACATCTCAGCTGTGAAATACGAGAAAGAGAAAAATCAGGAGAAGTAAAATCAATTTCTTTTGGATTAATCTACCCCCCCCCCAACCCCGCCACGTGCAGGGGTAATTAACTTGGTTCTCAAGCCCTGGCCTTGGCTACCTGCAGTAACTGGACTAAGGTCTTCTTGTGTCTGTTGTGATGTGATTTGAACAGAACTGAAGCTGTGATTTGTCCCACTGTGAGGATCCACCGCTTGAAGGTGTAAGAGCTGAGCCTTCATGAATTTGAGTCCATGTTCTGTGCTAAGTAAAAGCAACAGACTTTTTTTTTGAGTGCCTACTGTGCACCAGGGCCTGTTTGGGTTATATGGAGGTCAAGGATGACATAGACATAATCTCTGCTGGGGTAGAGGGCCTTGGCATGGGGTTTGCCTGACCATCTACTCCTAAATCCTCTAGGAGGCCACCAGAATCTTGGAGAGAGAGAGGCGGGGCAGTTTTCCTCTCTAGACTCCAGTTTCTTGGCGTAATGAAGAGGTTCATATAAGTGGTGTCACACTTACGTGTCAGGCATTGTGCTGGGCTCCAGAGACAGTGATGAATCTGGCAGGTCCTGTCCTCCAGGGGTCTTGTAGCTGTCACTATATGTTGCTGGGATTCCCAGCCTCAAGTTCAGAATAGGGGCCTTTTTTCTTTGCCATTTGAGGATTTCCCTTCTTTTACCTTTTTTGCCCACCCTGAGTCTTTCCCTTTTTCATTTCTTTGTCTCTTATACCTCCTCCCCTCCTCACACAGGGCCATGAATATTAATTGACATCTCAGTTCTGTCAGGTTGTGGGTCAGAATTGAGCCCTGCTTCTGGCTAGTGGGCAGTTCATCAAGGCAGGGCAGAACGACCGAGTTCTTACATATGCTGGTCTGCTACACCCACACTGTTGGAGGATGCACTTGGCACATCCACGGCTCCCTTTTCTCAGGTGGATGGGAGCCTCAGGGCCCTCAGTGCCTCCATCAGGAGACAATGGGATTGACTTCTAGTAGCTGGGATTCTTCTCTTACTGACCCTTCTCAACCCCAACTAAGCCCTTGACAAAAGTCCTGTTGTGGGAAGAAAATTGGTCCTTCTAACAGCTTATTTCCCCACGAGAAGAGATTCTTGGGGTGGGGTGGGGGGGACTACAGTCACCTTTAGGGGAAGACTAGAAGCAAGTTTGAGTTTCTAATCAATTGTGAAACACGTGTTCTCTTTGAGAAGGATGGCTGGGGTAAGGTGGTCAGATGCCCGTGCTGTAGCAGTCATTCAGGTGGGAATGGGGCTGCTACAGACTCATTCTGAGTAAAGCCCTTAGGAGGGTAAAAGAGGGATTAACATGATTAAGGGCCACTTCAACTGTCCTAGGTAAATGGCATTTAAACATTCTTCATGTTGCTTTCAACGCTGTAATCTTCAGTGACTTTTTAGACAGTGCGACCCATTGTTAGGGAAGGGGAGTAATTATACACAATTTAAAAGAAATCTTCTGTTTCCTCCCCAGCTGGGGGATTTGGAACGACTATGGTGACAGTATGGAAGGGAGAAATTAAGGCGTCAAAGTGATCAGTTCTGGAGGTGGCTTAGAGAACCCTCCCTAGCCAGCTTGAACTTTCACATTATCTCTCCCTTTTGAGGCCCTGAGGGCGGGGAGGACGCCATGCTGTGCGACTGTCCTTCAGATCCATCTTCCCTCCACCCCTGTTCACAGAGAGAAGAGTCAGACTCCGCCGTCGGGGCCGCCGTCGGGGCCCACTTTCTCGGCCATCTTTGCTCCGGAAGTGCCTGCTGTGGACATGCGAGCTCCGGAAGCTGCGTTTGCGGCCCACTCGCTGTTTCTGCCTCACGTGTCCCAGTCCGGAAGTGCCGACCTGGATGGTTCCCCGCCTGGAAGTGCCGACCTTGGTGGTGGGGCGGAGCGGAAGTATCGGAAGAAGTGGAGGCGGCCACGCCCACACCGAAGGCAGCGGCTTAGGCAGTTCAGCGATCTGTGGGTTCGACTGGAGGAGCGGTGAGATGGTGGTTTGGGTTGGGCCGGGCTGGGCTGGCCCATTCCGGGGATCCATCTGCCCCACTGGGAGTGTGGGTGGGGAGCAGGCTGGGAATGCCCACCACACTGCTTAAGAGTGAGGGGTCTTCAAGGCTCTGGTGGGGATAAGTGCCCCACTCATGGACCAGCCTTTCCTGTTCCTCACAGTCTTAGGCACTGGTCTTCTGGTCACTGTGATACAGATGAATCCAGATTAAAGGTAGTTGCTTCAAGCCGGAATAACGGCAACATGTTTATCTTTGTTAAAGGATGGCGGGGTGGGGGAGCTGTGTGCATGAGTGTGTTGGTTTGCCAGCCCTTTCTCCACTGCAGATCAGGGATTTCATAGTTTTGCAGAGTTGGAAGCATCCTTGTAAGAATGGGCTTGTTCAGCCCCCACGTTTGACAGGGAGAATGTACTCTCAGAGATGCTTAGGGGGTAGATCAGAGGGGGGCAGAGGAGTCAAAGGCGATGATTCAGCCTGGTCTGAAGACTTATTCCAGGGCATAAGACCTGGAAGTTTCTGGAAGAACTACATCAGAGAGGCCTGGGATCCAGGATCCAGTTCAACAGAATGTATTGAGTTCCTTCTATGTGCCTGCTTTTGTGTTGGAGGCTGTGGCTTTGGAGTAAACCAGGCATTAGCCGTCTGCCTTCACGGAGTTCACATTCTGGGGAGGAAGCCATATCTTGAGTTGTCCTTCCTGCAAAGGAAGTATAGGGTGCTGTGGGAATGTGCTTTTGTGTGTGTTGGAGGGTTGTGTGTGTATATAGGGTTGGGCACCAGACAAGACTTCATGGAGTAAAGGAACCTTTCGGGTGATACTGAGTAGAAGCCTGACAAAGTGAAGTCCAACGAACAGAACTTTTGAGTCTGGATCAGGAGATTCAGGGATCTGGTAGATCTGCATAGATGCTTAGTAATGTTGACTGGGTAGCAACTAAACAGGGAGGAGAAGGAGTGCCAAGCAAAGGGAACAACTTGAAGGCCTGGAGAAAGTGAGCATGTTGAAGAAACCAAGATGAGGTAATTATGGCTGGAGCCTGGGAAGTCAAGAGCAGTGGGGTGGGTCCAGACAGGAAGTGGGGTGGAGTGACTGAGAGTCTTATGCCTGCTGGAATGAGGAGTCACGGAAGGCGGGAAGCAGGCATCCAATGTGCTGTGGAATTGGCAGCTTCTTTGTTTTTGTTTTTTGTTTTTTTAATTTTAAAAAAGATTTTATTTACCTATTTGAGAGAGAGAGTGAGTGGGAGAGGGAGAGAGAATCTGAAACAGATTTCACGCTGAGTGGGAAGCCTGACTCAGGGCTTGATCCCGTGACTGTGAGAGCATGACTTGAGCCCAAACCAACAGTCAGATGCTCAACTGACTGAGCCACCCAGGCGGCCCTGGGATTCGCATTTTTATTTTTTCACTTTTTAAAGATTTTATTTATTTATTTGACAGAGAAAGAGAGCATAAGCAGGCAGAGGGAGAGGGAGAAGAAGGCTCCCTGGTGAGCAGGGAGCCAGATGCGGGTCTCAATCCCAGGACCCTGAGATCATGACCTGAGCTGAAGACAGTCGCTTAACCCTCTGAGCCACCCAAGTGCCCTAATTGGCATTTTTAAATGGAGGGAAGCTGGGTGCCAAATGGGACCTGGAGAACAGGGACAAATCCTGTTGTATCCATGTTTCACAGTACCTGACAGATGACAGCCGTACAACCATTCTTCCTTGGTGGAGGAAGAAATCGACCTGTTCAGTACTTTTTCATTCTGGGCCATTTCCTTTTAAGGTGGCCCGGAGTTGGGCACTTTACACCTGAGCTGAGCTGAAAGGTCCAGCTGGGCCTGAGACCATGGTCCCCTCGGCTAATACTGCCTTGACTTGGGATGTCTGCATGGTGTACACACCGGACTGAGCCGGGGGGGGGGGGGGAGAGCCAGATCCCAGGGAGAACACCTCGTGGCTTGGATGTGCCTCTCTGTGTGGTCAGTGAGGAGGGTCCCTGCCTGAGATCGCCCAAAGGCTAATGATAAGCAAGTCTGAGTTGGGCCTTCTTGCACCTAGAGTGTTGATAATCTCTGAACCAAGAACCATATCACTGGGGGACATGTGCTGGTCTTAGCACTTGTATTAGCTGGGTTTGTTGTAACAGTGATATTAAGGGACAAAGACACAGGAAGCCCATTAACATACTAAATCCATTCCCATCTATCTTTAAAAAAGGGAGATGAAAAGAAGCTGTGTGGGCCTTTGGGGGCCTTAGAGTAGCCAGTGGCTCCTGCTGTGCTCTGAGACTCTTGTTTTTTTTTCTTTTTCTCCCAGTGTCATGGTCCCACAGCTCCAGGTCCCCATTCTGGATAGGTCTGTTTCTGCCGAGCTGCAGCTCCTTCACCGTGGGCATTCCCACCACAGCCAGATGGTGGCCAGCAGTGCTTGCCTGTCTCTCTGGACTCCTGTGTTCTGGGTGCTGGCTCTGGCTTTCCAAACTGTAATGACTGGAGGAGCCAGGCCAAGCCCCTGACTCCGTGGACTTGAAGGATGCCCATTCTTGTACTGCACACTCTGGTCTGGCCTTGATAGGCCCAACCCAGGAAAAGAGAGTAAAACGCAGTGTTGGTTCTTCTCTGTCCCAGAATTGACTTTGGGTTATCCAGCAGTGCTTGGGGTAGGTGTACAGTTTTGTAACATAATGAGTTGTATGGAGATAATTATAAGTGTATTATATGAAAATAATTAAATACATTTTCTGTGTAGACTTTTTCCTACAACGTGTATATACTATGGAAACAACTCTTGCTCACACCCTCTGGATACTCTCACTGCTTCACTTCTGGGCTCTGCTCCTGGCCTCCTGCCACTTTGGATCCTGACCCTGTTCTCCTTCCTGCTGCTCCTTTTCCCACTCACTGCGGGTTCTGGATTCTGGGGAGTCAGTAGGCCGCAGGACCTTTGTTTACTCCTATTTAAGGTCCGTGATTAGGGTGCTTCCTGCACTCTGGCAAGCGCTTTAATTACGTATAATGGGTCTCACTGGCATGCTGAAGCCTGGGTGAATGGGTGGGCTTCGTCAAAGGGGCTGTGCAAGAAAGTGGTTTCCAAACACTCCTTCTTCCTGTCTTCTTATTTATTATTTATATGTCTGTGTCTTATGGGCAATCTATAGAAAATGAATAAGAGTAGAATTGTCTTGGTTGAATCTGAAATGGGAACTTTTTTTCCTACCCTCTTCTCCCCCCCATCCCCTGCGCCCCTTCCTGCCCCATGGCAAGGTTTCCTTAGGGCCTTCAAGCAGCTCACAGAAACCCAGAGGGGCTGCCCAGGACTTGGATGGGGCCAACAAGAAACAGATGTGTTTGTTCCTAACGTGGTTTGGGGAAAGCCTGATTGCCTGGGCTTGCGGTTCTGTGATCTTCTCTTCCTAGACTTTGTTGTATTCTCAGTCGTTTCCAGGGCCCAGAAGATTCTGGGGTCTACTTAAAGAGTGGTATGGCGGGACTCAGGATGCTGTCCTCCACCTTTGCCCCATTCTGCACAATGCACCCTTTATTGTAGGGGTAGGAGAGTTCGACGTTCCCGGATTCCCTTGCTACTATGTTTGAGATTCTCCTAATGAGCTAGATTTACGTGCCTTGGAAGGTGGAAGGGCTCAGAAGACCTTTTGCTTCGGGAGTGGTAGCAGATACGTGGAGGCTCCAGGAGGCACGCGTTTGTGCAGTGGCGTGGCACCGCATTTCCTCGTCCAGTGAGTCGCCTGCTCCATGAGTGTGGTACAGCTGTGAGGTCGGCAGTTTCCCACAGCTCTCTGACCTTGGATTACAGCTGCTGTGGTGCTCGATGTCCACCTCTGACTTCTGCTACAGCCATTCCCATGGCTTAGTAAGCACCTTTTCCTGTTTGGAACACCAGGAGTAGCCTCGGATTCCTGCTCTGAACTCTAAGGTAATAGAAGTGCTTTCTGCTTCTCTGGGACTTGAGTCTGTTTTTTTTAACTTTGATAGGAATGGGGATGAAGGCGGAAGTAAAATGGGAAGGCAGGATTACTGGGCGTGATCCAATTCTTGCAAATTTCTGTTACAGCGGTGATGGAGCTTTATCCATCCTAGCAGGGTGATCCCCAGTTTCTTGGCTCGTGTTATGGCTCAGGAGGCAAACAGACCCTTGTTGGCAGGGCTGACACAAGATGGTTTGCCACAGTGACTGCCCCATCTTAGTCCTGCCCCAACAACCTCTGCTCTTGGTGAGGAGGCGGGCTCAGACGATCCCGGCTGGGACTTGGCTGCTTTTCACGCAGGCTCATCTAAAGTGGAAGGAGAAGCTCTGTACTTGGGCAGGACCAACCTGCACTTCGTGAAGCAGAGCAGCTTCTTCTGAGGATTGTAGTATAGCCCCGTAGGGTGGGGGAACAGGCATCTTGGGGTCAAGATCTTGTTATGCAGCTCATTTACTCATTAGCTTCCCCTGTGTTGGGCTCTGAGCCTTAATTATTTCCCAGAAATGGAAGCACCTGGGACCATGTGATTGCAGTGGACACCAGGCCTTTTGTATTAGCGTGAGGAGGAAGGAAGCCCATGTGGATACGGCACGGCTGAGCTCTGACTCGCCCAAGCTACTGATGGGAAGCTGCCTGACTCACCTAGGGGAGGGGGAGCAGGTTTAAGAGGTGAGTGCTGAACCCACTGCTTTCACATCAGAGCTTGAATTACTAACAGAAACACTCAAAGTTTATTTTAGGTTAGAAGAGAAAAACCACACTTACTACCCTCTTAAGTCAGATCCAAAGTAAAGCTGTTTTGCTCACATATAAGTTCTGCAGACCTTTGTCCCCCATCAGGAAAGATTTCTGGCCTGGTTCTTTTTTAGCAGGAGGTGGCAACTTTTCACTCATTTAGCTGGCAGAGCAAAGCTGAGCCCTTGGCAATCCAGTAATCTTTGGACCGCTTCGAAGGTAAGAGGACAGTAACCACAAAGTTTGTTGAGTGACCTAGTTAAGGATACAAGGACAAAAGGTTTGTTAAAGAATAACCCCTTGATACAGAGAACATTGTATCAAGACAGCTGGTTTCAGGCCTGACTCAGTCTGTAAAGATAATGGGCAGCTAGTCCTCTACAGATTTTCGTTTTATGCTCTGTAAGATGAATATGTTAGGACATGATCCTTTAGGCCTTGTCCAGCTCTGACTTTGTATAATGTTGTAAAGGATGTTTCAAATTCTCTGCAGTCTGACTGAGGGAACACTGGACTATGATTCAGCCCTGAGTTTTTAGCGGGACTTGGGATGCAGTTGGTAGGTTGGGCATCTGTTCATTTGTCCATCTATCTGTCCATCCATGCATGCTTTGTTTCACCCTGCAATTGGGCACCAGGGTTCCTGAAATGACTAAGCACAATTGTAGATATCTGGTCCTCAGCTATGGGGCATCTGAAGTAAGAGGGCACTTTTGCACCAGGACCAGTGTGAGAAGTAGAGCGTTCTGCCCTCAAGATGGCACTGCATTCATGGCAAACCCCATCTGTGTGCAAGTTGGAGAAGGTGGTGCTGTCTCCTGCAGAGAATGCCTACGTCTCCCCTTACTTTTTTTTTTTTAAGATTTTATTTATTTATTTGACAGACAAGAGATCACAAGTAGGCAGAGAGGCAGGCAGAGAGAGAGAGGAGGAAGCAGGCTTCCTGCGGAGCAGAGAGCCCGATGCGGGGCTCGATCCCAGGACTCTGGGATCATGACCTGAGCCGAAGGCAGAGGCTCTAACTCACGGAGCCACCTAGGTGCCCTGCCTTTCCTTACTTTTGTATGCCATGCCCTGTATGGTGCCTGGGCAGTGCTTGAGAGACATTTTACAGTACAGATGCACCCCCCCCACCTGTACACATACACACATATACCTAGACACACACATACACATATTTATATATATATATTTAACTGTTAGTTTGATTCAGGATACGAATGAGGTCCATGCCTTGCAGTAGTAATGGGTTTTTATTTGATTTGATTTGAGAGCATGTGAGTGGGGGTGGAGTGAGGGAGAGAGAGAATCCCAAGCAGGCTCCACAGCCAGCAAGGAGCCTGATGTGGGGCTTGATCCCACAACCCTGAGATCACAACCTCAGCCCGAATCAAGAGTCAGATGCCCAATCTACTGAGCCATCCAGGTGCCCCAGTGATATGTCTCTTAAATCTCTTTCAGTTGGTAGGTTTCCCCCTCTGTTCCTTTTGCCATCCCATTATAATTGTTGAAACAACCAGACTGTCCTGTAAAGTTTCCTACAGTCTGGATTTTTGCTGACAGCATCCTCTGGTGATTTTAAATGTGTTCCTCTATCCCTGTAAAGGGGTGGTTAGACCTAGGGCATGATCACATTCAGGTTTGAGTTTTTTGGGGCAAGAATACTTGAATAGGTTGTGTGTACTTCCATCAGAAAGCACCTTATGGGTGCGCCTGGATGGCTCAGTGGGTTAAAGCCTCTGCCTTCGGCTCAGGTCATGATCTCAAGGTCCTGGTATCGAGCCCCGCATTGGGCTCTCTGCTCAGCAGGGAGCCTGCTTCTTCCCTCTCTCTCTGCCTGCCTCTCTGCCTACTTGTGATATCTCTATCAAATAAATAAATAAAATATTTTAAAAAAAGAAAAAAGAAAGCACCCTATGTCTGATTGTCTTTCTTTGTTGGGATATTAGCTGTTGATAATTATTACTTAGAGCCATTATTTCATTAGGGTTAATAATTTTTATTTATAGTTATGCCCCCCCTTTTAAATTTTATTAACACATAGTGTATTATTTGCTTCAGGGGTACAGGTCTGTGAATCCTCGGTCTTACACAATTCACAGCACTCATCATAGCACATACCCTCCCCAGTGTCCATGACCTAGCCACCCTATCTCTCCCCCCACAACCCCCCAGCAACCCTCAGTTTCTTTCCTGAGATTAAGAGTCTCTCATGGTTGTCTCTCTCCCTGGTCCCATCTTGTTTCATTTTTCTCCACTCCCTCCCCCGCACAACGAATTCCCACCCTGCCTCTTAAATTCCTCATATCAGAGAGATCATATAATTGTCTTTCTCTGATTGACTTATTTTGCTCAGCATAATACTCTTGAGTTCCATCCACATTGTGGCAAATGGCAAGATTTTGTTTTTTTGATGGCTGCATAGCATTCCACTGTATATATATACACCACATCTTCCTTATCCATTCATCTGTTAATGGACATTTAGGTTCTTTCCACAGTTTGGCCATTGTTGACACTGCTATTATAAACATTCAGGTGAACGTGCCCCTCTGGATCCCTACATTTGTATCTTTAGGGTAAATACCCAGTAGTGTGATTGCTGGGTTGTAGGATAGCTCTACTTTCAACTTTTTGAGGAACCTCCATACTGTTTTCCAGAGTAGCTGCACCAGCTTGCATTCCCAGCAACGGTGTAGGAGGGTACCCCTTTGCATCCTTGCCAACATCTGTCCTTTCCTGACGGTTAATTTTAGCCATTCTGACTGGTGTGAGGTGGTATCTCACTGTGGTTTTGATTTGTATTTCCCTGATGCTCAGTGATGTGGAATACTTTTTCACGTGTCTGTTTACCATTTGGATGTCTTCTTTGCAGAAATGTTTGTTCATCTCTTCTGCTCATTTCTTGATTGGATTCTTTGTTCTTTAGGTGTTGAGTCTGAGAAACTCTTATAGATTTTGGATAACTAGCCCTTTATTTGATATGTCATTTGCAAATATCTTCTCCCATTCTATCAGTTATCTTTTGGTTTTTTGGACTGTTTCCTTTGCTGTGCAAAAGCTTTTGATCTTCATGAAGTCCCTATAGTTCATGTATGCCCTGGCTTCCCTTGCCTTTGGTGATGTTTCTAGGAAGAAGTTGCTGCGCCTGAGGTCAAAGAGGTTGCTGTCTGTGTTCTCCTCAAGGATTTTGATGGGTTCCTCTCTCACATAGAGGTCTTTCATCCCTTTTGAGTCTATTTTTGTGTGTGGTGTAAGGAAATGGTACATTTTTATTCTTCTGCATGTGGCAGCCCAATTTTCTCAACTTACTTGTTGAAGAGACTGTCTTTTCCCTGGACATTCTTTCCTGTTTTGTGGAAGATTAATTGACCATAGAGCTGAGGGTCCATTTCTGGGCTCTCTATTCTGTTCCGTGGATCTGTGTGTCTGTTTTTGTGCCAGTACCATACTGTCTTGATGATGACAGCTTTGTAATAGCGTTTGAAGTCTGGAATTGTGATGCCACCAACTTTTGTTTTCTTTTTCAGCATTCCTCTGGTTATTCGAGGTCTTTTCTGGTGCCATATAAATTTTAGGGTTATTTGTTCCATTTCTTTGAAAAATGATTATGGTATTTTGATAAGGATTGCATTAAATGTGTAGATTGCTTTATGTAGCATAGACATTTTCACAATATTTGTTCTTCCAATCCACGAGCATGGAACGTTTTTCCATTTCTTTGTGTCTTCCTCAATTTCTTTCATGAGTACTTTCTAGTTTTCTGAGTACAGATTCTTTGCCTCTTTGGTTAGGTTTATTCCTAGGTATCTTATGGTTTTGGGTGCAGTTGTAAATGGGATTGACTCCTTAATTTCTCTTTCTTCTGCTTTGCTGTTGACATATAGAAAGGCAACTGATTTCTGTGCATTGATTTTATATCCTGACACTTTACTGAATTCCTGTATGAAGTTCTAGCAGTTTTGGAGTGGAATCTTTTGGGTTTTCCACATAAAGTATCATATCTGCAAAGAGTGAGAGTTTGACTTCTTCTTTACTGACTTGGATGCCTTTTATTTCTTTTTGTTTTCTGATAGCTGAGGCTAGGACTTCTAGTACTATGTTGAATAGTAGTGGTGATAGTGGACAGTCCTACCATGTTCCTGACCTTAGGGAAAAAGCTCTTAGTTTTTCCCTATTGAGAATGATATTCACTGTGGGTTTTTCATAGATGACTTTGATGATATTGAGGTATGTACCCTCTGTCCCTACACTGTGAAGAGTTTTGATCATGTTTGAGTTTGATCTTTGATCAAGAAAGGATACTATACTTTGTCAAATGCTTTTTCAACATCTATTGAGAGTATCATGTGGTTTTTGTCCTTTCTTTTATTAATGTATTGTATCACATTGATTGATTTGTGGATGTTGAACCAGCCTTGCAGCCCAGGAATAAATCCCACTTGGTTGTGGTGAATAATCCTTTTAATGTACTGTTGGATCCTATTGGCTAGTATTTTGTTGAGAATTTTTGCATCCATGTACATCAGGGATATTGGTCTGTAATTCTCCTTTTTAAAGATTTTATTTATTTGTTTATTTGTCAGAGAGAGAAAGAGTACACAAGCAGGCAGAGGCGAGAGAGACGCAGGCTCCCTGCCGAGCAAGGAACCCAATACTGGACTCAATCCCAGGACACTGGGATCATGACCTGAGCCGACGCCAGCGGCTTAACCAACTGAGCCACCCAGGTGTCCCTGTAATTCTCCTTTTTGATGGGGTCTTTGGTTTTGGGATCAAGGTAATGCTAGGTTCATAAAATGAGTTTGGAACTTTTCCCTCCATTTCTGTTTTTTGGAACAGTTTCAGGAGAATAGGTGTTAGTTCTTCTTTAAATGTTTGGTAGAATTCCCCTGGGAAGCTGTCTAGCCCTGGGTTCTTGTTTGCTGGGAGATTTTTGATGACTGCTTCAGTCTCCTTACTGGTTATGGGTCTGTTCAGGTTTTCTATTTCTTCCTGGTTCAGTTTTGGTAGTTTATATGTCTCTAGGAATGCATCCGTTTCTTCCAGATTGTGAAATTTGTTGGTGTATAGTTGCTCATAATATGTTCTTATAATTTCTTTGGCATTGGCTGTGATCTCTCCTCTTTCATTCATGATTTTATTAATTTGGGTCCTTTCTCTTCTTTTTGGTAAGTCTGGCCAGGGGTTTATCAATCTTATTAATTCTTTTGAAGAACCAGCTCCTAGTTTCATTGATTTGTTCTACTGTTCTTTTGGTTTCTATTTTATTGATTTCTGCTCTGATCATTATTATTTCTCTTCTCCTGCTGGGTTTAGGATTTCTTTGCTGTTCTTTGTCCAGCTCCTTTAGGTGTCAGGTTAGGTTTCTTGTTTCTTGAGAAAGGCTTGTATTGCTGTATACTTTCTTCTCAGGACTGCCTTTGCTGTGTCCCAAAGATTTTTGAAGAGTTGTGTTTTCATTTTTATTTGTTTCCCTGGTTTTTAAAAATCCCTCTTTAATTTCCTGGTTGACCAATTCATTCTTTAGTATAATGCTCTTCAGCCTCCATTTATTTGAGTTCTTTCCACCTTTCCTTTGTGGTTGAGTTCTAGTTTCAAAGCATTGTGGTTTGAAAATATGCAGGAAATGATCCTGATCTTTTTGTACAGGTTGAGACTTGATTTGTGACCCAGGATGTGAACTATTCTGGAGGATGTTCTATGTGCACTAGAGAAGAATGTGTATTCTGTTCCTTTGGGATGGAATGTTCTAAATATATCTGTAATGTCCCTCTGGTCCAGTGTGTCATTTAAAGCCTTTATTTCTTGTTGCTCTTTTGCTTAGATGATCTGTCCATTTCAATAAGGGGGGGTGTTAAAGTTCCTTACTATTATTGTATTATTGTAGATGTGTTTCTTTGATTTTGGTATTAATTGGTTTACATAATTGGCTGCTCCCATGTTAGGGGCATTGATATTTAAAATTGTTTGATCTTCTTGTTGGACAGACCCTTTAAGTATGATATAGAGTCCTTCCTCATTTCTTATTATACTTTTTGGCTTAAAATCTAATTTATCTGATATAAGGATTGCCACCTCAGCTTTCTTTTGATGTCCTTTGGCATGGTAAATTGTTTTTCACCTCCTCACTTTACATCTGGAGGTGTCTTTGGGTCTAAAATGAGTTTCTTGCATACAGCATATGCATGGGTCTTTTTTTTTTTTTTTTTTTTAAATCCATTCTGAATCCCTTTGTCTTTTGATTGGGGCATTTAGCTCATGTACATTCAGGGTAACTAAAGAAAGATATGAATTTAGTGCCTTTGTAATGCCTGTAAGGTGACTGTTACTGCATATTGTTTCTGTTCTTTTCTGATCTGTTACTTTTAGGCTCTATCTTTGCTTAGATGACCCTTTCAGTATTTCCTGTAAGACTGGTTTGGTGTTTGCAAATTCTTTCCGTTTTTGTTTGTCCTGGAAGGTTTTTATCTCTCCTTCTATTTTCAATGACAGGCTAGCTGGATATGGTATTCTTGGCTGCATATTTTTCCCATTTAGTGCTCTGACTAGATCATGCCAGTCCTTTCTGGCCTTCCAGTTCTCTGTGGATAGGTCTGCTGCCAATCTAATATTTCTACCATTGTATGTTACAGACCTCTTGTCCCAAGCTGCTTTCAAGATCTTCTCTTTGTCACTGAGACTTGTACGTTTTACTATTAGATGACGGGGTGTGGATCTATTTTTATTGATTTTGAGGGGGGTTTCTCTGTGCCTCCTGGATTTTGATGCTTGTTCCCTTTGCTAAATTAGGGAAATTCTCTGCTTTCATTTGCTCCAATATACCTTCTGCTCCTTTCTTCTTCTTTTGGCATCCCAATTCTTCTTCTTCTTCTTTTTTTTTAAATGACACCAAATTGTACATTTTTTTTTTATTGAGAAAATTTTTTGAAAGATTTATTTTTTTAAAAAATTTGTTTATTTACAGCATAACAGTGTTCATTGTTTTGGCATCACACCCAGTGCTCCATGCAGCAAATTGTACATTTTTTAAAAAAGATTTTATTTATTTGACAGAGAGATCACAAGTAGTTAGAGAGGCAGACAGAGAGAGAGGGGGAAGCAGGATCTCTGCTGAGCAGAAAGCCCCATGTGGGGCTCGATCCCA
Source organism: Meles meles (assembly GCF_922984935.1). NCBI lineage: Eukaryota > Metazoa > Chordata > Mammalia > Carnivora > Mustelidae > Meles > Meles meles. The sequence goes on from NC_060080.1 coordinate 40,967,356, forward strand.
GGACCCTGAGATCATGACCTAAACCAAAGGCAGAGGCTTAACCCACTGAACCACCGAGGCACCCCAGGGATCCCAATTATTCTGATATTGTTTCATCTTGTGGTATCACTTATCTCTTGAATTCTCCCCTCGTGGTCCAGTAGTTGTTTCTCTCTCTTGCTCAGCTTCTTTATTTTCCATCATTTGGTCTTCTATATCACTAATTCTCTCCCTTGCCTCATTTATCCTAGCCATAAGAGCCTCCCATTTTTTATTGCACCTCATTAATAGCTTTTTAAAATTTCAACTTGGTTAGATTTTAGTTCTTTTATTTCTTCAGAAAGGGATTTTATTTCTCCAGAAAGGGATTCTCTAGTATCTTCCATGCTTTTTTTTGAGTCCAGCTAGCACCTTGATAATTGTCATTCTGAACTCTAGTTCTGACATATTACTAATGTTCAAATTGATTAGGTGCATAGCCATGGTACTGCGTCTTGTTTTTTTTTGTTGTTTTGTTTTTTTTTTTTGAGGCGTTTTTTTCCCCCCTTGTCGTTTTATCCAGATAAGAATAGATGAATGAGAGAACAAGATACTAAAAGGGTAGCAACGACCCCAGAAAAATATACACTAACCAAATCGGAGGAGACCCGAAACCAGGGGGAAGGGGGTGAAAAGAAAAGAGAAAAAAAATATATATATATATTTTAAAAATATTATACACACACACACACACACGTGAATAGAACAGTGCTATACACTTGATTTTGGGTGTATTTTGGTTTGTTACAAGAAACTGTCTCCCAAAGTTTTAAAGAAAGAAAGACACACACAAAAATAAGGGTATACATGATGGAGGGATGGAGTATGACTGTAAAGATGAAAATTAATAAGGTTCTAAAAAAGGAATTAATAAGATAGGAAGTTGGTTGAAAAAAGAAAAAAAAAGAGGAAAGAATGTGATCAGGCAGGAGACTAGAACAAATCCATGTGCTAGATTTAGGGTATATTTTGATCTGTTAGAAGAAACTGTATCCCAGAATTTTAAAGAGAGAAAAACCTATATGTATACAAAACACTAGGTTAAATACAATGAAGGGATAAAATATAACAATGAAAATTTAAAAATATTTTAAAAAAATAGATAAAATAGTTTAAAAAGTTTAAAATAGGGAAGAGGAAAAATTTAAAATTAAAAAATTTAAAAAATAAAATAAAAAAATAAAATTTAAGAAATTTAACTTTGAAAGACTAAAGAATCATGGGGGAAAAGCCATGAATTCTTTGTGGTGTATTCCTGTAGCTCTGATGTTTTGCAGTTCTCATTGATGGGTGAACTTGGTCTTGGCTGGATGTTCTTATTGATCCTTTGGGGGAGATTCCTGTTGCAGTGATTCTCAAATGTCTTTGCCTAAGGCAGAATTGCACCACCCTTGCCAGGGGTTGGGCTAAGTAATCTGCTTGGGTTTGCTCTTGGTAGCTTTTGTTCCCTGAATGCTTTCTGTACAGATTTTGGGGGAAGGAATGAGGATGGCGTGCTCCCAGTCTCTAGACCCTGTAGGAGCTGAGAGCTCGGGGCCCCACTCCTCAGTGCACCCTCAAGGAAAGCAGTCAATCACTCCTGTTTTTGGTCTCCAGCCACATTCCAAGCTCACCCAACCTGTGACTGAGTGTTTCTATCTCTAGCACATGGCCCTGTTTGGAGTCTCCAAACCTAGCAGATTCCTGCAGCATGCTCCTGTGCCATTCCTCCCAGAGGAGGAAGGGGGAGGGGTGTCTCTTCTGGATCTGCCACTTGTGGGGTCTTGCTTGAAGAGCAGTTACTGTGTTACTGCACCTTGGATCATAGTTTAAGGTAACCCCGAGCTGAGAGCTCACTTGGCTCTCAGCTCTGTCTCTGCAGCCAGTTTCCCTGCTCCCATACCTGGGAGTTCTGCCACACTCAGACACCCCTGGTCTTTTTGTGACCCCACAGATCTTGAGACCACTCTGTCCCTGTGAGTTCTCCACCCCCTGCTTAGCCTCTAGAGTGACGTCCCTCAGTGGAGCAGACTTCTAAAAGTTCCAATTTTGTGCTCCACTGCTCTACTGCTCGCCGGGAGCCAGCCCCTCCCTCAGCAGTCTCTCTTCCCGTATGTTGCCTTGGGTTCAGTTCTCCACACGTCCTACCTTCCAGAAAGTGGTTGCTTTTCTGTTCCTAGAATTGCTGCTCTTCTTGTCTTCAATTTCCTGTTGAGTTTGTAGGTGTTCAGAATGGTTTGATAACTATCTAGCTGAACTCCTGGGACCCGGTGATATTTATGTCTACTCCTCCACCATCTTGCTCCTCCAGTTAATAATAATTTTACAATTTCGTGATGATTAAGTGTAAGGAATCCATCAGTGATTTAATTTTTGTATATAGTATGACATAGGGTCTAAGTTTGGTAAAACCAATTGTCCAAGCACCATTTGTGGAAGAATTTCTCTCTTCCTGACCTATTTTATAATGTATTTTATTTGAGAGTATAAGAGAGGAAGAGAGAGAGAAAGGGAGCACGCACAGGAGAGAGCACATGCACAGAGGGAGAGGGAGAAGCAGACTCCTTGCTGGGTAGAGAGCCCGATGCGGGCTGGATCCTAGGACTCTGGGGCCCTGAGCCTAAGGCACATGCTTAACTGACTGAGCCACCCAGGCACCAAACAAGGTCTATTTAGCGACAGCAAAGTGATAGTACAAAGCTCCCAAGGAGGGAGGGGACCTGAGAGGGTTGTCAGCAACATCATTTTAATTACTACCTTTTCTTGGTTCCTCTTGCTGAGAAGACAGAGCTCCTATTGGAATTTTAGCCAATAATAAGACAAATGACTTTTACAAAATAGGTAAAAGACTTGAACAGACAGTTCATCAAAGAAGATATAAATAAGTACCAGGAAAATGGCTGGCATCCTTAGTCATTAGGGAAATGCAAAGTAAAACCACAAGAAGATACCACTATATTCTGTCACCCACCTATCTATCTGACATCTAAAAGTAATAGGACTGATGATCCTAAGTGGTCATGAGGATGTGGAGGAACTGGAACCCTTACATGCTACTAGTGGAAGTGTTCAATGGTATGGCCACTTTGAAAACAGTGTTTCTTCAGTCTGGAAAGTTATCTGCCATTATTCTCTCTCTTTCATCCTCTTTCTCCTTCCAGATTGCCTACTAGATAAAAAATGGAAAATTTGGCTCCTTTCATGATGTCACTTTTTTTTTTTTTTTAAATCTCACTGTGCTATATTGTGAGGACTTTCCTTAGCTCATGCCCTGCTCACTCTTCAGCTGTGTCCTATCTCTATGTGGGGCAGATCTTCAGTCTCTGTTGATACAGCTTTCTACTTGGTTCCTTTTTTCAGGGCTACGTTTTAGTTTCAGGCCCACTCGGATTCCCCTTTCTTCAACATGGCATTCCATTTTTGGTTTATTTTCAAATCCATTTTCTATGATGAGTCTCAGTGGCTTTGGTGAGAGAGGGATTTTTGTATGTACTCAGGCCATCATTTTTTGAAATTAGACATCACTGTTCAGTAAGCTCTATTTTCTACTTATTAGAAGAAAGTATTAGTTTTATAATGTCAATCCCATCTCAGAGTTTAAAGAAAGAGAATTTATAACATTTATGAATTAATATGTTATAAGTGGCCTCCTTTTAAGCTTTGCTAATTGGTTTAAGGTCTCTCCTTGCATAGTATTTTTTTTTTTTTTTTGACTTTAGTTTGTGTTTTGTCATCATCTGGGCCAGTGTTTGCGCATCCTTACCTGTGGTTGAGAGCGTTCCTGCCCGGGCCCCTGTTTTATAAAGTGGGGAGTGGTAAAGTGTTGGGTTTGGCACATAATTTTGTTGAGGTTCAAAATGCACCACAGGCAGCATTGGATTCATCTGTCCTGGCAGTGCATCCTCCATCACCATCTCCGTGTTGTCCCATCGAGAAGCATCCATGAACATCCCATGAACAAGAACGCCATCCTGAGGAGAGGGCAACTGAAAGACGAACAGAAGTTTTAAGGTGAGGAGAAGGGGCTTAGCTGCTGTGGGCTGTTTTCTGAGCCCCACATCCTCACCAGTTAGTTCTTAGAAACACTCTATAGATTGCTATTATTACTCACATTCTGGAGTGGTAAATACAGAGGCTTGGAAAGGTAAAATGACTTCCTTCTCAGTTTGACACCAGATCTCATACTTTCCATATTCCACTAAGATCTCTAATAGGGAAGCCATTGATGGGCTACAGACTATCCTATGTTATGTCCTGACTTTCTCCTTCTCATGGGAAGTGGGTGGGATAGGAGGGCTGTTCGGTTTAGCAAGGTCTTTCTGGGGTCTGGGTGCCCTGCTAAAGACAGACTCTATATCTCTAGTAACATTTACAGAGCACCAATGGAAAGTTCCTTTTTTGTTTTCAGAAATTATGCTAGATTTTTCATGTTTCTGTTAAAGCAGGTGGGGAGAGACAGAGAAAAATCCTCGCCCTTAGTGGCCCGTGACTGGATGCCACCCCTGGTATACAATTTCGGCCAGTTGTAGGCTTCCGTGTCGTCCTTCCTCAAACACTGAGTGCCTCTGGCCATTTGTGGAGCTAGTTATCTTTGGGATAACTGGAGCTTCGCACCTGCAGGCAGATGACTGAGCTGTTTGGACACAGGTAGTATATTTTTATCATGAACAAAAGAATGGTAAGCTTTTTGGCTGGTCTTTACTTTTTAGCATCCTGAACTTCGTCTCCTGGGCAGGCTCGGGGCGGGAGGGGGGGGGCTTCCCGTCTAGGGGGTTGCTGTGTACACTTGTGCAGTTTGCCTTAGGAGAGGCTGAAAACCAGCCTGCTATACACGTGCCAGGCCATGTGTGGGAGCCAAATGGGCATCCACCCAGAGGGAGTGTGTTTTCCTAAGCTGCACAAAGGTGGCAGATGGGCAGACAGTGGCTTGTGTGTAACAGAACTAAAGCTGTGTAAGCAGTCTCTGAGAGACAGTTGCTGGGAGGACCACGAGGTGGGCCCATGATGTGACCTGCCATCTCCATAGAAAGCAGGGATTCTAAGGTATTGTCATGCGCCAGTGCCCCCAATCCAGGCAGAGATGTGGTGTGGGTTGGGGCAAGGTGGAGGAACAGAGGCCCCGGTCAGCATAAGCTTCCATCTGTCAGAGTCAGCCTCCTGGGGCAGGTAAAAATGTGCCAGGCACAGAGCAGGGCCGGCATCCTGGAAGGCCTCAGTGAGAGCTTTTTTGTGGGTGCCTTTCCGAGGCCTTGGTTAGTCCTGATACAGGCCTGGGACACCCTCCTGGCTAAGAAGGGGCTCAAAATAATGAGGAGTGCAACTCTCAATTTATTTTCTCTTTACTTTAAAAAGCATTTTGATGCTCAAACAAATTTCCTTAAAAGTATAACCCTTTTTATTGTCATTTTAAATACAGGCAATTAAGAGGCATGGGATGTTAAAGTATTTCATAAGTAAGCTATGCATATTGAATCGGTTTGTCTTGAGCAGAGTAGATCAGTCAGATCTGAGTGGGGTGGATGCTGACAGAAGTATCCAGGAGCAACTTCTACTAACTGATGCCAGGATATGTTAAAGTTTAGTAAAGCCATTCACCACAACTCTGTTGATTGGTGCATGAACACTTTCTTGGAAAAAACCATCTGGAGCAGATGTTTGATTTTGTGGCACAAATAGGAAATTATATTTATATGGCTCACTGGTACACAGAGCTCTAGTCCTTGTCGCTATCTCCTTAGCACGTCGAAGCTGGGAAGCTCATGTTGGCAGCAGTGGTTCTCATCCCTGCCTATACACTCGAATCACCAGGGGAGCTTTGGAAAATAATGGTGCCTAATGAAACGGAGGTGATTCTGATGTGACTAGCGGGTAGTCTGGGCACTGGGAGTTTTAAGAAGTTTCCACAGGTGATCCTAACCATCAGTCAAGGTTGAGAATCACTGATACTCTAGAGCCGTGGTTCTCAAACTTTAGTGGGCCAAGAACCCCATGTAGGACTTGTCACAGTACAGATTTCTGGGTCTCAGCCCAGAGTTTCTGATTCAGTAGATCCGGAATGGGTCCTTGGAATTTGCATTTCTAGTAGGTTCCCAGGTGATGCCCGAGTTCCTGGTATTGGAATCACACTTTGAGAACTTCTGCTCTAGAGGGAGTAAACTATGTAGGCAAGAAGTTTGAACTGCTTCTCTAGTGCACTCCTGTAAGTTATGCCGTGTAGTTGTGGTTATATAATGTATGAAGTTAGTACATCACTTCCGCTAGGGGGCAGCTCAATGAACGGCCAATAGACTCAGCCTGTAATAGTAGTTCTTTTTTTGTTGTTGTTTATTTACAGCATAACAGTGTTCATTGTTTTGGCATCACACCCAGTGCTCCATGCAGTACGTGCCCTCCCTATTACTGCGGGAGCATTATGTGCCGGTTCATTCTTACCACATCACCACTCTGAGGTCGGTGGCGGCCCCATCTTACCGATGAGAATGCTGAGATGCAGACACCCTGGTCCTTGCTCTAGCATACTTAGCTGGCAAAGGGGAGTCAGGCCTGCCTAATTCTGAAACCCTTGGTTTTTTTTTTTTTTTTTTTTTTTTTTTTTTTTTTTTTTTTACTTATTTGACAGAGAAATCACAACTAGGCAGAGAAGCAGGCAGAGAGAGAGGAGGAAGCAGGCTCCCCGCAGAGCAGAGAGCCCCATGCGGGGCCCGATCCCAGGACCCTGGGACCACGACCCGAGCCGAAGGCAGAGGCCCTAACCCACTGAGCCACCCAGGCGCCCCGAAACCCTTGTTTTTAACATCTTGTTAAAACCCTCATATTTAACCTCTTTCTCCATTAAGAAGGAGAAAGTTGCCATCGGACTCTAAAGAAATAAACAGGGTTACTTTAAAGAACATCTCTACAAATCAGGCTAATTTGGGCAGTTCCATCTAGGCACTGCTCGCCTGGGGAGTTTGTCTGAGGGCTGTGAATCTTGTCTGCTTCTCGTGCTCCTGCATGTGGGAGGCAGTGGGAGAGGGGGACAGGGGAGGTTGGCTGAGATCTCAGATGGCCGTGGGACAGAGCTGCTTTGCTGTAACAGTAGTCATGGGACAGTACCTCCAAGTCCATGGGCAATTCTTGTCCAAACTGCACTGTCTTGGCAGCTTCTATAACTGCAGCTTGATCCCGGTAGATGGGAATCATGTTGTATTTGAAACTCAGCTCATCTATAGGCAAATTGTATTTCCGAGCATGATTTTGAAGAGTTCCTATAAATATGAAAACCAGAAAGCTGGATCCTCGGAACAACACTGCCGTTTCTCGAACACAGCCTCCGCTTGCCTCCGCCAGCCTGCTCTAGCATTTGAGAGCTTCCACTCCAGTGAGAAGTCCCAACCATTAATGCCTTATTCCAAATTAGCTCATCAGACTGGAAGCCTGCGGTGATGTTGGGAGGGGTGGAGCCATGGCAGGGCTGGGAAGAGAGGGAGGAAGGCCAAGTCTCAAGGGCACTGCTCTGCAGTGAGGGAGATAAGCCAGTGCAGGACATCCAGAGCCCCATCTCCCTAACTTCAGAGTCCTGCTCAGCTTGTTTTATATGGGCTGTATATAAGGCTGGGCCCACTAGCTGAAGTCCTTGAGGGCTGCTGGAAGGACAGAAGGAGTATTTGTTAGAGGGAAGGAAGCTGTGCTGAGGTGGGGCTGGAGCAGGTGGTGCCTTTAAGCACAGGGGTCGCACGGGACTGGGGCGTGCTGTGGACGTTTACAGCAGCAGGGCACACTTGCATGACAGAGAGGGGCAGGGATTAGGTTGCAGGGGAGCATCTGCTGTTTCTGCCATCCTTTCCCCGACCAGAGAGGAAGAGCAGGGCCTCACCGAACTGCCCTACAGTCAGCCATGCACAGTTATGTCATTAGCAGCCAGGCCTTCTCCCTGGCTCCTAGAAACCCAGCATGTAACCGATCATGGTCTTTTCTGTGGGATTTTTCTTGAGAAAGCAAGGTTGGTTACCTGTTAGAAATCCTTGAGGAAAGAAGAAACCGGAGATCCAGAAGGACTTAGGCTGCCCCCTTTTGAGCCACAACTAAAGGAGAAACATCACATCATCATGTACTGTTTTTCTAAAATGGAGTTTGTCATTTAAATCAAAGTCATATTTTGGAGGGCTTCTCAGGAGACAGAATCTCAACCAGCCTGAGTTAGTCACCAGCCTCATTCTCACTGCCTGTCTGTTCCCCTTCCTCACCCAACAGCCTGAGCATAAATCCAGAAACTGGTTATTTCAGGGGGTGTGGGAGAGGGGAGACCACAGCAAGGTCACACCTGGCACTTTGGACCCATGTCAGATTGGTTCTGTATGTCATAGCGGGGTCCCATGAACTAGATCTGAAACTAAAAGGACATGTGGCAATAAAGGCCAAGGGCAAAGTATGTTATGATCAGCATGACTTTCAAATTGATGCCATTCTGGAAGTTTCTGTCTCTTTGGGCTCAGATGATCCCTCAGTGGTTGTTAGTGTTTCAGTTTGCTAGGGCTTTTTAAGGACCTTGAGGCCTACTGTGTTCATCAAACCCCAAAGAAATGAATTTTCTTACATCCACAAACGCAGTCCTCAGGATAAGATCTTTCACCCATGATCCTAGTGGCTTCAGGGACGGGTAGGCTGTGCTGGACCACAGAGAAGGAACCTGGTTGTTGAGGAAACTGTTATAGACCTTATCCATCTCCTCAGACATCACCACAAAGCCAGCAATGGCTTTGTTGAGTGTTTCCAGAGAAGTCTGAAAGAACAGGAATGGGGAGGTGCATTTCACAGATGTAATTATCAAGTGTGAGTGCCACTCGTTTGTGGCAGCAGGTACTGCGTCGGGCTGAAGGGACAACTTGCTGGGTTCCATCCTCCCTGCTGAGCCAGACCCTCCAGTCTTTCATCTATTTTTACAACATGTGACCATAGGGATGTAAGACCTGGGGTGGGGGACAGTTCCGGCGGTTAATAGCAGAATCCAATGCAGTGGAGAGAGGGGAAGATAGAGAAATATCCCCTGAAGCCTCAAGAAGTGATTTCAAGAACTGCCATGAACAGCTCTCCTCTAGACTAAAGGAGAAACAGGCCTGATGGTTGGTTAGTTGGGAAGCGTGGCGGGGGGATGGTGGGAACTACCTCGTGCCCCCGATAATTCTGCCCCGGGGGCCACCTACAGCCTCTGAGGTCATAGCAGAGAGGGAAGATTCTTAGACGAGACCAATCTTTCAGCAGGTACCTTGAACTGGAAACACCTCCTTAAGGCATGCCCCTTACCCTCCCCTCACCCCAACAAAAGTCAGAGGCAGACAGCAGTCCTGGGAGATGCTGGGCTGGCAGCAGCTGTGGGAAGTACAGGGCTGCAGTTGCTGCCTGGCTAAAGAGGAAGGCTGGGCTTGAGGATGGGTACGGCCAGGACGGGTTCCCATTTTATGAAAACTACTGCCATCTACTGGAAAGATATTATAGAAAGACGTTAGAGGCCAAATTTATATTGATTGAAAAAACCAAATAAGGTCCAGGACCATATAGCTCAGAGATAGGCCATATGTGGATGAATAAGGTTAGTCAGCCTTCCCTTCCCTCACAGTTACTCCCCAGCGCGCCATCTCTCTCCACAAGAGGCAGTGGTATGAAAAAGAAGAGTTTTAGTTAGATCTGCCCTTGGGACGTGAGGAGCCCTTGGCAGCGTCAGAGAGCAAGGAGGTTCTCAGCCAGAGCCAAGGCGGTATTCTACCTTAGATACTGAAAATGGAAAAAGCAGGAGATTTATATAAAATGCTGGGAGAATGCTTAAGTTACGGGGAGAAGGGGGGGATTAGGCAGCTAGGGTCTTCCAGGTCTGCTGAAAATAGAGGTCACTTTGCAGCCGATTCTCCCAGAGGAGGTACTTAAGGCAGGCGCCATGTTAGTGGGAGAAAGCATAATTTCAAAATGTTCTCTGTGGCTAGAAACCTGACTAACAGGCTGGCCTCCTCTGTCCCAGGAACAGCCCTGGCTCACAGTTCTGTCACTAGAAGGAGGAGAATGGGCCTCCCAGGTGCTGCCACCTTCCTCGGCCTTTCTTAGTGCCACGGCGGTGCTGCCTTGCTATTCCCTGGGTGAAGTGAAGGTGGGGCTCGGCCAGATTCAGAGCAAAGCAGGGCCAGGCAGAGGTCAGGATGGGGGAGGCGGTGGTGAGGGGCCACCACCCCTCCCTCAGATAGGAGCGCTCTGCCTCTGTTCCTGATGGCCTTGCAGGCTTCTTCTTCCTGGACTCTGCCCTCTTCTGCTTCCTGTAGGTGAATCCCGCCATTATTGGGAGATGGTGTTTGATGAGAAGTGGCCGCAGAGAGACTTGAGAGCCACACTCATTCACTCACTCATTAAAATATTCACGAAGATTTAGTATGTGTCAGGGGCTAGGGAAACAAAAATGACTAATATCCCAGTTTCCCTCTCTTCCAGAAGTTCATTGTCTCCCTGGGGACCCATCTTCATGGAGGGGTAATTACAAAGTAATGCGGTAGGCACAGTGATAGACACAGACACCTGAAATGATGGGGCGCTGAAGAGGGGCTCTTAAGTTATCTGATGGTGGAGGGACGGGCTGGTGTGTCAGGAAGGGTTTTTTGGAGGAAGCGACATTTGCTTTTGTCCGTCTTCAAGTAGGTGAAAGGTCATGATGTAGAGGAGGCAAGACATGAGCAGCATGTCCGTCCTCTGAACAACAGTCCTCCCTTCCTTTTTGCTGGGCACAGCAATCCAACTTGGAGACTACACTGCCCACCACCCTCGAAGCTGGGGCATAGCCATGTGAGCAAATTTTGGCTAATGGGGTGCAAGAAAAGAAAATGATGTATGCGATTTCTGGGTCACATTTTTACCAGGAACCTGCTTTCTCCCAGCCCTCTCTTTCCCCTGTCCCACTGGCTGGCAAAAGGGGACAATAGGAGCAGCCACCTTAGGCCCAGAGATGCAGGCTAGCTGTTGAGGCTGGAAGAGCTGACCCTCCAGCTGGGGTCCCTAGATGAGCTCACAGAGCAAGATGGACTCCCTGTCCCCATAGGGCTTCCTCTGGGCTGTTAGCTGAAGAGGGAAGTGAGTTTTTATCTTGTTTTGGTCATTGTGTTTAGAGGTCTTTATCCTAGCAGCTTAGTCTCTAGCCTGGCTCTTTCCGTGTACAAGGTGTTAAGCCCTGGGCTGGCCTCCGGCCCGAGACAGTGGTGTATAGCTGACAAGATCCACAGTCCCAAGGTGAGGGCTTTGCATGTTCAGCTGACCTGTGCCCCTCTAACCCACAAGCCGAAGTATTACCTGCCAACCAGTAACACCAGGAGACTTTTTCTAATAGGGGAGAGCCTTTGGCTTTAAAAGACTTACCCCAGTTGTCCTTCCCAATCTTATCACCGAGCCTTGACATTGTGCTAGGCATTTGGGTCTTGCTGGGCAGCAAAACTTACCCAGTGAATGCTCAGTATTTGGTCTCTAATAGTTTTTGTGCTTCCCTTATCAAAGTGACACACAGAGAAACCAGGGAGGCCTTCAGCCATCATTATAAATCCAAGGCCATCCACAAAGTATTCCGGAGCATAAGGCAAAGGTCCAAATAGTTGTCCTCAAATTTTAGTGGCAGTGAAATCATCTGTTGGGGGGAGGTTATTTAAAATTTCTCAGGGAATTCTAACGCAGTAGGTCTGGAATGGGATCAGGGAACCTGCATTTCGAATATGTTGCATAGCAGATTCTAACGCGGGTATTTTGTGGCCCAACTTGGAGAAACTCTGGTTTTTATAGTCGTCATAAAGACTGTGTTATTACATGCAAACTGGCCGTCAGGAACACACGCTAAATCTCTCATAATTCAGTGCTTTGGTCCTTGATCAAATGTCTGAGTCAATGCTCACTCCAGGGGTGTAAATTAGGATAATGAGGACACTGGGATCTGTAATGTCACAGACTGATGGAGGCCTTATCAGAGAAGGGCAACAGATTCCTTGGATGGGGGCCGATCCCATTTTAGCCAAGTTGTGTTTGGAGAGTTGTTAGCAAATCCAAATGGAAATGCTGAGGTGGTGGAAATGGAGGATTCTTATGAGGCTACACTTTTCTACAAAGCTTTGCTGCCCGACAGCAGTACCGGCAGCGAGTGCTCATACGTGTATCAGCTTCAGTAGCTTGTTAAAGCGGTCCACTTCTTGTCCGAGCACCGTAGTCAGGGAGTTAAGGCGTCCTTGAGGATCCCTGACGAAAAGGCTCTCCGACGCACTCTCCATTTCTAGTGTTTCTGAAACACACACAGCGGATTCCTCAGACTGATCATCATGGACTATGGTCCTCATAGCACTGCCCTTGTCATGCGCTTAGCTTAACTCTTACAAAGTCGACTTCTGCAGCGGGCCTCGGCTGAGTGGGAGTCCGGCTGCGCATAGACCTCAGTGGCAAATGCCGGCAGGACCAGCAGCTACCTGGTAGGTAAGGGCCATCCCTGGGACCAGAGGTGCCAGGAACCCTGGGTTTTCTCTGCCAGGTGTATGTAAGCCTCCCTCTTCCCTGCACACAGGCATTGCCTCTCAGAGACGAGGGGGTGGCTGGGGGTGGGGAGCGAGGGAAGAGGCAGATGCAGCATCTCTCTTGTTCCTGAGCACTGTTCAAAGGGACTGACTCAGTTTTTAGGCCTGTAGCTCAGGCCGGGTCGAAGGTTTTGCTCTTCCTTTTCCCTATAGTCTAGCAAATGGAGGCTTATAGAAGCTCTACAAAAATGAAGGCCCAGCATTTTGCCTGCATGTCTGAGTAAAGTGTTCATAAGTGAGTGGCTCTGAAGTCCACATACCAAATTCCTTCTGAATTTGCATTTTCACTGCTCTAGAACATTCACACAGTGGTGTGGGTGAGTCTAGCTTGGGTCACCCGCAGTGCTGTGCTTACACATCCCTGGTCCCCTATCAACTCCTGAGGGGCTATTCCAAACCCTCAGTTCTCTTACTGAATAGTCACATCCCTGTCCCCTTTGCCTGAGCAGATGGCATCATTTACTTCACACTGAAAATATGTGCTTTATTAAGTTCAGAGAGAAAATTCTCCTAGGTGTCAGTAGAACTCTCTGAACCAAGTACACGGCCTTCCAGCTAGCCATCTGCCTATGCCTCCCTTTTCCACCCAGGCCTCTATCTTCTGTTTGTTTAAAATCACCTCCTAAACGAACCGACTCAGTTTGCTTTACCCACAACAGAACCCTCTGCTCAGGAAGCATTCTTTTGAGGGCCTGTTTTGGGAGGAGATGACTGGCTTCTGAGGTCACTCAGGCCTTTTCTTCTGGGGGTGGGGTGTCTTAGGAGAATTGGCAAGACTCTGTGGTACAGTGATATAATAAGAAATATATATTTTGGTCTTTGTCCCTGGTTCCTCCTGACTAGAGCTCCCCAAACCCTTGTAATTTCCTAAATAATAAGAGTGATAGGAGCATCATTTTTTACATTTGGCTTTGACCCTGGCGCTGAAATAGCTTCTGAGTATTAAAGATGAAAGGAGAGTCTTTGTTAATGAGGTGGCTTTGGAAAGCCTTGAAGGGTGGAGGGATCGTTGTCAGGGGAACCGACCCTGTGATTAGACTTTTGGAACTTTCAGCTTCCTCCTCTGACCTCTTGGAGAAGAGAGGGGCTGAAAGTTGAATCAATCACTAATGGCTAATGACTTGGTCTATTATGTCTAATAATGAAACCTCTATAAAGACCCTAACTGAAGGGGTTTGGAGAGCTTCTATGCAGTAGGAGGGTGGTGTACCCTGACTCCATGGGGACAGAAGCTCCTGTTCTTGAGACTCTTCTAGACCTTGGCCTATGCACCTCTTCATGTGGTTGTTTATCTGTACCCTTTCTTATATCCTTTTATAATAAACTGGTAAATGTGTTTCCTTGAGTTCCGTGGGCCATTCTAGCAAATTATAAACCTAAGATGAGGGTTGTGGGAACACCCAAATTATTGCCAGTTAGAAGTATAGGTCACAGCTTGGGACTTGAGATTGGCATCTAAAGAGGAGGACAGTCTTAGGGATTGAGCCCTTAACCTGTGGGGTCTGTGCTAACTCTGGTTAGTGTCAAAATTGGATTGTAGGATACCCAGTTGGTGTCCAGAGAGTTGGAGAATTGAAGCCCACACATTTGATGTCAAAAGTGTTGTGAGTAGAGCGAGAAACACAGTTTAATTTTACACCAGACTAGGAAGTGTAAATCTATAGTCATTCTAAGAAAAGTGTGAGAGTAGATCGCTGATCATTTGGCAAGATTCCTTAACTCAACCAGAAAGCAAGGTAATAATAATTTAGCTACTTCTCTTGAATCTAGGGAAAATATGACACAGATTCTAGAGCAGGGCTATCTAATGGAACATTTTACAATAACGGAAATGTCTTCTGTGTTGTCCGATATGGTAGCACTCAAAATGTGGCTGGTGCAACTGAGGAAATGAATTTTAAATTTTGCTTATTTATAAGTTTAAGTAGCCACATGTAGCTAATGGCTACTGTCTTGGGCAGGACAGGTCTAGAGGCACAAGGAAGCTCAGGAAAAAGGCTGGTTAACTTTCATGGGCTTAGAAACCAACTTGCTCCTAATGCTCCTGGCAGTTGGCTTGTTGAGATGCTCAAGGCTTCCATGGAGAGCTCCAGGTCAGAAGTGCTCTCTACATAAAGAAAAGTGTATGTAATAAAGCAGATTTGGATACCTGCTCATCACTCAGCTATCTGAGTTTATTCCTAAAAGTCCCATGAGGTACAGATGCCAGGGATTATTTATTACCTGGAACTCTGGTCTGGACTGAAGCAACAAGTTCTTGGACAATTTCATCATTGCTTTTTCCCTCTCCACCAGAAGATGACCTTGGCTGGACCTCAAGTATGGTGTTGATTAAAGTGTTGGTCTCTTTGTACTGTAAAGGTGGGAAGAGACAGAATGGTGAAGACTCAGATTCTCAGAAAATAATATGCAGCACAGTTTACTTATAGAAATAATGGCAACTTTCAAAAGAGGGAAATTTTTATGTTGAAGATAGGATTGGTAAAATGTGCTCATTGGAAAGGCACGGTACAGGTGACCTTTGAACAACGTTGGGGTAAGGGGCATTGCTCCTCTCGATCACACAGTAAAAAAATCCATGTATAATTTGATTCTTCAAAAACTGTCTAAGTATACAGCTCAGTGGTATGAAATACATTAATTATGCTGTGCAACCATCACCATCATCCAACTCCATAATTCTTCTCATCTCTTAAAACTGATACCCCATACCCATTAAACAGTAATTCCTCATTCCTCCCTTTCCCCAGCCCTTGGTAAATAACATTCTACTTTCTGTTTCTAGGATTTTGACTACTCAAAATACCTCATATAAATAGCATTATATTGTGCTTGTCTTTATGTGACTGGCTTATTTCACTTAGTGTCATGTCTTCAAATTTCATCCCTGTTGTAGCATATTGCAGAATTCCCTTCCTTTTTAAGGCTGAACAATACTCCATTGTATGTATATATCATTTTTTTGCTTACAACCTGTCAATGGACACTTGGATTGCTTCCACAGTTCAGCTATTGTGAATGATGCTGCTACTGACCAGGGAGCCCCATGCAGGGCTCGATCCCAGGACCCTGGGGTCATGACCTGAGCCAAAGGCAGACACTTAGTGGTCTCAGCCACTCAGGCACCCCTATTTTTGGACGTTTTAATCTCCATTCTGGAAAGTTTATTGTCCTCTATATCACACGTGTGATAATCTATATACCAGTCCGGGTCTATAAGTCTCCAGAGTAGTTCTTAATTGTGCTGTGGTATTTTTAGTTTCCTTGACAGTTTTCATTCTTACGCATCTCATGGCATCCTCTGTATATACATGTCAGCCTGTTCTCAGATTCTGGCTTTTTCTTTCTACAGGCTGGGTCTTCCGCCCTACCTCAGATGCCAAAAAACATTGATTTTTGTGTTTTAGCAGCAGGTGATTTGCAGAGGACAAGTCTGTATCTTCCAGATGGTGTTTTCTATCCTTTATCCTTCAGTATGTTTTTCTCCCCTATTTACTCAGCCTCTGTGTTTTTTTCTCTCCATTTATTCAGCCTCTAATGAAAAAAGTGATAGTAGATATCTGTTTGTGCCCAGACAGTCTATACAGATGGCCCTTGACTAATGTCCATTATTGTCTTAGGAGGCAATTTCTGCCTTTTTCCTCCAACTGATGTGCATAGGTCAAGGTCCACTTTTCCTTACTAGTTTCTAATAAGCATCTCTGTAAGTATAGTTTGCTGGAGTGAGGAAGGAATCATATCTTCAATGTAAAGACTCTATTGATGGCAGGCAGAATTAGCTAACTCAAACCAGCTAATCAAAGAAAAGAAATCTGTTGACTCATACACTGTGAAGAAGAGAACATAAGTCACATGGGTCTCAGGATGAATGGACCTAATGTTTTCTCTCCAGTACATGCTTGGTTGTTTCTTTCTTTCCTATGGCAGATGAGCTTCTTCCAAGTGGTTGGGGGAATGGGTTGAGTGTCAATGATAAGGCCACAGACAACTACAGATATACAGTATCTTAATCAGTGATTCCAAAGGAAAGAGAAATTCCTCCCTCAATCCTAGCATCTCTATATACTAAAGCTTAGGGAAGAATTCTCATTCACCTAATGTGGTTCATGTACCTGTTCCTTGGACCAGTTCCAGTGGCTAGGTGATGGAGTGCTTGCTGCCCTTGGCCAGGGCTGAGTCACTTGCCCATCTCTGAAGGTAAGGGCGTCTTACCAGAATTTCATGGAATGAGGAAGGGGCTGTTATTCCAAAAGGAAGAGATTGAGAGTAGGGCATATACTCTACCAGAAAAATGGAGTACGGGAGGCTAGACATAAAAACATACCATGGTGCTCACGTCAGTTGTAGTGAACCAAAGGAAGACACAAAACTACACTCCTAGGTACACGCTGCCAAGAGTGTTACCTGTATTGACAGTGCCATATTTCTCACAGGATGCAACAAGTCTTACTGTATCTACATTCCCCTTTCCCTTCTTTCACCCCTCTCCCCATGCCCACCCACTCTAGAGCAAACAGTCAGATATGAGTGAATATTAACACTTGGTTTGGCCAACTCCTTTTCTTCCTGAAAGTAGAATAATGAAAAACAAGATATTATTATAACTCCTCACTAAATAGCAAAGCAATTTTTAAATTAATATACAATGTATTATTTGCCCCAGGGGTACAGGTCTGTGCATCACCAGCCTTACACATTTCACAGCACTCACCATAGCACATACCCTCCCCAGTATCCATACCCAACTACCCTATCCCTACCCTCCCACCCCCTAGCAAACTTCAGTTTGTTTCATGAGATTAAGAGTCTCTTATGGTTTTTCTCCCTCCTGATACCATCTTGATTCATTCTCCCCCTCCCCCCACTGATGACCCCCCTGCCCTGCCTCTCAAATTCCTCATATCAGGGAGATCATAATTGTCTTTCTCTGATTGACTTATTTTTCTCAGCATAATACCTTCTAGTTCCACCCACGTTGTTGCCAATGGCAAGATTTCGGTCTTTTTGATGGCTGCATAGTATTCCATTGTGTATATATACCACATATTCTTTATCCATTCATCTGTTGATGGACATCTAGGTTCTTTCCATAGTTTGGCTATTGTGGAACTTGCTGCTATAAACATTTGGGTGCACGTGCCCCTCTGGGTCCCTACATTTGTATCCTTAAGGTAAATACCAAGTAGTGCAATTGCTGGGTTGTAGGGTAGCTCTATTTTCAACTTTTTGAGGAATCTCCATACTGTTTTACAGAGTGGCTACACCAGCTTGCATTCCCACGAACAGTCTAGAAGGGTTCCCCTTTGTCTGCATCCTTGCCAACATCTGTTCTTTCCTAACTGGTTAATTTTAGCCATTCTGACTGGTGTGAGGTGGTATCTCACTGTGGTTTTGATTTGTATTTCCCTGATGCCAAGTGATGTGGAACACTTTTTCACGTGTCTGTTGGCCATTTGGACGTCTTCTCTGCAGAAATGTCTGTTCATATCTTCTGCCCATTTCTTGATTGGATTCTTTGTTCTTTGGGTGTTGAGTTTGAGAAGTTCCTATAGATTTTGGATACTAGCTCTTTATCTGATTTGTCACTTGCAAATATCTTCTCCCATTCTGTTGGTTGTCTTTTGGTTTTGTTGACTGTTTCCTTTGCTGTGCAAAAGCTTTTGATCTTGGTGAAATCCCAATAGTTCATTTTTGCCCGTGCTTCCCTTGCCTTTGGAGATGTTTCTAGGAAGAAGTTGCTGCGGGTGAGGTCTAAGAGGTTGCTGCCTGTGTTCTCCTCAAGGATTTTGATGGATTCCTGTCTCACGTTGAGGTCTTTCATCCATTTTGAGTCTATTTTTGTGTGTGGTGTAAGGAAATGGTACAGTTTCATTCTTCTGCATGTGGCTGTCCAATTTTCCCAACACCATTTGTTGAGGAGACTGTCTTATTTCCAATAAGAATGTCTTATTGGACATTCTTTCCTGTTTTGTCGAAGATTAGTTGGCAACAGAGTTGAGGGTCCATTTCTGGGATCTCTATTCTGTTCCGTGGATCTGTGTGTCTGTTTTTGTGCCAGTACCATACTGTCTTGATGATGACAGGTTTGTAATAGAGCTTGAAGTCTGGAATTGTGATGCTGCCAACTTTAGTTTTCTTTTTCTTTCTTTCTTTCTTTTTTTTTTTTTAAGATTTAATTTATTTATTTGACAGACAGAGATCACTGGTAGGCAGAGAGGCAGGCAGAGAGAGAGGAAGGGAAGCAGACTCCTGCTGAGCAGAGAGCCCGATGCGGGCCTCGATCCCAGGACCCTGAGATCATGACCTGAGCTGAAGGCAGAGGCTTTAACCCACTGAGCCACCCAGGTGCCCCTGGTTTTCTTTTTCAACATTCTTCTGGCTATTCAGGGTCTTTTCGGTTCCATATAAGTTTTAGTGTTATTTGTTCCATGTCTTTGAAAAAAATATGGTATTTTGATAGGGATTGCGTTAAATGTGTAGATTGATTTAGGTAGCATAGATGTTTTCACAATATTTGTTCTTCCAGTGCATGAGCATGGGATGTTTTTCCATTTCTTTGTGTTGTCCTCAATTTCTTTTTCTGGGTACAGATTCTTTGCCTCTTTGGTTAGGTTTACTCCTAGGTATCTTATGGTTTTGGGTGCAATTGTAAATGGGATTGACTCCTTAATTTCTCTTTCTTCTACCTTGCTATCGGTATATAGAAATGCAACTGATTTCTGTGCATTGATTTTATATCCTGACACTTTACTGAATTCTTGTATGAGTTCTAGCAGTTTTGGATCAGACTATAATTTCAGATTTTCCACACAAGTATCGTATCATCTGCAAAGAGTGAGAGTTTGACTTCTTCTTTGCCAATTCAGATGCCTTTTATTTCTTTTTGTTGTCTGATAGCTGAGGCTAGGACTTCTAGTACTACATTGAATAGCAGTGGTGATAGTGGACAGCCCTGCCATGTTTCTGACCTTAGGGAAAAAGCTTTTAGTTTCTCCCCATTGAGAATGATATTCACTGTGGGTTTTTCATAGATGGCTCTGATGATATTGAAGTATGTTGGATCCCTACACTGTGAAGAGTTTTGATCAAGAAGGAATGTTGTACTTTGTCAAATGCTTTTTCAGCATCTGTTGAGAGTATCATATAGTTCTTTCTTTTATTAATGTATTGTATCACACTGATTGATGTGGATGTTGAAGCAACCTTGCAGCCCAGGAATAAATCCCACTTGGCGGTGGTGAATAATCGTTTTAAGGTACTGTTGGATCCTGCTGGCTAGTATTTTGGTGAGAATTTTTGCATCCATGTTCATTAAAGATATTGGTCTGTAATTCTCCTTTTTGATAGGGTCTTTGTCTGGTTTTGGGATCAAGGTAATGCTGGCCTCATAAAATGAGTTTGGAAGTTTTCCTTCCATTTCTATTTCTTGGAACAGTTTCAAGAGAATAGGTATGTATTCTTCTTTAAATGTCTGGTAGAATTCCCCCAGAAAGCTGTCTGGCCCTGGGCTCTTGTTTTTTGGGAGATTTTTTTTTTTTTAAGATTTTATTTATTTATTTATTTATTTATTTAATTTGACAGACAGAGATCACAGGTAGGCAGAGAGGTAGCCAGAGAGAGAGGAAGGGAAGCAGGCTCCCTGCTGAGCAGAGAGCCCGATGCGGGGCTCGATTCCAGGACCCTGGGATCATGTCCTGAGCCGAAGGCAGAGGCTTTAACTCACTGATCCACCCAGGTACCCCTTTTTGGGGAGATTTTTGATGACTGCTTCCATCTCCTTACTGGTTAGGGGTCTGTTCAGGTTTTCCATTTCTTCCTGGTTCAGTTTTGATAGTTTATATGTCTCTAGAAATGCATCCATTTCTTCCAGATTGTGAAATTTGCTGGTGTATAATTGCTCATAATATGTTCTTATAATTATTTGTATTTCTTTGGCATTGGTTGTGATCTCTCCTCTTTCATTCATGATATTATTAATTTGGGTCCTTTCTCTTTTCTTTTTGACAAATCTGGCCAGGGGTTTATTAATCTTATTAATTCTTTCAAAGAACAAGATCCTACTTTCATTGATTTGTTCCACTGTTCTTTTGGTTTCTATTTCATTGATTTCTGCTCTGATCATTATTATTTCTCCTCTCCTGCTGGGTTTAGGGTTTCTTTGTTCTTTCTCCAGCTCCTTTAGGTGTCACATTAGGTTGTGTACTTGAGACCTTTCTTGTTTCTTGAGAAAGGCTTGTACTGCTGTATACTTTCTTCTCAGGACTGCCTTTGCTGTGTCCCAAAGATTTTGAACATTTGTGTTCTCATTTTCATTTGTTTCCATGAATTTTTAAAAATTCTTCTTTAATTTCCTGGTTGACCCATTCATTCTTTAGTATGATGCTCCTTAGCCTCCATGTATTTGAGTTCTTTCCAAATTTTCTCTTGTGGTTGAGTTCTAGTTTCAAAGCATTGTGGTTTGAAAATATGCAGGGAATGATCCCGATCTTTTTATACTGGTTGAGAACTGATTTGTGACCCAGGATGTGATCTGTTCTGGAGAATGTTCCATGTGCACTAGAGAAGAATGTGTATTCTGTTGTTTTGGGAAGGAATGTTCTGAATATATATCTGTGATGTCCCTCTGGTCCATTGTGTCATTTAAAGCCTTTATTTCTTGTTGCTCTTTTGCTTAGATGATCTGTCCATTTCAATAAGGGAGCTGTTAAAGTCCCTTACTATTATTGCATTACTATCAATGTGTTTCTTTGATTTTGTTGTTAATTGGTTTACATAAATGGCTGCTCTATGTTAGGGGCATAGATATTTAGAACTGTTAGAGTTTCTTGTTGGACAGACTCTTTAAGTATGATATAGTGTCCTTCCTCATATCTTATTATAGTCTTTGGCATAAAATCTAATTTATCTATATAAGAACTGCCACCCCAGCTTTCTTCTGATGTCCATTAACATGGTAAATTGTTTTTCACCCCCTCACTTTACATCTGGAGGTATCTTTGGGTCTAAAATGAGTTTCTTGCAGACAGCATATTGATGGGTCTTTTTTTTTTTTATCCATACTGATATCCCTTGATTTATGATTGGGGCATTTAGCCCATTTACATTCAGTAAACTACTGAAAAATACGAATTTAGTACCATTGTATTGCCTGTAAGGTGACTGTTACTGTATATTGTCTCTGTTCCTTTCTGGTCCATTACTTCTAGGCTCTCTCTTTGCTTAGACTACCCTTTCAATATTTCTTGTAGGGGTGGTTTGATGTTTGCAAATTCTTTTAATTTTTTTTGTCCTGGAAGCTTTTTATCTCTCCTTCTATTTTCAATGAGAGGCTAGCTGGATATAGTATTCTGGGCTGCATATTTTTCCCATTTAGTGCTCTGACTAGATCATGCCAGTCCTTTCTGGCCTTCCAGTTCTCTGTGGATAGGTCTGCTGCCAATCTAATATTTCCCCCATTGTATGTTACAGACCTCTTGTTCCCAAGCTGCTTTCAAGATCTTCTCTTTGTCACTGAGACTTAATAAGTTTTACTTTTAGATGACGGTGTATGGACCTTTTTAAATTGATTTTGAGGGGGGTTCTCTGTGCCTCCTGGATTTTGATGCTTGTCCCCTTTGCCAAATTAGGGAAATTCTCTGCTATCATTTGCTCCAATATACTTTTTGCCCCTCTCTTTCTTCTTCTTCTGGGATCCCAATTATTCTGATAATTTTTATTTTATGGTATCATTTATCTCTCGAATTTTCCCCTCATGATCCAGTAGTCATTTATCTGTCTTTTGCTCAGCTTCTTTATTCTCTATCATTTGGTCTTCTATATCACTAATTCTCTCCTCTGCATCATTTATCCTAGCTGTAAGAGCCTCCATTTTTTATTGCACCTCATTAAGAGCTTTTTTAAATTTTAACTTGGTTAGATTTTAGTTCTTTTATATCTCCAGAAAGGGATCCTCTAGTATCTTCCATGCTTTTTTCAAGCCCAGCTAGTGCCTTGATAATCGTCATTCTGAACTCTAGTTCTGACATCTTCATCTTTTTTTTTTTTTAAATTTTATTTATTTATTTGACAGACAGATCACAAGTAGTCAGAGAGGCAGGCAGAGGGAGAGGAGGAAGCAGGCTCTCCACTGAGCAGAGAGCCCGATGCGGGGCTCGATCCCAGGACCCTGGGATCATGACCTGAGCCAAAGGCAGAGGCTTTAATCCACTGAGCCACCCAGGCGCCCCTGACATCTTCATCTTAATGTTCACATTGATTAGGTCCCTAGCCATCAGCACTGCCTGGTTTTGTTTTGTTTTGTTTTGTTTTTGAGGTGAGTTTTTCCACCTTGTCCTTTTATCCAGATAACAATAGATGAATGAGAGAACAAAATACTAAAATGGTAGCAATGGCCCCGGAAAAATATACACTAACCAAATCAGAAGAGACCCAAAATGGGGGGGTGGGGGGAGACAAAAGGGTAGAAGAAAGAAAAAAAATATATATATATATAAGACTGGTGAATAGAACAGAGCCACACATTTGATTTTGGGTGTATTTTGGTCTGTTAGAAGCAACTACCTCCCAAAAATTTAAGGAAAGAAAAACTTATATATATATAAAAATAAGGGTAAATTCTATGAAGGGATGGAATATGACTGTAAAGATGAAAATTTAAAAAGATTCTAAAAAAGGGATTTATAGGATAAGAAGTTGGTTGAACAAAGAAGGAAAAAAAAGAGGAAAGAATGTGATCAGGCCAGAGACTAGTACAAAGCTATGTGTTAGATTTAGGGTATATATTGATCTATTAGAAGAAATTGTATCCCAAAGTTTTAAGGGGGAAAAAAAACCTATGTGTATACAAAAATTAAGGTTAAATACAATGAAGGGATAAAATATGACTATAACAATGAAAATTTAAAAAGATTTCTTAAAAGGTATTGATTAGATAAAATAGTTTTAAAACATTAAAATAAGAAAGGAAAAATTTTAAAAATAGAATAAGAAAAAAATAAAATAAAAAAATTAAACTTTGAAAGACTGAAGGATCATGGGGGAAAAAAAAGCCATGAATTCTATGTGTTGCTTTCCCCTACCTCTAGAGTTCCCCCATTCTCATTGATTGGTGAACTTGGTCTTGGCTGGCTTTTCTTGCTGATCTTCTGGGGGAGGGGCCTGTTGCAGTGATTCTGAAATGTCTTTGCCTGAGGCAGAATTACACCACCCTTGCCATTTATGATTGGGGCATTTAGCCCATTTACATTCAGGGTAACTACTGAAAAATACGAATTTAGTACCGTTGTATTGCCTGTAAGGTGACTGTTACTGTATATTGTCTCTGTTCCTTTCTGGTCCATTACTTCTAGGCTCTCTCTTTGCTTGGTTTGCTCTCTGTAGCTTTTGTTCCCTGAATGCTTTCTGTACAGCTTTGGAGGAGGAAAATGAGAATGGCAACCTCCCAATCTCTGGCCAGCCCATAGGAGCTGAGAGCTCAGGGTCCCACTCCTCAATGCACCCTCAGGGAAAAGCAGTTAATCCCTCCTGTCTCCCTGGTCTCTGGCTGCACTCTGAGCTCACCCAGCCTGTGACCAAGCATTTCTTTCTGTGGTGCATAGCCCTGTTTAGAGTCCAAACCCAGCAGATTCCTGCAGTGCACTCTTGCACCAGTCCTCCTGGAGGAGGAAGGAGGAGATCTCCTCAGAAGAGGAAGGAGGCGGTCTCTCCAGATCTGCCACTTGTGTGGTCCCTGCTGGAAGAGCAGTAGTCTGGCTGTGCCTCAGGTCATGGTTTAAGGTAACCCTGAGCTGAGAGCTCACTCCTCAGCTCTGTCTCTGTAGCTGGCTTCCCCGCTCTGATACCTGGGAGCTCTGCCACCCTCAGGTATCCCTGGTATTTTGCGAGACCACACTGTCCCTGTGAGGGTTCCATCCCCTGCTTAGCCTCTGGAGTGACATCCCCCAGTGGAGCAGACTTCTGAAAGCTCTGATTTTGTGTTCTGCAGCTCTACCACGTGCCAGGAGCCAGCTCCTCGCACCACGGTCTATCTTCCCGTTGCTTCAGATTCACATCTCCACGTGTTCTACCTTCTGGAATGTTGTCAATTTTCTGTTCCTAGAATTGCTGCTCTTTTTCTCTTATATCTCCTATTGAGTTTGTAGGTGTTCAGAATGGTTTGATAACTATCTAGCTAAACTCCTGGGACCTGATGATATTTCAGTCTCCTACTCCTCCCAGCAAAACAGTTTTTGATGGCAGAGAACCTTGACATAGGGTGGCAGAGCACTGACCTCCTGGGTCTTTTTTTTTTCCTGGAAGTACTTCTGTTGTTTCTTGTGGATTCATTGATATCTAGGTAGATCTCTCTCTCTAACACTTGAATGGGGAAAATTTAAGTTGAAAAGGAAGATGATTCCCTTCAGCCTTGTGAGCCAAACCTCGTCTCCACTTTTATAGTATTCCAGGTCCTAAGGGATGAACCTTATTTCATGACTTTGGACAGGGAAAAGTGCATGGTGATTTTAGGATGCTGTGAGGGATCCAGAGGGAGCAGGCTAAATTGGAATCGAATGCTGAAGTTGAGGTGAAACATTTACTTTTCTCACTTAAGTATATAATAATTTACTTAACTAGTGAGATGATTATTGATATTTCAAGTTTACACACACAATATGCAAATGTATTTTAGGTTAAAAGTCACATACCTGGAACACTAGGTTGGCATTTTCATGCATTCCAAATATTTCTGGGTCATCCATCAAAGGCAGATTTTCAATGTAGTCTTTAAACTCTTGTAGGCTGTCAGCCAAGGGTGCAAAATAGATGCCTGTTTATTGTAAACACAGAATGCAAACATATTGCAAATAGACCAGCTTTGTACTATCAAATTTAGTCCTTCTCTGCCTATTCAGATGGTGGCTATAATCTTCCACAGAAAAGGGAATTGTTTTCTCCACTCTCTTTGCCTTCATTACTATGCCTGGCCTCTTTCCCTTTTCTTGAGGCCTCGAGCCTGTGATCAGTCTCTTACTCTTTCAGAGTGTCTTCTTAGAACTTCTCAAGATTCTGGGAGTTCGGGGTGTGTTCCTGAAAGTCACACATTGGCAAGGGCTCCAAATTTATAGAACTTTGGAAACACATTTAGACTGAGTATGACCTGTTTTAGAAGGACTCCAAGTGGTTGCTGCATAAAAGATATTTTTGTACTTCAACTGCCAAACCAGTTTTGGAGGTAGTCAAGCATGGGGCTGGGGCAGGCGCACATGGGGACTGCACTGTGATGGCTGGACACCGAGAGCTCCTAGATGGAAAGCTGAGAGATACCGCCAATGACTTCTTGGAAAATGTCCTCTCCAGAATATTGAAAAGCCATTTACCTGATTCCGAATATTTATAATCCTCTTCTAATGTTTCAGGAGAAAAGAACCTTTTTAAGATTGTACGAAGACATCTTTGATCCCAGGTGTCTGTAACTCTACCACCATATGTAATTTCACCTGAAAAGGAGTTTGCATTTTAAAACATATTTTTTACTGATATGCATGCCCAAATCCCAATAGGTTTATTTATATACACACTTATTTGGAACTGAAAGTAAAAAGAGCATATCAGAGTTTCCTTCCACTACTCCCTAAAAAGAGAATAAAAGAGAGGGAAAAAACCTAGTATATGTAACCTATCCTAATTATTTTGCTTTCCCCAAATAACCAGAACCAAAGCCGCTGAGATATATTTACATATTTCTTTTTCTTTTCTTTTTTCTTTTCTCCTTTCTTTTCTTCCCTCCTTCTTTCCATCCTTCCTTTCTCCCTTCCTTCCCTTCTTTCCTTCATTTTTCTTTCTCTCCCTTTTCTTCCTTTTCCCTTTTCCTTCCTTCCTCCC
The DNA here is from genome assembly GCF_922984935.1 of Meles meles. NCBI lineage: Eukaryota > Metazoa > Chordata > Mammalia > Carnivora > Mustelidae > Meles > Meles meles. Next base: position 40,993,770 of record NC_060080.1, read on the forward strand.
TCTGTCCCTTCCTTCCTCTCCTCCTTCCTCCTCTTCCTCTTTGTCCCCCTCTTCTTCCTGCTCTCCTCCTCCTCCTTCTTTTTCTTTCTCCTCCACCTCTTCTTCCTCTTCTTCTTCTTTTGCTGCAAAATACTGATTTTGGGTCTTATTCTAGCATCAACCACAGTATTCTATGGTCTTATACATATGTATATTATACATATACAATTCCTAGGCAACACTGCTTCTTTTTGAGGCCAGTAAATAAATGGAACAAAAACATTTACAATAAGACATTCAAACTGCATACCTACTTTAGAATTATTAAAATTAAGCTAGGAAGGAAAGATAGGTCCAAGGTAAAAGAGACAACTTGCCTCACAGAAATGATGGTGTGGGGGAATTAAAATTAAAACTTTTTAGTATTCCATCTCTTTTTTCATAGATAAGCTACTTTCAGCATGCTCCACTGTCATCCCAAAATTATAAGTAGGAATGATATCTATTCTGCATTGGAATAATATCTATTGCTGATATAACTCCTTGGGAAAACTCCAGATCCATTGCTACATTGTGTTATTATCACTGTAGTACTCCCAGAAGGATTTGACCTATGGTCCTGACATTGTCAACTTCTGAATCCTCCGACTATTCATCCATTCTCATCTCCATAACTTCCATTATGTCAGGAAGAAATGTTTTTCATTCTCTTTCAAGCTCAGATGGTTGGTTGAAAGTTATTTCAGTCTTTGGAATCTCAATAATTTGTTTATTCTAAGGGAGCAATGTCTTTACATGTACCTCTTATAGGGACACTTATCTTTCCTCTCCTGTTGAAGCACTGTTGGTCTGTCATGTTGGATCAGTCACTCAGAGGGAGGGGAGAGGAGGTAGAATAGGTGTTACAGCTAATGGACAAGTAGCTAAGTCTCTGTATTAGCAATTCTAAGAGGGAAGAAAGATGTTGTTGTATTTTCTTGGGTATATTCTTCAGTCACCTTCTAGAAAATCTTGGAACACAAAGTTCAGTTACATCTTTGTAGTGGGTCCATCAGGTCTGGGCCCAAGTCGAAGCTCCTCTTGGATCCTTGAGCTTACATTCCCACCCAGCCCCAAGTGTCTCCAGCTGCATGATGGTGTGTGGAAAAGAGGGTGGCCAGGAAAACGAAGACTCCTGTAGTTGGTAGGTGGTGAGAAGAAAGAGTTGCCCTAAAGTATTTTTTATTTAAGTCACAAAGGACAATATCTGCATTTTGAGAAGGAGCACAGAAATATTTTCCTTACAAATCATCAGACTTTGTGCTTCTCCATTCAGATTGAGTTTTATCCTTTTCTTGGATCAAACTGAGTAAATAATTGGACTCAGAGTAGATGACTCACTTTGGGGCTCAATTTTAGGAAGTAGTCTTCTGGGTTTGGTCTTCCCAGAAGAGGGACTTGGGGAGGAAGTGTCCACCGTACATGCCCACCACCTCTCCTGGCCCAGGCATCACAGTCCCTGAGGGTCTTGTTGTAGATCCCAGGGTGGTGGCTTCTCCTTCTCTTCCTCTCCTATCCCCAGGGGCTGGCTGAGGGATAGCCTTGGATTTGGCTTTGTCCTTGCATGCTTTTGAGCTCAGATCTGTCTCCAGGCCTTCATATTGCTATACTTTACACTATAAAATTTTAAGACTTTCCCCATCCCCAAATATCTTCTCATATATAAAGCCTCCTCAGTATTTGTTTATTCTCTCCTGTTTATATTTATGGGGTTTTTGTTTTGTTGTTTTTTAAAAGATTTTAGGGGTGCCTGGATGGCTCAGTTGTTAAGCGTCTGCCTTCGGCTCAGATCATGATCCCAGGGTCCTGGGATCAAGCCCCACATTGGGCTCCATCCCAGGGTCCTAGGATCGAGTTCCACATTGGACTCCCTGCTCAGCGGGAAGCCTGCTTCTCTCTCTTCCACTCCCTCTGCTTATGTTCCCTCTCTCGCTGTGTCTCTCTATCAAATAAATAAAATCTCAAAAAAAAGAATTTATTTATTCATTTGTGAGAGAGAGAGAGCATAAGCAGTGGGAGAAGCAGAGGGAGAGGAAGAACCAGACTCTCCACTGAGCAGGGAGCCCAACATGGGGCTCAATCCCAGGACCCTGGGATCATGACCCGAGTGGAAGGCAGATGCTTAACTATCTGAGCCACCCAGGTGCCCCTATTCTCTGCTGTTTAGTCTCCCCACTGGTGTTGCTGTATCTTCTTGTTCAGTCCTTCATGTTGCTTTTATTGTAGCTTTGTAAATTATTGTATCTTTTTTCAGCCTAAAGGGCTATGATTGCCAATTGTTGATTACAAAGTAGAACCAAAATTTATTGACAATACACACAGGCCTTTTAGGATGTGCCCTTAGCTTACTTTTTTTTTTTTTTCCATTTTGTTGAATATAAAGCTCCCCTCCATGTACATCCCCTCTTCATACTATGCACCAGCCCAACAGAACTGCTCACAAGTACTATAATCAGGCCAAACCTCAGCCCATTGGGCTTTTATGTCACGATTCTCTCAGTCCAGTGTGCTCTCCTGCCTTTTCTCTCCTAGTGAGCCCAACTTAGCTCAGTGAAGCTGGTCAGCACTCAGCTCCCAGCGGAGCTTTCCCGGATTCCCCTGGGTCGTGTTAGTTGTTCCTTCTGAATTCCCACAGCATTGTGCATACACTTCTGATTTGTTTATTATTCTAACATAGGGTTTATGCATTATCTCCACCCTCCACACCATGAGTTTTTGGCAGGCAGGGTCTATGTCATCTTTGTATTTCTAGCATCTATTGTAGAGTATTAGGCAGTATTTTCTGGATTAATGCATAAATGACTGCCCAAAATACCACCCTATGGATAAAGCATTCAGCCTTTTTCTCCTATCTGTTTTTTAAAAACGCTTTAATAAAGAGCTATAACTTAAAAATAATAAAAACCACACAAAATTTACATGTATAATTCAGTAATATTTAGTAAGCCTGTGATGTTTTGCGTAACCGTCACCACAATCTAATTCTAAAACATTGTTTTGGGCGCCTCGGTGGCCCAGTCCATTAAGCATCTTGCCTTCAGCTCAGGTCATGACCCCAGGGTCCTGGGATCAAGCCCCACATCAGGTTCCTTGCTCATCAGCGAGCCTGCTTCTTCCTCTCTCCCTTTGCCTGCTGTTTCCCCTACTTGTGCTCTCTCTGTCAAATAAATAATTAAAAAATCTTAAAAACAACAAAACATTTATATCATCCCCCCCAAAAGAAATCTTTTGCCCCTTCTCAGTCACTCCCCATTCTTGCCCATGCTGTATGCAACCAAAAATCTACTTTCTGTCTGCATACATTTGTTTTTTCTGGAAATTTCATATAAATGGAATCATATAACGTGGTATTTTGTGCTGACTTTTTAAAAAAAGATTATTTATTAGAGAGAGAGAGGGAGGGAGAGAGAGAGAGTGCGGGTGAGGTTACAGGGAGCTGGAGAAGGAATCTCAAGCACAGAGCCCAGCTCAGGACTCAATGCCAGGACCTTGAGATCAGGACCTGAGCGGAAATCAGGACTAGGTTACTTAACTGACTGAGCCACCAGGCAGCCCTGTCCCTGACTTTTTTACTTAGCATAGAGTGTGTGAGGTTTACCTATGTTGCAGCACATATCTGTACTTTGTTCCTTTAATGGCTGGATAGTACGTTGTGTGGATATGCCACATTGTGTTTTTATTCACCAGCTAATGGAAGTTCCTGTTGTTTTCCCTTTTGGGCTATTATGAAGTAATGCTGCTATAAACAGGTACAAAGTTTTTTGTGTGAACATGTGTTTTTACTTTTTTCCTGGGTATATAACTAGGAGTGGAATTTCTGGGCCATATGGGAAGTCTATTTAAAAAATCTTCCAAAGTAGCCCCATAATTTTATATTGTCACCCACAATGTATAAAGGTTCTACTTTCTCCACATCCTTGCCAACACTTTGTTACTCTTTTATTTGTTGTTTAATTTTTTAATTATAGTCATCCTAGTCTATAGTCTATAGTCATACTAGATGAAGTAGTAACTCATCCTGGCTTTAATTTTCATTTCCTTCAACTGAGCATCTTTTCATGTGCTTATTGGGCATTTATATGTCTTCTTTTGTGAAATGTCTATTCAAATCTTTTGCCCATTTTTAAAATTGTGTTATGTTAGTCACCATAAAATACATCATTAGTTTTTGATGCAGTGTTCCAAAATTCATTGTTTATGCACCACACCAAGTGCTCCATGCAACACGCGCCCTCCTTAATACCCACCACCAGGTTACCCATCCCCCTACCCACCTCCCCTCTAAAACCCTCAGTTTGTTTCTCAGAGTTTACAGTCTCTCATGGTTTGTCTCCTCCTCTGATTTGCCCCACTTCACTTTTCCTTTCTTCTCCTAATGTCCTCCATGTTATTCGTATGTTCTACAAGTAAGTGAAACCATGTGATAATTGACTTTCTCTGCTTGACTTATTTCATTCAGCATAATCTCCAGTCCTATCCATGTTGGTACAAAAGTTGGGTATTATTCCATTGGCTAAGTAATATTCCATTGTATATATGTACCACATCTTCTTTATCCATTCATCTGCTGAAGGGCATCTCAGCTATTTCCACCATTTGGCTATTGTGGACATTGCTGCTATAAACATTGGGGTACACATGGCCCTTCTTTTCACTACATCTGTATCTTTGGGGTAAATACCCAGTAGTGCAATTGCCGGGTTATAGGGTAGCTCTATTTTTAATTTTTTGAAGAATCTCCACACTATTTTCCAAAGTGGCTGCACCAATTTGCATTCCCACCAACAGTGTAAGAGGGTTCCCCTTTCTCCACATTCTCTCCAACATTTGCTGTTTCTTGCCTTGTTAATCTTTGCCATTCTAACTGGTATAAGGTGGTATCTCAATGTGGTTTTGATTTGAATTTCCCTGATGGCCAATGATGATGAACATTTTTTCATGTGTCTGTTGGCTATTTGTATGTCTTCACTGGAGAAGTGTCTGTTCATGTCTTCTGCCCATTTTTTGACATGATTATTTGTTTTTGGGGTGTTGAGTTTGAGAAGTTCTTTTTTTTTTTAAGATTTTATTTATTTCTTTGACAGGCAGAGACCACAAGTAGGCAGGGAAGCAGGCATAGAGAGAGAGGAGGAAGCAGTCTCCCTGCTGAGCAGAGAGCCTGATGTGGGCCTCGATCCCAGGACCCTGGGATCTTGATCTGAGCCAAAGGCAGAGGCTTTAACCCACTGAGCCACCCAGGTGCCCCCGAGTTTGAGAAGTTCTTTGTAGATCTTGGATATCAGCCCTTTGTCTGTAGTGTCATTTGCTAATATCTTCTCCCATTCTGTGAGTTCCCTCTTTGTTTTGTTGACTGTTTCCTTTGCTGTGCAGAAGCTTTTTATCTTGATGAAGTCCCAAAAGTTCATTTTCACTTTTATTTTGCCTTTGGAGACGTGTCTTGAAAGAAGTTGCTGTGGCCAATGTTGAAGAGGTTATTTTGCCTATTTTGATGGATACTGCCAGGATTTTGATGGATTCCTGTCTCACGATGAGATTCTCTCATCTATTTTGAGTTTATATCTGTGTTATGAGTATGGTGAAAGAGAATAGTCAAATTTCATTCTTCTATACATAGCTGTCCAATTTTCTCAGCACCATTTATTGAAGAGACTGTCTTTTTTCCACTGGATATTTTTTCCTACTTTGTTGAAGATTATTTGACCATTGGGGCACCTGGGTGGCTCAGTGGGTTAAAGCCTATGCCTTCAGCTCAGGTCATGATCTCAGGGTCCTGGGATCGAGTCCCACATCGGGCTCTCTGCTCAGTGGGGAGTCTGCTTCCTTCTCTCTCTCTCTCTCTCTGCCTGCCTTTCTGCCTACTTGTGACCTCTGTCAAATAAATAAATAAAATAAAATAAAAAAGATTATTTGACCATAGAGTTGAGGGTTCATATCTGGGCTCTCTACTTTGTTCCATTGGTTTATGTGTCTGTCTTTATGCCAGTACCATGCTGTCTTGGTAATCACAACTTTGTAATAAAGGTTGAAATCAGGCAACGTGATGCCCCTAGCTCTGTTTTTCTTTTTCAACATTTTCTTAGTGATTTGGGGTCTTTTTTGGTTCCATACAAATTTTAGGATTGTTTGTTCCAGACTTTGAAAAATGCCACTGGTATTTTGATCAGGATGGCATTGAAAGTATAGATTGCTCTGTTTTGCCCATTTTAATTTTTTTTTAAATTTAAAAAAAATTTATTTTTTCAATGTTCCAAGATCCATTGTTTTGCCTATTTTTAAATTGGATTATTTTTCTTCTCACTGTTAAGTTGTAAGTGTTCTTTATATACTTTGTATATAAAGTAAGTGCCTTATCAGACATAATGATTTGCAGATATCTTCCTTTAGTCTGTGCCTTGTCATTTAACTTTCTTGATGGTGTTTGTTGAAGTATAAACGTTTTAAATGTTGATGACGTCCATTATTATTTTTTCTTTATTGTTTGTTTATTGTGTCATATCTAATAAGTTGTAATTTAAAGTCACAAAGATTTACTTATATGCTTTCTTCTACAAGCTCTTCTAAGATCTTTATGGTTTTAGCTCTTACATTTATCTCTTACAGGACTCACTTTGAATTAATTTTTGTGTATCATATGAGATAAGGATCCAAATTCATCCTTTTGCAGATGGATACCAGCACCATTTGTTGAAAAAATTATCCTTCCTCCACTGAACCACCCTGATACCTTTGTTGAAAGTAAGCTGATCATCAGTATAAGGTCAATTGACCATCACCATTTTGTGAAGCAATGTTGGCCCCACTGGAGTAGTGGAGTCCTAGGGGCCAAAGTATAAAAGTATCCCCCTAGATTCCAAGACCCCCCCTTTTGGTCCACTCTGAGGATGGTCCTCATTTATTTTCAGTGTTGTTTCACTGCCCTCTATTTCCAAGGTTTATTTGCCTTCTAAGGCTCTAGTTCACCTGATCCCTCTCTGTTCTCTGTTTCCCTTACTTACCAGTGAAACCCTCCCCGCCCCCATTCCCATTCTGCCCCTTTTCAGAGTGTTCTTCTTCCCCCACTTCCCAGTGCAAATCATTTCTTCTTCATTACTTGGGCCTACATATTCCACATTGGACCTAATTTTTGGCACAAGGTCCCATGTGGCCACAATTAATAATTGCTAAAAATTATAATTCCTGAAGTATTTTTTCCTTTTTCACAAGTATGCCTGAATCAACAGGTCTCTACTATCAATCAATGTTTAGATCTCTTGAATTTAAGAGCACAGACTCTCAAGGCTAGACTGACTGGCTTTCAATCTTGGTTCCATCACTTATAACCTGTGAGCCTCAGTTTCCTCATGTATAAAATAGGGACATAACAGTCCTCACCTCATAAGGTTGTTGTGAGGATTAAATCTGCTAATTCTTGGGAAGCACTGAACATAGTACTTGGCATGTATCAAGAGTGATATAAGTTTTGCTGTTAGTATTTGGGAAAACACCTGCCCATTTCCTATGTGTAAGTATTCTCATGATATTCTTATCATGGTCTTATCTTCACAAAGGGACTATCAGAAGTCATCATCACCACTATCGAATATTGGGGAAAAGATGCCATCTTTGTAAGGGCCGTGGCCTGGCCATGTGGGCATACCTACCAGTAATGTAAATGAGAGCATCCCAGGGAATTTTTCCTTCTTGACAATAAAGGTTGAGGTTCAGTAAAGCACATTCCCTGTCACTGTCATTAAATTCATAGCAAATATTCCAGCCAAGAGGGCCAAACTTTTTTCTCTCCTAGAAGGGAAAATGAAAATAGTCCTACATAAAATTAGACAAAATTAAATTTGTATGACGTATTGAGAAATAAAAGGTTTCTATTGAATTTGGGCATCTTCGTTCTGTAAAATCAGTTAAGATTATGAAGTTTAGTTTCATCTAGGCCTTCAGTTTGGCTTTCAGCAAACATGGGCAGCATCTCTTCCTCCAGTCCTGGCTCTTCTCCAAAATTTCCAAAAGAAAATTTGACATTACTGAAAATATAATAGGTCTGTGAAAAGGACATTTGTCTTTCATGGTAAAATAAAATGTTTCCCCATCAAAACAGGTAGAAAAAAGATACACTAATCATCCATCTAGTGGCAAGAACTATTCTCTATTTTTCTAAGGAGTCTGTACATCACTTAGGGTTTTCAGTCATGTCACAATGTGCTGATTACATACTGACTTCTCTGTAGTGACATCTTTTTTTTTTTTTTTTGAACTGGTACACAGAATCCTAACCCTTGTTTCATGATTTCACATTGTGAAGCCTTTCCCTTCCTTCATTATTTCCCTATCCTACTTTAATTTCTTAATTCTAAACTGATGATTATACCAGAGGTCTCATATTCCCTCCTCTTGATCTCAAAATTTCTCTAAGTTTTGAACCACCTCCCCTCTCAGCTGTTTTTCTTTGTGCAATGGGGGCCTCACACCTGGAGACCCTAGTCCCAACCTCGGATCTGCTCTAAGACCTTGTTTACATCTTTATCTCATATCTTGTATCTTTAATCTTTGTTTTTTTTTCTTTATAGGTTCTTTCTCTGGAGACCATACACATTTGAAACCCAGGCAGCCAGTCTAATAAGACACTATCTAGAAACACGTAGTCAAAGAGTCAGAATTTAAGGGCAGGGTCACAGTATGGACACCAAATCACAGCAGTGAACTTTGAGCAGAGGGAAGGAGAATGTAGTACTGAGTTGAAGGTCATTTTTCAGAGGCCTTAGGGCTCTGGTCACAGGGAAGAGGCTCTTAAGGGTGGTGAACCCAGTCAAACAGGAACAGTCAAGAATGAAATTATTGCAAGAAAAAATGATAGACTCACATGATATGTATGTGCAAAGAAGGAATAATAAAAATAATCCTGAAATTATGGAGATATGGGACTATCAATTTCAGGAGTAGAGTCTGGAGGGAAGCAGATTTGGGAGTGGGGCATAGCTGAGGAGATTTTTTTTTTGCTTTTGAATTTGACTTCATGCATATATCCAGGTGACAGTGTCCCTTAGTCAAATCAGAGTAGAGCTGGGAGGCAAAGCTGTGAGCTGCAGAGGTGAAGGGAGTACAGAGATCAGCTACTGAGTGAGAACAGCTTCGTTTCGGACCCTGAATGGGGCCTCAGCACTTCACAATGTCACTTGTAAGCTTTCATGTAATTTCCACTTTTTCTGTATTTATTAACACAATGCACTTTCTTGTTTCCACTAAAAAGCAAAAATTGAGTGTACCTGAATAACTGCATGGAAGAAACAGATGCCAAATATTATTTGTCTCCATTTTCTTCCAAGTATATTTTCTTCAAAAAATGAAGGTGTCATTTCGGTGAATGCTCGTCTGATATTTGCACGTAAACCTTTCGGAGGCTCATTGGTTACCTGGATTCAGACACATAGGGGGCAGAGAGGAGGATTTTATAGATTCGCATTATTTCTGAATAACACACACAGACTGAAACCATCGAGAGCATGTAGATAACTGATACCCGTGGGGGCATTCCTGGCATGTGGGGGCCTGCTCTGTATCTTGCTCAGCCTCAGTCTCTTCAAAGTTGGGCCTGGCGGGGTCTTTAGTCCTACAGTAGGTGAACCGTCTCCACAAGAACCTCAGACCATTTCTTTTGGTGTCCATTTTCTAAATACGGGCCAGAAAGTACGTTCAGGCCTTCCCCATTGGATTTTCCATGTATCCCAACATATGGCATCCCTTGATGACATGACAGGGAAGGAAGAGGCATCTCTCGTTCCTGACTGATCATTCATATGCAGAGGCTTCCCGTATATCGGAGGTTTCCAGCACTGAAATCCAGCAGTCATACTACCTGTAGGCCTTCCTGTCTCTCACATGCTGAAATATTCTCTTAATTCTGGGAGGGGTTCCATTCTCACTACTCCGCATCCTTGACATTTTCTTAAAGAGTTGATCAACAAACTAGGGCACACAAGGATGCGAGTGGCTTGCAAAACTGTTTACCTGCGTGCTATCAGGTGAAGGGATACTGACTTCTCCCTTCCCACCTGGGCCACCCAGACTTTGACGTGGTCCTACGTGGAGCCTGGGTTCCCTGGACCCACTTGGGGAACACACTAAGGCCGGTTGGTTTGCAGCATTCCAACCATAGGCATATATTACCTTAACAGAATTTTGAAGAACTGTAACAGGAAATGTACTGCTAGGCATGGAACTTAAAAAGAGTCGAAAAGTATCCGTGATAATTATATCTGTTTAAAACAAAGAGAAGAGAACAAAAAAGGAAAATGCTTAACTTAATACTTTACATAACAAATACTTATTATGAGGTAGTAAAAAACCACCATAAACTCTGTTTAAAGACCAGTTTGTTTTAAGTCTTTTATGTTGTAAAATGTTCAAAATGGAGGTGGGAGGAATTTTTATAGAAACTCTTACTACATGAAAGTTTGGCAATCCAGAAACTGGCACGTCTGAGTAAAGAAATTAAAGACACATTAATTTTCAATACTTGGAGGTGTTAAGGGTCTTCCCTCTGAGATTGGGAAAATTTTCAATTAAAAAATAGGATGGTTAAGGGTACCTGGGTGGCTCAGTGTGTTAAGCCTCTGCCTTCAGCTCAGGTCATGATCTCAGAGTCCTGGGATCGAGCCCCACATCGGGCTCTCTGCTCAGCAGGGGAGCCTGCTTCCCCTCTCTCTCTGTCTGCCTCTCTGCCTGCTTGTGATCTCTCTCTCTCTCTCTCTCTCTCTATCTGTGTCAAATAAATAAATAAATAATCTTAAAAAAATAGGGCAGTTATTGCCAGTGCTCATGAAGTGTTTTTTGTTTTGTTTTTAAACAATTCATTTATGGAAAATTGCATGAAAATGGTCAGAAAGTCCTATGGAGAAGAAAGGGATTTCTCTACTCTACAGAGAAGTTCAAGGGAACTGAAGGTGTAGGGGTATGGACAGACTTCATAAGTACCATGAAGAAGTTTAAGTCAATATGCTTACTTTGTGAGCTCTGCATAGAAAATGTAAGAAAATGAGTTCCCTTCTGGGTTCAAAAGGCTGGAGCAAAGTTGGGGAAAGTGGTGGTCCTTTTACAGGAAGATGCAGGCATCACCCAAGGATGACTTTCTTGGTGCTGGGTTTTAAGTACATATTATGGTGTTTCTCTAACATTCCAGGCCTGCTCCCTCGCTAGAGTCTTTTCATTGGCTGTTCCTTCTGCCTGGAATGCTCTTCCTTTAGATTCCCTCACTTTCTTCAAGTCTTAGTCCAATGTTACCTTCTCAAAGAGGTTTACCCAGATTACATGTTTAAATTGCTATCCACTCTTTCTCCCTATCACTCCCCCACCATTTCATCCTGACTTTTTGTTTTCTTTTCCCCCAAAGCACTAGCCACATTCTATCATACCATATAAACTACTTATTTATTATATGGTTTAATTATTGTTCGTTCCCTCTCACTAACATTTAAGTTCTAGGAGGGTAGATATCTATGGTTGTTTTGTTGATTGTCTTACCTTAAACATCTAGAACAGTGCATGGTACATAGTAGGTTCCCAAATACTTATTAAATGAATGAATGTAGATTAAAGCTGAATTTATGCTCCTTATTTTGGTAATCTAAATTCATGAACTACATTAAATAACTAAAATTAAGTTAGTTCCAGTACAATTCTAGAGCAATACTGAAGTTGCTTGCATGGTAAAAACTATTAGGTATAGAAGTCAGACATCAATCAAAGTCTTAGGGCTAATGATTTCAATAACCAAAAATGCAAAACATGAGAAAAGCAGATTTAAATAAGTACTTTTTTTTAATCCTTTTTCTCTTATAATTGCAGAAGCATCAAGAATATTAACTTTCATAGACATCCTAGAAGTTTCAAGCTGGAATGAAGTCTTAGAAATCATCTTAGCATAGGGTTTCTAGGAAAGATGCCATGTGGGCATCTTATGGCTGGGGAACTGAGGCCCAGAGAGGAGATACTGTGGCACAGGCAAGAAGTAGTAGGGGAAGAACTCCACTTGGGTCTTAGAATTTCAAGTCTGGAGTTTTTGCTTCTTCCTTTGTTTCTTTTTTCTCCTGTTCACTTACTCTTTTCAGGTTATTACCTGAATGTATTTTATTTTAAATAGGTTTAAGTTAAACATCAGAAGTCAAAGAGGTATGTTACTAAATGATTGTAACAAGGGCCAGAAGATGATTTTTTAAATCCATTTAAGCTTTGGTAAGCCAACGGCGCAACTTCGGCTGGCTTCCATAGCCTGTCCAGCTTCCAGCATACGCTCGCCCTTGTCCCAGTCACCATGAGGCTGAACAACGCCTCCCTACTTCGAAGTAGTCCCACTACTGTAGTTGCACTGCAGCAAATTGTTTTTTTTTTTTTTTTGATGCCTTCCCTAGCATTTCCTTCTTAATTATAATCCTAACCATCAGCAACCCCTGGACAGTGGTGAATACCTTCTTGTCATTTTTTTCTTTAATTATTTAAATGGAAATAAGCCACAGGCCCAGTTGGAAGCAGACCGCTCTTGTTGCACTGCACTGGGTATGGTCCATAAACAATGAATTCTATTACACTGAAAATAAATAAATTTTTTAAAAAAAGGGTAAAAACAGTGGAAATTCTGGATGGTTGTTGTGAACAACTTTATCCTTGCTGGAAGAAGCAGCCTACAGAGGCAAGGAGGGGGGAACCAGGAAATGAGGGATCTTTAGGGGATGGCTGCTATGTCTTGGCTCTGTGGTGGTGTCCAGTATAGGCTGGCCACTTTGTAAAGTCAGCAGTAAGGGCTCTGGATATCCTAGGTTAGCAGGAAAGTGGGGCTCACCCTGCTTATTAACAAAAATATTGTTCCTAAGGTTTCAATTATTTTTATACTAACATTCTAAAATGAGTAGATTCTAAAAATCCTCTTCTTTCTTTGCAGCCCATTATACTTTCTTGAGTGGGAAAGAAAGTGCTGATGTTATAGTTAGTGGTAGCAACTGTGAATAATGCTGGGCATGCCCATGGAGGGTATGTGGCTGAAGCCACCTGAAAGCATAGAGTGGAACGAAAATCAAAATGGCTGCACTAATGCTTCAGTGAAGCTCAATTTCAAACTAAGTCACCTTTTTTCTTTCCTTTGCAAAGCTCCCCTCCTCCCTTCTTAGCTTGTTATTTCAGAAACCTGGTACCACCCTGAAGAGAAGATGAATAGCTCGGTAGTATGCGCACAATTCCTGTCAAAACGAGCTAGATCCTGTAATTTCCCATTAACTTGCCTCCCCCCCCCAAATCTGGTGGCACCCCCCCCCATTCCCCAGCCTCTTTCCTCCAGGTGGGCTTGCCATTTTGAAAGTCACAGTCTGCTGCAGCCTCCCTTGCCTGACAAAGCTATATAGCTTTGTTCCTCTTTATCCTAAACTCTGTCTTTGAGTTATATTTTGGCTCCAAAGCACTGAGGTCGATGTTCTACAACATGGCTAGGAGGCACACGTGAGGGTTAGTTGGTACAGGAGTCACAGAGAATAAGAAGTAGTGAAACATGACTCTAGGTAGATCGGTGGCAATCTGAATCTGTGAATCTTCTCTCTGTAGTGAAAGACTGAATTTCCTTTCTTTGTCTTAAGTCCTTTTTTCTATTTCTTTTACCATGCCTTTAGGTAGTCTATTTTGAATTCAAATGGCCTCCATAGAAAGGAACATGAAATAGAAATGATCCAGTGTATCATACCCACAACTTGGAAGCCTGAAGATCTTTTTTCAGGTTTGGATTGTGTAATTTAACTAAAACTCTCTAATTCTCAAATTTCTCCTCTTTAATATGGGAAAACATAATTCCTACAATAAAAAATTATTACAAGATTGGATTCAACAAAGAAAGTCTACATAAAAAGCTATTATTATGCAAATGCTGTTTTTAACGTACTTGAATCTGTGAAGGTTTTAATTAGTTCCTCCATTGCCACCATCCAAGAAACAGCAAGATGGCAGTTTTGCAAAAATACCCAGTTTCCTGATTTCATTGCTTCTTTGATCATTCTTTCAGCAATGGGTCCTTGTCCTTGCCCCAGTGAAATTGATTGCACCCTGAATTCCACAACAAAAAAATGTTGTTTTATGTTATTTATAAGCAATGAGACTATGAAGAAATGTAAATTACATAGTAGACTCCTAAAATAAGCACACATTTCAAATCCTCATTTTAATAGATGTGTAAATATTTTTTATTTTCTTGTTTTTGAAAACATTTTCTACTACAACATGCATATAGAAAAGTCTAAAAAACCAAACATATAGCTCTATGAATTACCACAAATGAATACCCATAGTTGAGAATGAAGTTTGCCAATACCCCAGAGATATGCTCTTATGCCCCTTTCTATTTCAACGATTCTTCCTTCCTCCTTCCCACAGGGACATGTTATCCTGATTTCCAGCACTATAGATCAGTTTTTAAAAACTTAAAAAAATTTGAAGTCTCACATCCATATAGAGTAAGTCCATAAATCATTAGTGTATGGCTTAATGAAGTCTCTCAAAGTGACTGTATACTTATACCACCACACAGGACACAAAAAAGAGAGGATTCCCAGCACCTACCCAATCAATAGATTTATTCATTCCCAAGGTAAAAGTTATTTTGAATTCTAACACCATAGATTAATTTTACTAGTTGTTATATTTTATATAAATGGAATCACATAGTATATACATATTTTCTATATTTGGTCTGTTTCAATCAACATTATTTTTTAAATGTACTTTTTAAAGATTTATTTACGTATTTGACAGAGAGAGAGAGAGAGAAGGAGTGAGCACAAGCAGACAGAGCAAGAGGGAGAAGCAGACTCCCAGATTTGTGACCCAGGATGTGATCTGTTCTAGAGAATGTTCCATGTGCACTAGAAAAGAATGTGTATTCTGTTGTTTTGGAATGGAATGTTCTGAATACATCTGTGATGTCCCTCTGGCCCAGTGTGTCATTTAAAGCCTTTATTTCCTTGTCGATCTTTTGCTTAGATGATGTGTCCATTTCAGTGAGGAAGGTGTTAAAATCCCCTACTATTATTGTATAATTGTCAATGTGCTTCTTTGATTTTGGTATTAATTGGTTTATATAATTAGCAGCTCCCATATTAGGGGCATATATATTTAAAACTGTTAGATCTTCTTGGAAAGATCCTTTATGTATGATATAAGTCCTTCCTCATCTCTTATTATAGCCTTTGGTTTAAAATCCAATTTATCTGATATATGGATTGTCACCCCAGCTTTCTTTTGAGGTCCATTAGCATGGTAAATTGTTTTCCACCCCCTCACTTTAAATCTGGAAGTGTCTTTAGGTCTAAAATCTTTTCCTTGCACACAGCATATCAGTGGGTCTTGTTTTTTATCCATTCTGATACCCTGTCTTTTTATTGGGGCATTTAGCCCATTTACATTCAGGGTAACTACTGAAAAATAAGAATTTAGTGCCATTGTATTGCCTGTAAGGTGACTGTACTGTACATTTTTTCTGTTCCTTTCTCATCTGTTACTTTTAGGCTCTCTTTGCTTAGAGGACCCTTTCAATATTTCCTGTAGGGCTGGTTTGGTGTTTGTGAATTCTTTTAGTTTTTGTTTGTCCTGGAAGGTTTTTATCTCTCCTTCTATTTTCAAGGACAGACTAGCTGGATACAGTATTCTTGGCTGCCCATTTTTCTCGCTTAGTTCTCTGAATAGATTATGCCAGTCCTTTCTGGCCTTCGGGTTCTCTGTGGATAGGTCTGCTGCCAATCTAATACTTCTACCATTGTATGTTACAGATGTCTTGTCCCAAGCTGCTTTCAAGATCTTCTCTTTGTCGCTGAGACTTGTAAGTTTTACTATTAGATGACAGGGTGTGGACCCATTTATATCAATTTTGAGGGGAGTGTTCTCTGTACCTCCTAGATTTTGATGCTTGTTCCCTTTATCAAATTAGGGAAATTCCCCACTACTATTTGCTCCAATATACTTTTTGCTCCTCTTTCTCTTTCTTATTCTTCTGGGATCCTAATTATTCTGATAATTTTGGTCTTATGGTATCACTTATCTCTCGAATTCTCCCTTCATGGTCCAGTAGTCGTCTGTCTGTCTTTTGCTCAGCTTCTTTATTCTCTGTCATTTGGTCTTCTATATCACTAATTCTCTCCTCTGCCTCATTTATCCTGCCTGTATGAGCCTCCATTTTTTATTGCACCTCATTAATAGCTTTTTAAAATTTCAACTTGGTTAGATTTCCATTCTTTTATTTCTCCAGAAAGGGATTTTATCTCTCCAGAAAGGGATCCTCTAGTATCTTCCATGCTTTTTTTGAGCCCAGCTAGCACCTTGATAATCATCATTCTGAACTCTAGTTCTGACATCTTACTAATGTCCACATTGATTAGGTCCCTAGGTATCAGCACTGCCTGTTGTTCTTTTATTTTTTGAGGTGAGTTTTGCCACCTTGTCATTTTATCCAGATAAGAATAGATGAATGAGAGAACAAAATCCGAAAAAGGTAGCAACGACCCCAGAAAAATAAACACTAACCAAATCAGAAGAGACCCATGGCGGGGGGGGGGACAAAAGGGGGAAGAAAGAAACAAAATATATATATGTATATGTATGTGTGTGTGTGTATGTGTATGTGTGTATATATGTATATATACATATACACATATGTGTATGTATGTGTGTGTGTGTGTGTATATATATATATATATATATATATATATATATATATATATATAACACTGGTGAATAGAACAGAGCCACACACTTGATTTTGGGTGTATTTTGGTCTGTTAGAAGAAATTAGATCCCAAAATTTTAAATAAAGAAGAACATATATATACAAAAATAAGAAGAAACACAATGAAGGTATGGAATGTGACTGTAAAGATGAAAATTTAAAAACATTCTAAAATAGGCATTGATAAGATAAGAAGTTGGTTGAAGAAAGAAGAAAAAGGAGGAAAGAATGTGATGGCTGGAGACTAAAACAAAACCATGCGCTAGATTTAGGGTATATTTTGGTCTGTTAGAAGAAACTGTATCCCAAAATTTTAAAGAAAGAAAAACGTATATATATACAAAATATAAGGTTAAATGCAATGAAGGGATAGAATGTGACTATAACAATGAAACTTTAAAAAGATTTTTAAAAAAGGTATTGATAAAATAATTCAAAAAGGTCAAAATATGATAGAGGAAAAATTTTTTTAAATACAGTAAGAAAAAAATGAAATTGAAAAAATTTAACTTTGAAAAACCACGGAATCATGGGAAAGAAGCCATGAATTCTGTGTTGCATTCCCCTAGCTCTGGAGTTCTGTAGTTCTTATTGATTTGTGAACTTGGTCTTGGCTGGATGATCTTTCACTTTCTGGGGTTGGGGCCTATTACAGTGATTCTCAAATATCTTTGCTTGCAGTGGAATTGCCCCCCCCCCCCACCCTTGCCAGGGGCCAGGCAATGTAATATCAATTTTGCTCTCAGGACCTTTTGTTCCCTGAATGCTTTCCATAGCGCTTTTAGGACGGCAATAAAAATGGCGGCCCTGGAGGACCTGAGAGCTTGGGGCCCCACTCCTCAGTGTGCCCTCAGAGAAAAGCAGTCAACCACTCCCATCTCCCTGGTCTATGGCCATGTTCCATGCTCACCTGACCTGTGACAGAGTGTTTTTATCCCTGGTGTACAGCCGCATTTGGAGTCTCCAAATCCAGGAGATTCCTGCAGCATGCTCCTGTGCCAATCCTCCCAGAGGAGGAAGGGGGGGGTCTCTCTGGATCTGCCACTAGTGGAGTCCCTGCTTGAAGAGCAGTGGCCCGACCGTGCCTTGTGTCATGGTTTAAGGTAACCCTGAGCTGAGAGCCCCCTCCTCAGCTCCGTCTCTGCTGCTGGCTTCCCTGCTTTGATACCTGGGAGCTTTGCTATACTCAGACACCCCTGGTCTTTTCCTGACCCTGCAGGTCCTGAGACCGTACTGTCCCCGCAAAGGTTCCACCTCCTGCTTAGCCTCTGGAGTGACTTCCCTTGGCGGAGCAGACTTCCAAAAGTTTCGATTTTGTGCTCTATTGCTTTAACATTTGCTGGGAGCCAGCCCCACCCCTGTGGTCTCTCTTCCCATATAGCACCTTGATTCACTTCTCCACACATCCTAACTTCCAGGAAGTGATCACTTTTCTGTTCCTAGAATTGCTACTCTTCTCTTTGATCTCCTGCTGAATTTGTAGGTGTTCAGAATGTTTTGATAACTATCTAGCTGAATTCCTGGGACCCAATGATATTTAGGTGTCCTACTCCTCCATCTTGTTCCTCCCCTCCCAGACTCTTGATTTCTGCTCAGGTTATGATCTTAGGGTCATGAGGTTGAACCCTGCATTGGGCTCCACACTGGGCATGGAGCCTGCTTAGGATCCTCTTTCTGCCTCCCTCTTGCCCACAGTGCATACATTCTCTCACTCTCTCTCTTTTAAAAAAACAAAAACCAAGGGGCGCCTGGGTGGCTCAGTGGGTTAAAGCCTCTGCCTTCGGCTCAGGTCATGATCCCAGGGTCCTGGGATCGAGCCCCACATCGGGCTCTCTGCTCCGCAGGGAGCCTGCTTCCTCCTCTCTCTCTGCCTACCTCTCTGCTGAGCTGTGATTTCTCTCTGTCAAATATAAAAAAAAAAAAAAAAAAAAAAACCCAAAAAACTAACAACTTGAAAAAAATCTACTTCTGGTGTTTTGGATCTGATCTATTGAATATGCATTTCTATATCATTAATTTCTGCTTTTACAATTTTTCCCTTCTATTAGTTTAATCATTACATTTTAGATTGCCTAATATATGCACTTAAGCCTATAAATTTCCCTGTAATCCTAGCTTCAGATGCATCTCACCAGTTTTGATATATATTCACCATTATTCTATTTAGTACATGTTTGACTTTCCATTTCAATATCTTCTTTGTCTGAAAACAGTTTCATCTTACCTTTGTTTAAAAAAATTTTTGACAGTGGAGTGCCTGGATGGCTCAGTTGATTAAGTGTCCAACTCTTGATCTCAGTCCAGTTCTTGATCTCAGGGTTCCGAGATCAACACAGCATGAAGCCTGCTTAAAGTACTGTTTTGAGAGGAATAAAATTCCATTTTATTTACCAGACAGTAACTGGCTTTCAGTACTTTGAATATACATTTTTTGCCTTTTATTGTTTCTGCAGAGAAATCCATCAACAGCTTACTTGCATCTTTGAAGATAATCTGTTTTTACTGTGCTGTCTTTGTTTTTTCTACAATTTACTGTGATGGGTCTTGGTAGAATTGGGTTTTGTTTACTTGTTTGTTTTAAAGATTTAATTTTTGAGTAATCTCCATACCCATTGTGGGGCTCAAACTCACAGCCCTGAGATCAAGAGTCACATGCTCTATCAGCTGAGCCAGCCAGTCACCCCAGGTAGAATTGTTTGTGTTTATTACACTTTTTCATTTGGTAGGGTTTATTTAATTTGTGAATTGGTGTCTTTTGTCAGTTTTGGAAGATTTTCAGCCACTGCTTATTGAAATATTATTCTGTGCTCTTCTCTCCTCTGGTACTCAGATTATATCTTATTAGATCTTGTTTAGTCTCTGCATGCTTTTTACTCATCAATTTCATCTTGGAATTCTTAATTTTTGTTAGTTTTCAATTCTAGAATTCTGCTTTTAAATAACTTTAGTTCTCTTTCAATTTTCTCAGTCTTTCCTTTTTGAACATTTAAAGATTGCTATTTAAAAATCAATCTCATGTATCATTTATTAGGATGCTACACTCTGTTCCTATTATATATTGTTTCTCTTGACTTGTTTTAATTTAAACATACTTTTTGGCCTTCTTGTGTCCCAGGTTATATTTTATCACGTGCCTACGATTTTGTGTTCCTCCACACAAGATTCACATCTTCTTCTGGCAAGCAGCTAGAGATACTGGTAATCAGGGATCAACATAATTTCCTTGTAAGTATATTTCTTACCTGGTCTTATTCCTTTTGATGACTCTCCTTAGAGGGCCAAACCAAAGTAAGGGAGGTGGTTTACCAGTTTCCTCTACTATTCAGTTGGCTCTGGGCTCCAATTTTGTCCCCTTTGTCTTTCTCTCTCTTTTTTTAAAGACTTTATTTATTTATTTGACAGACAGAGATCACAAGTAGGCAGAGAGGCAGGCAGAGAGAGAGGAGGAAGCAGGCTCCCTACTGAGCAGAGAGCCCGATGCGGGGCTCAATCCCAGAACCCTGGAATCATGACCTGAGCCAAAGGCAGAGGCTTTAACCCACTGAGCCACCCAGGTGCCCCGATTCTCCTTTGTCTCTTTAATAAATGAAAAGCTTTGCTCAGCTTCTCAGCCTCTTTGCCTCCTCTTCTGATGTCTCTCTGTGAGTGCAGGACTAACTGGGTTTTCTTCATCTCTTGACTATTCCTTACTTCATTCTCCAAACCTTCAAGCATTTTAAAAAATGTTTTTTAAAATGTTTTGTATATTTAAAAATATATTTTGCTCAAGGTTTCTAGTTGTTCTTAGTGGGGATATTAGTCTGAGTTCTTAGTCCGACATTTCTGGACCAGAAGTCCTTAAATATTCATAAATTTATAGCTAAGTGCCTCATTACTATACCTTAATGATTTTTGATATGTAATACTGTTTTTGTTATGTACTTACACTTACTGGGAAATTTCCCTTTAATAGATGAGTTGTTTAAAAGGGCATTTTTTGTTTTTCAAATATTAAAAAAATTAACCTTTAAGATTGATTAATATTAATTATGTCAGGGATTAAGTTTATCTTATTTTTGAAATATGTCTTAGCACATGGTTAATTCTTATAAATGTTCCACGTGTATTTGAAGAATTGCATTTGTTCTATGCATTGAGTGTAAAGATCAAATGTCATTAACTTCACTATTAAATTTATTGTCTGAATATTTTATATTCTTAACAATTCTGCAAACTTTTTCTTTTTATTCTTCATATAGTTTCTATTAGAGATGTATTAAAATTTTCCACATTAATGTTAATTTATCAATTTCCCCTTATATTAGTTTCTCTAGTTTTTGCTTTATAGATTTCAAGCTTTGTTAGTTTTGTACAATTGGTGTTTTGTTTGTGGGTTTTTCTATATATCATATAGTTGCCCTTTTGATCCCTAATATTTTTTTTTTTTTGCTCCCAACTCTATTTTGTGATATACATTGGAACTGTTAACAGCTTTCTTTTGGTTAGTATTTGCATACTATCTCTTTATTTTCTACTTTCCTATGCTGTCTTTGTATTATTTATGCATTTTCTAAGTGGCATATAGCTAAATGTTACTTTTAAAATCCAACTTGGTCATATTTATCTTTTCACAGGTAAGATATTTATACTTTAAGTATTTGAATTGATTTCTCTATTCTGGTTTGGCTTTTTGATTTACTATATTTTATCTTTGAATTTATTTTTCTTCTTCTTTCCTATCTAATGTTGGATTATATTGCACTACATATTCTTTTGTTCCTCTGCTGGCTTGGATGCTATATTTATTATTCTGGTGTTTTCCCTAAAAATTCCAACATATTCATTCAAATACGAATTTTCCTAAGGCAAACAGAGTTATTCTGTACTACTTTTATCTTCCTGAATATATTTAGAACTTAACACATATTAACTACTTATTAACATCCCTCCCCAGTTTCTGATTATCTTGAATTATTTTTTATGTTTAATACTTTGAAATATTTGAAACATACAAAATCTACAAAGTTAATATAGTGAATATTCATGTACCCACAAACCAGCGTATGAAATAAAACACTGTTTACATGATCTGAACCTGCAATGTCCTTGTCCACTTCTGTCTCATTACCCAACCTTCACTTCCCAAGGTCACTGCTATCCTGGATTTGCTATAAGTTCCCTACCTTTCTTTATACTGTTACTGCAATTTTATGAATTCCTAAACAATATATAACATATATAGTTTTAAATGTTTATATATTTTATCATACTTCTCCAATATTATATAGTTTTTCTGCAACTTATTTTTTTGGCTCAGTATTAGTTCATGTGACCTATCTGTATTGATGTACATAGTTCTAGTTTATTCATTTTTATGGTTATAGTGTATTATATTCAATTTTATAAATACACCACAACTTGTATGATCATTTTTCTAGATGGACATTTTGGATGGTTCCACTGTTTTTTGTTATATTTCTACAAATGTTCTTGAACACAGCTCCTTGTACCATGTGACTGATTTTATTCTAGGTTGCAGATTCAGTAATGACTTGTTGAGATGTAGGGGATGCCATTTTCAACTTTAACATACTGTTAACTCTTCAAATTGATTTTAAACAATTTTTCACTCTTACTTGTAATATGGATGTTTCCATTGCTCCATACCTTTGCCACCATTTTGCCAATTTCTTGGGTATGAAAATGATATCTCCTTAACGGCTTTAATTTGTTGTATCCTAATTACTTTGAGGACAGACATCTTTTCATATGCTTATCAGACATTTAGGTTTCTGCAATTTTCTATTCTGAAAATTTTGGAAACTCTCCTGCTCATATTTTTTGTCTTTGTTTATATTGGACTGTTTTCTTTTTCTGAGATCAAGAGTTGGAGACTTAACCAGGTGCTGAGCTGCCCAGTGCTTTTCTTTTTCTTATTAATTCGCAGGAGTTCTTAATAGTTCCTATACTAATTCTTTGTTAGGATTTCAGAACTATAGGCAAACAAATGACTAGGATCATAAATTTTATGTGTCAACTTGACTGGGTCACACAGTATCCAGATATTTGGCCAAACATTACTCTGGGTGAGCCTGTGAAGGTGTTTCTGGGTGAGATTAACATTTGAATGGGTAAACTGAGTAAAGCAGATTGCCCTCCTAAGTGTGAATAGGCCCCATATAATCAATTGAAGACCTGAATAGAGCAAAAAAGCTGAGTTAGAGGGAGTTCCTCCTGCCTGCCTAAATGGTAACATTGGTCTTTTCTGGCATTTGGATTCAGATGGAAACACTGGTTTTTGGGTGTTAAGCCTCCTGGCTTTCACACTAGAACTTATACCATTAGTTCTCCTGGTTTTTAGGCCTTTGCACTGGAACTATACATTGGCTCTCTTGGATTTATTTCCTCCTTGCTGGCTGCTGATTTTGGGACTCCTCAGCCTCCATAATCATGTAAGCAAATTTCATATATATATGTTATATATGTATATAAAACATACAAGATTTTTTCTTTCCTTTCCATCTCTTTCTTTCCTCCTTCCTTCCTTCTTCCTTCCCTCCCTCCCTCCTTTTCCTCCTTCCTCCTTCCTTCTTTCTTTCCTCCTCTCCTCTACTCTCCTCTCTTTTCCTAATTGGATCTGTTTCTCTGGAGAAGCCTGACTAGCGCAGACTATAAACTCCAAGAACAGATAGGACCCACCATCTTATAATCTGACCAGGGAAAAGGCCAGACCAGCCACTCCATGGGGGAGGGGGTGCCTGTCAAGTGTCAAGGCTGGAAATTACCTTGTAGATAAGAGACCCCTACCCTCCCCTGCCATCCTGAGGTCTTATGCACTTTCCTACCCATCTGAACACCATTTTGGAGAGGACTGGGAGAAGAAGAAGTCAGGAAGACTGACCCTTTTTTTTTTGAGAAAGAAACCAAATCAGCTTACCCTGGATGCATTTAAAGTAAAGTACATGTGGGAGTTTAAACTTCCCCCTGCCCCTTTTATTCAGCAAGGTAGAGGCTCATGAGAAAGAGACTGATAACAGAACATAAGGAGCTCTGGAATTTTTTGCACATTTCATATGGAGTAAATCAGTCCTTTTACAGTTACAGTAAGGTAATGTCTTAAATAACAAAAAAATTTTAATCCATATTCCACTAGCTTATTACACATTTTGGATAAGCTTCCCTTTATTCAAATAAAGTTTACATCTGTTTTTTATTATTTTTGACCCCGTTTTAACAACAGACATAGCTAAATATTAATGTATCTTAATTTATTTAGTAAGGGATACCTAATGTGGGGATTCACACTCCACAGAGGGAAGAAAAATGGCAAACTTTAACAAGGAGACGTTCGTATGAATTATAAAAATGGCACCACATGACCTCACCGTTCTGAATACCCGCTGTCCCGGGCAAACCTCTGGAATGCGCCCATAGGATCCGAGCCAGTGCTTAAGATAAATACCAGGGGAGTGTTATATGACATGTCTTGATATAGAGTGGGCAGGTCCACAGGTGGTGTCTCTATAAAGCATTTTCCAAGATTTTCTATTACAAAATCTGTAAGAGCAAAAACCACCTGAAAGTTAAGAAGAAAAACATTAAAAAAATAGTATGTAGGATGAGGGTCCTCCATAATTCTATCCTATTTCTCCCCTTCAGCTTCTCTGACAGGGTGCCCTGTTGTTCTGCACTCATTTTCTCTCGATTAGGTATCTTTCTTCCTACTGGATTTAGGCACCATGTAATTGCCAAAGGTCATGGTTCTCATGACCTTACAGAGCAAGCTGACTATTTGATGAGAGGAAAGTCTCTTGTCATTCCATCCATCTCCAGACCTGCTGTTGCCCCATCCTTGCCTTCTTTGGTCCCATCCTTCTCGCATTCTTATGGACTTTACTTTCAGTCCTTCCACTGTCTCTTTTTGCACTATTCATCCCCCGCCCCCATCTTTTTATCATACAATTAGGCTCTACTGTCTCCTATTCTTAAAACCAAAACAAAAGCCTTCCCTTAATTGCTGCTCCCCTCCCAGGTATTTCCTTTCTTTTTTTTTCCCTTCATAAGCCGCTTCTCAGAATCAACACCATATATTGTCTCCCCATCTTTTCCCCCATCTTCCTCTCTCATTTTACTCATCAGCCTCTTATGACTTTTCTTGGGAACCAGCCTCAGCCCTGATGATCATATCCCTGCCTGACCACTTCCTACACCAATGTGTTTCCTTCACGGATCCTATCCTAGCCTGCTTACCCCATTCCTGCTCTTGCAGACCCTCTCTAGCCCACATGGAGCCTTTGTGTGAGATGGGAAAAAGTGTCCCTTCTTTAATATACCTGTGCCAGAAAGCTGTCATGATAAATATACAAACCAAACCTAAAGTATCTACAATGCAAATGGCTCCCTTAAGGCTTATGCAGTGCACATCCGGCACGACTGTAAGCAGCAGCCCTGCTTTAACGTTTGCCCTCCATTAGAATTGACATTACTTCATCCAAAAAATTTTTGCATGTTTTTTGTTGCCATTGTTGCTGGGAGAGGGTACATCTCAACCTGGTACAGGGCCATAGCCTTGGACTGTACCCTCCTGTGGCCAGTCTGGGAAAAGATGTTTACATGCCTGCCCACTTAAATGAGGATATAGTGTGGTACTAACTATAAAGGTGGCCTGGGCCAAAGGGCCAGCCCTGCAACAGGGCCAAGAGGGGTTGGAGCTTAGTTTTAGCTATGTCATTGTGTGACTAAATGTAATTTCAACAGCAGTTTCTCATTATTATTTTGAAAAATATTTTTGATAGTATGATCTATTTATTTGCTTTTTACTTTGACAAAAATTGCTTAGAGTTTATTGTAAATAACAATGTACAAAGCACCAGTGATTTATTTCTTAGGGCTGTTATGTACATATAAAAGTGGTGACGCACTCATGAAATGTTTTTGAACTCACAAAGTTGGAGAAATACTTCTTCCCACAGCTAGGGTCTAGGGAGTTAGGCATTTCTTGAAGGCTACCCTCTGAAAATCCCATGTCTGGCTGCAGGATCAGAGACTTTCTAGTCTCTTTTCTCTTTATCACCAAGTCCTTTGCTAGGGGGTCCTCTCACTTTCTTTTTAAATTTAGTTTTCCAATTCTGACCTATGTGACTCCATTACATCTTGCTTAGAACCGTTTTTGTGGCCTGTTGTTTGATCCTTGACAGGCTTTGGCTGCGGCCTCCAGAGCATTTTTTTTTAGTTCCTCTTCCCTATCAGAATCCATAGGGAATTTTTAAATTCAGGTGAATACTGTTTTGAAGGTACTGATGGGCCGATAGCATACAAATTCACTCTTGAGAGACTCTGCGTTTGAGAATCCTCTATTGCTTTCATTGTGACAAGAAGGTCAGCTTTAAACATTTGGGAATAATGACCCCGTGTTCATCCTTCCTGAGTGGCCAAACCTCATTTAAGTTAGAGTATATTAGATTAAGGGTAAAGACCTGGGGTGGCTGCCACATCGTGTGTTATATTAGAACACAAGTGTTCACACTTCTTATCACACCCAAGTTCTTTTTTTTTTTAATTGTGGTAAAATAGATATAAAATTTAGCATCTTAACCATTTTAAGCATATAGTGCATAAGTGAAATTGCATTCTTATAACTGGTGTTTCTCAAATTGGAAAAGCTGTGCAATTGTTGCTCTGAGAAGATTTCATCCTGGGTGACTGTCTACACTGTGGTTTCAACAGGGAAAAACCTGGCTCTCAAAGAGACTGCCACCTTCCCAAGGTAGAGGAAGCCTGGACGGAAATACCAGGACTCTTAAGGTTAGGGTTCTCAGTAGATTTAGCCTTGGAAATCAACAATGCTGGGCGTGATGTGTCTTGATGTCCTCGTTCATCTGCTTTGAGCATGATAGTTTCTCTTTATATATGTTTAATCACATTAAGGAGGGGTTCACAAAATATGGTTTCTGGATCAGCATCAGCATCATGTGGGAAACTATTAGAAATGCAGATTTTTAGCCTGTTGCCCAGACTTGCTGAATCAGAAACTCTGGGAAGTGGATCCCAGGTCTCTGTGCTTTACGAAGCCCTCTAGATGATTCTGATGCACACCAAAGTTTGAGAACACTGGTATATAGGACCTTTCTTAGCTTTGGTGTGGTGATGAATTATTGTCTATCAGGAAATCTTTATTCATCTCTGATGTAAATGATAATTTCTTTTTTTTCTCTTTCTAGTTCAAATTTCTAATAACCTTGTCCTGAACCATTCTTAGGGCTGATGCCAAAGAAAGAATTGTTGGAATGACAGGCATTTTGCTTCCTGTTGCAGTTCTAATGACTCTACCACCTGGTTTACTTAAGTAAGTTTTACTTACTCAAAACTTTACTGGTTTTCATTTTAGTTTAAGTTTTTTAAAGTAGACTCCAGGACCAGCATGGAGTCCGATGTAGAGCTTGAACTCACAACCCATAGATCAAGACCTGAGCTGAGATTAAGAGTCAGATACTTGGGCGCCTGGGTGGCTCAGTGGGTTAAGGCCTCTGCCTTCGGCTCGGGTCATGATCTCAGGTCCTGAGATCGAGCCCTGCATCGGGCTCTCTGCTTGGCAGGGAGCCTGCTTCCTCCTCTCTCTCCAACTGCCTCTCTGCCTACTTGTGATCTCTGTCTGTCAAATAAATTAAACAAAACAAAAGAGTCAGATACTCAACCAACTGAGCCACCCAGGCACTTACTTAAGAGTTTTTTGAAATGAAGTTTCATCAGTAGGTCCAAACATACTATTTCTGAAGGAGGTTGAGTTTTATGCAAGCCTGCAGTATTTCACACAAGCCACTGTGCTGGAACATCCTCTTTCTCCCAAAGGAGCAAATGATTCTGCCATTTAGAAACACTGGATACCCAATGGGCTCTGCTTATAAAAGACCTGGGAACAACAGTCTCTCATTGTACAGATCTTATATCTGGTTTTGTCCTTGTTCTAAGGCTTTCTCAGATTTTCTTTTTCTCTGGGCCGGGGAATCCAGATCTTTAGAACTTGCATTCTTTACTCTGGAACCCCAATTTATTTAGCAAGTCATTCTCTGGAATCAGTACCATGGTAAGGGTTGTTCCCAAATGCGTTGATCAGTGTATCTGTTTGAGAGTAGGTGTAGCTGGGATAACATTGTCATGCTTGGCTCTTTTCTTCAGGGTGACTTTGTTGGTGTTCTTGACTGATTCTGGTCCCTGTCCTCTTTGGAGTCCATATCTAGCTCTTCATTTCTGAAACCTAATCCAAATTCCAGACTCCTCCATGTTGATTTATATAGCAAGTTTTATTTGGTAGTATAATACAAGGAAGGTCTTTGGTTGAATGTATTAATAAGAATTTTCAGTTAATCCTCTGTGAATTTAGTATGACTGTATCTGTCATTTGTGGATTTGATCACGTTTACAGAACCATCCTGGGACATTTTATGAGAGCCCTGGTGTTCAAGAATGTAATTTTTTCTTATTGTGAAAATTTCAGGTACATATAAAGTCAGAGATTAATGAATTTGATGTTTTACCCAGTTTTAATATTTGCTAAGAAAAGGCCAATCTTGTTTCATTGATATACCCACCTACTCCCCCACTCCTTAGGATTTTTTTGAAGCAAATCTCATGTGTCATATTATCTCATCCTCAACATATGTCCCTATAGTATAAGGACTCTTTAGAAAACATATAACCATGGTACCATAATGACATCTAAATAATTAATAATTCCTTAACATCACCAAATATCTAGTCAGTGTTTACCTTCTCCTAATGAAACTATAAATGCCTGTGTGTGTGTTTAAATATAGTATATTTAAATCAGGATCTAAATAAAATTTATAAGTAGATATCAATTGGTTTGTCTAAGTCTCTTTGGAGCTATTAAGTTTCATCCTTCGTCTCCTTTTCCCCCTTGCAAAAACAAACCAACAAACAGACAAAATGTGTTGCTGTTGAAGAAGCTAGACTGCACGTCTGGCAAATTTTCTTAGAGTCTAGAATTTCCTAGCCTCAATGTCTTAATCTTTATAACTCCTCCTTCTTTGGGGGCTCTTGTTACTTAAGCATCCTTTCATCTTTTGTCAGCATCTAGTCTGGTAGCCACTGTCCCATAGTCACTGAAGATTTTCCACCTGAGTCATAGCCTTACTTTCCATTACATATCTATTCCAGTGATTTCTCAACTGTGTCCCAAGCACTGTCTTGCCACCATCTCATTGGGGGTCACGTGGCCATCCAACTCCCTACCCTCACAGTTTCTTGACCTCTAACTCCAGGACACACCATTTCTCCTCTTCCTCAGTCACCCTCACGATATTGTCATCACTCGAAGTATGCATTAGAAATTTTCACTCAATGTTGGTCACAACTCTCCTGTTCTTCTAGCTACACCTCTGTCCAACTGCATCTGCTCCCAAAGAAACTTCAAGGTTTTTCCTTTTCTCCCAGTCTAGAAGCCCTTTCTTTCTAGTACTACTTTAAACAACAGTCTCAATTGCATCCCTACCTCCTCTTTTCTTCTGTTGCAATCACCTGTGGCTCAGGCCAACCCCACAACTTATGTGTTCCTACAGAGAAGGCAGAAAATCCTTCAACAGAGTATCAGTGTCTCCCAATTATGCTTATGCTTTCTTCAGTTAGTTTTCCCCTTCTCATTTCTCATAGGAACAACCATCATTTTTCTCCAGTGTCTCCTGAAACTCATCACTAGAATTATCATCAGAGACATCAGGAATTATATACAAAAACTGGAATTGTCTGCAATGATTCATTCATTCTATTGATAACTTAGGCTGTACTGAAACTTTATACCTCCTTGGTTTCCATGTCACTTTTTTCTCCTAGTGTTCTTTTTGCCCTGATGACCATTCCTTTTCATCCTTTCTTTCTGCCCTTTAAAAGTTGGTGCTCCTCAGGGTTTCATCCTTTGTTCACCTGTCCTCTTATTTTATTATGCATTCTTCCTATGTGATTCTAACAACTCCCATGATTTTAATTCCCAGCTCAATGCTGATGACTCCCCAACTCTCTATTTATAGCCTATATTTCTCTCTCGAGTTTCCTACCTACATATTAATTGGTCTCTAAACTGCTATATACTCTGATAACTGGCAGGTAGGGCAGACTCAGTGACATCTTTCTGTGACATGCTTCTCCTTTCACATTTGCTTAGTTGTTGATGCAGCTATCCCCTATGGCACCCAAGCAGATATTGGGAGCCATACCAATTGTCTAATCTCCACATTCTTCTCCATCTCTTCAACCTACTACCTCTATCCTAATTCAGGCTGCTATAATTTCTTGTAGAGACCAGTCCAACAATCTTCAAACTGGCCTTGGTGACTATGGTTTTGTTCTCTTCAAATGACTTCTTTCCATTGTTGCGAAGATCTGAAAGGCCCATCAATTCCCTGCTAATGCCCACCCCCGCCCCCTTCAGACCACTGTCCTCTCTGGAGAGCACAAATCCTTAGTGGTGCATGCTAGGAAAGGATAACCAGGTTCCTGGCTGGCTCTCTAGCCTTTTCTTTCTTCATTTTCTGTATAAAACACTATGTTCTATTAATAACACAGAGTCTCTATTTCTTAGGACCTTCTCCCAAACTTGACCATTGTTACTCTCTAAACAAATAAATCTAATCAGTTATGAATCATAATTGGTTGATGAACATTAGCAGGAATAACTATAACATAGTCCTTTAATTAAAAAAAAAAAGATCTTACCTTCTCTTCTTTACAACATTTGATGAGAATTAGCTTTTGGAAAGAACTTAATACTGGATGCCAAGAATTATGGCTTTTGCTCTCTTTTTCTTGTGTCATAAGTTCCTCTTTCGCCTTCATTTTAGAATAGCCTTCCCATTCAGCTGGGTTAATGTAAGTCTCAAAAGATCCTGGAAACACAATTTAAAAAGATACTTTAATTAGAATTGGTTTGACTTTGAAATTAAATAAATTTATTTGGTAATTTAAAAATCTCTACATTTACTATCTAAATCTAAATACATTTACTATCTAAAATTCTACATTTACTATCTACTATTTACTAAATGTAAATGTATTAATCCCCCCTACCCAACCTAATTAAAAAGAATTTAAAATTGGGTCAGAAAACAAATTCAACAGCAAACCGCTTACAAAAACCAAAGCTAAAACAAAAAAACAAAATAAACAAAGAGGTTAAAAATAAAAAGATGCATAAAGACACATTAATCAAATGTGAGCAGAAAGAAAACTGAAGTGGTAAGAGTAACCATGAATAAATTAGAATTCAAGGCAAATATAAGGGGCGCCTGGGTGGCTCAGTGGATTGAGCCGCTGCCTTCGGCTCAGGTCATGATCTCAGGGTCCTGGGATCGAGCCCCGCATCGGGCTCTCTGCTCCACAGGGAGCCTGCTTCCTCCTCTCTCTCTGCCTGCCTCTCTGCCTACTTGTGATCTCTCTCTGTCAAATAAATAAATAAAATCTTTAAAAAAAAAAAAAAGAACTAATGTTCCAATATTCAAGGCAAATATAATTAAAATGGGATGAAATAGGTTAAGTTAATTAAAATGCAAACCCCATAATAAAAACAATAAAACAAACCTATATGTGTCAGATAATAGTGTAAAAATACATCAAGCAATCACTGCTGGTGGTAGAGGGAAAATACAAAACATAGTTAGTAGTGGTTAGAAATAATACACAATTATCAGCCCATGACAGAGGAAGCAAACTGAAAACTCTGGCAGATATAATTTGTACAATATAAATAATATGAATAAATGGACATATATACAACTTTATGCCCCAGTAAATGGAATATGTTGCTCCCTCTCCCCACGGAATACTTATAAGAAGTGGACCTCACATGAGGTTTAGGATCCCAGTGAGGCTTGAATTTCAAGCTAGAAAACCATTTTCTCCAGCTGGTCCCTACTGGGGTTCTCCTCTGAGGGTCTAATAATGGCAACTGAAGAGGTGACAGTTAGAAATGTAGTGACAGTTGAGCCCATGGCCCTGGAGGAGTGTGCACTTCTGTGAGACTTCTAGTTTCTATATGGAATACAGACAGTTACACGGTACAAGACCACAGGGCACAGCACATGATCGCTGTGGTGGTATTCTGAGGACCAGAGAGTAGAACCATCTCTTCTAAAAAGACTTCTTTTTCTGGAGGTTCTCATATTTATTGTATAATCTCTAGGATTCTGGCTAATGAGAGAGGATAAGAGAATATATTTTAAATAACTCAATAGGACATGAAGCACTTAGAAACATCAAAGACAAAAGATTAAGGTAATTAGGAAGCTTTTGAAGACAAGAATGACATTGGAATTAATTATTAAAGGTATCTAAGGTCACCTGCAAAGATCTAGAGCTCACTTTTAGAACACAAGCCATCCTACCACACACACGTACAAACATTCACAATTGTGCAGGATTTCCAGAATAAACCCTGAAATTTAACAAATTTCAAGCAGGAAAATTGTTATGAATAGCTGAAATTTTAGTCCCAACTGACAGGGACAACACCTGGTTCCTTTTGTCCAGATATTATGAGTTGTTTCCAGAATTACTTTGCCTTCTGGCCTCCATCCTGCCCCTCCATTCCTTCTTTCTTTGCCTTTGTGTTTCGGAGGCTCTAATTAGCATTTTCTGCTTTGGTTCAGTCCCTAACTGGTCATCTCTAGGTTTCTCCTATCAAGTGGTTTTCTTTTTGTCTTCTACCTCTATCTCTAGCTGCCTTGTTTAACCAGTCCACAACATAGAAACACCATTTCTATTTGATGAATTTATTGAAAAGCATTTCATTTTTTCTAGTCTTTATTTAGAAATCAAACAAGTATATTTGGATCCTAGAAATTCTGGTCCATGTAGACTTTAAATCACCACACTTACTGGTTGAATAAATATTCATATTACAAGTATAAGACTAGAACTAGAACACAGAACTTCAAATAACTATGGGGTAAATAAAAGAATGGAGAAGCCACCTGAAGGCCAGAAAGAAGAAAGAAAAAATGAAGCAAAGACAAAGGCTGCCAAGAAAAAAAATCTCCACAAAATAAGATAAAAGTAAGCCCATATAGATTGGGGCTTCTCAGTCTCACTACAATGGGCATTTGGGGCCAAGTGCTTATCTGTTCTGGAGGATTGCTCTAGCGTTGCAGGATGTTTAGCCACATCCTTGGTTTCTACCTCTGAGATGCCAGGACTACCACCCAGACCATAATGTCCAGACACTGCCAAATGTCCCCTGGGAGACAAAAACCTTTCCCAGTTGAGAGCCCCTGAAGTGGATCAATAACTCTAATAAATACTGAATTAAAACTTTCCTGTTTAAAAAAGAGTCTCTAAAGAGAGACTCTTGCACTGTTCAAAACAACAAAATTCCACTAAAGATATACCAAAAACATGCTAATCACACAAAAGAGTTAAAAAAAATAAAGAGTATGGAGATACATAGAGGGGGAAAACTAACTAAGAGATTGTGCTGTAATTAAATTAATATTAGAAAATATATTTTAAGGCAAAAAATAACTAAAGAGGAGTATTATTTAGTTATTTTAAAAAAATTTATTTATTTGAATGGGGCAGAGGCAGAGAGAGAAAATCTTCAAACAGACCCCACACTAACCGTGGAGCCCAACATGGGGCATGATCTCATGAATGACAACAGAGTTGAACACTTAACCAACTGAGCCACCCAGGTGTACCTGGAGGAATATTATTTAATAAAAAAAGAATAATTTACTGGAAGATAATAATCCTAAGCCGAT
The DNA here is from genome assembly GCF_922984935.1 of Meles meles. Taxonomy (NCBI): domain Eukaryota; kingdom Metazoa; phylum Chordata; class Mammalia; order Carnivora; family Mustelidae; genus Meles; species Meles meles. Next base: position 41,027,271 of record NC_060080.1, read on the forward strand.
TTATACTGAATAGCATAGTTTCACAGGTTATGATGGGAAAAATTTTGGAATTTCAAAGAGAAGTTGGCAATCATAGTTGTATACCTTGATACCTCTCTTAGAAACTGACAGATCAAGTATAAAAAACATTAATAAAATAAATACCACAATAAGTTTGGGCTAAAGGTCACATATGGGATCTTCTTTTTTTTTTTATATATATTTTATTTATTTGACAGAGAGACATCACAACTAGGCAGAGAGGCAGGCAGAGAGAGAGAGAGGAGGAAGCAGGCTCCCTGCAGAGCAGAGAGTCTGATGTGGGGCTCGATCCTAGGACCCTGGGATCATGACCTGAGCTGAAGGCAGAGGCTTTAACCCAGTGAGCCACCCAGGCGCCCCGATGGGATCTTCTTTTTAAGAAAACACACATGGAACATTTTATGAAGACTGAAATCTAAATAAATTACAAAGAGAGACGCCTGGGTAGCTCAGTGGGTTAAGCATCTGCCTTCAGCTCAGGTCATGATCTCAGGGTCCTGGGACTGAGTCCTGCATCAGACTTCCTGCTCAGCAGGGAGCCTGCTTCTCCCTCTGTCTATCAGTCTCCCTGCTTGTGCTTGCATACAAGTTCTCTCTCTCTGACAAATAAAACCTTAAAAAAATTAAAAAGAATCCATTTCACACAAACCATGAGTATAATTTCCATGACATAATTAAATTATAAACAATAAAAAGATAGTTCCCCCAAATCCTAAGTGTTTTCAAACTAAAAAGTGCACTTTTAGAACTGACAGGGCTACATATTAAAATTTTGGGGGAAAATTAACATAGAATGTTATAATACAGAGCACTACCTCTGGGGAAGAGGAGAAGGGTCCTGTGATGGAGAGGATTCTGGGAGACTGGTACTATTCTAGTTTCTGATTTGGGTGGTGGCTCATAAACTGAGATCGAGTTGGACACTTAAACAGCTGAGCCACCCAGATGCCCCAAGTTGTACCATTTTGATTTGCGTGCTTTTCCATATGTATGTAATCCTTCAGTGAAAAGTTAAAAAACAAAACAACAACCAGAAAACCTATGGGATGCAGCTAAGGTAATTCTTTGAGGTAAGTATATCCCCTTAAAATGAAGATAACAGTAAATATAAAATCTTGGAAATTCATGGGCCAAGCATTCAACTCAGGCATTCAACTGGGAAAGCAAGTAGTTCACATTTTCTTACTAATGAAGAAATTTCCTAGTGAAAAATATTGATATAGCAGAAGAGGTTAAGGGAGACACCAAAGTTAGGATTTACGAGCTTGTTTACAACTCCCCATAGCAGATCCTTTTTGACATATTACCTATTTGTATAGAAATAGGATGTAACAGTATATATTGTGTGAGTCCTTCAAAAACTCCAAACAATTCTTCTAAGTCACAGCACGCAAACCACATGGCAGGATGCAGCCAGGGAACTTCAGGCCTGGGTGGGCGTTCCTATTAGAAGACAGAAAGAAAATGAGTAATAATTCACAAAGACAGCCACAAAATAGGTTTTCTCCTTGTCTTGGTGAAAAAGCAAGCTCCAACAGCATGTTAAAAATAACTATTTGCCGGGGCACCTGGGTGGCTCAGTGGGTTAAAGCCTCTGCCTTCGGCTCGGGTCATGATCCCAGGGTCCTGGGATCGAGCCCTGCATAAGGCTTTCTGCTCAGCGGGGAGCCTGCTTCCTCCTCCTCTCTCTCTGCCTGCCTCTCTGCCTACTTGTGATCTCTGTCAAATAAATAAAATCTTTAAAAAAAAAAAAACTTTGCCTAGGACAAGGAACTAGATGGGGTGAGACAGAAAGGATGTTGAATCAGTTCTACCTGTAGACCTTTGCTCAGAAGTGCAGCTGGTGAAGGCTTTCCAGGTTGACGTTTGCAGAAAGCAGTTCATCTGGTGAAGGGTTAACATTAAATGTGTGAAGTCGACTTCTAGCCTGTGCCCCAACTCATCACACCAGTCTTTTCCCACCCTCCAGACAGTCTTCTGTGTTTTTTTCCCATAAAGACTAGCTTCATGGCACTATTCCATGGAGCACTTTCATGTAGGTGAACAGTTTTAAAAGAGAGAAACAGCTGGGATCACAGGCTGAAACTAATCCTTTGAAAATTTCCTGAATATTTGGCTGAGGTTCTATACATTTTTAAGTAGATTTACTGAGATACAATTCACATACCATGTAGTTCATCCATTTAAAGCATACAATCCAGTGTCTTTTAGTAAATTCATAGACTGGTGCAACCATCACTACAGTGAATTTTAGAACATTTCCTCTCCTCAAAAAAACCCCAGGTATTCTTTAGCTACTATCCTCCCATCTTCCCATGGCCCCAGCCTAAACAACTACTAAACTGCTTTCTGTCTCTACAGATGTGTCTGTTCTGGAAACGCCATATAGTTCAAATTTCATAATACGTGGTCTTTTGTGACTGCCTGTTTTTGTTTAGTTTAATGTTTTGAAGGTTTACTCATGTTACGATACGTATCAGTACTTCATTCCTCTTTATGGTTGAATAATATTCTGTTGTGATGAGTAGACAACATTTTGTTTAGTCACTCATCAGTTGACGGACACTGGGGTTGTTTCCACCTTGTTGGTTACTATGAATAATGCTGCTAGGATATTCATGTCCAAATTTTTTGTGTGGACATGTTTTCATTTCTCTCTGATACACACCTGGGAGCTGAATTGCTGGGTGATATAGAAATTCTGTATTTTGCTTGAGGAGCTGCCAGACCATTTTCCAAAGTAGCTGCAGCATTGTTTGCTCTAGTCAGCAGTTTATGATGGGACTGATTTCTCCACATCCTCACCAACACTGGTTATTATCTTTTTGATTCTAGCCATTTTCGTAGGGATGAATGCTATTTCCTTAAGGTTTGATTTGCATTTCCCTGATGAATAATGATGTTGAACATCTTTTCATGTGCTTATGTGTATCTTCTTTGGAGAAATATTTTTACAGGTGCTTTATTTTTAAATTGGGTCATTTGTCTTTTTATTGTGGTGTGTGTTCTTTAGATGTTTCTTATACAAATCCTTTCTCAGATATGATTTGCAAATATTTTCTCCCATTCTGTGCATTGCCTTTTCATTTTCTTAAGGTTTCTTTAAAACAAAAGCATGTTTATTTTTTATAAAGTCCACTTTACCTACTTTTTTCCTTTGTTGCTCATGCTTTTGGTATCATATCTAAGGATCCATTGTGAAACACGCAGTCATGAACACTTCTTCCCATGTGCTCTAACAAGAGCTTTAGCTCTTATATTTAAGCTTTTGATATATTTTAAATTATATATGGTGTGATATAAGGATCTAGTTTTACTGTTTTGCATGTGGCCCAGCTGGCCCACACCATTTGTAATGAATTGTCTTGGCAACCTTATCAAAAATTGGTTGACTATAGACACATGCTTTTATTTCTAGACTTTCATATTTGATTTCATTTATCCATTTGTCTTTGTGCTAGTATCATACGGTCCTGATAATTGCTGCTTTGTAGTGAGCTTTGGGATCTGGATTCTTTGCTATTCCATATGAACGTTAAACTCGCTGATTTCTACAAAGAAGTCAGCTGGGATTCTGATGGGGATTTCACCGAGTCTATAGATCACTTCAGGCAGTATTGCCATCCTAACAGTACTAAGCCTCTAATCCATGTTTGTGGGATTTTTTCCCCCCACTTATTTAGGTCCTCAAATATCTTTCAACATGTTTTGTAGTTTTCAGAGTATAAGTTTGAGCTTCTTTTGTTAAATTTCTTTCTATGTATTTCATTCTTTCTACTGCCATTGTAAATGGATTTTTTTCTTAATTGCATTTTCATATTGTCCCTTGAAAGCATCTGTGAGAAATACAAATTAATTTTGTATAATGATCTTGTATACTGCAAACTTGCTGAACTCATTTACTAATTCTAATACTTCAATTATTTTTTAGTAGGTCCCTTAGTATTTTCTATATACAAAATCTTGTCCTCTGCAAATAGAGATACTTCTTCCTGTCTCATCTGGATGTCTTTTATTTCATTCTCTTGCCTAATTGAGCTAGCAAGGATCTCCAGTGCAATGGTGAAAAGAAATGGTTAGAACAGACATGCTAGTCTTGTTTCTGATCCTACAGAGAATGCACCCAGGCTTTCACCACTAAATATGTTGTCACTGTGGATTTGTGTCCGTGCCCTTTATCTAGCTGAGGGAATTCTCTTCTACTTATAGTTTGTTGCGTGTTTTTATGATGAAAAGGTGTCGGATTTTGTCAAATGTTTTTTCTGTGTCTACTAAGATGATCACGCAGTTTGCTTTTCTATTCTGTTGATTCTGTTGCTATGTAGCATTAGGATAAAAATGGAAAATACTAGTATTAAGATATTAATAACTAAATAAAGTAACAAATAAAAGATACCTTCCAAACATATTTATAAAAAAAACTAGCCAAGAATCATTCCAGTTTCCTTGTGATAGAAGAAAAGAAGGTTTAATAAAAATTTGAGAAGTATCTTAAGATGATTTCTGACTTTCTGTTTGATGATATTTAAAACATATTTTACATTTCTTTTCAAAATATGTGATTCACGAGAAGTAGCAGGTAGTACTGGAATGGACACGGGCTTTGGAAACTCAGGTTTGAATCAGTTTCTGTCATGCGTTAGTTATCTGATTCTGGAAAGTTCTTTAATATCTTCAAGCATCTGCTTGAGAAAACTGTAAATAAGGCTGTTAACAGAATGCTGTAGGATGATAAAGCACTGGGAAGAACCTGGCTGAGTGACCCACTAATAGTCAGCAACAGAGTGAAGCGGGTACGAGGCAGGCTCTACAGACTGACTTGAGGGTTCCAGCACTGGCTCCAAACCCTATTAAGTATGGGAACATGAAAAGTTATTTAATCTCTGTGCCTAATAGTCTATCTGCAGGCTAGAGATAAAATTAGGAACTCACAAAAGAAGAATACTGAGAGAGATAAATGAGCTGTTAAACTCTATTAAACACATAGCAAGGGGCACCTGGGTGGCTCAGTGGGTTAAAACCTCTGCCTTCAGCTCAGGTCATGATCCCAGTGTCCTAGGATCAAGCCTCGCATAGGGCTCTCTGCTCAGCGGGGAGCCTGCTTCCTCCTCTCTCTCTCTCTCTCTCTGCCTTCTTGTGATCTGTCCATCAAATAAATAAATAAAAATTTTTTAATAAAATTTAAAAAACACATAGCAAGCCCTTTGAAGTGTGAATTGTGATTATGAAGTTAAGATTGCTTTAAGCAAGGATTAATAGAATATGCACGTGTGCAAGATGGGTGGGGATTGGGAAGGAAGGATGTCTGGTGGAGAGGCCCTGTCTGGGCCTGTCCTGGGAACATAGGGCACTGAGAGTCAAATAAAAAATGCATGATGTCCAACCTCTCAGTGATATGCAGAGGCTCAAATAGTGGCATCTGCAAAGACCGAAGACGGGGCTCAAGATGGGCATCTAGAGTGGGGTAAGCTGGAACTGTAGGTAAGAGTTGGGGGGGGGCTGTTGCTCACTTCTGTGGGCTACCTGATTTGTGGTGTGTGGGTGAGGTAGACTAGTTTAAGCGGCTGGGACAAGTTCGACAAAAGGATGAACACAAAGCAGGAAACTGCAGGAGAGCTCGTGTTACAGTATTCCAGAAGGCGGCAGTTCAGTCATTTTAGTTCCTGCGCTTTATAATGAAAGATGTGTCCAGGCAAGAGGGAGTCATGATCTCCCAAACAGTATTGCCAAGTCTGTGAATTACAACATTGATTGAATTTTAAGTCTTCATATTTGTAAGATGGTCAACTTTTCAAAACATGCTCACATCTACTAGCCCATTGGTTACTCCCGACATCCTTTCTGTATAGGCGAGGACAGTGCTGCCTAAAGAGGCTACATTTACTGACCTTGCCCAGCTACTGGAGATGGAGCTAAGTGACAGCCTGGCCCTTAGGCCCCCAGAACCTGCCCCGCCGGGCCACACGGCCAAATGTATCACCTTCAGCCACTGCAGACCACTGGTAGGTGCTTGTGGGCCCTATCTAGAATAACATTTACAATCCAAACTTGAGATAGGTACCTTTTCTAATCCTGCAGAACCCCGGAGAAAGAAATTCCATTCAGCATCAGTTAAGTTTTCTTGCTGACGCATGATCTCAACACAGAGCATAAAGCTATAGATGAGCTTATGTTGTTCAAAAAGTCCTCTCGAAACATTGACATAAGCGGTTAGAAGAGTTTGTTCCAGCAGTATTTCCAAGCGCTGCTGCAGATCATCTGTCCTTAGAGAAGTTTCAATTGTTGTGTTGAACAACTGTGGGAAAGAGAGCACTATCAATGTCTCTGATTTAATTCAATTTCTGTGGAGGAAAAAAAAAATCCCTGCTCCTCACTCCTTCGCTTCTAGGCCCTGTATTCAGTGGGTAAATAGCAGCACAGGAGAGGACTACTGTACTATGAAAATGACAGAATTCATCCCCAGATTGATAAGTGATAATTATTTTCTGCATTCCCTTTCCTCTCCCCTTTTTCAGAAATGAACCACTGCTGAACTCTTGACAATATTCAGAAAGTATCATCCTGCTGTGAGGCGGAACACAGGAAAATAGAGGTGAGCCGGCACCACCGGTTTTTTCATATCCTTAACTCAGATTTGATTATCATTTTGGGGTGAGAGACGTAAGAGCAAGGTAAGGTCATATGCTTTTCTTGGCTCTCCCCCAAGATCATTGTTAGGTTGTGGGACCAATGTGCTAGAATTTTCTCCACAATTTAAGGGAAAGCCCTTGTTAATTCTCCCCAAAGTTTGGTTGACAAAGGGAAATGGAGGTGTTTTTTAACACACTTAGAAGAAAAGAGGATTGCGCTTTCTTTAACAACCTGACAAGAAGCAGAGGAGTTCAAAATCTCGTGAAGATGTGATGCTTAGTGCCAAAATTAGACATGGCGAACCTTGACACCACTGGTAGCTGAGAGAAACCTTGTGGTGAACAGAGTGCACTACTGGGGATACTCGGTAAGTTCTGCTGTATGAGGGGTGATGCAAACTCACTGTCTCTCCTGGAAATCTTCAGGTAAATTGACACTGTTTGCTGAAGCTTTGTGACACTGCATTTGCTCTTGGGAGAGATGGACTGCGGCCACAAAGGGGAGGTGAAAGTATCCTACTCACGAGAAATCTGATGAGATTCAACAGTGAATATGAGATGAAGGAGAGAGACCGTGCAAAAAACAAAAGTCTCACTGTAATATGGGGGGAGTGGGAAGGGACCAAGGATAGGAGAGCAGGGCATGTACGATTTGTCTAAAAAAGTTGGGGAGGTGTGGTGAGGGGTTGGGATAGCCTATTGTATAGAAAGTTCTGGGGGATAAAAGATATAGAAACCAATTTGCTTACGGTCAGTGCTGTCAGAGACTTGAGATACAGCACAGAAAAATCTAACAGTGGAAAGGAAGTTGGATTACTATAGAGATGGTATAAACAAATAGCACAGAACTGTGACTCTTAAAAGGAAAAAAGGCAGGCAGGCAAGAAGGAAAACCAATAAGCTAGTTAGCAGAGGAAGCCAAAAGAAAATCTTTCTTTTCTTCCTCTGCAGTTTTCTGTGCATACTGGGCACCTGAGTGCTGAGAACACATGGCAGATGGAGGCACTCTTGAACAGGAATGTCTGAACTCCTAGGGGGTTTTACTTGATAACTAGACTCATGAACTGTCTGAGGCAAAAGTAACTCAATGGGGTTTAAAGGGAAGCCAAAGAAATAAAGTTCACTGACAAAAAAACACACTTACCTGTTTAAAATATTTTAATGAATACTGGTACATAGGATCTATTTCTGAGAGGCTCGCAATAACAAAGTACATGACAGAGCCTTGAGTGGCTACTGGGCGGTACTTCTCACGAGCAACATTGATCATCATCTCAGTGGACTCGGCTTCCTTTAGTCTGACTTTAATGGCACCAGAAGTGATCTGAATAAAGATATGAAAACAAGTTCTTAAGGATTCCTTTTAAAAAGAAAATGGTAGGAGTTTTGGAGTATATCCAGTTAGGTCTAGGAAAGAAATCAGGATACAGTGAATTAACGATTATCATAATGAGGAGGTCCCCAGATAGAATGACTGAATCTCAGGACTCCATGACCTTCTTCTGACTGAGTGACACTTCTTTCCTTCCAGAACATAGAACAGGCAGACAGGAACAGGCGACACAAGAAGCCCTGACAAGCAAGAGCAGCACTTCCCTGAGACTTGACTCTGAGTGACGTCTGGAAGGGAAGCACTAACACAGCACTCCCAGTTGTTCCCATGAGCAGTGCTCACATAATGCAGGGTTCGTATAACCGAAGAGGAAGGTATGAAGCGAGGGTGCAAGGAAATGGTATCACATTCTATTCTGGAGTAACAAGGAAGACTAAGATTCTCTTTCTTTCCCTAGTGCTCCCGGGTGTAGACAAAGGGCAACCTGTAGATAGCAGGTGTTGCTTGTGAAGGGTTGTTGTGAAGGGTTATGAAGCTAAGTTGTTGGAGATAGTTGCAAGGTCTTTGCTGTTCTTTTGGTTTTCTGGTTTTGGTTAGTGGTTCTAGGGAGCCTTTGACGAATGGGCTTTCTAAGGTTCCCTTCTCTGGCTCCCTTGTCTCTCTGTATTGCTGCCTGTCTGTCCTCTCCCCAACCCCCATTTCTTTCAGCTGTGGATATTTCTGGGTTGGGAATATTTCTAGAGAGTCAAAGGTTCCAGAGCAGGGGCCATGAAAAATCACTGTGGGAACTGCTGTTCAGTATGGGCTCTATTGAAAGGAGAGCTCAAAGGAGGTCTGAACAAGCTTTTTGTCTACACCCTACTGCCCAGTAGAAACATAATGTGAGCCACATATATAGTTCTATCTTTTCTAAGTTTATTGAAAGTAAACAAGTGAGGTTAATTTTAATAATTTTATTCAGCCCAATAGAATCCAATATATGTTTTTTATATTAGGATATAATCCATTTAAAATTAGTGAGATTTTTAGCTTTTTTTTTGGATTAAGTCTTTGAAATCTGGTGTGTATTTTACACTAACAACATATCTTAATTCAGACTAGCCACATTTCAGGTGCTCAATAGCCCCATGTGGCTAGTGGCTAAGTTCTAGACTGTCAATCCTTGTCCTCCAAGAGGGGGAAGGGGGGGACTCAAGAGAATTTTCCAGGAAATCAAAGGCTCAAACTCTCTGTATTGATCACATAGAAGCCTAAGGGGACAAAAAAGGGTAGAGTTGAGTGGAAGACCTCAGTCTCAATACTGGACACAACTAAAGCATTTACATATGAGTAGGAAAAAGGAAGTTGATATGGGAGTAGTTGGACCAAGGAGACCCACCTGCAAACAATTCTTTATTCTTTGGAGGACCCCCAAGTCCCTGATAATGAAGAATCCAGGGCTAAAGAGAAAAGTAAAGTGGACGACTTTCTTCTTTTTGCCAGAGAACATTAGACTATCTATCTCAGTTGAGCTTAGTAACTACTTATAGATATTATGCCCAAGAGACTTGAGACCTCAGCAATGATTAGGGAATATGACATATATTTTAAAATGAGGGCACCTGTCAGGCTTAGAGGAGCATGTGGTTCTTGATTTCAGGGCTGTGGGTTCAAGCCCCACTTTGGGGGTAGAGATAATTTTAAAAAATAATAATAAAATGAGGGCTCTGGGAGTTTAAGGGAGTACAAAGTATAGGCAGGAAGTGGCAGGAAATACAGGCCAGGAATAATCAGTCCTATCTCCACCTGATAGAAAGGATATCTTTTTTTTTTTTTTAAGATTTATTTATTTATTTATTTGATAGAGAGAAATCACAAGAGAGGCAGGCAGAGAGAGAGGAAGGGAAGCAGGCCCTCCGCTGAGCAGAGAGCCTGATGCGGGACTCGATCCCAGGACCCTGAGATCATGACCTGAGCCGAAGGCAGCGGCTTAATCCACTGAGCCACCCAGGCGCCCCTAGAAAGGATATCTTTAAGGCAACTACCTGCAGACACCGAAACCCACTTACAGAGAAAGAAGGCAGTCAGAACACATGTTATCTATCTTATGCCCTACTGACACCATGATACAATTATAGTAAAGGGATTTTTAAAAACAGTGCAAACCCACAAAGATAGGAAGAATGGAAGAGGAAATATCAATAAAATTTTGAGAACTGGAAAGCAGAGAGTAGAGTGGTAATGACTTAGCAGGTCCAGGAAAATAGATTCCAAAGCTGAAAAAGGGGGAAAAAGCAAAGGAGAAAGCCAAAAGTGACCCAATGTGTAAAGTAGCATCCCCTTCAAAGGCTTAAGAATTACTGGCATCCCACCAGAAGTGGGAAGGGCCTAAAATAAGAACTGGTTGATAGACTCCCAAGTCATCTCCCCACCAGTCAGGGGATGTCCTTTCCCCACCCTGACTGAAAAATTTAAGTTTCATCCCTGGGGAAATTAAAAGAGAGGATTTTTTGGTGGAAGGAAGACAGGGACAGTTGAGGACCAGGTACCATAATGAAAACAGAGAGATTAGGTAAATGTATGCACAATGGATGCTGACACCCTAACTCTTCTCCTGTCCTCAGCCCCCTAAAATACTTGCACCCAGATCTTCATACTTCCAGGCAAGGTAAAAACTGGATGTTTAACTGTAATCAGGATATGAGTACAGTGGCAGGCTAGGGGATGGAAAGGGGGTGTGTGTGTGTGTGTGTGTGTGTGTGTGTGTGTGTGTGTATGTCTGTATGTAAGTGGTAGAAGTATAGACAACAGTGAATGTATAAAAGAAAAACTCAGAAAGTAGCAATATGAGTCTCTGATTTAGAGAAAAGATGTCAAACCCCAAATAATCAAAACAAAAAAGATGAACATAGTTGTTTTTATGGAGGAAGTCATTAGTGGTAGTGGTGGTGGTGGTAGGCAGAGAGAAGGCAGGGAATGCTATCGCAAACCTTATACAAATATTTCATTCTTTTTTTTAAAAGATTTTATTTATTTGACAGATAGAGATCACAAGTAGGCAGAGAGGCAGGCAGAGAGAGAAGAAGGGAAGCAAGCTCCCTGCTGAGCAGAGAGTCCGATATGAGGCTTGATCCCAAGACTCTGGGATCATGAGCTGAGCCAAAGGCAGAGGCTTTAACCCACTGAGCCCCCCAGGCGCCCCAAATATTTCATTCCTTAAGCAATTTGCATGTAAAACTTTGTTTATTTATTTGGTGAGCATGAGCAGGAGGAGCAGAGGGAGAGAGAGAGAATCTGAAGCAGACTCAGCACTAAGTGTGGAGCCCAGTGTGGGGCTCAAATCCCACGACCGAGATCATGACCTGAGATGAAACCAAGAGTCGGACGCTTAACTGACTGTGCCACCCAGGTGTCCCATATGTAAAGTTTTGATAAAGAATAATAATAATAAATGGGTTAACCATCAACTTCCAGAAGCTAAAAACCAAGGAAGAATGAATGGAAAGAGGATAAAGAGACTGACAAACAAGTGGAGAGAGAAAAGAAATGGGAGACCCAGAATTACTTATTATTATTTAAATACTGAGATCTCAAGAACTGTAGGCTATAAAGAAGTATCATTTTCGATGTCAATGAAAGATAAAGAACATAACCTTCTGTACTCCATGTCAAAGAGACTTTCTGTTTCTCATGAATGGATGAGAATCATTTTCTAGGCTGTATTCCCAATATACTTTTAAAGTTATGGTTTGAATGAGAAACAATTTAGTACAAGACTATGTGTTTAACTTTACTGTACTATCATGACATTTTTACTGAGCACCAGTTATGTACAGGGCACCATGGTTAGCCCTTGGAGGAGGTATCTCAAGCTGAGCTAGTCACAGACTCCACACCGAATTGAACAGGCTAACATGAGATTTAAGACATGGGATTGGATAATGGTGACATAAGGTAAACAATGTCAAGGGTTGTGAGAGGGTCAGATAAGTTGCTACAGGTGTTCCAAGGAGGAGATTAATTTCGGCTGGGCATACCGGGGAGGCTTCCTGAAGGAGGTGATATTAACGTGACTGTAACAGCTTTTCCTTTCAACTTGTATCCTGTCCCAGTTCTTTACATTACATGCTTGATTTTAAAAATGCAGACAAGAGATGCCTGGGTGGCTCAGTCAGTTAAGATGCTGCCTTCAGCTCAGGTCATGATCCCAGAGTCCTGGGATCAAGTCCCACATCGGGCTCCTTCCTCAATAGGGAGCCTACTTCTCTCTCCACCTTGCCTGCCACTCTGCCTGCTTGTGTGCACGCTCTCTTTCTCTCTCTGACAAATAAATAAATAAATAAAATCTAAAAAAAAAAAAAAAAAAGAAATGCAGACAAGAGGAACAGTTGTCTACAATTTACCTCCTCTTCCACTGGGGGGTGAAGTGCCCTGCCAGCTGAGCTCACTCTCAAGCTACCCAGGCAGCCCAGGTGTGGCCGCCATTCTTGCTGTAAGACTTTATAGGACCCTCAAAAGAGACATTTGTAGGGCGCTTGGGTGGCCCAGTGGGTTAAACCACTGCCTTCGGCTCAGGTCATGGTCTCAGGGTCCTGAGATCGAGTCCCGCATTGGGCTCTCTGCTCAGCAGGGAGCCTGCTTCCCTCTCTCTCTCTCTCTGCCTGCTTCTCTGTTTACTTGTGATCTCTGTCAAATAACTAAATAAAATCTTAAAAAAAAAAAGATTTAAAAAAAAAGAGACATTTGTAACTTCTGAAGCAACACACTTTCTATAAATACTAAAAATATTTTACTTGCCTTTGAATCCTGGAGTGTGTCAATAAGTTCTTCATTGTCCAGAATATTTCCTTCAGATGTAAAGAGCATTCTCAGGATTTTCTCCTCGATAGTTTTCAGCTGGTTTTTGTCAGCGTTGATCCTCACAATGAGCTTGATTCTTTGTTCTTCCAACTCGGGTTTTTCGAGTCGTACCACATCACTGGAACCAAAGTTTGAATACTTAAATTATGGCTTTATCAGTGCCCTGAAGTTGCTTCTATTTTTCTTTGCTACTCAGCTGAGTACTAATGCCACTAGCCAAGTCCTAGTACATAAGGCCCCTCTTTTGCTGGGTTTGCACGGTGGCTCTTCACTGAATGACATGTTAGTTCTGATTCTTTATCTTGTATTTAAAAACTGACACCCTACCACAGTCCCCATGGCTTCTGCTCATCTTCTCTTCGGAAAACCTGCTCAGTGCTTGATATTCTGAATCATTCAATTTCTGTTTCTAATGCTTGCTTGTGCCAGGCTGAAGAGGGTGCCTGGAACATTCTTTTTATGGGAAATCCATGAAGCGAGTCTTACCTGAGTCTAATAAAGGGGCCTTACCAGTTCCACCCCTGTCTAAACATGTGAACTTAGATCTCCCTTCACGTGTGCTTTCCCAATTTGCTCCCAGCCCTATGTTTGCAGGAACTAATCTTTATTAAGCATCACTCTGTGCCAGGCACCCTGCTCAGAGCTTTATGCGGACTTTCTTGAATTCTCTGAATGCTCCTGTGAGGTGGGCACTGCAGCTGAGGGAACAGACCCTAGTGGGTCACCTCCTGAGCTCACGTGGCTCTGAGACGCAGAGCTGGGCAGGCACCTGGCTTTGCTGACTCCAGGGCATGTGCTTTACCCACTAGGAAGAATGGCCTCGTCGTTCATTTGTTATGTACAAACCGAGTTCAGAAACTTTAAAAGTTATTATATGAACACCATAAGAAATCATCATCTCAAGTCCTTTGTTTGAATAATTTTTCTATAAGAAAGGAGTATAAGCTAGAACCCAGAGATTCTGTACTCTAAACTGGAGGCTCAACGTTCTTGCTTCCCGGGCACTTGTCCGTGTCCACACAGTTTAACGTGCTCACATATGACACAACTAAGCAGAACTCTTCACGGGAGTGCACTGGTATGAAATGGTTCAGCCATGTCCTTAGAACATGTCTGTAAAATGTGCTGAAATACCCTTTGTCGAAAGAAGTTAGCTTAGCAAAAGTTAAGCAAGTTAGCAGCTGCAAGAATAGACTCCTAAAATAAACAAGGAAAACCAGACTTAAACTCAGTGATAATAGGAATAAATCAGGATGATCTTGACCCAGTTCTGACTTGACTCTTATTTGAACTTGACAACTTATTTTGAACATGGGTCTAATCTTTTCCTTTAACATTAATGTATGTATATACACACACACTCATATACACACATATACATATCTACTCACACATGAGTTTTTAACCATGTAATTATTACTTCAATAAATCCTTAAAATTTATTTTATTTCATAAATCTCTTGGCTAATTCTGATAATTACTATCGACAATTCATAATCTCATTTTTGGGAAGTAGAGATTTAATCACAGAGTATGCTAAAGGAGAGTATTTAATTTTTTGAGGTGGGCAAATGTAGGTCAATTAAGTATACCAAGAAAACACCTGTAGACAAGTAAAACAGGAAAGCTATATTTGGGAGTTTTTCTCACAGGTATAGAGGAAAGCATCTCAAGGAACCACAGGACGACAGACTTCATTCACTTGCCCAAGATTGGAAACCCCAGTGAAGGGGAAGAGGCAGGGCCGGGCTGAAGGCCCAGCCCAAATCATGGTTGAGAATTAAGGGTATATCCTGGATCTCCTTGAGAAGACTGTGAGCAAGTCTGGCAGCTGCAAAAGTAACAAGAGCTGAAGAACCTGGTCATTTATTTACTATCATCTTTATGACTGAGGACTCATGAGTGGTGCTTTCACACATTAAAATGTTTTCTTTGCGCAACAACGTGGATGGAACTAGGGGGTATTATGCTGAGCGAAATAAGTCAATCAGAGAAAGACAATTATCATATGATCTCTATGATATGAGGAATTTGCGAGGTTAGTGGAGGTTGCGGAGGGTAGGGAAGGAAAAAATGAAACAAGATGGGATCAGGAGGGAGACAAACTGTAAGAGACTCTTAATCTCACAAAACAAACTGAGGGTTGCTGGGGGGAGGGAGGTAGGGAGAGGGTGGTGGGGTTATGGACATTGGGGAGGGTATGTGCTATGGTGAGTGCTGTGAAGTGTGTAAACCTGGTGATTCACAGACCTGTACCCCTGGGGATAAGAATACATTATATGTTAATAAAAATAATTTAAAAAATGTTTTGTCACAATTTCTAAACAAAATATTAGGAAACTTTGCTTGCTCCTCCCTCTCCCTTTTTCTTTTTACCTTAGCAGTTGATCCTCTAGACCTGATTTGGTTACGGTGAAATTGATAATGGTAACTTTAATGCACACCTGAAAGAAAACCATAGATTTATATAAAAATGCTTAAGTTCAGATGGGTAAAATAAGAAGTGCTTTCTTTAGTAAAACAGGGCCCATTATTACCCAGCTGGATGTCCCTCAGGTCTAGTTGTGAACAAACCCACACCCCCATACCCCCACCACCCACACTGTGTCTTACAGTATCCTAATATGATTTTCCGTGCAGTACAAGTGACACCCCTGTCCCTCACAGGCCATAGTTATAGAGTCCTACATGGTGCTTTAAGGAAAGGTGAGCCAGCAGAGGGTTAGAAAGATTGGGTTCCGATTCCAGGTACACCCTTTAGTGCATGCTGGACAAGGCACTCATTCCTGCTGAGCTTCAGTTCCTGAGATTTAAAAATTGGGATGGTGGGGCGCCTGGGTGGCTCAGTGGATTAAGCTGCTGCCTTTGGCTCAGGTCATGATCTCAGGGTCCTGGGATCGAGCCCCGTGTCGGGATCTCTGCTCTGCAGGGAGCCTGCTTCCTTCTCTCTCTCTGCCTACCTCTCTGCCTACTCGTGATCTCTCTCTCTCTGTCAAATAAATAAAATAAAATCTTTAAAAATTGGGATGGTAATCGTTATAACCACAGGGTATTTGTGAAGATCAAATGAGGTACTAATATCACTCAGAGTGACATGTACATAGTTTGTCCTTGTTGAAAAGAAGTGATGATTAACAATAGGGCTTTATATATATATTGTGTCACTGTAATGTTTTTATGAAAAATAGTTGCTATAGTATTCTGACATTACTTAAGTTAACAGCAAAAAAAAAAAAAAAAAGAGTGAACGTCCCATATTTTACACGTTATTCTTATTTAATCTACACAACGAATCCCTGAAGTCGGCTTTATCTCCACTTTTTGGTTAATTGACTTGAGGATCCAGGACAAGGAATAAGTGAGCCGTAGTCACGGAGCTGGTGCTGGGTAAGGTGTGCGATGCTCCCTCTCAAAATATGCGTAAGTGAGATGGTTGTAAGTCGTCGGTGCATTGGTCACTCTTCTAAACTTCACATGCATCTTGGGACGTGAGCTCTGGCAGTGGCTATGAAAATTATACCCCTCAAGGCTGACCTGGGCTTTAGCGGCATTTCCCTCCTCTTATTCCAGAAGCATGCCCGCTTCATCTAACCTGAGCACATTGAGTGAAGACAGGCAGCTGTCAGAAAATCAGCAACTCAACGGAAAATGACACCATTTGGAATGGTATATGCAAGGATTTTATTTTGGGGGGGATGGGAGGAGAGATGAAGGAGTAAGTTCTCATTTGGGAAGTTCCTTCCCTCAGTGTGTGGGCCCTGTTGGAGAAGGGGAGACCCGCCATGCTGAGAAGACCTGTGGAGCGTGCAGCCGTGCCTGGAGCTGTGGCAGCACCGAGGGACTGGCGGGGACGAGAGACCCCCTGGGACCCCGTGCAGGAAGGGAGAAAGGAGACCCAGCGGCCTTCATTTCCATTGTAATTGCCTTGGGCTCTGCAGCACGAGAGTAGTTCTTCCGATCCTATCATAGCTCAGGGACTCAGGGACGTGTGCGGAAGTAGGGTCCACAGAGATCCCCTCAAGGTCTAAGGGCATGCGGGAGCACAAGATGCCCCCTCCTCCAGAACGCTTAGTACAGGCACACTGAATGTGTGAGTCATGATTCTCCAGTGGTGCCAGTCACTAGCGTTTTCAAGCCAGCAACTTCTTTATTTGGGGCTGTAGGCCACGGGCATTTGCAAATGTTCATACTGGCACATCTGCCTCTCCCCCACAGACTTTCTGAGAAGCCCTATTTCCTTTACGGGCCACAGCAAGAGGGGCACAAATGGCCTTGAGCTGCAGGAGGGAGAAGGAGAAGGGAGAGCTGCTCTGTGTCGTGCAAACAGCTGTGGGCTGGGAGGGAGATGGAGAGAGCGCTGAAGAGGTGCCCAGGGTAGCTGACAAGGCAGTGCCTAGGGACCAGGTTGGGAGGGACTCAAGTCAAGCTGAATGGCAAGCACAAGGGCAACTGGAATCGATATCAGGATGCAGCAGAGAAGCAAGAGTGGAGGACAGTGGAAGGAACGGGGGTGGCAGAGCAGAGGGGCAAGAGGGATGGGGGAGAGCGCCCACCAAACGTCAGAGACCCACACACGTTAATAGTCCACTTGGGCTGGGAAGTCCAGACCAGCAGCTCATACCTCGGGCAGGTAGTGTGGATTTGGCAATTTGGTTGTCATGTAGAACCTAAAGTTTTTGTCATAGTCAATATCTGAGTCTCCAAGGTGAATGAGCAGCCGTCCACCACTTATGAACGTCTGCTTCAGGAGAATGGGCTCTAGAGCTGGATCCAAGGTTTCTTTAAGCTGGAAAGTTAAAATAGAATACAAAAAAAAAGTCATTAAAATTGATGGCACTAATTTCTCTAGATTTCTTAGGTCTCCAATTTTACTTTGAGCAATTTTCCAGGGATCTCATAGGTATTTCTCTCCCTGTGCACTCAGGTCCTCTCACGGTGTACATTTTCCAGTGGTTATCTTATTGGTAGTCTAAGAAAATAAGATCATATGAAGGCCATACAGATGTTTAGAGGAATTGTACATATCGTTCATGCACATGAGAAAGAATCTGAGAAAGGAGCATCTCCACAGGTGGCCCTTCAACAGCACCCACACAAATAATCTCTTTACTCTCCTGGCTGTTCTAAGACAAGGGATGACAATCTGCAGGCCAAATCCTGCTCTCCCGGGCCTGTGTTTGTATGGCTCTTAAGCTGAAAACTACTTTCACCCCGTTAAAGGGTTGTAAAAACAAAACCTTAATTCCAAACCAAAACAAAGAAGAATATTTGTTTGACTAGTACTTGTACGGGGACTGTATGTGACCTAAAAAAACTAAAGCATCTGGCTCTTTACAGAAAAAGTTTGTGGAAATAATGATAGTTATTTTCGTTCCCGCAAAGCGAATTTGATCGTTGGCAAGAACTTGGGTATGTAGACTCTTCTGTTGGACCTCATAAAAAACATCCTTATGTCAGCACGGGTGTGATGGGGGATGGCCCAGGAACTGTCAAAATTTGATTGTAATCCATAGTTAACAAACCTATTGCATACTGTGACATGATACTGAAGAATATAAGTTGTTCTCTTAAAAGTTCATGAGATAAAATTTCCATTCCCATCTATGATACCATTTTGTGCTCTTAAAAATCTATTCTATTTCATTAAAAATGGCTGGTTGAGATGGACGAACTTCATTTCACACCCATGAATGGGTGGAGAGGAAGTTGGAAAAATATCACTGTAAAAAGCAGCTAGGTGCATGTCAATCAATGACTGACTCCATGTCACAGAAAGCAGGACAGGCCTGGTCAGAGAATATCCTGCTCTGGCTGGTGTGCTGACCAGGGCCCATCCCCGGCTCCCACAAGCACTCAGCTACAGTTACAAGGCCTGCCGTCCAGGGGCAGAACATCATAGAAAATCTTTTGTGCCCTGCCGTGAGAGAAGAAATTCCCCTAGGGTCTCCTGTGTTACAACGCAAGCCAGGGTTTAAGAATCCAGTTTGGGCCTAGCATAACTTCAGCAAAGGTCTGGGGAGACTTTACCCTCCCCTGTAACTCCAGGGTTTGAGCGAGGGCCTGGGACCCAGTACAGAACTTTGCCTGTGTTGATCAAGGCTAGAAGGGTACAGAGTAATATTATTTATGCCCTCTGGAATGTTTGTTGATTTCCTGTCGTCAGCGTGTGTAGACAGGCCCCACTATAGACTGCAGAGCCCCTTGGCACTGCCGCTCCGCACTTCCACGGCAGCTCCCCATCAAGAGCCACCACAGGCCCAAGATTCAGCAGTGTCAGGAAACAGCCCATCCCATCAACACCAAAACCATGTCTGGAATCAGAAAAATCACTCAGTCATCGGATTGCTCCCCACATGACAGTACACTGTTTAAGGAGCAAAGCGATCGGTTTGAGCAATTCGCCAATGGAGCTCACTGGTGTCTCTACCATGATGCAGGTGTGGCCCATAGAAGATTCCAGATATGGTCTGAAATCGAACTGGAGAAAAAAAAAGCGAAAAGCAACCAAACCTCTTCCAGTAAGACCGGCAAACCAAGTCGGATTGAATTTTCGAGTGTACGTAGGAAATTACTATCCGTAAGCTTAATGATCTTTATACCACTTTTCATTTCCTTGTTCCTTATCCAACGGTTTGCCTGTTTGAGAAAGCACAGAGCAGGACACCGGACTTAGAGTTTTACAAATGACTAGAAAGTGAAAGTTTTTAAGAGTAAAGTTTAGAAATTTTGCTCAATTTAGAAACAGGTTTGAAAGATGAAAAAAATAAAATAAAATACTACCCCTCCGCAAATAAAAACATCTTTTAAACCCTAGTGTTTGGGATTCTTCCATTTATTCAAATTGGGAACAAATAAAGAAGAGACATGTATAGGGAAAAAGCCCATCCTTAATGTATTCAAACTTGTCTTTCTTGCTCTGACAACAGCTCCCTTTTCTAAACCCTCTTAGAACAGTATAATCCATGGATTTAGGAGTCAGATAATAGGATTCTGTAAATTCCAGGCAGGCTTGCCCTAAAAACCCATCCTATTCTGACTTCATTCTGACTCTTCAGACCTTTTCAGAACAAGAACTATATGGGAATGAATTTCTGCTCCCACAGAAAACAGAAAACTAAAGGTTAACCCTGTAAAGAAAACCAATCAAAATCAAGTATGCAGAGCAGGCGGACTCTTCTCTTTTACCTTCTGCCTCCACAATGTTAGGAACTTGGACTAGAATCCTTTTTTTTTTTTAAAGCTTTATTTATTTGAGAGAGAGAGAGAGAGAGCTAGGGAGGGGCAACTGGAAGGAGAGAATCTCAAGCAGACTCCCTGCTCAGTACAGAGCCCAACTCAGGGTTGGGATCATGACCTGAGCTGAAACTAAAAGTCAGACAACTTAACTGACTGAGCCACCCTGGCACCTTGTGGTCTAGAAGACTTCTAAACTCCCTTCTAGGTCTAAATCCCCAACATCTTATAAGTGTGTTCAAGTCCACTTTTGCAATTTGGAACAGACAGCTTAACAGGAAGCCAAGCTAGGAGGCTGCTCCACGTCTGAAGCACGTGTCACGCACCTGATCCTGGGGATCAATCATCAGAGGCCACCGTCTCCCTTGAGTAACCAAAATACCATTTTCTGTTGATATTGTGTCACGGGGCAGCCCATCAGTGTTCCACTGCCTTATTTCATAGGGATCGCCAAGGATGTTAATGAGACTGAAGGAAGGATTGATTGGAATCTCCAGAGACAGACAATCCTGGATCCAATACTCTATCAGCTGTGGGAGGAGGAAAGCTTACTTGTATAGTCAGGAACACTCAGCAAAATGAGGATACACACAAAATGTCATGGTTACAAGTTCTGCTGGTCTCCACTGCATCCTGGCATCAAAGCATAGGACACAAGAAGTTGTCTGACAGGAGATCTGGGGCCTTGAACCATACCATAAACCAGCTGTGGCTTTGGGCATGTCACCCCTCATCTGAACCTCAGTTTTCTCACATATAAACGACAAATGCTGTCACAGTAGTCTTCAACCAGGGGTGTACTATCCCTGCTGGGAGAGCCTGGAAGCATGTGGAGAATTTTGGGGTCATCACAATGACTGTGGGTGCTACTAGCAATTAGTAGATGGGGCAGAGGATGTTGGTATGTTTCCTCCTTCAGTGAATGGGACCGTCCAAAAGCACCACTGGCTCTGCTCACATGGGACCAGATGACCCTTCTGTTGAGTCTATGAGTCCTCTACTAACTAGGTTTTATAACTCAAGGGCAAGGATGAAACCTTATTTTTTTAAAAAATTTATTTATTTGACAAAGAGAGAGAGACAGCGAGAGAGGGAGCACAAGCGGGGGAGTGGGAGAGGAAGAGAAGCAGGCTCCCTACTGAGCAGGAAGTCTGCTTTGATACTAAATCCCAGGACCCTGGGATCATGACCTGAGCTGAAGGCAGATGCTTGACCAACTGACCCATCCAGGCATCCAGGTGAAACCCTTTTAGGAAGGCATTTCGTAAAAATGGCCTGAAAATCTCTCTAAATAATTTCATTTACTGCTCCTTCCCATTGCCTAAAACTTTGTAGCAGTCTCTCCAATTCAGAGCACTTCATTCTGGCTGACTGTAAAGACTTATTTATTTATGAGAGAGAGAGAGAGCACGCAAGAGTGAGAGCGAGCCTGGACATGGGGGGTTGGGCAGAGGGACAGAATCTCAGGCAGACTCCCAGCTGAATGCAGAGTCTGATGTGGGACTCAATCTCACAACCCTGAGGTCATGACCTGAGCTGAAATCAGGACTCAGCCGCTCAACTGACTGAGCCACCCAGGTGCCCCCATCCTAGCTGACTTTAGATGCCACTGCTGATCATAAGTTGTGTAGGGACTCCCTGCCCTTTTTCTTCCCCCAGGTTCTTGAGCTGTATAAGGAAGTGATGATAACTTTCTACGGCAGGAAAGGAAAGGAAGAAATGTGTTAAGGGAATCCTAGGGGTAGGCCACTGCTGGTTGATGGGGGAGGTGGAGGGCTATGGAGTGTGTAAATGAGTTTCCGTCATGGAGAACTTTCACACTGGAGAGTCTCCCTCTAAACTAAGGATTCCCTTGCCCTGCTTCTGCCTGTCACCACTCCTCCCAGAAAGTGAGTTTACTCACCAATTTCCTATACTGGGCTGTGAAGGCCCCATAATAGGCAACACAAGCTGCTGCTATAAACACATTCCCAATGACATTTGATATCTCCTCATTGAACTTCTGGATGCTTTCTTCCCATCGAACTTGCTCATCTCCCAATGCAGCCGTCAGCTTTCCAGCGCGTATCAGACGTGCTTTGGTTAGGGCCATAGTCTTTGCTAGAAAATTTTAAGAAAATCATGTTATTCAGTATTTTCCTAAAATATAAGAAGTTTGTTCACTGCTTTTGTTTATAGTGGCATTAGCATTCCTTAGCTAATGATGTCAGTGCATCTCTGTGAGACCTCACACTAATTCAGCATTATTTCCCATTCCAGAAGCAAGTCCAAGTTTGTCGCTCCCATGTAAACAGCTTCTTTTTGATACGCCATTACTCTGGCTGAATATAGCTCTCTCTGTGTCTGCGTAGTACTTATTTTCTGGGTCAAATCCATAAGCTGCACCGTGTTTAGTGGAACACGTCCCCACAAGCCTTCCACTCAGGAGCGGAACCTGTGGCACATGTGCAGCTCTAATGTTACACTAGAAGGTTAGTGTAGTAACTCTGGGGAAATGCATCCTACGTGTTGGATGGAAGCTGAGGTCTGACCGCCTGAAAACTCTACTTTTAAAAATCAGGCATCTCCTTGTGGTATATATATACAACGGAATATTACTCAGCCATCACAAAGGATGAATGCTTACCATTTACATCAGCATAGATGGAATTGGAGGGTATTGTGCTGAGCGAAGTAAGTCAATCAGAGAAAGACAATTTTCATACGGTTTCACTCATATGTGGAATATAGGAAACAGGGCAGAGGATCATAGGGGAAAGGAGAGAAAAACGGAATGGGAAGTTGTCAGGGGGAAAACCATGAAAGACTATTTTTTTTTAAAGATTATTTATTCATTTGAGAGAGAGAGATCAGAGCAAGAGAGAACACGAGTGGGGAAGGCAAAAGGAGAAGGAGAAGTAGACTCCCCACTGAGCAGAGAGCCTGATGCGGGGCTTGATTCCAAGACTCTGGGATCATGACCCAAACCAAAGGCAGGCACTTAACCAGCTGAGCCACCCAGGTGCCCACCATGAGAGACTCTTAACTCCAGGAAACAAACTGATGCTTGCTAGAGGGGTTGGGGGTTGGGGGTGGGGGATGCGGTAACTTGGTGACAGGCATTAAGGAGGGCACATGATATGATGAGCACAGGGTGTTATACATCACTGATGAATTACTGAACTCTACATCTGAAGCTAATGATGTACTATATGTTGGCTAATTGAATTTAAATAAAAAAAAAATCAGGGATTTCCTCACCACCATAAATTTCATGAGTTACTTACCTAGGCTTTCTTTCTCATTCACACTTTTGTCATATTCATCTTGTAAGGCTTGTATTTGATCCTCTACTTGCTTTAGTAATGCTTGCTTTTCTCTCAGAGTGGCCATTGTAATATCAAGTTCAGCCTAATACAATTAAGTAAATACTTAAAATGAAAATCCGAGGTCCCCAAAGAAAATCAAATTTGCCCACTTATAACACACTTAAAAAATAGGATTTATGTTCTTTTTCATGTCTCAAAATATTTTGATATGGTATACAAAGTTAAAACACAGATAAAGTAAAATATAAGACTAGAAGCACAACAGAACAAAACAAGAAACAAAGCCCAACAAAATAAGTCATAAAAGGAACAGAGAAACAGAAGTACCATTGCACATTAATCCCAAAGCATTTGGGATTAATTAGTTACTACAATGGATTAACTTTAAATGATGAAATAAATAAAAGATTGACACAATTGGGAAAACTAATCTTTCCTAACGAGTTCTCTAGAGCAGGGGTCTGCCTGCTGCCTGTTTTTGTACAGTTAGCAAACTAAGACTGGTTTTAGATTTTTAAATGGTTGGGGGGGGGATTAAGAGAAGAAGAATATTTCCTGACACATGATAATTGTGTAAACTCAAACTCCTGTGTACAGAAGTAAAGTGACGCCGGAACATGGCTATGCTTTCTCATGCGCGGAGCATTGATGGCAGTGCCTGAGCTGCAATAGGAGAGCTCAGGAGTTGCCATGGAGACCCGATAGTCAGCAAAACGTAGAATATTTACTCTCCAGGTCTTCACAGGGAAAGTTTGCCACTCCTGCTCTAGCGAGGCGGTTCTGTCAGTAACCTGCTGCTCTCCGTGAGTGTTCTTTGCTCTGCTTGGGGCTTCACATCCGACTGTGGCTCAAGCTGGCTTTAGAACCTCAGAAGCCACCACGGAGTGCAGGAGTAGTAGCAAACACAACCCAGAGCATCATATGCTAGAGCGAAAAGGCACCTCAAAAATATCACCGGCCTGATGATACGAATATGCTAAGAACTCATTTTCCCTTCATGTTGGGAAAGGGCTGATTATAGAGGTCGTTTCTGAAAGAACAATCTTCCCCAGCTCTTTTGCTACAACAAAAACCAATTTTCAAAGCCACAGGAGCTTGAATGATTAATGAGCATGGCCTTTAATTGTATAAAATGTTGCAACACAAATAATGTACCTGTGCAGCACGGAGTTTTTGTCTCTTTGGTTCGACTTCTTTGACTACCCTAGAGTATAAATCCATCGCTCTGACCCACATGCACATGGATTTACACGCTCTGGACACCTTCTCTACTTTTTCAGGCACAAAATCAGGATTGTTAATATACTTCTGAAGTTTTGCCAATATCTGAGGCTTTATGTTTTCCTTATCATATTCTAAAAGTCTTCTTAGAAAGTTAGAATCACCAAGAAGTTGCTTGGCTGTTGGCCAATCAGGCCTGAAAGACAGATGGGATAAGTTAATAGCACTGTAATAAAGTAATTTAAGAACAAAAGGAATGTGGTCTTTTGAGAGCATTAAGATATTATCCCAATCAGTGGGTCGTTTTAATCTTGATACTCTAATCCCAGTCATTGGTAGTTAAGTACACCACAATTCCTGGGGAGACATTCCTGAATGACTAATGTTTCATCCAACCCCATTTTGGTAGAGAAAGAAATCAGAGTTTTAGAAATGTAAGATATTACAGAAAGAATAGTTTTATTTTCACAATGCCCCAGCCCTCACATTTTTATCCCATTTGCCTTAGTTTAGGTCCTTAAAATATCTTGCCAGGACACTAAGATCACCTGGTTTTATGTTTCTCCGTCAACCCTGCCCCTCGTGACCTTTTGCCAGCCTTCTCTCTCTCACATGAAAAGCTGATTATGTTGAAAATGCTCAATGGTTCTCAGTCCCCTCTGGCAGGAGCTTTTTGTTTGCACTTTGCAGGACTCCCCAGCCCCACTTAAGTGCTGGCCAGAGAGTGAGCAGGGAAGTTGGGCAGGGATCCCCTGAGCCCTCTACCCTTGCATGATCAGTTTTACATAGAAAGATTTCTTATAATTTTTATTGAAAAAAGTTTGTATTACTAAAGAACGTTTGAAAACTACGTATCTCCAGGATGAAACACAAGACCTTGCCTGCTGTCACCACTGCCCTTCTCCCCAGCCCCATCCCAGTCCACAAGCATCTCCCCACAGTCTCGCTTTCCACCTGAGCATCATCACTCAGAAACCTACAAGCATTTTTTTTGTGGGGGGGGGGGGAGTCCTGGTACTATGCAAATATTGCATATCTTGAAATTATTATTTTTCATGTCTGTCTCCCCACTATCCTATATGCGTCTTATAGAGAAGAGCTTTGTATCTTCCATCATCTAGAACAACACAGATGCTCAAAAAAATGCTTGTTGAATCAATCTGTTTAATGACTGACCAAATCAGTGAGAAGGGAGAGAAGAGAATGAGCACATATAAACGAAAATGTAGAAAAACACCAAAGCAATTCCCCCATGCATTTTTGGTAACGCATGATTATGGATATACTCACTTGGCATTCAAGAGAATAGAAATCGCTTCCATAACAGTCATGACCATATCTGGGGGCTTTGTAAAAACTCTGATTTCCGATATGTCCGCTTTATCTAGAGAGTCCAGGGCTTTATTAGCAGCATCAAGGGCAGGGAGAGCTTCTTCAAGGTCTCTCTGAGCATCATCAGCTATTGCTTGGGTTTCCTCAGCTTTCACTTTTGCTGTCGCTTCATCTTCCTGCACAATGCTACGGACCTAACCATGGAAATGCGGCTGCTTAGGTGGTGTCAGGATTTGCATTTCAATGTTTAAAAACAAAGCCAGTAACAGTACATCCTATTTGCCCCTGGCAATTGAATCAATACTGAAAGAGGATTAGCTACTGTACATTTTAGGCTCTCCTTTGTCCATCTCAGGTAGGCTGATGGGATAACTGAGCTAAAGCTCTTAGAACAAACTGTCCCTTCTTAGAAGATGAGGAGCTGCTGGTTTATATTTGTTGAGGGCACTTTTCTCACCACTCTCTGTCCCACTCATTGGGTTCACTCAGTCTCAGGGAGAGAACCAGCCTGATTCATTGAAGGTAGACTGTTTATAACTTAAAAGCATTGCTGAAACTATCATTTAATTATTGTAAGGACATACAAAAATTGAAAATATCCAGTCCCGTGTCATGACATACAGGTGATCGGCTGGTGATCAGAGCCTTCTCACCCACAATGTCAGGAGTGCGGCATACCTGATCGGCATTCTCTTGATCCACTGCCAATTTGTCCATCAGGGCTTCAACATCTTGTGATTTTTTAAAAAGGACAGGTTCTAAAGCTGAGAGCTCTAATTTCATTTTATCGACGAGTACATTGGTTTCTAATAGCTTGGTGAGACCGTTCTTCACTCGGTCACGTGCCTGGATGACAAAAAAAATATATCTGTGAGTATTATAAACAATACATTTCTTGGCATCTCTAACTCATGTACTAAAATTTTACATCTACAGAGTTGGTAAATCAGTTTGTAATAATTAAAATTGTGAATGGACAGAAATCTTCAGGTAACAGAACTCTAGGAAATGGTCGTGACATTCACCACAGTGGGTCTAGATCCATGCTCCCTAGGCACAGCGGTTGGCGTGGCACTGGACTGTGGACTCACTGAGGAACCACATCATATTTTTATTCCCTTAGCTTGGCAGTTTGGCAGCTCATTGAACGAACAAGGGATAAGTTCAGATAGGAATTTCTGGAGGCCACATCTCTAGGAACTTGTTTCCTCAAGATGGGTAAGCAGAGCTAAGAACTTGTCAGTGTTCTGGGAGGCAGTGTTCTGGGAACTCAGCTCTGGTTGCTGGATCTGAACCCTACTTCCCAGTGGTAAGAAACTTCTGGATAGGACCAAAGAAGCAGTACCTAGAAGAGGAGACAGCCGAGAATAACTATTTTCTCAAGGTGAGTCAGAAACCTGGTTCGAATTGACAGGTTCCAAAATATCTAACAAGTTATTTTAAAAAAAGCATGTATTTATTTACCAGTAAAAATCCTCTGAAAAACATTAAAAATATCTTAATGGTCTGTCCGTCTATTTTAATTTTGATTAAAATGTTGACAATCTCAGCTCGTGGTAATAGCCTGCGGGTGGTGATGGTGGCGGCAGCCACTCTTTCCTGAGCACCTCACAGGGGTCAGATCATACTCCAAGCTCTTCACAAACAGTATCTGATCTAAACTCCACTCAATCCGAAGGGTAGGTATAGAAATTCTTACAGAAAATTCTTATTTTCTACTAAGACCTGGAAGTTACAAAATGTGCTCAGGGTTGGACAGCAAGAAAGAGGCAGAACATAGGTTGTGTATGGTCTGCCTGACACTGAAGTCCTTGCTCTTAATGGCAACTATGGACACATGTCAAGCCCCAAACTCCAACTCTGCTGCTTAGCAAAAGGTTCTCCTCATGAAATACTGCAGAGATGTCTGATTCACTGCCTCACTTTGCTGCTGTTACAGCGTCCATCTCATTCCACTGAGGCAGGCTTAGGTAAAGGACAGTAGAAAAAATATACATATCAAGGAAGGGGAAGACCTCCCGGCTGACAAGATGAGACATTCTTCTCATCTTTTTTGTCTGTTGTGGGTTGTCAAGGGCACAAGTCGGGGTGGAGAAGTTTCTAGCAGGCAAGACAGCATGTAGATCTTCTGCTAGTTCTGGCAAGTCTTGAGTTCAAACAACAAAAAAAAAGTTTTTTATTGATAATATTACACTTACTGAAACCAGCTGCTGCTTCTTCCCACTCAGCATAGTCAGGAAGAGATTGATGAGCTCCAAGTAGGAGGTAGGCGTCGTGTAGTACCGCCTGCGGAGCTCTGTGTAGTAACGTTCCGCCATAGTAGAGATGCTCAGGTGAACGTTAACACACATGAGGGAAAGCTTTTCTTTCAGTTCTTCATTTCCAGCATCGATGTTTGTGAAAAATGTCTTTGACACAGAAAGAAGTGCTTCTCTGGGCCACTGTTAAAGGTATAGTTTGGAAAATCTGTTGCTCCTTTTTATAATATATGTTTTAACAAGTAAGAAAATGCATTTCTCCAGACCTCTTTCTTGCTTTGTCCCCACTTTTACCCAATGAATTCCTACTCATGTCTGTAATGTGTAATGAACTGAACGGCTGAGTTCATTAGAGAGGGGTCTGGGCTGGATTTTCTATCCCCGGCACAGTGTCTAGCATGTGGAAATTTTTCAGTCAGGATTGGTTAATTGAATGAATAAATGAATGGGTGTGCTTAGAATAATTCCACCGAAAAAAAATCACATACATTGGGAGGACCTCAAGTCCTTACTCTGTTTATTATGCAGGTCCATTATTATAATCACTGTCCTCTTCACCTCTTCAACTTCTTTGCTCTTATCTTGTTTCTCTGCACTCACCTGAACCTTAGTCAAATGGAAGGCAGCTATGCTCACCACTATACCACCAATGCCCGCTGAACCTTAGTCAAATGCAACTCTCCGTCACGCCATGTCTGTGACTGTGTAGTTGATCATGGCTAGAGAAAAACACACAACCATGCCAACTGCCCTCACTTTAACTTCATGACAAGTAGCTCGAGTGGGTTCCTAGTACAGCCCAGAAAAGCTTCTACCACTGCTAACACTTCCTCTTTCCATTTCATTCTCAGCTGATGACCTCACTTCCCACATCACCAAAAGAAACAGAAGCAATGAAAACAACTCGAGACCTCTCACCCCCTACATCTTCCCATCTCCCTGTTATCTGTGCTCATTTACTCTGCCCCCCGCTCCTGTTCCTCTGGGGTACACTGTGCATGCTCCCTGCCCAGGCCGACCCCTTCACTGATGACTCCATCCCATCTCTTCTTGCCTATTCAATGCCACTGGTACAACTACACTTAACTCTATATTTCTTTTCTGGATCATTTCCATCAGCATACATACATGCTATTTGTGTTTCCTCCTTAAAAACTTGACCTCACCTACCCCTGTAACTACCACCCAGCTCTTGGTATTCTTTTAAGGACAGAACTCCTTGGAACAATCACCTATGTTCACTGTTTCTGATTCCTCTCCTTTCTTCTCTCTTGAACCTTCCCCCCCACCCCCATCACTCCACTGAAACCAGGCTCTTCTCAAGATGACCAATACTTTCCACATTGCTAAATTCAATAGTCTCCTCTTCTTTTACAAATTCTGTTTAGCCTTTGTTCGATCGTTATCATTGTTGTCCGCTGCTTAGGAATAAATTCCTAGCAGGCTTTAAAGCTAAAAGCAAGTACCCTTGAGTTATTCTTGGGCAATGTGTTACCCCTTTCAAATCAAGTGAATCCAGGGCACCTGGGTGGCTCAGTTAGTTAAGCCTCTGACTTTTGATCTCAGTTCAGGTCTTGATCTCAGGGTGGTGAGGTCAAGCTCTATGTTGGACTCCAACTTGGGTGTGGAGCCTACTTTTAAAAAAAAACAACAAGGGGCACCTGGGTGGCTCAGTGGGTTAAGCCGCTGCCTTCGGCTCAGGTCATGATCTCAGGGTCCTGGGATCGAGTCCCGCATCGGGCTCTCTGCTCAGCAGGGAGCCTGCTTCCCTCTCTCTCTCTCTCTCTCTCTCTCTGCCTGCCTCTCTGCCTACTTGTGGTCTCTCTCTGTCAAATAAATAAATAAAATCTTAAAAAAAACAAAAAAACAAAAAAAACAACAACAAGTGAATCCAACTTTCCAGAGAGGTACTATCCTGGGATGTCACCAACCTGGACAAACCAATCAATAGTGCAGCAGTTCACAAGGGATGGAAACATCCGGCATCGGGACCGAAAGGCCTCCCCTACGGGACTCATACAGAGAACAATGTGCAGCTTCTGACGGACTCTGCTGATAAAGTGCTGAAACACCTGACAAAAACATATTTTTTAATTAAAATAAGGGCAAGGTAATAATGAAAATGAGTGTTAGCTAATGCCTCTGGGTCTACCAATACCAAATAAAAACGTTAGTGTAGCAGATGGGTCAGCCTCCATTCCCACCCCTCACGCAGCCTGGAAAGATGAAAAACGCCATTTGGCAGACTCCACTGCAACTAGGATTCTAGATGCGATGTAGATTCTCCTCGTCAGCGTTTTTAAGGAGGCCTCTTGAATAAGGTGGAGAGAGGTATTCCTACAAGTTTGTGCTTTGGGGTAGAGGTCACTGGAGGAGACAGATGGGGGCAGGGCCACCATTTGTGTGGGGGCAGAGTCTAGCCGAAGCGGCGTGGGTCTGGAGCAACTATCTGAGCAACTATGTGTGGATGTGGCTCCTTCCGCAGCTGTGTCCTGATGAGGCTGGGATGTGTGGCTGTGGGTATGGCAGCTGCGCTGGCAGCACCCTGAATGCTGACGGGCTCAGTGGCTTCCGGGCTCGGCAGCTTCCCTGACTGGAAGAGGACTGACTTCCACTGCAAGCATTTCATGGCCATACTGAGGAATTCAGCCTGGAGTCCTTTTCTTGTGCTCTCCCTGTGATTCTGGTTTCCTCAAATAAACCCCTTTCTGCTTTCGTCAGCTCAAGTAGACCCTGCTGTTTGTCCGTACCAGCTCTGACCTCGCAGTAGAGGAGATTTCACAAAAGGCCACAGAGGAGAAGGCATAAGAAAGAATGGTCAAATAAGTTGAAGAAAGTCCAGAAGCAAGGGAAAGCACTGGGGCAGAGCAACAGCAGCATATGGAATCCAGCACTGTGTTGGAGAAATGGAAGAGGACAGGAGCTGGGTGGTTCCTGAGATAGCACTGGGCCCGGAGAGGTGGGGGAATCCATTTCTGTTTCAGGTGCACTGACCTTGCTGATAGGCAAGGGAATCAAAAGTACTGGACTCCTCAGGCAGGGCACTGAGGATGTGTGAAATCCATTTGTGTTGAAAGAAGGATAAGGCACAAGACTATGACCTCCGTGGAGCAGTAGGGTTTCTGTTTTCTGCTTTCCACTGACCTCTCTGGAAGTCTGGTGAACCAAAGCTTTGAATGCAAGGAGTAAAATACATAGAATGACAAAGGAAAGCAAAAATATTGGGGAAAAAAATCCATCCATGGACTCCTCAAAGAGATTTGTAGATTGTTAAAAAAAAAAAAAGAAAGAAAAAAGAAAAAGAAATGAAGGGACACTAACACAACTTTTTGTTTTACTAAAGCCCTGGCACCATTGTGACATGTCCTACCTCATCTCTGTTCCCCTCGGAAATGCCTACTTCTTTTGCTCTTGGTCTGGTGGCTGCTAAAACCTGTTCCAGTTCATCCTTTTCAAATAAATTGGGCACTTCGCCAGAGTTCAGGATGTTATTTATATCTTCCAGGAACTCCTCCACTACAATCTGTAGAAGAGAGCAGAATGATCCAACCAGTTTACATTTATTACATGTGAATTGTAAACCAAATATTTAATCAAAATTCACTTTGAGTTCATTTTATCTTTAAAAAAAAAACCTTAAAAATTAGAATCTTAATATTCTAACATCGAGGTAAAATCAGGGGCACTTGGGTGGTTCAGTCATTAAGCATCTGCCTTTGGCTCAGGTCATGATCCCAGGGTCCTGGGATGGAGCCCCATATTGCGCTCCATGCTCAGCGGGAAGCCTGCTCCTCCCTCTCATCCCCTGCCCCCACTTATGTTCCCTCTCTCACTGTGTCTCTCTCTGTCAAATAAATAAATAAAATCTTAAAAAAAAAATATATATATATATAGGGGCACCTGGGTGGCTCAGTGGGTTAAAGTCTCTGCCTTTAGCTCAGGTCATGATCCCAGGGTCCTGGGATCGAGCCCTGCATCAGGCTCTCTGCTCAGCAGGGAGCCTGCTTCCTCCTCTGTCTCTGCCTGCCTCTCTGTCTACTTGTCTGTCAAATAAGTAAATAAAATCTTAATATATATATATATATATATTCTAACACAGAAGTACATTGATTTTTCATTTCTCGTTCCTCTATTGTTTCTTAAAAGGCATTCATCTTTTACATGGTTCAAGTAATATGTATGAACATTTTATTTTACATTTATTTAAAAAAATTATCTGAGAGAGCGAGCATGTGTGCACATGTAGGCATGCAAATGAGGGGAGGAGTAGAGAGACTTTTTGAGCAGACTCCCTGATGAGCATGGAGCCCAATGTGGGGCTGGATCTAACGACCCACGAGATCATGACCTGAGTCAAAACCAAGAGCTGGATGCTTAACCAACTGAGGTACCCAGGCGTCCCTATGTAACCATTTCATATTCTGCCTTTTTTCAGCTAACATTTTCTCATAAATATTTATCCATAATTCTGGGGAGTACTCATTGTATTTATAACCATTAGTGGGAGCATAACTCACTACTGAGCTCATGTGCCATATTTTTACACGGACTTAAATGGTCCACAGTCTTGTTTACATTTTAAGAACATATGTAGGTCTACAGCTTTTCTCCCCAGTTGGAGTATTTCCTGGGAATAAGTTCCCAGGAGTGGGGGACACCTGGGTAGCTCCTCAGTCAGTTAAGCATCCGCCTTCTGCTCAGGTCATGATCTCAGGGTCCTGGATCTGATCCCCACATTAGGCTCCCTGCTCAGTGGGGAGTCTGCTTCTCCTTCTCTCTCTGTTCCTCTCTCCTGCCCCCTGTTCACTCTCTGGCTCTAATAAATAAAAAAATCTAAAAAAAAAAAAAAATTCCAGGGCGCCTGGGTGGCTCAGTGGGTTAAAACCTCTGCCTTCAGCTCAGGTCATGATCTTAGGGTCCTGGGATCGAGCCCCACATCCGGCTCTCTGCTCAGTGGGGAGCCTACTTCCCCCTCCCCACCTCTCTCTGCCTGCCTCTCTGCCTACTTGTGATCTGTCTGGCAAATAAATTAAAAAAAAAAAAAAATTCCCAGGAGTGGGATTAGCAATTAAAGTCCATGAATAGTTTCTGGATTTTGAAGATTTTTAAATTTCCCATTCAATTCAAGTAAGATTTCATTAAACTTAACACATTTTTGCTAGTTTAGGGAGAAATTTGCTTTGGGAGAATTTAGTGTGCATTTCTTTGATTATTAGCAAGGGCAAATATGATTCCACATTTATTATTTTCTGTTAAAACTCAAATTGTAACCATTTATACATTGGAGTTTACTTTTCAATTTGAATGAGTAATTGTCATATTACAAAATAAACCTTTGCCTCTAATAATTGATGTAAATATTTAAGAAATCTATCATTTATCCTTTTATTTTAGTTAACTTTTTAGTTTTAAAAAGTTTGAGCCCTATATACTTAACTATGATGAAGTATCTGTATTTTCGTCTTCACTTATAACTTTGTTTTTTCTTGAAGCTGGCATAATTGTGTCTTGTTAATTTTCCCCAAGAGCAAACACTAGGTAGTTTTTTTGTCCTAATTTACTTTTTTCTGCTATTATTCGCTTTTCTCATTTTTCTTGTTGCTTCCTTGTGACCTTTATTTTCCTGAAGTTTTTAAGTCACTAATATATGTAGTTTCTAATTTTTTATTCGAATCTATAAATTCAATCCCAAGAACTGTTTGACTGCATTCACAAGTTTCTATTTATATTAAGTTCATTTTCCCTGTTCTCTAAATAGAGATTTAAATTGTGATGTTCTCAACTCAGGACTTTTTTAAAAAAGATTTTGTTTATTTATTTGACACAGAGAGAGATCACAAGTAGGCAGAGAGGCAGGCAGAGAGAGCGAAGGGGAAGAAGGTTCCCTGCTGAACAGAGGGCCCGAGCCAAGCCGGGCTCCATTTCAGGACCCTGGGTTCATGACCTGAGCCAAAGGCAGAGGCTTACCCCCACTGAATCACCCAGGTGCCCCTTGACTCAGGAATTTTTTATACGAATTTTTAAAAATTTTTTATTTATTTAAGAGACAGGGAGAGAGAGAGAGAGAGAGATAGTAAGAGACAGCATGAGCAGGGAGGAAAGGGAGAAGCAGTTTCCCCAATAAGCAGGTAGCCCAACGCTGGGCTCAATCCCAGGATCCCAGGATCATGACCTGAGCCAAAGGTAGACGCTTAATCAACTGAGTCATCTAGGTGCCTCTATATGAATATTTTGAAGTCCGGAACCACATCATTACTTTCTTTTTTGATTAGAGTGTGGACAAAGAATGTTATCACCATAGTTAATGCTTTTTTGAATTTATTGAAAATTTGCTTAAGCCTAAAATATGATCAATTTTTGTAAACCTTTAGTAATATTAGAAAATATTTACTTTCTTTGTAAAATATAAATGTAGTACATAGCCATTAATTCTCGCTTGGAAATTATATTCTTCATATTATCTAAACACATTTATTTCTACTTTGTGTTTGCTAGAAATGGCAAATTAAACTTTTCTAATGCCTTGTTTCTCTCATCTTTATAATAGTTTTATATATATGTACATACATACACACATTAATATTAGTTATTATGGTTATATTTGGTCTCCAGTAACATAGAACATTTGAGATTGATTGGGGTTTTCAACAGGGTATAATAGCCTTTTGTTTGCATAAAGGGGAGCAAGACACTCTGATTTGATCTTTGGAGTTTTAACACTAAGAGCCTTTTTTATATAACTTGCTTATAAAAGCAACATTAAACTTCTATAAGAAATATTTTAATTTCAGAATAAGAAACTACAGCTAAACAAAATTAAGAAAATAAAAAAATTACTCAAAAATCCCAGGACCAGGCATTTTCTAATTGTATATACAATATATCTGTTTAGTTATACATTAAACCGAAGAACCTGTATGGTAGATGATTTGTATATGTTATGATGTAACAACACATCATAAACACTTTTCACATTAATTAATGTGTACTTCCACAAAGTAATTTAAAATTTTTTACAAACTGTCCTATTGTATAATTATACCATAATTTACTTGTGCCACTCTCTCGTATTTTAATTTAACTGTTATTTTAAAATACTGCATTAGATTTTCTTGTACATTCAACTTTGTATGCAGCTGTAATTATAAGTAAGAGAGATTTAAGGGCTTTAACTGCATATCACCAATTACCTTCCAGGTGATTTTGCTAATTCACAAGTGAGGGCTATGCAAGGCCTATTTCCTGATGCCTTTGTCAACGCTGCATCTTATGATTTTTAACCTTTGTCAGTATGCAAGGCCAACTCCTGATATTTATCTTTATTGAAATTTCTTTGGTTACTAGTGAGGCTGAACATTTCTTCAGGTGTTTAAAGCCCTTGTTTTATTTTGTTTTGTTTTTGGAACTTCATGTTCACATTTTATTACATTTTTATTTTTATTTATTTATTTTTTTTAAAAAGATGTTATTTATTTATTTGACAGAGAGAGAGATCACAAGTAGGCAGAGAGGCAGGCAGAGAGAGAGAGAGGAGGAAGCAGGCTCCCTGCCGAGCCAAGAACCTGATGCGGGACTCGATCCCAGGACCCTGAGATCATGACCTGACCTGAAGGCAGAGGCTTAATCCACTGAGCCACCCAGGCATTCTTATTACATTTTTAAATTTCTTCTATTGATGTGCTTGTCTTTTCCTTTTCACTTAAAAGACTGTATTTGTATTTATTTTCCAGCTTTATTGAGATATGATTGACAAATAACATTGTATAAATTTCAGGTGTACAATGTATTAATTTGCTCCACTTATATATTGCAACATGATTACCACATGGTATTAGCTAACACTTCCATCACATCACATAATTATCATTTCTTTCTTTTTTTTTTGTGGTGAGAACATTTTAGATTTACTCTCTTTGTAAAATTAAGGGATATAATACAGTGTTGTTAACTACAGTCACCATGCTCTAGATTAGATCCTTAGAACTTTATTCCTCTTATAACTGGAAGTTTGTACCCTTTGACCAGCATCTCACCATTTTCCCCAACCTTCAACCCCTGGTCACCACTATGCTTTCTGTTTCCATGAGTTTGGCTTCTTTTAGATCCACATATATGTGACCACGTATATGTGACACATATAGGTGACATCTCTGTTGACTATTTGTTTTAGCATAATGTCCTCAAGGTCATCCATGTTGTGTAAATAGAAGGATTTCCTTCTTTCTCGGGGCTGAATGATACTCTGTTATGTGTATGTGTGCATATACTTATATATATGTATGTGTGTGTATATATGTTCATGCCATATCTTCTCTATCCACTCATCTACTGATGGACACTTAGGTTGTTTCATATTTTGGCTATTACAAATAATGCTGCAATAAACATGGGAGTTCAGACATCTCTTTGAGATCCTGTTTTCATTTCCTTCGGATTTAGATCCAGAAGTGAGACTGCTGAATCATATGATAGTTCTACTTTTAAGTAGATATAAATTTTATATTCAGATATAAATTCCCTGTATGTCACAGATGTTAAAAATATTTTCCCATTTTACGCTTGTACTTAATTTCAAATATTTATGCATCAGATCACTTTTTTATTCCTTGCCCAATTTCTATAAAGGTTAATTTTCCCTAATGTTAAAATGCCCAGTATAGTCAATGTATGAAATTTTCTTCTTTAGAACAAACTCGAGATCAGTTAAATTGATTTCTGTTGACATAGATGTAATCCTATTTTAATTTTAAAGTTAATTTAACCTTAAAACAGCCATTGTTATTTTCCTTTTCTTGTGTAAGGCATATTTCCCTAATTAATTTCAGTTAGGGAATAACTTCCTTATATTTACTGCTATAGAAATAATTCATTACTTTCTATTATCTATGTCCTTCTCAAAGAAAAGTTCAAACCTCTCTCATCCCCTTAATCTTTGATCATATTTACTTACTCAGAATTTAAAGGGTAACACAATGGTTGGTAAAATAGTGAAAATGTAGTATAAAAGTCTTTTATAAGGTCAAAGACACCTGCTCTCCGAGGGAACAGTTCCTTGAACTACAGCATACAAACCATTCAGAGCACTCAGATCAAGACACTTATACTTTAGCTATTTAAACATTACCTGGGTGTCTGTGAAGAGAAATACCATATTCTTGTCATCGATACCAGCCAGTCTGTACAACTTCCTCAGGTCTTCGTGAAAACTGTCGTAATTATATCCCCGGCTAAGTTCAATTTGCAAACATTTGTAACCACATATGTGAGCTGCCAGTCTGGTGAGAGACTGCTTTCCTGTGCCACCTACTCCAACCAGCAGGGCGTTGCCTCTTTCCTGACGGATCATGCGGGCAATCCTGCAGGCAGCAAAGTAGAGGAAGACCTTTATGTATCTATCTATCTTTCTTTCTTTCTTTCTTTTTTTCTTTCTTTCTTTCTTTCAAAGATTTTGTTTATTAGGGAGAGAGAGAGAAAGAGAACAAGGGAAGGTGGAATAGAGGGAGAGGGAGAAGCAGACTCCCCACTGGGCAGGGAGCCTGATGAAGCACTCGATTGCAGGACCATGACCAGAGCCAAAAGCAGACCCTTAACTGACTGAACCACCCAGGCGCCCTGCTTTTGTGTTTCAAAGGCGGAATTGAGTCTAGACTGCGGAGTCTAAAATGCTTATTACCTGACCATTTATAAAAGAAGTTTGTTGGCTCCTTTCCTAGGATCCTTTGCCAACTCCTCCCATAGAGTAAGCAAACAGATGATTTACGCACCATTTCCACTGTTACGTCTCTGATACAGTGCGCATCTAACAGAAGACACGTCCGATCACTGTTTGTTCTCTTCAGTCACCAGGTAGGTATAAAATTGAGAGGTAAAGGTATATGTAATAATGTTTTGCTATTGTTCTCCATAATGTGCACGTTTGACAGTGGATGAAATATTATTGACTATTATAAAAAATCTTGCACTTTATATGTTACCCTTTCCTTGTTTCATGTATATCACAGTAATTTGATTATTTCCATCTTAGATTATTGGAAACAAATAACTTGTCCATTCTGCCTCCAGTGTTCTTCTTTCTGTCAACTTACATATCCACAGATAGAAGACTGCCTCCATTAGAAATCCTTCAAGGGGGGCACCTGGGTGGCTCAGTGGGTTAAGCCTCTGCTTTTGGCTCAGGTCATGATCTCAGGGTCCTGGGATCGAGCCCCCATCGGGCTCTCTGCTCAGCAGGGAGCCTGCTTCCTCCTCTCTCTCTCTCTCTGCCTGCCTCTCTGCCTACTTGTGATCTCTGTTGAATAAATAAATAAATAAAATCTTAAAAAAAAAAGAAATCCTTCAAGGTTACATTTTCTCTACTGTAGTAGGCAAGAGATGGCTGTCCTAATTAGTGGCTTAGATTTTCATACAGATCTGTTTTAACATCCTGGAAGTATGGTGACAACTTTGGGCATATGTAATGAGTAGAAACAGCCTGGAGCAAATTGCCTTTTGAAAACACAGGCTCTACAGTGAAAACAAAATTTTTTTCTGAGTTGAGAAGACTTTTAGCCACTTATCCTATACAAAAAAAAAAAAAAGTCTAAAATGTCACCAACAAATGGAAATGTAATATCTGCTAAATTACTGAATATTTAGTAATTGTTCTATAACTCAAGTTCATAATGAAGCCCTTTTCATTGCTATGCAGCAGCAGGTATTTAAAAACTCTTCCAAGCAGAAATTTGTTTACTCTAATTCCTAACTACTGATCCTCTTTAGAAAAAGATGTCTTCATCATTATTCACATGACTGCCCTTTGTGTATCTGAAAATCAAATCTCCCTTCTACAAATGGCTATTAATTTCCTCCTGTAATATTTTAAGCAATCCCTTGCATAGCCTGGTGATTTTCTTTCACAAAAGCCAGAAAGATTATAAATAAATTAAGCTGACTTTGCCTACGGTCTGTTCTATTCTCCAGGAAGTTTCTCAGACTGAGTACTGCTGTTATTTTTTCTTTGCAAGCGTATGGCCTGTGTGAGCTACAGGATAACCATTGCTAGGAGGTAGGGTGCAAGGGTGCTGGCGGGGGGACAGATGAGGAGCAAACTGTATCTCGACAACCCAGGGACAAACTACGATATTACACTGGAGTGCTGACAAAAATAAATTTTCAAATTAGAGTTAAACAGCAGGAGTATAGGAAAGGTAAAAGACCTGATTGCTTATGGTTTATAGAAAAAGAAGTCCTAGGATTTAACAGCCAAACTTAGCATGATGTAGTTGACAGGGGTAAAAAACAGTCATTACAGTCTTGCTGTGTTAGCAGACCACGGGAGATCTGTCCTCGCACACACTTCACACTGCGGAATCCCTTATCAAGTCTGGGTGTCCCACTTTAAGTGGAACGTGGAGAAATTATCAAGGGCTTTGTCTATTGAGGCTGAAAATAATCCCTAAGAGGCAATAGCGGAAGATCTGGGTTAATTCTTCCCGGAGAACACAAAGCTAAGAAGAGCCTGGTCATGATTGTCAAATATTTGGAGAGCTGTAATGCAAAAAGTGGATCCATTTTGGGTGGCGGCACTTGCAGTGGAGTTAGCATCAAAGGGCTGGATGCGATTCTCTGCCTGTGACTCACTAGCTAGGGGACTTCGGACAATTTACCAACTCTATCTGTGGTATACTGTCCTGTCCAAAAATGGCTGCAGTACTATTTCTGGTCCAATAGCTCTTTAATCCTATCAGGAGATAGAGTCTCTGACCCCTTGTGAACAGGGTGGGCCTGTGCCCCTCCTCTGACTAATGGTGTATGGTAGAAGTGATGCTAGGTGACTTCCTAGGTTCAGTCGTGAGAGGCCATTTGGCTTCTACCATGGCTCTCAGTGCACAGGCTCGGGAGCCCGGAGCCGTGGGAGAAGCCCAGACATGCTGCCGCCGTGCTGGAAGGACCCGGGCAGTGCGCACCGAGGCAGAGGTACACTAGGCGCTCCAGCTGCTGTCTGACTTTAACTGCACTGAGACCCCAAGACAGAACCACTGGGAACCGTGAAATCACGAACTCATGAAGCTACCAAGTGTCACAGTCGCTGAATATGGCTGCTGGAACATTCTCTGAGCCTTATTTGTAGAGAGATGAGAGTATTGAGGCACAGAGAGGCATTATCATGGTTAAAGGAGATACTCCACATCATGGTTTATGTTCATGCTGAGTTACTGTCATTGCTTTTACTGTTATTGTCACTGTTACTGTCACTGCTTCATGGGATGGGACAGATACCAAATGTCACAGGGAGCAGATCTGGCATCATCCTTGCAGTGTCATTTTAATACTTGGAATTGTCCAACAGTATACAGATGCACTTTAAAAAGTGGTGCATCTTTTGATTTCCCTCATATGTGGAATTTAAGAAACAAAACAAATGAGCAAAGCGGGGGAAAGGAGACAAAAAAACCAGACTCCTCGGCAAAGGAAACAGTCAACAAAACAAAGAGGCAACCCATGGAATGGGAGAAGATATTTGCAAATGACAGTACAGACAAAGGGCTGATATCCAGGATCTATAAAGAACTTCTCAAACTCAATACACACAAAACATATAATCATGTCAAAAAATGGCAGAAGACATGAACAGACACTTCTCCAATGAAGACATACAAATGGCTAACAGACACATGAAAAAATGTTCATCATCACTAGCCATCAGGGAGATCCAAATCAAAACCACATTAAGATACCACCTGATACCGGTCAGAATGGCCAAAATTAACAAGACAGTAAGCAATCTGTGTTGGAGAGGATGTGGAGAAAGGGGAACCCTCTTACACTGTTGGTGGGAATGCAAGTTGGTGCAGCCACTTTGGAAAACAGTATGGAGATTCCTTAGGAAATTAAAAATAGAGGTTTCCTATGACTCTGCAATTGCACTACTAGGTATTTATCCCAAAGATACAGATGTAGTGAAAAGAAGGGCCATCTGTACCCCAATGTTCATAGCAGCAATGGCCACGGTCGCCAAACTGTGGAAAGAACCAAGATGCCCTTCAGCGGACGAATGGCTAAGGAAGATGTGGTCCATATACACGATGGATTATTATGCCTCCATCAGAAAGGATGAATACCCAACTTTTGTAGCAACATGGATGGGACTGGAAGAGATTATGCTGAGCAAAATAAGTCAAGTAGAGAGAGTCAAGTATCATATGGTCTCACTTATTTGTGGAGCATAACAAAGAACATGGAGGACATGGGGAAATGGAGAGGGGAAGGGAGTTGAGGGAAATTGGAGGGGGAGACGAACCATGAGAGACTATGGACTCTAAAAAACAATCTGAGGGTTTTGAAGGGGCGGGGGGGGGGGGTAGGAAGGTGGGTGAGCCTGGTGGTGGGTATTAAGGAGGGCACATATTGCATGGAGCACTTGGGTGTGGTGCATAAACAATGAATTCTGGTACACTGAAAAGAAATTTAAAAAATTAAAAAAAAAAACACAACAAAAAACAGACTCTTAACTGTGGAGAGCAAACTGATGGTTACCAGAG
Source organism: Meles meles (assembly GCF_922984935.1). Taxonomy (NCBI): domain Eukaryota; kingdom Metazoa; phylum Chordata; class Mammalia; order Carnivora; family Mustelidae; genus Meles; species Meles meles. The sequence continues at coordinate 41,068,965 of NC_060080.1, forward strand.
GGGGAGAGGATGGGTGGCAAAGAGGGCACTTGTCATGATGAGCACTGAGCACTGTACAGAATTGTTGAATCACTGTACTGTACACCTGAAATGTATACAACCCTGTATGTTAATTATACTGGAATTAAAATTTGAAAAAAATAAAGTGGTGTATGCCCCAAGGACTGCAGATATTCAGTCGGGATACCTGTTTGTCAGAGATGTCTCTCAAAGGAAACTTTCATGGATAAGGAGATGGAATCTATAATCCTTGGATGTCACTCATTTTGCTATAATTTTGAGCCCCTTCTTTCTTTAGGTGTGCATGTAAGCGGCCTTGTACTATACATGTATCTCTGTAAACTACCTTAGATCCTTTTTTTGGTAATGAGACAGGGCATCTAAAACAAACAAAAACAACCTATTAATATGTAACAAAAATAACCCCTTGGACTTCATAGAAAGTTCATGTATATTAAAAACATTTAAAATATATTAAAAATATATAAATATATATTTAAAATATATAAAGAAGGCACCTGAGTGGCTCAGTTGGTTAAGTGTTAGACTGTTGATTTTTGGCTCAGGTACTAATTTCAGGGTCCTGAGCTCAAGCCCCACTTTGGGCTCCACATTGGGCGTGTAGCCTGCTTAAGAGTCTCTCTCTCCCTCTATCCTTCCCCACCCCTGCTCTCTCTCTCTCTCCCTCTTTCTTAACAAGAAAAAAATCTATCTATATAGATATAGATATATGCACACATACATGTGTATATATACACATATATATATACACACACATATATATAAAATAACTTTTACATTGTAGCAAGATTTGCTAATAGGCCATTGTCCATCTAGCAACCCATTTAAAGACTTTTGTACGAATTAATTCTTACCTTTTAAAACAAAAGAAATTAGATCAATACAGTATTGGGCACGTTATACTACTATACCTTGAAACATGTTCTATAGCATCCTGGAAGAACACCAACTTTACTTCTTTGGGATTTATAAGATTATAATCATCAAGATAGTCTTCTAGAACATTTGCGACTTTCTCCATATCAGGCATGTCATCATAAATCCGATCACTCTTATCTGCTCCAAACTATAAGATGATATATGGGAGAGGGACCAAGTTAGATCAATTACGATATAGGAACATACACAACATTCGTAACCTTAGGAGGGAACATTATTTATCCATGTTACTATGTAATCAGTTACATGCATATTTTATATATTTAAATGCAAGGCTTTCAAACCAAGGAAATGGGACTAAGAAACTCAGATTTTCATGGATAACTGAAAATCTATTTCATTTAAGTTCAAACAGTACATTGGAATTTCAATGAATTTTGCTATAAAATTCACACACAAGCTCAGAAATAGGTTTCCAGTTTTTCTCGCTATGCCTTACTTTGGTTTTGTACTTTTGCTCTCAGGCCGCTGACATCGGAGAAGCTAAAAGGGCTGAAAACGATGCATGCCAGACTGCTCTGTTTATAAACAATCATGCTGGAACTACATGTAGTTTTTACACAGTAGTCACTGATTCAATAAACCAGGGAGAATGAAATTTGGGGTAAACCAGAAGGAACTGAGTTCCTGTTTGAGGTCCTGTGTGGACCTGTCATGAGGTCTTTTGTTTGCTGCAGCAACTGCCCTGGAGGCATTTCCATTTGGAGCCACTGACCAAAATAAGGCAAGAAGGGTCCAACTGTTCTTTCCCTTTGCTTTATTCCCCCATTTGATGATTATATCAGTAGAAACACACGGGAAATACAATCAGCACCTGGAAACAAACTTTGCACTTTGTTTTTATTAACACATTTAAATAGACACACTGCATACAGCTAAATTATTTATCTTTTTTATTTGTCAGGGATTACCAGGGTGACTGTAATTGTATACACACAATATAAAGACAAGTCTGTCCTTTTAACCAGCACTGACTGAGTGAGGAGTGTCGGATACCCTAGCTCTGGGGATTTAGGGTGAAGAGAACAGACGTAGCCCCTGCCTTCTTGGAGACACCAGGAACGTTGTACCCAAACAAGAGCCAACTTGGTAAAACGAGATGGTTACCTCTCAACATAGGTAGGCTGGTTAGATGGAAGACTTTATTCAAGGCGGTTCTAGAATATAAAATTAGGGCTGGTGGGTACAGATTATTGGGGGTACAAATTGAGGAGCATAATGAAGAAAAATTTTGCTACTGATGAGAGCTACCCTGAAACGAGGAGAACAGCGTGGCTACCTACTGAGCTGCTGGAAGCACGTGAGCACAGGCTTAAGAGCACATGGAATACGGTAAAGGGACTGGCAGCCCCGCATTAAGAAACTAACCCTCTGTGCTTCCTTTCAAATCAAAAACCTGGTGGGTCTATTACCAATTATTCAAACTATTACCAAACTATTACCAAAACGAATGTGACTAGATTCAAACTATTACCAAACTATTCAAACTATTACCAAAACGAATGTGACTAGAGCAGGAGTCAGCAATCTATTTCTCTGAAGGGCCAGAAAATAAGAGCAGGAGTCAGCAATCTGTTTCTCTGAAGGGCCAGAAAATAAGAACTTGAGGCTTTGCAGGTCAGACTGTCTTTGTTGCTACTAGTCCAGTCTGTCTTGTCATGCAGAAGCAACCACATAAAAGAATAGCACACAGTCAAATGAGAGTGACTGTGATCCCACAGAATTTTATTTACAAAAACGGGATATTTGGCCTCTGGGCCATAGTTTGCTGACTCTTGTCTAGATCTTTAATCTTCACAGATGGAAAATTCTTGTTGAATATGAAACTGAACTGTAAAATACTAAGTGCTTTATTTATCTTCAAATGTAGTCAGGTCAATTCAACAATATATACTTGCCTTAATAAAGTCTCCAAAGATGATGGGTTTAGTCAAAAAATATTCTAGGCCAATTGCAATTCCAAAATGTTTGTCTATTCAAAAAACAAAACCAATTTGTAATACATAAGCTTGAATGCAGTGTTTTAATAAGATACACAGAATAGTATCAGCTGTTGGCTTAACTAGTAAATGAAAGTTGAGAGAAAGCCATGTTGACACCACACCATTTTAGTTTGGTTGATAATCTCCTTGATTTAAGATTAAGAATGTTTAATATTAATAAACATTTTATTAAGTAATAGATATTGAATACATATTTAATAAATCAGAGGTACTTTAGAGATACTCTGGCTTCTCACCAGACAAAATCCTGGTTCTCCTACTTTCCCATTTCTACATAAAATTCCATACTACATTTAAGATATTAACTCTTCCTGAATTTTAAGAAAATGATTTTCCTAATATTTCATATATTTCTACATATTTGAATCACTGGAGAGAAAAACTGTTACCCATGAATGACTAAAATTCATTTTGCTTTACCTTATCTAAGTTCATTTTAATTTTTCTTTATAGAAATCAAATTGCTTTTCTAGGCCTCCCACCAAAGAAATAAAAAGAAAAAGGTAAATAATGATTGATATTTACTGGCCATTTCTGTCAAAATCGTATGGAAATAGTGTTTATCTTCATTATTAATCAAACGGTCATGGAAAACTCTTTGGCATTCATGGCAAAAGAGTCTAAATATCTGTATTTCTTCTCTTACTGTTCCTGGATCACACTGGAGGATACCTGTTTTTCAAGAAAGAGGAAAAAGGAGACTTCTACATTTGTGAAATATCTAGTAACAGTTTAATTAACTGGAAAATCCTGAAGTCCAGCTTTATGCCCACACTACCAGAAGTGGGTGCTTCCCTCGCGGGTGTATACACATACCATAATGGTGATCTCACTTTCTGAAAGCAAAACTGGACACGTTATCTGACAAAACCCTTTTTCTTGTTTTGTGATTTTTTTTTCACTGACCACATAAAGTGGTCAGACTTCACAGTACAGGCTATGTTCATCTCATTATTACACTGGGTTGCAACATGTTAAGTGAGGAGTGTCTGATCTCTTTAATATACATATATATTCATTCAGTAATTCCCCCCACCCCACCCTTACCCCTGACCTGTACACTATTTTCAATACACCAATTCCCTCTCTCATTTTTTCCCAATGTTCTGTCCTCACCAAATGCCCTTGGTCCTTCTGGCTTCGATTCCAAATTACTCTGATTACTCTTTGTATTAATATAAATTATAATTATAAACACAGTTCAAATAATATCAAGTTACAACAAAAGCAATGATGTAAAGCAGTCCTTGAAGTGTTCATTCTCTCTGGGGACACTTCACTTCTCACCACACAGTGCAGAGAGGGACAGGGAGAATACTTACTCTGCGCATAGGTATGCATGGCAGACAGGATGAACCCTACAACATGAGAGTAAAATCCTTGAGTAGGCTGAAGAGGAGGGGGACACTGAATGTGTCAGAGGGGGTACTGGTATGTGACCAGAGCTGGGACAACTCAGCCACTGCAGTAGGAGGGAGGCAGATGGGGGTGATCTGGGGTAATTGGAAGATGAAGCAGTTCTGGTTCATTTCTCCTCTTTTTTTTAAGTGAAATAAAAAGACAGGTCATTAGTTGGGAGGAAGAAATGGAAGGGGATCCTGGTGGTCTGAGCGCAGCTGTGACATTGTCAAGGCCAGGGTGGGGGAAGAGGGTGGCTTGAATAGGGAACAAGCAATGGGATTTCTAGGTGGGGCACAGACACTCATACATATAATTCTCCGGAAAGACTGGGGTGAATGGAAATGAAGGGAGGGTGCAGGTCAGAGATTGAGGGTTCCATACATTACCTTGCACACATTTGGATAAATCCCTCAAGTTAAAGACATAATGGGACTTGGCTGGTGTTGGCAGAAGATCAACACTCATTCTGTTATAAATCTCAACTGCGGCTTCCACAATGTTTGATGCAGTTTGCTTTACAGCTGGTGGAAAGTCACTGAGGAAGCCATTTAAGATGGCCTAGAACAAGAAACACAATGTGAGAGGGTTAGATTGTTAACACCAAAAATTCATCATCTTTCAAATACTCCAGATCTGATGATGCTTTTTCAAGTAATAATTAGAAAGCCGAATGCCAATGCACGGACTTATGGGTGATAAAACTCTGCCATTCACTTCAGAATATGTCCCCAGGGATGGGCTTACTCCTGTCTTCTGTGATAATCTGGTGATGCCTGAGAAGCATGTGTATCTGACCAGTGAACTGACGGCACTTACTCTCCACAGAATTTAGACTTCTGCTTCCCGTGGGTCCAGAGGGTCATTGTGGGGTGCCCAAACTCATCTGGAAGTGAGCCGAGGGCCTTTCTCTGATATTTATGGGCCCATGACCAACAGGTCCATAGACTTCAACCTCATGTCTGTTTAAAGTGCAATGTACTTGTAACTACAACCTGCCCCCCTTCAGCTTCCCGGTGTCAGCATAGGGACTTACCCACGCTCACGTCAGGAACTTGCAAGTCTCCTTTGACACCTTCCCAGTCAAGCTTGAATGCATGTCTTGAATCTCTCTGGTTCCTGGACATCACTCCATTCCAGCCCTGACTCATTCACCTGGGCTTCTTCAGCCCTTCCTTCTCCTATTGGCCTCTCCATTTCCACTTCTGTCTCCTTTGAGTTACCCTCAGTCAGAAAGATCAGGCACTGCCCTCTCCCGTCAGTCCAGACTCACTCGCCCAGCCCCTCACTTTGCCTCTTCCCCACTGCTCACCGTGACCCAGCTGCACACCGAACCACCCAGGCTCTTTCCTCTCCTCAGGGTCTTTGCACAGCTCTATCCCACCCCACCCACCTCCTTAGGGCTCTCTGCTGGCAGGCACTTTTTCAGTCCTGTGTTTTAGGTCACCTGTCATCTCTTTAGAGAGGCCTTCCCTGACTCCTTCTGTCAGTGTCTCTTATGGCTCTCTCATCTTATCATATATAACTTGCCACCATCCCTGAGTACATATTTATTAGCTAGCTCGCTGCCCCCAGATGCTTGGGACAATTATTATAGATTTTTAAATAGGTAAATTTCCTTCACAATGATGATGGGAAGGCACCAGAATGCACATCAATGCTTGTAAGTCAGTCCTTGTGACTTTAGATTTTGGGCTTTCATAGAGGATTTTAAAATAAACTCAAGTATTTGTTTCAATGAGCTTCCTCATTGAACATTAGTTTCAGCAGCTTACAAGGAATATCTTTTGGGCTGCTCCCTCCTGGGCCCCCAATATGAATTTCCCATTCTCCATATGGTAGGAGTATCCCAAAATATATAAAAAATTAAAAAAATGTAAAAAATAAAAATTTTACTGTACATATTATACATACTATATAAAAATTAAAATATAGTCTGTTTATTTTCCATCCATTACAAACTTGTATTTACAAATATATATATAACCATATTATATAGTTTTTTATATATAGTTATTAATATAATACACATTAGTTCATTTTTCTGTTTATTATCTGTTTCCATGGCAGAAGCCCCGTGAGGACAAGGATGGTATCTTCTTTGTTTAAAATGTAATACCAATGTCTGGCACTGAGTACATGGTCAGTAAATATCTCTTTAAGAAATGAAATTAAGGGCTACTCAACTGATATTCAGAAATTAAAATTAGCATGTCATTAGGAGTAAACTCTTTAGAGTTTACTGAGGACCACAGCTTGGTCTTCTATTCACAGGTCTGGCTTACCTGACATAACTGACAACTTTGAAAGGCTTCTACTAAGACTACGCACTAGAGCCAGAATTCCCACAGTCTGGGGGCAGGATGCTTTGCCATGAGCACGCTGCGAGTAGTTCACGGAGTTGATTGTTGGTTTCAATTACCACTGTTATATCTTTCTGATTAGAAATTACATCTAATTTGATGACAACATTATCAATTGAATTTGTTGTGTGCTGCTCAGTTTACCTTTAGAATGTACAGTGACGCACATTTTTGGTGTATACATTTTCAGTAAAGAAACGCTAAGACATGTATGAATATGTCACTGCCCCTCTTTGGCTCCTCGGCCATTTACCCACCAAGTCAGCTTCTCCAGACCAGTCACTGAAAAGTCTTGTTCTACCTGTATGCCGACATTACCAAATGACTGCATTTGCCCGTGTGCCTTCTGTTCCTAGGATCTATTCCTCCCTGCCCATTCTTGTCCCCCAAGGCTCAGCTCGTTTTCTTCTCCATGAGCCTTTGTGGTTGGTTATGGCCTGCTCGCTCTAGTCGTGCTGCTTCGTGTTCTCTCGACATCCTACTCGGAATAACGTTGCACCTTTTACTGAACATTTCTGCTAAGCACTTGTGGGGAGGTATGGTTATTTTTCCCACTTAAAGGCTGAGGAAATGGCCCCTTAGGGAAGTTTATAGGGGTGCAAGAAGTACGGGTGGTTGTTTTTTTCGGAGGTGGTGGTGGCAACGAGGCGATGAAGTCTAGGTCAGGTGCACTGCACTTGAGCTTGCCGGTGGATGGGGAGCCGGTCAAGTATGAGGGGAGCACAGAGGCGGGGGCGGGTCGGGGATGGGGTCTGCTGAGTGCTAAGTGGCAGGGGCCCACGATACAGCCTTCTTTAAAGGCTTTGGCAGTCTTTCTGTATTCTGGAAACTAGTTCTGGGACCTCAAACACAAAGGCAGTGATGCGGCCGTCAGTCAGCTACTGCACAGATGACCCGTGTTTACCTGCTTTCTGCTCAGAAAAGGGACAGGTGGGCTCCTCAGAAACACCACAGCCTATTCTCTCTATGGGAATTCGGGAACAGACGTGTTTTCTTTTGGCCCCTTGCCGAGGTGTAAATTCACACTTACCTGGAAAATCTGCTTCAGGCTGTGCTCTGAGGGCATGGGAAGGCACAGCATGCTGAAGTGGCGGATGAAGCGGGGAGTCACGGGGTTGCGGCCCCCCCCTGGGGGTGCACATGCCGATACGATCGTGACATCCTGGGCAGGAAGAAACCCACATGAGTCACCCAGCCAAGCAGGAGATGACAGCTGCCCATACCGGTGGTGGGACTCGAACCAACCCTTTTCCAAAGGCCTACCACGTGACAGCATTACCTTATGTCTTCCTACATGATATCTGACTTAATCCTCACAGCCACCCAGGAGATCACTACCCTTACCCTCAGTCTGTAGATGAAAAAAATCAAGACCCGGGGTGGGGGGTGGTTAAGTTGCTCGAGGTCACTCAGCTAATGCATCTATCTGTAGAAACACACCTATGTAAGAATGTCATCTTCAAAAATGGTTAAGAATTTGTATGTGAGGTTAGAAGATATTCATTCAACAAATACTAAGTATAGTCAATTCTTGTTATTTGTGGTAGTTATGTTTCTATAAAAATCACTGGAACAGGGCGCCTGGGTGGCTCAGTGGGTTAAAAAGCCGCTGCCTTCGGCTCAGGTCATGATCTCAGGGTCCTGGGATCGAGTCCCGCATCGGGCTCTCTGCTCTGCAGGGAGCCTGCTTCCTCCTCTCTCTCTGCCTGCCTCTCTGCCTGCTTGTGATCTTTCTCTGTCAGAATAAATAAATAAAATCTTTTAAAAAAAAAATCACCGAATTAACACACACTGAACCACTGCTCCTGGGGGAAAAACAGAGTTTGGTTCCTATGAGCCTCTTGTCATAACATTTTCAACTGACCAATACATGATATTGTAATTGCCTCTGGTCTTATCTTCTCTTAGACCACCCCCCCCCCACCCCCCCGCGGCCAAGGGAAACTTTCCATGACAGTTCTTCCAGAGGCTGTGCATCTAGGAATCCACATTCCTTGTCATGGCACCATGGCCCCCCGGGCTGACCTCTGCATCTCTTGCCACTTTGGTGCCCACATTCCATAGCACCGTGGTGTTCCACGCTCCCTGCCTCGAGATGCAAAATGCTCTTTTCCCTTGTTCTGCCATGCTCTGACTGCAAAATGCTCCTCCAACATCATCTTCTGGGAAGGCTTCTCTCAGCTTCAAGAAGTGCCCACGCTGCCTCCCTCCAGTTTCTCCCTGCTCATCACCCTGCATTATAAATACCTGTGTCCATCTACCCCCTGAAGCTCACCCTTGGGGAGATGTGTCTATCTCACTTGTTCCTGAATCTCCCAAATAAACCAGGGCAAGAATTTAATATCAGTTAAAGAAATCGACTCACCTATTAAAAAATACCAAGGCTATAGGTTAGAGGCTGAATTGTATCCTCCTCTACCCATGTCCAATCATATGCGGAAGGCTCAAGCCCCGGCATCTCAGAATGAGACTATATTTGGAGATAGGGTCTTTAAAGAGGTTATTAAGTGAAAATGAGGTCATTAGGGTGGGCTCTAGTCCAGTATGACTGGTGTCTTTATAAGAAGAGGTATATTTGGACACAGATAGATAGAGAGGGAAGACCATGAGAAGACACAGGGAGAAGACAGCCATCTGCAAGCCAGGGGGAGAAGCCTCAGAGGAAAGCAACCCTGCTGACCTCTTGATCTCAGACTTCCGGCCTCTACAACTGGGAGACAATAAATCTCTGGTGTTGGAGTCACCCAGTCTGTGGTATTTTGTATGGCAGCCCTAGCAAACAAATGCACCATCTTTTCTTACCGTTTACATTTAAACATACAAAGTAACTTAAAATCTAAAGTGACCTGTATGTCTTTCCAAAAGAGTTTGTTTCTGTCATAAAATCCACCGAAATCTTGATACTGCCGAAGTAATTCAATTGGAGGCTGAGAGCCATAGCGATCCAGTCTGGGCATGTTTAAATCATCAACAAAAATCACAACTCGTTTGTTTCCTGGGGCTCCTGGAGAAAAATGAATTTAAGAATTAAGATTTGCCATCGGAAAGTGTGAGACAAAGGTCAGGTAAGACTTTGGACTCTGAACACCCCATAGGTTGTAATGCATTCAGTTCCGAGGAGGGCCCCAGCAGGGAGAGGTGAATGGGGCTGAGACACCCAAACTGTCAGGTAGGCCCCCACCCTCACTCCCAGAGGGGCAGGATGAAGCCAGCTCTCCAGTCAGGTCTGGATCTTTCTCAATCCCAGTCACTTCCATTGTCCTCCCCAACTGTGTGGCCTGGCATGGGGTAAGGAAGGTCATTTTCTTTTCAGAGTAGGAAATGGAAGTACTCCAAAAGCTTCCTCACAAAAATGTCACTGCACCACCTGCCACAGGGAAAACAGGGCTGGATATTGAAAAGTATGCTGAACACGGGGCACCTGGGTGGCTCAGTGGGTTAAAGCCTCTGCCTGCAGCTTAGGTCATGATCCCAGGGTCCTGGCATCGAGCCATACATCTCTGCTCAACGGGGAGCCTGCTTCCCCCTCTCTCTGCCTCTCTGCCAACTTGTGATCTCTGTCCATCAAATAAATAAATAAAATCTTTAAAAAAAAAAGAAAAGAAAAAAGAAAAACATCCTGAACACATCAAAGGGAAATCCAGTACGGTAGTTCACAATGTCATATTTAATGTAGAGAACATCAATATACACACTAGTCAAAAAGAAAAAAAAAGAGTAGTGACAGAGAAAACAGCTTAAGCAGAGGTGACCCCACCCACTCTGGCATCCAGCTCTTACCAACAATGAAGGAACCAAGTCAAACTCAGTGCCCCACTCCACCCTCCAGAAGCCAAGCAGCAGGACAGGAGTGGGCAGGGGCTCAAAGAGAATCACTCATAGAGACACTGGTGTCCCACCAGAGAGACAGGCATCCACTGCCCTGTGCCTTCCAGAGTAGGGAAAAGGGAATAGAGAGTAGGCACTAAAGCGGCTGAGGGTGGGCCTGAGTGAGGGCTAGGACTCTGATTCCCAACATTATGGAAGCTTCCAGTGGGAAGGCCAATGCCTGACCTGTGCACAGCTTTTTGGGGATTCCCTCAGGGAGTTGCTCCTGGAAGCCTGCCACACAGATAGCACGGACGTCATTCAGCACTAGCAAGAGAAGCAGGGACAATCCACACGGCAGCCCATAAAATGCCAGTTAGGGGGAACACTGTCCTGTCCTCCCCTCCTCCCATCCTGACACACCAGAGCCTCCTACAGGGAGGGTCAGGAAGGGCCAAAGGGCACCCCATGCCCCTCTCCACCTCCAGGGCCATGACCCACAAACCAGGTCCACGGCAGAAGAGAGGAGGAGCCTTACCTTGGGTTTGGGGTCGAAACTTTACATTAGACCTGACTCAAAATAGCTGCAAATGACCAGAAAGTTAAGCTATTTATCTAAGCAGTTAATATGGGATGATGAGGGAGATCCCATAGGCCTGGCTGAAAGCACTGACTGAAGAAAAAACCTAGACAGTTTCGAGCCAATTCCTTGCAGAACTGGGATAACTCTGCACCATATACAGAGTGGTTTGTTGGTTGGTTGGTTTCAAATAAAGGGAAATCAATGCAGGCTTGAAAGCGTGTGTGGAGAGGGACAGCCACAGAGAGGCAGAGACTGAAGATGTTCTAGGTTGAAGGTGATGACAAATGAACCGCCGTGTGCTACCGGTAAGACGTCTGCATGTACGGCGCAGGAAAGAACGCCACCCACAGAATCCCCTTCCAATGAATTAAGCAAAGAAAGTACCTATTTGTAATTTTATTACATGAAGTATTTTTGTGATTATTGGTTTGAGAAATAATATGGGTGAGACCAATAAAAATGATCACTCTCACCTAGTATATTTTTTCTTTTCCTTTCCAGTTTTGACTCAATGATCTCTTGTGTTCTTGCAGATGAAGTTTGAGCAGAAAAATTTAGATAAACGGGAACATAGCCAGCTGATTCCTGAATTCTATTCAACAATCCTTTTGCAATGACAGACTTTAAATTAAAAAATATGTTAATATATATATTCAGTATATCTTTCAGTTGTCCACATCATTAATAATCCAGTACAAAGAGTAAAGAGACAGGATGAAGGAGATAGGTTAAAGCTATATAGAAATGTCTACCTTCTTCCTGGAGATTCCATTTAATTATATTTATCAGTGCCAAAGAGATATTCTAACTCGCTATATCTTAGCAAAAGTTTTGCTAAGTTTGCTTGGTTCCTATCCAAGTTGATTGGTAGCACGAGTCCTAGAAGAACCCAAACTTCTTTTAAAAATAACTTAGAGGGGAAAAAAAGAGAAGGAAAAAAACTGAAATAATATAGAGGATCAGTAGTGAATCTCTGTTTATACGGACCGTCCCCAAGCCAAGAAGACAAACAATCAACATTTCCCTCTATACTCTACTTTTTCCAAACACCATTGCTGTGTGGGGTAGAAGTAAATGGGCAGGAGGGGACAGACTGACCTTTATCAACACTCCACTGGGGACACAAACTGTTCTGACCAATTCCCACCCTATTCTGTCTGGTGGCAGGCTCAGAAATTCCAAGGGATATGACATAAAAGCCCCCAAACCTAAAACTTGCTAGTCCACAAGTCCTCTGATTTATGTGGTATTAACCCCAAGGATTTATTCAGAAACTGGCAAACTTTGGAGTAATCCCCAAGATAAATACAGATTCAGCATAGTTACATTCTTCCTGGAAAATGATCAAAATTCAAAAGAATTTGGTCTGAAAAATAATGTGTTATTTCTGGGGCTTATAACTCTAAGTCCACCATGCCCTCATTTGGGGACAGACCTTCCTGTTTCAGATAGGTTTCCTACCTTGCCAACTCCAGTTATTCCCGTAAACAGCACGGAATGCCTGACTGCCAGCAGTTTTTCCATTAGATACCCAAAGCGCACTGTGTCAGTTGTGGGGACGAGCATTTCAAAAAAAGGAACATCTCGGCTGTACTTGAAAGTTGGTATGATTCGTTCCCAGGGATCCAACCGTTTGGTATCAAAGTCCAAGTGAATGCTCCACAGATCACCAGAACTGGGAAGCTGAAGTATAAAATCAAATACCACTTTCACTGGATTGCCACGCAGCAATAGGGAAATTCACACATAAACAAAGGCAGTCGTAGAATATTAATGTATTTGGATTTCTTTTTTCTTTGTTTCTTTCTTTTCTTAGGTATCAGAGTCTAATACTTTAAACATAACCATGCAATACAAAGCACAGAAACCCTGATATATTATCTTAAAACCTTAGATTAGGGGGCGCCTGTTTGACTCAGTCAGCTAAGAGTCTGACTTTGGCTCATGTCCTGAACTCTGGGGTCCTGGGACTGATCCTGGCATTGGGCTCCTCGCTTAGCAGGGAGTCTGCCTATCCCTCTGTCCCTCCCCTGGCTTATACTCTCTCTCTCTCTCTCTTTCTCAAATAAATAAAATCTTTGGGGAAAAAGAGACACGTTAGATTAGAATTGTAAAGCATTTTCAGGAAAGCTTCCAAAGGGTGGTGACACTACAGATCAGACTTAAAGGATGAGCAGGAGTGCTATGGGCAATGAAGAAATGGGATGGGGAAGGAGGGTGAAAAGAAGGCTGAAGACATGGGAAGCGCCAAGCGTACTGGGAAATACAAGAGCAGTATGTACAGTGAGAGATGAATCTGAGAACACAGACAGGGGCCAGGTTATGAAAAGCTTCACTTTTTCTTTTCTTTTTAAAGATTTTTAAGAAAAGATTGTATTTATTTATTTGACAGACAGAGATCACAAGTAGACAGAGAGGCAGGCAGGAGCAGCAGGGGCGGAAGCAGGGTCCCTGCTGAGCAGAGAACCCAATTCGGGCCTCGATCCCAGGACCCTGGGATCATGACCTGAGCTGAAGGCAGAGGCTTTAACCCACTGAGCCACCCAGGCACCCCTAAAAAAATTTTTTTTAAATTTTATTTACTTATTTGACAGAGAAAGAGAGAGAGAAACCACAAACGGCAGGGGGGTGGGGTGGCAGGCAGAGGGAAAGGGAAAAGCAGGCTCCCCCAAAGGGATTTGTCTCAAATTCCTAACTGTCCTTAAAACAGCCCATCCTGTCCAATTGTGATACCATCATCCTGGGGATCCAGAAAGATTTCATATCTACTAGAAGGTCCTAATCCATAAAGCTCAGATTCTTAGGGAATTTTTTTCTTCTTTTGGTAAGTTTTTACTTTTATATAATTAAAACTTAAGAGAACAGTGCAAAGAATTCCGTATATTCTTTACCTAGATTGACTGTTCACATTTTGCCCCCTTTATTATTATTGCTCTTCCTACTCTATCAGAGTTAATTGTATACACTATTCCACCTTCTCTAAATAACTGTGTATTTCCTAAGGAACAAGGATATTTTCTTATATAGTCACATTAAAGTGATCAAAATCGGAAAGTTGAATGGTGATGTGTTATTACCTAATTTACATTCCAAATTCAAATATTGTCAGTGTTGTTGTTTTTTTTTTTTAAATTTATTTGACAGACAGAGATCACAAGTAGGCAGAGAGGCAGGCAGAGAGAGAGGGGAGGAATCAGGCTCTCCTCCGAGCAGAGAGCCCGATGCGGGACTCAATCCAGGGACTCTAGGATCATGACCTGAGCCGAAGGCAGAGGCCTTAACCCACTGAGCCACCCAGGCGTCCCTTGTCAGTGTTTTTAATAACGCCACTTACAGCTATATTTTCCCCAGTCTAGGATCCAACACAGGATAGTGCATTGTATTTAGTTATATCTCTTAAGCTCCTTCGTTTGGAAAAGTTCCTCAGCTATCTCTGCCTTTCATGACAGACATTTTGGAGAATATAGGCTAGTTTATTTTATAGAATGTTCCTCAATTTGGGTATTCCAGGGGTATTCCCATAATTAAATTCAGGGCATGCATGTTTGAAAGGAATACTTCACAAGTGAGGTTGTTTGCTTCTCAGCACTCTGTATCAGGATGCACGGGTTTGTCCTAATACTGATGATGTTAAACTGATTTCTTAAAGTTGTGTCTGTAAGATTTCTTTAATAATACTATTTTTCTCTCTGCAATTAATCAATAATTTGTAGGAGATACTTTGAAACTATGTAAATATTGTTTGTCATCAAGCTTTCACCCACATTTTTTAGTATCTGTTGATGATTCTTGCCTAAATCAATTATTACTATGATGGCTGCAAAGTAATGACTTTCTAACTCCATCATTTCTTCTATGTAGATTAAATGGTAATCTTCTGTGAGACAAACCATAAGAGACTCTTAATCTCAAGAAACAAACTGAGGGTTGCTGGGGGGTGGGGAGGGAGGGATAGGGTGGTTGGGTGATGGACATTGGGGATCATATGTGCTATGGTGAGTGCCGTGAATTATGTAAGACTGATGATTCACAGGGGCGCCTGGGTGGCTCAGTGAGTTAAGCCTCTGCCTTCGGCTCGGGTCATGATCTCAGGGTCCTGGGATGGAGCCCCGCATCGGGCTCTCTGCTCAGTGGGGAGCCTGTTTCTCCCTCTCTCTCTGCCTGCCTCTCTGCCTACTTGTGACCTCTCTGTCAAAAAAAAAAACAACAAAAAAAACAAGAACAAAAAAAAACAGACTAATGATTCACAGACCTGCACCCCTGAAGCAAATAATACATTATGTATTATTATAAATAAATAAACAAACAAACAAACAAATTTAAAAAGAAAAGAAAAAACTCTTCCTTCTCCCTCATTTATTTATTTATTCAGGTATATTTTTGTTCTGAATACCAACTCATAGATTTTCAAAGGTTTGTAATCCCACACTATTATTATTTATTTTAATGCTCAAATCTGTCTAGATTTAGTCAACAGGAGTCCCTCAAACTGGCTCCTGTGTTCCTTTGAGATGTGTGACCATTCTTGGAGCACTTCTTTGCTACTTGCCATAAGAAGATGTTCTAGGCTCATTTTGTAATTTCCCCTGTCTTAGTCCAGCTATTTCATTACAGAGCCTTGGTTCCCTTTCATGGAGAACAGTATTTAGAAATTAGCATACAAGGTCTATTCATTGCTCCTGAGTTGTCCTTTCTTCTAGTTCCTATCAGCACACAGAACTAGGAAAGTAATGTATATATGAATATATGTATTAATTTCCATATATGTATATACATTTTTTGATCTATGAGAACCAAGACTTCCAGTTCCAATGCAAGAACACAGGTGCCTTCTAATATCTCCCCTTCCACATTTGTAAATCCTTTTCTTTTTTTTTTTAAATTTTAAAAATTTTTTAATAAACATATAATGTATTCTTATCCCCAGGGGTACAGGTCTGTGAATCGCCAGGTTTATACACTTCACAGCACTCACCATAGCACATACCCTCCCCAATGTCCATAACGCCACCCCCCTCTCCTGACCCCCTCCCCCAGCAACCCTCAGTTTGTTTTGTGAGATTAAGAGTCACTTATGGTTGTAAATCCTTTTTCTAACAGTGGGAAACCTGGTTGACATTATCCTCAACATATTTATTCATTTGCTCAATCTTCAAATGTATAGAAAGTAAATTCTGAATTGTCAAACCATAACACTGTGAAAAAGAAATGTACTAACTAGAATTCAATATTTGTTTACGGTAGGGAGATTTTTTTAAATTTTTTTTATTTATTTGACAGAGAGAGAGAGAGAGATCACAAGTAGGCAGAGAGGCAGGCAGAGAGAGAGAAGGAAGCAGGCTCCCTGCTGAGCAGAGAGCCCAATGCAGGGCTCTATCCCAGGACCCTAAGACCATGACCTGAGCTGAAGGCAGAGGCTTAACTCACTGAGCCACCCAGGCACCCCTATGGTAGGGAGTTTTAACATTCTTTTATACCTTACTTTCTTCATATGGCTGGGGGAGGATTATGAAAATTTTTAATACAATAAATGCTATCTATGATTTTAAAAAGTGAATAATTTTATAAATTCTTTTAGTGAAGGATTTTTATTTGTTGTAGAACTAAGTGTTTCAAAATTTTAGTCTTGAAATTTAATTTTAATGATTCAGAGTTATTATGTTAAAATGAAATTTATTTGGCTCTTACCCTGGCATCAGGATTATCATCGAATTGGGTTCTAATAAACGTATCAAAAGAATCCCAGTAGTTTTCAGTTAGATTACCACCCAAAGACCATAAATAACAGAATACAAAAGTCTGA
The DNA here is from genome assembly GCF_922984935.1 of Meles meles. Lineage (NCBI taxonomy): Eukaryota > Metazoa > Chordata > Mammalia > Carnivora > Mustelidae > Meles > Meles meles. The sequence continues at coordinate 41,085,882 of NC_060080.1, forward strand.
CATAGCATTGTATTCAGTTTTGTTTGTTCCTGAAAAAACAAAGAGAGTTTTAGTATTTTATTTGTTAATATAACAAGAATCCTTAAATTGCAAAGCCTGAAGATTGTTTTCTTTTGTTGAGATGCATGCATTTTAAAAAGGGCATAGTTTATGTTTCTTAGAGTTGACTCAGTAGTCCACAGAGCAATGTTTTATACTAGTACAAGAAAATGAATGGCAAGGGATATGTAGAAAAAAGCTCAAGGTTGTCTTTCAGTGGACTATTATCACTTTGTTTACACCTGCATGAAGGTATTTAAGCAGCTGCTAGACAGACACATACTGGGAATGTGTTGCAGAATGTGTTGCAGACTATAGGGAATTTAAACAATGAGTACAAGAGTAAACTATAGGTTCTCTGACATTCCTTCCAATTTTGAGATTCTATGAATCTATTTATAATCATTACTCCTTTAAAAAATTAACTTGAAAATCAAATAATCATTTTAGAGAAAATTTAGTTATCTATTTGCAAAGCATCTATACAATAATCTCATTTTCCTAGCTTTATAGCAGTGAGAAAAACCTTTCATACCATTGTCAAATTAACTCCATCCTTCCCAAGTATCAAAGACTCCAATAAGCAACAGAGTGTAGTAACTTTGCTGATGTCCACTTGTGGGATTGCTTGGCCACATTTTTTATTAATAAAATGTAAACCATCATCAACATAACGTTGGAAAAGATTCAGTATATACTCTTGGGTTTCCTCATTCAGCTGAAAATCATACAAACAAATAATATTTCAGTAAGATCAGATGAAACATGTAATTAAATTTAGAAATGAGTTAGTTTAAATCTGTGTATTACAATATATTCTGTGACTTTTAGATTAAAGGGTAAAACATCACAAGATATGAAACAAATTGAAATTTTAAAAAATCTGTGATTTGGAAGAGACATATGAGGAGATTCTGGGTAGTGGTAGCAGACAATGTCCTATGTCGTGAAAATGCCAAAGAACTGACCTGGAACTAATAAGCACTTACAGCAAGGTTATAGGATGCAAGGTTAAAATACAGAAGTCAATTGCTTTCCTATATACTTGCAATGAATAAATGGAATTTGATATGGAAAATATAACACCATTTATATTAGCACAAAAAATTAAATACTTAGGTGTAAATCCAACAAAATATGTACAAGGGCAAAGTAAGGAAAACTACAAAGTAAGGAAAACACTCTGATGAAAGAAGTTAGAGATGACCTAAATAAACAGAAAGACATTCAATGTGTATGGATGGGAAGATCCAATATTGTTAAGATGTCAACACTTCCTAACTTGATCTATAGGTTCACTGTAGTCTGAATCACAACACAGCAGGTTATTTTGTGTATATCAGCAAACCGATTATAAAGTTTATATGGATAGTTGAAAGACCCAAAATAGCACATTGTTGAAGAGCAAAGTTGGAAGACTGAAGATACCTGACTTTAAGAATTACTAAAAAGCTACAGTAATCAAGACAGTGTGATATTGGCAAAAGGACAGACGCATAGATAAATGGAACAGGATAGAGAACCCAGAGATAGACCCATACAAATGTAGTCAACCATCTATGACACAGGAACAAAGGGAATCCAGTGGAGAAGGGATGATGTTTCCTTCCTTCTTTCCTTCCTTCCTTTCTTTTTAAAGACTTTTATCTATTTATTTGATGGAGAGACAGGCAGAGCAGCAGGCAGAGGGAGAGGGAAGAGCAGGCTTTCTGCTGAGCAGGAAGACTGGCATGGGGCCCGATCCCAGGACCCTGGGATCACGACCTGAGCTGAAGGCAGACGCTTAACACACTGAGTCACCCAGGCATGCCAGAATGGTGTTTTCAGTAAATGGTGTTGGAACAACTGGACATCCATATATAAAAAAACATGAATGTAGACACTGACATTACACCTTTCACAAAAGTTAGCTCAAAGTGGATCACAGACATAAATGTGAAAAGCAAAACTATAAAACTTCTAGAAGATAACAGATAAGAAAATCTAGGTGGCTTTAAGTTTGGAAATGGGTTTCAGATATAATGCCAAAAGTTCAATCCATGAAAGAAAATCTGGTAAGTTGGACTTTGTTAAAATTAAAAACTTGTGTTCTGTGAAAGATTGTTAAGAGAATGAAAAGCCGGGCTGGGAGAAAATGTTTACAAAATACATATATGACAAAGAACTTGTATCCAAAAAATTGCAAAGAACTCATAAAGCTTAAAAATAGTAAATAGCCCAATAAAAAATGAGCAAGATTGAGTAGGTACCTCACCAAAGGAGATATACAGATGACGAATAAGCATATGAAAAGACACTCATGATCACACGTTAGAGAAATGCACATTAAAACAATGAGACATACTTATTAGAGTGGCGAAAAGCTAAAACACCAACATCACCAAATGCTGGTGAGGATGTGCAGCAAGATTTCTCATTCATCGCTGGTGGGAATGCAGAATGGTACAGCACTTCAGAAGACAAACAGGCAGTTTCTTAGAAAGCTAAATAAAATTTTAGCATATGGAGACACCTGGGTGGCTTAGTTGGTTAAGCATCTGCCTTAAGTTCAGGTCGTGATCCCAGGGTTGTGGGATTGAGTCCCGCACCAGGGCTCTGTGCTCAGTGGAGGTCCTGCTTCTCCCTCTGCCTCTGCAGCTCCCTCTGCTCCTCCCCCTGCTTGTGTGTGAGCTCTCTCCCCCTCTCTCCCTCTCTCTGACAAATAAGTAAAATCTTTTAAAAAAACTTCTTTTACCGTATGATCCAGCAATCACACTCCTAGATATTTTACCTATATGAACTGAAAACTCAAGTCTACACAAAAACCTGCTCACAGATGTTTATAGGCGCTTTCTTCATAATTGCCAAAACCTGGAAGCATTCAAGATATCCTTCAGCAGGGGAATGGATAAAGTTGGTAAATCCATACAATGGAATAGTATTCAGAACCAGAAAGAAGTGAGCTATCAAGCCACAGAAAGACATGAAGGAAACTTAAAAACATATTATTAAGTGAAAGAAGTCAATTTGAAAAAGCTACATTCTGTGTGATTCCAATTACTTGACATTCGGAAAAGACAAAACTATAGAGACAGTAAAAAGATCAGTGGTTGCCAAGGGTTGGGAGGGGGTATGGATGGATGAGTAGCACAGATTTTAAGTCAGTGAAACTACTATGTTTAATACTGCAAGGGTGGACACATGACATTACACATTTGTCATAACCCACAGAATTGTGTAACACAGAGAGTGAACCCTAATGTAAACTATGCTCTTTAGTTAATAGTAATGTGTCAATAATGTTTTGTCAATTTTAACAAATCACTTTTAACAAATATACCACAAATGGGGGATGTTAGTAGGAAAAACTATGTTTGGATGGGAAGGAGTATAATGCTCTGTACTTCCCATTAAGCTTTTCTATAAACCTAAAAGTGCCGTAAGTAATATAGCCTTTTGATTTAAAAGAAAAGTAAATTTGCAAAGGTTTAAAATCTTATAGTCATGATGAGTTCTCAATTCTGAGGCTTATTTTCTTTTATAATGTGCTCTGAAACTAGAACATATTACTGTTCCAATGTTGACGCCTAAGAATGAAAAAACAATAGTTTTCTGTTTCATTTTTGCAGGGGGAGAGGCAGAAAGAAGATGGCTCTCTGGAATGGGGGCTGGGATGGGGCACAACACTTCAAAAGATCCCATGTTAAGCTAAGGCAAAGAGAACTCCTATTTTAGAATGGAGAGGGTACAGAAGGTGATATAGACCTGAGTAGTCCCATATAAAAATTTGGAATGTTTCCTCTGAGAATAGAAGACATCTTGGGTCAGAAACCCAAGATTGGGTGGGAGGGAAACTCGTTTTCTTTTCTCTCAGAGATGTTAGTGGCTCCTACAATCTAAAAACAATGATAATGCCTGGATTAAAATGGTCTTTTCTTCATTGTCTTTCCCTCTCATTATCCCAAGCCTTCTGCAAAGTCTTTTTTAATGCCCCAGCCTGTTCTAGCTGTGTTTGGGGGGCTTAAGGAAGCATTTGTGCTTGCAGGCAGAGGAACCAATTTGGGGAGAAGCCAGGCAGAGTGGGCAGGAATCAGAGTGGTAAGGCAGCCGGGCAGGCTGAGGTAACAGGTAATGAGGACGGATCTGAGAAGGATATAAACATTTCGGGAGGTTCTCAAGAATTCTTAGGGAGAGGCAGTAGGTTCAGAATTGGAATTTCCCTCCATGAAGCACAACGAGGTCTCTTAACTTACTGCAGTTTGGGCAAGCAAGGGCCTCCATCCTGACAGATGGATATGTTGTGGCGTACCTGGTTGTACTTACTTTTTTAGAAATACTCTTCATCCATGTTTTAACATAAGGCATCCATTTCAGTTCTTCAGGATCCACAAACACCATTCCACATCGACTGACTGTTGCAGGAGAGGCAACCCTTAGATCTTGCACCTACAATTGAAAGAAGTTGAACAAAAAATAGCTAATACTACATCCTAATTCTTTCACCTTCAATACTAATGGATCACATGTTTAAACTTAACACTGTTTGTAGGAAAAGGAGGAAAGGGAGGAAAGGGAGGAAAGGGAGACAGACAGCCTTAAGTAATCAAAAATGGAGGAAGAAATTTAAGTGAGGCATAAGGTGAAAAAAAAACTCTTAAGAGGATAATGCCAAATCCTTCCCATAAGGATTTGGCATTATCCTCTTCTCTTTTGTCTTCTTCACTTTTTCATTCTTATATCTGATACCTAGCTGAACGCCTAGCACATGGTAGGCATTCAATCCATGTTTGATGAATGGGTACATCAGGGGTGGTATCTTCCAGAATACCACACAGTTAGGTCCACAATCCTTTTCCAATCCCTTCACCAAATATTCATACCACAGAGAGATAATTTATTCATAGTAAATATAATGTTTTTTTAAAAATTTTTTTAAATAGAATTTTTTTAAACTTGGAAAACTTTTCAAGTCACGTAACATCATCAATATATTTATTAACTATCTCTAAAAGAAAGGAAACAAGTGCTGAGGAAGGTAGAATTTATTGTATTTCCTGTTTATAGAGAAAAAGGAATATTTGAGAGTCTTTGGTTCTCAGGATGCACACTCTATTATGAAAGGAAAATTTGATAAGGATGTAAACAATTTGGTATGTAAACAAAACACCATGGTAGGCCTTACAGATAGTAAATGATTTATCAGCAAGAAAAAAAATTGATGATAGCATGCCAATCTAATGAATGATTTCACACCACAGTAAGACATATGTATTTACCTCAAAAAGCATGTGGATTTGAGGTGTAAGTTTGATCCTCTCACTGTTAGCCAGACAAAGCATCTTGTTATCATCCAACACTGTATTCATATTTTCAATCCAAAGAGCATCCACGGGCCCATCACTGATGATCCATTTATGGTCTTCTGAAGTGTCATTCACAGCTGCTCGGACACTTAGTGCCATCAGACCATCTTTCCACTCCAAAGTTATGTTATTAACTTCGCCATATAATTCACCCATTGTAATTGATTTAGGATTAAGAACATATGTTTTAACTGGTTGGTAAAAGGGATTGTCTATACCAAGTTTTCGCAGATTCCCTAAAGTTTCTGCTAGTATTTTGTAAACTGTGGTCTTGCCACCTCCTGTTGGCCCAACTAACATCACACCATGTCTTACCAGCATAGTTTCATAGAACTGTATCACTTTTTTAACCATACATGCCTCAGGCTGAAGATTCTGTCTCTTCATGACATCTATAATTGTTGACTGCAATATACCATAATCATGTTCTGGAATTTGGACTCCAGGAAAAAGATCAGATATGATTCCGCTGAAAAAGCAAAAATAAAATCATTGATCATTGATATTTCCCAATATTTATTACAATCATTGATTACAATGAGTCTTACTTTTTCCCTTAATCTTTTCTTCTGAACATGCATCGTACTAGTCTGTCCTGTGTGTTATACCAGAATCTAACATTTCTTTGAATTGTGTATGATTTTTTTGTTTCTTGTACAGTAGACAAATGGTCTTAAGTATATTGGGAGGTTTTGAGGTAAGGAATATCTCTTATGTTGTTTGTATTGTCCACAGTACATGGCATAGTATCAAATATACAGAAAGTGATGAATTTATCCGCTTATTTTAAAAATTATATTTATATCCCAATTTTTTCCAAAAGCATTTTTGCATGCTTATTACTATATGGATATTCAGAAAAATAAGATGGAAATAGAAATAGAAACTAATAGTAGGTTTAAAAAAAGGAATAAAGGAAAAATCAACTGTTTCTGTGAGAAGCAGACAATATGGGATATCTCTATGGGTAAAAAAAGAAGCTAAATCCCTACCTCACACTATATACACAAATACATTTGAGATATAATAAAGACTTCAGTATAAAATGACAAAAATATTAGATGAAAATGTAACATATTTTGCAACACTGTGTTTAAGAAGGTCTCTCTTTTTAATTTATTTATTTACTTAAAAATTTTTTTAGATTTAAATTTTAGCTAATTAGAGGTGTCTGGGTGACTCAGCTGGTTAAGTGTCTGCGTTCAGCTCAGGTTATGATCCCAGGGTCTTGGGACTGAGCCCCACATCAGGTCTCCCTGCTCAGTGGAGAGTCTGCTTCTCCCTCTGGCCCTCCCCATGCTCATGTTCTCTCTCTCTCTAAACTAAATAAACAAAAATCTTCTGAAAATAAATTTTAGTTAGTTAACATACAGTGCAATATGGGTTTCTGGAGTAGAATTCAGTGATTCATCACTTATGTACAACACCAGTACTCATCAAAACAACTGCCTTTTTAAATATTTATCACCCATCTAGTCCATCCAAGAAACTCTTTCTAATGAAGACAAGAAATCTACAACTGTTATTTTAAAAGGTGATAAAGTGAAAAAATAAAAACAAACAAGCAAAAAAACACAAACGTGTGTGAGATAAAAGGCTTTAGAAAAGTATTTCCAATTTTATACCAGGTAAAGTTTATGATTTCCTACAAATCAATAAGAAAAAAGAGCACAGTAGAAATATGCTCTAAAAATAATAAATATAAATGACTAATGAACCCAAGAAATAATGCTTAATGGCACTAATAATTAAAGAAATGCATATTAAAATAGTGTATGACTTCTGGTCACTCTCTAAAGCATTCAAAAGGAAATAGGTATTATCATAAAATCATTTATATAAATGTAAATATCTTTGGACAATATCCTAATAGAATCTATCTAAATTAAAAATATCCATACTCTATAAAACTGAGGAAATTTACTAGACTCTCATTTATAGAGGTATCACAGCTGTGTAAAAATAAATGTATAGGAATTTTCATTATTGTGTTCTGCCAAAAGAGTCTGACAGAGGACAAGAGCAAAGGGAACTCCAGCATAGTCATAAATGGACATCCCAGGATGAAAAATGTCACCAGGATAATGGGCAAGCAGTGCAGATTAGAGCAGGAGGACAGAGGGCTCTAAGGAGACAAATTGGGTAGAATGTTTTATATAATTGTAGGTCTTTTTTTTTTTTTAAAGGAGATTTACACATACACTGAGAGAATTTGGAAATAAATTACTGATAAATTTGTCGGAAAGTAGGTACAGAATTAAAAAATAAAAACTAAGAAAATTAACAGATGTAGGGAAAGGATAATAAAAACAAGGGAAATGTAGCTCCACTGTGGATACTATTTATATAGCTGTAATAAATTATGGGAATCCTGGACATTTAGCTCCAGTTAGATGTCAATGGAACTGCGGTGGGGGGGTGGTTAGAGGTCCACGTGCATATCCTCATCTCCTGTTTACTCTATACAGCATACCTAAAACTGAAAAATCAAGAAATAGCATAAATACAGTACCTAAAACTATGGAGGGAAATAACAAAACAAACAAAAGAATTGAAAAATGATTGCCTTTAGGAAGTGGGAGTTGGTGAAGGGCATGGAGCTACTGTTTCTCATGAGACTAATGTATTATACTTTTTACAACTACATACATAGATGACTTGGATAAACATAAAACTTAATAGTAAAAGTAGAAATAGAAAAAAGCCCTCACATTTATATTAAGCCCCAAACCTGGTTTTTTTGGGGTCAGGAACTTCTCTTAGATCAGGAACTTGTAACCAAATGCTAATTTGTATAACACACAGCCTAATGACCAATACTGTGAAAAAAAGAAATGATTGGTGCTTAAGCTTTAGCATCTTTATTTTAAACTAGTATTTTTTTTCCTGTTTTAAGTAATTATATTGTTGGTAGTGGTGGTATTTTTAATTAATTATTTTTATTAATATATAATGTATTATTTGCCCCAGGAATACAGGTCTGTGAATCGTCGGGCTTACACATTTCACAGCACTCACCATGGCACATACCCTCCCCAATGTCCATTACCCAGCCACCCTCTCCCTACTCCCCAACCCCCAGCAACCCTCAGTTTGATAAACTAGTATTTTTAAAACTGTAATAAGTATCTCCAGAAAAGATGAGGATGTTATTATCTTGTTAGAGACAGACATAACTGAAGAGAAGACTATCCTTTACTTCTACCCAGCAGCTATGCCTTATTCTGTAACATCTAGAAACTTACCTGAACAGAACAGCATCATCTGTTAGGAATTTTGGCAAGTTGGAGTCTCGTAAAGCTCTTATCAATACCACGTCTTCATTTAGGTCTGGATTCTCCCTTTTTAAAGACCTAAATTTAAAGGGATGATTCAGATGATGTTTCAAGAACCCAGGACTTCTGAGCATGATTTTCCAGATCTGTAGGTTAGGAAGTCTACCTGCAAAAAGCTGTGGAAGGTACCACCTGTGGATTCCTGCTAAAGGAGAGAATCATTTTTCCTTACATGCCCACTGTCCATCTCCATCAGATCACAGGATAGATCAGGCCCTGGCTACAGGCTTTGAGAATGACAAAGGTATTTTTTCAACCTCCCTGCATCAATCGAGACTTTATTCAACCTGAATTTACAGCTTCCCAAATAAACCATAATGATTCACATCGCTGTGACTTTCTTTTCTCTCAGCCCAGAAAGTCCTGCTTTGCACTTTTGACACCTCTTAATTCTCCTTCAAAACCCAGCCCAGTTACTCTCTCCTCCAGAAAGTTCCTCTGTGGCCCTCATCAGCAAACCCTGGGCATGACCCTGTTATGGCTGTTCCCATGCACTGTGTCCTAGATGACTGCTCCTGTGTCTGTCCTGCCTGCTGGCCTGTGGTTGTGTTCCTGAAGTGCAAGTCTATCTGAACCCCTCAGTGTCCCTGGTCTTTACATGGCAATCCTGAAAAAGGAAAAAATGCCGTATCTGGGAGGCTGAAAGAACAGAGTAGGGCAGGGAGATTTGTGCGGAGCCCAGGGATACAGGGGCCAGGAGAAGGGGCCCTGGATGTGTGGAGCTCGAGCCAGTAAGTTACGGCCTAAAAAGAAGGACAAGGGAGAAGGTAGATTCCCTCAGAGACTCTGGATGAAGAACCGCTCAGAGGTAGAGGTTTTAAGAGGTTATAAAGGGAGAAGTTGGAGCTTAACAAGAAGAAAACTAGAAAGCTGGTTTACTAGAAACTACAAAGCAGCTAGGGTTGGACCATCCCAGAAAGGCAGAGGCAGAGCCTGGGACAGAAGCCTAGGACTGAGGGCACAATGAGGAAACTAAAGTTTCTCTCAAGGCTTCAGGCTTTCTCAGGTGATGGTATGACTTAACTTACTGTATGTGCATAACAAACAGTGCCTTTTAAGTCTAGTCATCCTATCTCACGGTGGTAAAGGCTTTTGTAGCTAAAACTCAAGTGAAATAAGTCAAGCAGAGAAAGTCAATTATCATATGGTTTCACTTACTTGTGAAGCATAAGGAATAACATGGAGGACATTAGGAGAAGGAAAGGAAAAGTGAGTTGGGGGAAATTGGAAGGGGAGACAAACCATGAGAGACTGTGAGGGAATGGGTGAGCCTGGTGGTGGGTATTAAGGAGGGCACGTATTGCATGGAGCACTGGGTGTGGTGCATACACAATGAATCTTGGAACACTGAAAAAATAAAATAAAATAAAACCAAACAACAAAAAACAACCCTCAACATATGCAATGAGCTCAGGGGAAATGAAAGCTAGCCAAAGCCTGGTTGAGAGACTCCGGTTCAGTGTAGGGCCAACTGGGACTACCCGTGAGGAGAGTGGCCCTGTGGCCTGGGAGTGTCAAGGTAAAATGATGACAGTGGCAGCTCACATTTTTGAGTCACCCTCTATCTTGCTTTAAGAGCTGTCTGTGAATTAGCCATTTGCTTTACTTAGATGGTTTAGAATTTCACTCTTGACCCCTTTGGTTTCTTACCCGGCCATGACCAGTACAGACTTTACCGCTCTCATGCCAAAGTCGTAGTGATCCTGCTGGGAGAGCTGTTCACTGCAAAGCTTATACATCTGCGTCATTTTTCTTGCTAATATTTTACTGGATTCAAATCCTTCCGAATATAGAATTACCTGGAAGGGAAAAGTACAATGCAATGCTTCTTATACTGTATTGACAGCGATATATAAGCATAATACCAATGTATGCAAAATCTATGTTAGGCATTATACCTCTCCGAGTTGTTATATCATTTAACAAAGAAATATGAAGATTGAAAGGAAAAATGTTTTCTGTATTACAACAAGGTGAAAGGTGGGATATTACACAGGGATGCTTGAGCAGTGATTCTCTTTCCTTTCTATAGATGAAGATGTAGCCTTAGTGACATTGGGTTCAAGGAACAATAGAGCCCCGTGTTTGAAAATATTCACATCATGGAGGCTGGATGGTGTTGTAAGGCCTGTGCACAAAGGCAAGACTTGAGTTTCTCCAATCTTTGTGGACAGAATCAGTGATAGCTGGGTGCTCCCTTTAGGCCTCCTGAATATCAGGGGAAGCTACACAGATTTGCAGCCTTCCTCTGCCCTAGGAGGCTACTTGGCTTCTGACAAGTTTCTGCATTCTTGGTTAAATAAGTTGGATGATGACCTTGGAGGTGAGTGTGGAACCTTTCTTCAATCCACTACCTACTCAAATCACTGCAGCTGGCCTCAGAATCAGGATATGAAATGATGTAGACAATTAAATTCATTGATTTATTTCAGTTTTAGGGGCCTACTCTATTCCAGATACCATTCTGAGCCCTGGGGATGTAGCAGTTACACACACACACGCATACACACCAAAGCATTCTGTGTGATAACAGTCACATCCACAGTGAAGAGTAATGTGTAACTTTTGCCAGGGTGCCGTCATAAAGGAAACTTCCTACAGTAGAATCAAATAATAAGTGAAACATGCTTAAATTCTTTCTGCTTTATACTGTGAAGCTCACCTCTGCAATCAAAGCATAATTTGGAACCATCATTGCAAAGGGTCTAAACAGAGCTTTCAAGTTATCTGGCAATTCAGTTCTGCCTGCATATCCAGGATTCATTGTGATAAAGGCTGCACAAGTCATGACCAACTTGATTTCCCGCCCTTCAAACATGAATCTAGTCAGCTGTTTGAAAGAAAGAGAAAATACAAATGAACACTTCTCTCGATATTGGGAAATTCTTTCACATAAGCACAACCTGAGTATAAAACTTGTATATGGATCATTCAAGCAAAGACTAGCAGCCCAGTGAATCCTGCTGTTGGACAACCCAGAACGTTTCTCTCCTGATTCCGTACTACCCACCCCCAATCTCTGCTGGGCTCAGTAGTTCCTACTTTTTGCTTCTTTGCCCCTGCTTTGCCCAAATTGTCTCTTCCTTTCTGGCCCAGTCCTATAATATTTTAGGCCTCAACCTCTTTTTCTGAGACTCCTCAATTCAAGTTAGATGTAATGGCCCTGAAACCTTCTCCACCCGTAATTTCTCCCCAGGAAATTCTAAGGGGATCGGAGCCCTTGAGTGTGAGAGGCCCGATGTTGCTGCGGGCACCCCTCCTCCACTCTCATTTAAGCATCTGCTGCAGATGGGGGACAGGGTTAGGTGTGGAGGTGGGGAGCTGAGGAAGACTCACATGGGGGTGGGCGGGGGCAAGACGCTCCCAGGCCTACAGTGTAGAGTCAGATATGGAACCTGGGGCTGAGCACTACAACAGATGCCCCACTGGAGGTGTGTGCAAAGCCCACAGGAGCAGCGGGGAATCGCTTCTCGCCCTTTTGGCTAAGATCAAATGTAGGAGGAGTGGGGAAGCCAGCTTGGCCTGAAGAACGAAGAAGGGCATTTGATGAGGACAAGCAAGGGGAGCCATCTGGTCAAAGGGAGCCATGCATGTTCAGGAAATGACCAGATATTCACTTTACTAAAGGGCAAAGTTCCAAAGTTCCAGGAAAGTGTAGCTAGGCCGAGGCCTAAGCATCAAGAAGAGTCTTACCTGCTGGGCTAAGGAGTTTAGATTTTAGTCTTGTAGGTGGGGGGAAGCAGAGAACAATGCTGGGCAGAGTGATAGGACCAAAGGTAGCAGTGGGGAGGCTGGGCAAACTATAGAGGGGGAAAAGTAAGGAATTATTATTGAACAATTGACAAGATCCAGATTTATGGAGTTACCATCAGTGATGAGAGGCACCTAGCAGATAAAATTAAATGGACTTGATGATGGCTTAGATTCTCGGGTTGATGATAATGGGGGGGGGTGGGGGGGAAATCCAAGATGAATGCCAGGTTTCTCACTGGGCCATGGGAGGAAGGCACTATTAGCAAATACAAAGAATACAGGGAAGACTAGGAGATGTGTCATAGCCCGGAGGAGAAAATGCTGGGCAGTCCAATGGAGACCAGGCCTGCGGCCATTAAATAGCTGCTGTGCTATTCTTCTATTCCAGGGGATCGATTCCAGTCCAACCATCTCAGATGTCTTCTTCCCTTCCTGTTATCTCACATTATCGCCCTCCAGTTGGCAGTGCTTCTGTCCTGCCTCCATTCTTGTTGGTCCTTCTCTCTTACTCCCCATGCTCTGCTCTCAGCTAAATGCTCAGCAAGGTAATAGTAACTTACAAGTTATGCTGTATCTGGAGGTCTCTGCATTTAAAACAGGCCTCCTCTGAGAACGTGGGAGGCAGGAGAGTGTGTAGTTGAAGGAGCTCAGACTTTAGGGTCACATAGATTTAGTTATCTTGGTTTGTGGTGTCCCCAGAAATACTTTTAATTTCTTTGAATCCCTTTCATCTGTAATCTTGGGAAAATGCCTTCTACTTCATGTAGGTATGGTATGAAAATGAAACGAACGAAAAGTACAATGCCTTGTACAATTTAGTGACTCATTAAAGTCGAATTTCTGCTTTCTTTTTACTTGTTCTATAATTTGCTTTTTTGCAGAGGTGAAAATCAAAACATTTAGCATCTCTTTATCAGGGCATCTTCCAGTGAGAATGGCCTCCAATCCTAGAGCTACAGCTGGGTCCAGAGCGCCCCCTGCTACACCAGGATGAACCCTCATGGCTGGATCTAGCAAAGAACTAGTGCTCTTTAGAAAGGGGACAAGGTAGTGGTGAGGGACCCTCTAGGGACTCAGGGCAACAAGTATCGAAATACTAAACAACTGGCAAGCCTGTTGCGGTTTGTATGGGCTGAGAGCCTTGGATTATGCAGGGCTCCTCTTTCATTTTTCTGCCTGCACTAGGCTGAGCCTGGGGCCACGATGAAGGCAGTGGAGTCCGTAAGAGGTGCAGGGGAGAAACCTAACAGAGAGTTAAATGTCAAAGGCAAGAACAAGAAGGGTGAAGAGGAAAACTGGAGGTCGAGGGGACAGGGACAGGGTGTGAGTGGGTGCGTGTGTGCCTGCATGCATGGAGGTGTGTGTCGGGGGTGGGAAGGATAGAGTTCCTGAGGGGAGAGACTGAGTTTCACCATCTCTGTATCTTCAGGTCCCCACAAAGCATCTGACTTGGATGAGGAATTAATTCAATCAGCTATGTCTTAGTGCTGTAGTCCTCAACAATTACACTGGAAACATGTAAAAGTTAGCATTGTTCTTCCTAAATGTAACATGCTGTCAGCTATTTACAGACCTAAGAAATGCTAATTCCATGGACAATTGCCTCATACCTTACCTTTGCAGCCTTGGCATTCCTAATGGTAATAAGTTGCTGTGCAATGACTGACAAAACTTCTATGTCAATTCGATTAAATTCATCAAAGCAGCACCAGGCCCCTGACTGTGCCAGACCACTGAAGAACCGCCCCATCATCTGAAATCAAAATACTGCCATTCAACATTGTGCTTTATGTTTACATTATGTTTATGCTTAGTTTTATGTGAATACTGGGCTATGTTACAAGTTAGTGCCTTTATAGAAGAGGTCCAGACTTTCTTCCTTTGTAGGTCTGCTGTAAAGCCTGATAGTTTGCATTTCTCACAAGCTGCCACGTGATGATAATGCCGGTGGTCCAGAGTTAAGACTTTTGAGAAACACTGCTCTAGAATTTGGCTTTTCGAAGAGAACCGGTGAGAGCTGACATCACCCAGGGGATTTGAGAAATGCAAAATTCCAGGCCTTCCCCTAGACCTCCAGAATCAGAATGTGCACTATGAGATCTTCAGGTGATTCACAAGCACAGTAAAGCTGGAAAAACACTGCTTTAGAAGAAGAAAGCTGAAAAGAAATTGAAAAATGACCTGTTAATCCTGATGCTTGGAATGTGTTCCTTTTTTTTTTTTAAGTTTTTATTTAAATTCCAGTTAGTTAACAGACAGTGTAGAATTAGTGTCAGGTGTACAACTTAGTGATTCAACAATACCATCCATCAGTCACACTGTCCTCATCACAACAAATGCCCTCTTTCATCCCCATCACCTATTTCACCCATCACCCTACCCATGTCCCCTCTGGTAACAAACCCCTTGGTTTGTTCTCTATAGTTAAGAGTCCATTTCTTGGTTTGCCTCTCTTCTCGCCCTCCTTTGCTCATTTGTTTTGTTTCTTAAATCCCACACATGAGTGAAATCATATGGTATCTGCCTTGGAATGTCTTCCTGTGAATGGCGGTGTTCATGATGTATGCATTAATCCTTCTCTATGAGCTTGATTATTCCATTAAATTCCATTATGAATAATCCTTGATATTGTAAGTACTATATAACGGGTTTACATTTTTATATTCAACCCTCAGACAAAGCAAAGAAGGCATAATTATAGTTCTAGAATAGTGCAACTTCATAAACCTTGACATGGTAAGACAAAATTATATAAACTAATGAAAATCAGAAAGTGAAGTTGGAACAAAAAGTTGGAAGGTTATATCTAATAAAATCGTGATTTCGTAAGTTGGCAGATAATACAGATACTGTAATAGACACAAATTCTTATAGATAATAGCAGTCACAAGAAGTAAAAATGAACCAACAAATACAATCAGAAACCTGGTCTCTGGAGAGTAGAACTGGGTGATGTGAATCTGTTATTTTTAACTTTGGATCTTTCTATACAGTTTGAATTTTTCCACATGTAGATATTTCTTTAATTCAATTTAATTATTTTTTAAGATTGCATTTATTTATTTTAGAGAGTGAGAGCAGGAGGGGCAGAGGGAAAGGGAGAGAGAATCCCAAGCCGACTTCGGGCTAAGCGCAGGGCCTGATATGGGGCTCAGTCTCATGACTCTGAGATCATGACCTGAGTCGAAACCATGAGTCCAACACCTAACAAACTGTGTCACCCAGGCGCCACAATATTTCTTTAATCTTAAAGGGCTAGTGTAATAAATCCTTATGAACAAGGTAGAGTATAAATAAGAATAAATATTTAAATTTCTTATCATTGAATATAATTGGTACTTTAGGGATCATCAAACTACAGACCTCAGCTATCTCTGGCCTGACACCTGTTGTGTGGATGGAATTTTAGTGGAACACAGCCATGTCGTTCATGATATATTACATTTACATACAGTACATGGCTGCTTTCACACAACAGCAGAAAGAATGACAAGTTGCAAACTTAAAATATTTACCACCTGGCCTTTTCTAGAAAGTTTGCTGACTCCTACTCTAGAGTCGAAGATAAATGAATCATGTATATGCATCCTGTGGCTTTAAGTGTCACACAGCACACACTCGAGCCTTGGGGAATGCACAGATCCCAGGAATGACTGAGCCTAAGTGATGACTACCTAATCAATAAAGATGGTTTTGGAGGTATAAATTCAAATTTTGAATTGAAAACAACCAAAATTATTATGGCAAAAAAAAAAATCACTATCATAAAACTTGACATCTCTCTGCTGAGATAATGAGGTCACTTAATAGTAGTGGGAGCACAAAGGTGAGGTGTTAGGGAACATGAATTCTCCCCTAGATTGCCGACAGCAGTTTCCCACACTCTTTCCTCTGCCACCTGCTCTGAAGGGAGAGGGGTCATCTTTCCTGATTATCCCCTCCCAAGATTTTCTAGTCTCTCATATTTCTTTTGTTCTTCTCCTGTAAACCACTTGTAGCTGGGCGCCTGGGTGGCTCAGTGGTTTGAGTCTCTGCATTTGGCTCAGGTCATGATCTCAGAGTCCTGCAACAGGCTCTCTGCTCAGTGGGGGGCCTGATTCCCCCCTCTCTCTCTGCCTGCCTCTCTCCCTACTTGTGATCTCTTTCTCTCTCTCTGTCAAATAAATTAATAAAAATCTTAAACAAACAACTTCCTGCCTGTGTTGCACTCCCACAGTTTTTTGTTTATTAATAAAAAGACATCCCCAGTAACATCTTTTCCCCCCCTAAATTTTGAAAAAAGGAGCAGGATTTTTAAATAACATGACTATGAAACACTGACTTGCCAAGATGCTTCTGAACAATAAGTATGATTTACTCCGTAAAAATGAATGAATCACAGTTTACCCGGACAATTTAAATGATTATATTCTAAATGTAGATATTATACAAGCATTCATGTAACTTTCAGAAAAATGAGACTATCAGCTCTGTGTGTTAGTGGCCAAAAGGTACCAATGGTCAAATATATTCCAGATTTGCTGAAGTAAATAAAGCTAAACAGATTTCCAATTGGGGGACTTCATAAAGTGTTTCATATGTTACTTTGTGTTGTGAAAACCTGGAAGGGGAATAAGGCATAGGAGTCCTGTGACCAAAAACTTTGAGAACTACTGTACTAAAAAATCTTACCATGAATTCTCACCTCCAACATATTTCATTTTCAATAGACATCTCTCTGAGTTGCTCATCTCTTTCTGTAAGCTTATTCCTTGTTCTTAGATGTCCCTGCTATTATATCTTATATCTCATTTCACTTTTTTCTACTTAGTGACATGAAAAGATTTTTAATTTTGCCACCATTTAGTAGATCCCTCAATGGCCTTGATTCCTACCTGGACCATTCGACTTACCTTGTGTTGACTCCTCTCCCATGTTCTCTTTATCCCACTCTGACCATCCCTTGTCCTATTAGTTTCCCCCTTGCTTGCCATCACCCCTTGTCAGGCCATGTCGCCAGTGAGTAAGCCCATAAGGCACTTCATGGCAGTGTTCAGATTCTGGACCTGTACCTTGTAGTCCAAACCATCGGAGCAGTTGAAGACCACACACTGGATGGCAAGAGCTTTAGCTAGGTCTTTGGTTGTCTCTGTTTTCCCAGTGCCAGCGGGACCAGCCGGTGCGCCTCCCAGGTCGAGCTGCAAAGCCCCCATGAGGCAAAGGTAGCAGCGATCCTGAAGAAATGCAGAAACTGTCATTGTTGAAGGGAACCGACTCGATTTATAGGTCCCTTCCTTTCTATGGGAGAAGGGGCATTATTTTCTATGAAAGATTTTTTACAGCACTTGAGATTTACTCAAAGATTCAGGCACATGATCGATGATGCACATCCCTGCTTCACAAAGATGTACTCATGGCAGATCCTTTGAAGAATTAAGGTTGGAGGGAAGTTTTTTTTGTTTTTTGTTTTGTTTTGTTTTGTTTTGGATGGAACTTTTTAAGACTATTTGTTTTTAAAGACTTTACTTATTCATTAGAGAGAGAGAGAGAGAATGAGCAGGGGCTGAGAGAGAGGGAGAAGCAGACTCCCCTGCTGAGCAGGGACTCCCCTGACTTGGGGCTCAATGCCAGGCCCCTGGGAATCATGATCTAAGCTGAAGGCAGATGCTTAACCAACTGAGTCATCCAGGCACCCCTTTCCAAGACTATTTTAAGAGAGCATGTACGTCACGATTAACCTGTCATCACTAACTTACCGTGAGAGGAGTAATAACTAATCTTGGGCATGCACCCAAATACTCGTAGCCATACGTGTACTGAGAGAGTGCCATCCTAGCCACGCAATTATCCAGATCTACATCCCAGTAATAACGCAGTTGTCTCTGCCAGTCAAAGGAATCGATCTCCTCTACCTATGTAAGTGATAACAATGATAGGTATATTAGATGCACTAATTTCAGGAAGAAATATATGATTTTGCTTAAATAAAATTTACCTTGGCTTGAACAAGTTCAGTGACTATGTCTCTTGCATGTACATCAATGGTAATTAAGGCAGTTATGATGTTTCTGTGCAATTTTGGAAGACTACCTCGAACTATCACCGCCAGGGCATTTAATCTCTACAAATCAAAAGAAAAACTGTCATAATCAATTTTCAATAATCAGCTTACATATATAATTTTTTTACCATTTTTTCTATTTTTTGCTATTAAATTTGAAGTAGACATTTGCCAAGACAATGTTTCTATAGGAGATTGTCCTCCCTAAAAATTAAATATGATTAAGGAAGTACTCCTCATTTTCAGGGGTAGTTTTTCCTCTGATAATCAGAAAACCTGAACATTTTAAATAAGCCAGTAATTGATTCAATGAGAGCATTTTTGGGCAGATTGTGCTCCTAATTTTCATCTAAATGGTTCAATCTTTTTCTTTTAAAATTTTTTAAAAATTTATTTGAGAGAGAGTGAGCACGAGTTGGGGGCAGAGGCAGAGGGAGAGGGATAAGCAGTCTCCCCACTGAACAGGGAGCCCAGTGCAGGGCTCAATCCCAGAACCCTAAGATCATGACCTGAGCCAAAGGCAGCCACTTAACCAACTGAGCCACCAGGCGCCCCTATGACATGAAATTCTATGAGGTCCTCAAGAGATAGGTTCTTTCATCTCAAGAAACTTGTTTCTTCCCTTTTCTGTTTCAAAGGTAATTTTTAAAAATTGCAAACTTACTTGCAAGTAGAATTAAATTTGGAGTTCAAGATTAGGCATAGTTGTAAAATGGCATTCCTGAACTATAGCTTAAAAATTCTTGTAGAATTGGGTGCCTGGGTGGCTCAGTGGGTTGAGCCTCTGCCTTCGGCTCAGGTCAATGGTCCCAGGGTCCTGGGATCGAGCCCCGCATCGGGCTCTCTGCTCGCAGGGAGCCTGCTTCCCCCTGTATCTCTGCCTGTTTCTCTGCCTACTTGTGATCTCTCTCTCTCTCTGTCAAATAAATTTTTTAAAATTTTTTTAAAATCTTAAAAAAAAAAAAAAAAGGAAAGAGACGGCCTGTCCCTCCTTTTAAAAATTCTTGTAGAATGGTACTGGATTCAGTTATTTATTGTTTTATTGTTAGCTGTCTGAGGATTCTCTAGAATAGCAGAAAAGCACATCTTGAGCCTAAGAATAGGAATGGCACAAATCCTGGGGTTTTCCTGGATTGAATAATCTTCTGTGAGAGATATCCAAGACCTACTAAACACAAAGTCTCCTTAAATGTTGCAAACCATTATAATCCTGAGATTTTCCTCTGTAAATGGTCTTTTCCTCCTATTTTTATAAGTATTCTTATAAATACCATACAAATATCAAGGTAGTGTTCCTAAGAAAACCTGAACATAAATGGTTTTTATAAGAACCCCAAAGCTTTGTAAGTCAGGTCAGAGTATTAAAATTTCTGAAACACGCGACTTGCATCAGCCACATCAAAAAAACGTACTGAGATCATCTTGCACAGCATTATGTTCAATGCCACCCTGTTAAACATCTCACCTCGAAGTTTACTTTCTCAAACTCCTCCAGGGCCTCTATGTGATTAACACTTTTTCTTCCCAGACACTCAGTCAAGTCACGGCACCACATGATTTGAGAAATGGTCAGGATCACCTGCATGGAAACACTGTTCTTAAGTGTGTTATGCATCTCACCAGAAATGCACTCAGAGGTGGAAATTTAAGGAGTGCGTTACTTGAGAAGGGTGGCCAGCAATCACCCAGGCTGTCCTTGGTTTCCCCTGATAGTCAGCCATGGCAGATTTGCACAGGCGACGCAGAGATGTAAACATGGCTTCCTCCACTTTACCAAGCCACTCCTCCACGTTGCCCCGGGCTTTCAGGCCTTTTCCCAAGCTAACCTAGAGAAGAGTCAGAGCAATAACAACATGTTCAGTGTGGCATTTTCCAGCCGTACATCTTCTGTACTTCTATAACAGACCCCTGACACACTGAAGCTTAACCACAAATACTAGAACCTTCTATCAATATCCCACTCTACATCTCTACTCCTTTTTTTTTTTCTTTTTTAAATGCTTCCCTTTGGAGCCAAATCCCTGAAAAAAGGAGTATATGTGACTACACTGACTACATGAATTCCCTTACTTTCTTTTCCTACTTACTGCCATTTGATTTTTTGGCCCCAACTATTCATCTAAACCTGGTAAGGTCATTAAGGTTACCGATGTTCTTTCAGTTGTCAAGTCCAAATGATATTTTTCAGTCCTACACATACTTATTTCTTAGACTTCCAATGACCTGACTGCCTTGCTTGTCTGGGTCTCTTAAATCTTCCACCTTCCCTTTAACTTCCATGTTTTCCCTGGATCCTAGCTGTGGTCCTTCCCTTACTCTTCTTCTGCATTCGTGATGAGCAAATTCTTGTCAATTCAGGACAAGTAAAATGTTTTTAGGTTCCTGCCACTCTTGTGGATACATTTCCTGCTCTAACTGGACTGAAATCCTCAGCATTTCCCCACACATTTCCTCTGTAAGGAATGCTCTCCCTCCCATGTCTCTTCTCCATGTTCTTTGACTGCTTCTGTGTGTGTGTGTGTGTGTGTGTGTGTGTGTGTGTGTGTGTGTGTGTGAGAGAGAGAGAGAGAGAGAGAGGTAAGTAGGTGAGGGGGAAGGGATAGAGAGAGATTTCTCTCTGTGAAGTCCTGCGGTTCTCCGCAGTTTGCTAATACATTCACTCCCTCAGTGTTTACTGCACGCCAGGCATTGTGCAGTGTCCTGGATACACCACTGCCAACAATGACAACTAACACTTTCATAGCACCTGCTGGGTACAGTTCTGAGTAATCTACATAGAATTATATGTTTTATACACACACACACACATTTCAAATACTATTTGAAAATCCTCAGCATCTCATTAATCAGGCACTGTTACTATTCTTCATTTTATAGATGAAGTTAAAGGATGGGACCTGGTTCCAGGTGGCCGGCAGTAGACCCAGCGCTCTTAACCAGCTCACTCGTCTGCCTCTCGTAGAGAGCTGAATAAGGCTGGGTTCCAGTACCTCCACTCTGTTCCCAAGAACAAAACACACACCTCTGTTACCGCGCTTACTGTGGTATTTTCAATCATTTGTTTGACTATAGCTCCACTAGAGCCCTTTGTGAGCAAACATCTCATCTTCGTTATCTTTGAAACTGCTGAGGCTGCAGAGTAAGATGTGGTAGCCCGTGATGAACATTTAGAGTGACAAGAAGTACACTTCTCCCCTCTACCCTGGAATGGCAACAAAGCTTTCCCTATAAAGAATCATAAACAAAAAGCACCTTACCCGTTCTCCTTCTGGTGACAGCATTGCTAAAATATCGTTAGTGTAAATCTTTTCTGGCTCTCCTTCCACACCAGGAATTTTTCCTTCAGTAGGAGGCATGACAGCAAATTCAAGCTTTGAAATGGAGTCAAAGCATTTCCTTAAGTGTGGCTGCACAGCTTGGGGATTTCGTGTCTGGGCCAGAATCTCCAGAAGCTCATCATTTGACAAGAAGTAAAATCTGGATTAAAGAAAATACTTAAAATATAACTTGAAAGTGTCGACATGAAAGATAAATCCCTTAGCCATATCTCTTTCCCAGTCACCGATTTCCTAAACTTCCAACCTTCTGGTCCTGGGTTTCCGGGGAGACCAGGTGTCTCTACAGCCATTATGGAGACTAGAGTGGCTGCATCTCAGACATCTAGAATTAGTGTCTGACACAAAAAAGATAGATGCTTTTCAAAAAATTATAAAAAATGCCAGCTCTTTCTATGACCCTGATTTGCTCTAGAGTAAAGATATAATATTTGTTTTCCCTAGAACCTAGCCTTAGTACCTTACACGTCCCTACTTTTTTTTTTTAAGATTTTATTTATTTATTTGACAGATAGAGATCACAAGTAGGCAGAGAGGCAGGCAGAGAGAAAGGAGGAAGCAGGCTTCCTGCTGAGCAAAGAGCCCAATGTGGGGCTCGATCCCAGGACCCTGGGATCATGACCTGAGCCGAAGGCAGAGGCTTTAACCCACTGAGCCACCCAGGCACCTCACACGTCCCTACTTTTAATACCTAATGTATTGGGTGGATGGACGGGTGGTTATAGGAGCTTTATTTGGTTCTGTGAATATCCACATGTGGGCCATGCTGGTGTGATCCTGCGTGGCATCTTCTTAGATCTTGCCCACCAGGGCCATTTGGAGGCACGAAGACACCGCAGGAAGAGAACTGGGCATACCTGGATGCCCAGCGATGAGGGAGAGGAATAAGGGCCTGGTCAGAGAAGACAGTTCACCTCTAGAGTGGAGGA
The DNA here is from genome assembly GCF_922984935.1 of Meles meles. Classification (NCBI taxonomy): domain Eukaryota; kingdom Metazoa; phylum Chordata; class Mammalia; order Carnivora; family Mustelidae; genus Meles; species Meles meles. The sequence goes on from NC_060080.1 coordinate 41,108,655, forward strand.
GGTTGCCTATGAGAGACCCCTTGGTTGAGAAGGGAACAGATGGAAAAGAGCCCACGGGAGGCCCCACGTGGAAGAGAGGGGGCCAGGTAGGTCAGGCTGCTCTGCTGCCTTGCCTCTCTTCTCCTTGCCCCAAACCTGGAGGCCTCAGAAACCTCATAGGGAGAGGGGTGGGTTGGTCCCCACATATCCTCATTATCACTAAAGCCTTTAGACCTGCAACAGGCTTGGGCAGAGAAGGGGGAAGTTTTCACTTTGAAAGGAGTTCGGAGTTTGATTATTAGAGATCATTTATTGGGTTGAGGTGACGAGAGGGTTTTGTTTGTTTATATTATTATTTAAGAATGACCAGAAAATTTGTGAGGTCTGCTTAAGATTTTGTCCAGGGCCCCTGGATGGGAATGCAAAGGCAGTTATTAGTTAGAAATAAAGATGCTTTTGGTTGGACTAAGTCCTGCTTCTTTACCATCCAGTAGTAATTAATTTGTGCCCATGCCTCTCTTTCAACTAATGAAACAGACAACTATAAAGACTGGACCATGAGCCCTGTGAGAGCAGGAACAGTACTGTATTCGTCTTGCTACCAGGAGCTACCTTGTTCTGCAGCTCACAGTATGTCTTCACGAAAGCCTACAGGGTATATCAACACCACATAGAGCCTCCTGACGGAACACATATAGCAGAACCAGTTCACGCAGCGAAAGAACAAATAAAAGAGGATGATTTTTAGTGGTCAATATTATCACAGGTAAATTTGTTTCCAGCTTTTTTTAAGTATCAAAAGTAGTGTACAGATTTTCTCTGGCTTTGGGAGACTCAAGCTGGGAAATACTGATTTAAGAGTGAAACAGACAAAAGGCACATTCCAAACCTCAGAGTCTTTCTTCTTTTTCCATGTTGCCTGAATTGATGTTTTAGTAAGATTTTAGTAAGATTTGTGTGTATTCTTAAAGCCTGACCACTTCTGTTAAAACTCAACTAAATCTTCTGGATCTTGGATTTCTCGTGCACACACGTACCCAGTCTTGGTCCCCAGCAACAACCGCTCTCAACCACGTAACCCAGATAAGCACCTACCCCTGGCTGCCACAGTGCTTGTCCAAGGACGGACCTTAATGGCCATTTCCTTAACAACTAACAGGAAAATACCAGGGAAGATGAACCATTTTTCCCTGTATTATAGTACAATATGCCCTAATGATTGAAGCTGGGAGCTTTGGCTGTCATCATGTAGTTTATCCTGGTGTTAAAAAAACTATATTATAATGGTTTATTTACATGATTATTCACCTGTTAACCATGAGCCCCATTAGGGCAGGAATCCAGCCTTTTCTTCTTTGTATCTTCAGCACTTAGCGTAACATTTGGTATGTTTTTGGAATAAAGAGATGAATAAAAAATTTCATTTGGACTTTGTGAAAAGATCTCTTAGACAACTTCTCCAGTGACACTCTTTTTTTTTAAAAAAGATTATTATTTATTTATTTGACAGAGAGAGGGAGATCACAAGTAGGCAGAGAAGCAGGCAGAGAGAGAGAGAGAGAGAGAGAGAGAGAAAGCAGGCTCTCTGGTGAGCAGAGAGCCCGATGCGGGGCTCGATCCCAGGACCCTGAGATCATGACCCAAGCCGAAGGCAGAGGATTAACCCACTGAGCCACCCAGGTATCCCTCCAGTGACACTCTTAAGTCACTAATTAATCCAAAGAAACCTGCTCAGGCAAAAATGTCCTCTGACTTTTCGCATGCACATCTATGGACACACACACAGACAGACACACACACGTGCACCCAACAATGAAACAATGCTGAAACCAAGAATCTCTTCAGCACCTTGGGTACTCATCCACTTAATCCTCCATCAAATACTTGCCTTCTATTCCTGAGCCTTACACTCCCTAATCAAGATATCAGCTGGACTGATCGGCCAACTATCATATCTTTCTTGTTTCTTGTTCTGGTTCCCTGATGTTTTGAGGTTATGGTTTCTTTTTAAGTATATCCTTTTAAATTAACGGTAGTTTTCACTACTAAAAACATCATAGGTTGCTTTATAAACTTACCTTGGAAAGATGACTCTTTTTGATTCTAAATATGCCTCTAGACACTTTTGAATTTGGTCAAGTAATGCATTATTATTTTGAAAAGTCTCCAGAAGTCCTGTTTATTGGGCGGGAAAAGGTAATGGTAAAATTGTGTTAAAAATAAATAGAAAATACCATTTTAAGTGGAAGTAAAATATGACATTAACATTCTTTAAAGCTTTGCCTGTATTTGATAAGAAATGGTCAAAAAAACATAAATTGTGGGAGGCTGGCTAACAATGTTAACTGTTACTTTTAGTAACATTATCTAATATTAATTTTAATATTTACCACAGACGAGCAAGTATTCAACCTGCAACAATTTTTAGCTGGCGCACCCCACTTTTTTGGTGCACAAACCAAAGCCAAACCCAAGCACAGACCATTGTGCACGCTAAGTGCGTTCTCATTTTGGGGCTTCAACTTTGTTCTTCTCTCTGCCTTTCACACCCTCCCTCAGATTTGCACATGTGTCTCACTCCCTCTTTCCTGCTGCTTTCTGCTCAAATGCCACTCAACTGTGTCAAAAGAGCCCTCCATCACAAATGTTTTTCATGAATTAATGAAAAATCAGATGGGGACATTTTTATAGTTCTAAGTCTGAGAGTTTCAGCAGAATGGGTCAACTGAATGTGAATATGTATCTTGTAGTCAAATTGTGACACGCAGGCCTCACTGATACTCTGTGGCAGAATCCCCAAATTATAAAAGGAGCAGAAATAATCAGATTCTTGGGTGCCAAAACTCTGAATTAAGCTGACGAGTAATAATAACAGCGATAATAGTTAACAACAGCAACAACAGTGCTCAGTTCACAGTTTTCAGCAAGAGTGTTGGATGTGCTACAACTGTTCTTGGTCATCCATGCTGATGAGAATCAACAAGGATTGAGTGTACCCCCATATTGCCAGAATCTTATAGATGGTTGTAAAGTCTTTTTGTTTTTTAAAATTTTGTTTTATACCTGGTTGAGTCGCTGCTCGAAGAGCGTTAGGCAGCCGGTTCACCTTCCTCATGATTTCTTTCCATGACTTATCCACTTGCAGGAACATCTTAGCCTCGGCAGGCAGCTGCCTCTGAATATCAGGAGCATTAAAAATACTTTCTAGGTAGAGCCAGTTTCTCTGGCAGTTTAGCCACTCTTCCTAGGAGAAAAATGTGGGCATCATCAACTTTTTCATCCCAGAAATGCAGTGTCGGGACCTAGTTCTCATGGTCCTCTGTGTCTCCTGCCAGTGCATGTGTCGGCCCAACATCCATGAGAGTTTCTCACTTCTCACTCTGGGTTTGGGGTTATGCCTGAGCCCTCGTGTCACAAGCGCTCCCTGGTTTATCTTAAGTCTCTTACTTTCCAGTTAATTCTTTGGATAGTCCCCACTATTTGGCACTTTTTTAAGGGCTCCCTATGAAAACATTACTTTGCTCTATAGTCCCTCCCTTCTTGGGCTCACCCACCAGTAGAGGAGGCTGGACAGGGGTCAGATTATAAGGGGTATGTCAAAGAGGGTAGATTCCTAAAAATGATTTCCATGAAACAAAGTTGGAACAAAAGATCTTTTCCCACTTAGTGCCTTTATTATTGTACAGATAACTTTTCATATTAGAATATTTAGAAACCTGGGGCACCTGGGTGGCTCAGTGGGTTAAGCGTCTGCCTTTGGTTCAGGTCATGATCCAGGGTCCTGGAATTGAGCCCTGCATCGGGTTCCCTGCTCAGCAGAAATCCTGCTTCTTCCTCTCCCACTCCCCCTGCTTGTATTCCTGCTCTCGCTACCTCTGTCTCTGTCAAATAAATGAATAAAATCTTAAAAATTAAAAAAAGAATATTTAGAAATCTAAGCATAATTAGGTCAAGCTAAAAATCTGCAGTCTAAGAAAGAGATTGGATGGGAACAAAGTAAGGTCAGTATAAATGGATTCTTTGTTCTACTGTGGGGTAATCTGAAGTAGAATAAAATAAAAAGGAAAGGTGTACCACAAGGAAGGGTACCAAGAAGACTTCAAGCAACAGTGTGTATTTTTCCAGTAAATACAAGGCTGTTGTGGTACTGTGAGAGGTTGTCTAAAAGCTGTGAATGCCTGAAACTTAGAAGCCCAGGTGTCCCCTGCCTGAGCTTAAAGCTGTTGCCAGCAAAGGTTTAAGCCACTTAATAAGGTACCAAAGCTGCCTGCCATTTTGGGATGGAAACCGGTTGAGGAGACAGTCTTTCAATGGAGTGTATGCACCTTTCTTTTCCAATTACAAAGTTTAATATATCAACTGGCTGAGGTACTTAGGGAGGGAAAGAAGATGGTGCAGGGGGGAATGAGAATAGCTGAAGACAACAGCATATATTCTTAAGGTGAAAAATTCTTAGAGCTTCTCTGTTTTTTAAACTTTGAATTCTGAAACCATTGGTGGCAGGATTCAGTTAGTGACAACACAAGTTCATTGAATTATTTCAAGAGTTGAATGATTTCAAAAGTCCTGGTCTCAGAAAAAGGTTAAGCTTTCATACTAGGGCAGTGATCACCTTAAAATACAGAACAAAAAGAATTTTTTTAATCTTAGGAATTGACAAATACCAAAAATGCTATCTTGAATCATGATACCCATCAGTAGTTCATATCATCTAGACAAGCATCTAGAATTCCATTATAAAATCTTTTCAGACAGGTGCTAGTTTTTAATGAAAACTTTATTTAAATGTAAACTTCATAACACATTGTCACTTTTGTCTCAATAAAACTATAGATTTATAAGTAAACAAAAAATGTGGGCAACATAGAGGAGCTGAGGATGACCTCCACCTGAGAGCCAGCAAGAAATTGAAGCCCTTAATCCCAGAGTTGCGAGGAAATGGTTTCTGCCAACCATGTGAGTGACCTTGGAAAGGGATCTTCCTTGAGTTGAACCTCTGATGAGAACCAAGTCATGGCCCACATCTTGACTGAACCTTTGTGAGACCCTAAGTAGGAGACTCATTTAAGCCATACCTGAACCCCTGACCCACAGAAACTGTGGGAAAATAAATATAGACTGTTTCATACCACCAAGTTTGTGGTATTTTGTTCCATGGCAATAATAATTAATATGATATGGCCTAATCATATAAAGAAGAACTTAGTATATTTGCATTTTCCTTACATTCTGAATATAATAAAATGTCAACAATTAAGTCTTATTTCTAAACTATATCATATTTAAATGATTAAAGAAATGATTTCTAAAGTACCGTGGCTCTCCAATTCTCTGAGTGCATGAACTGAAACTGCCTTCACTCACCAGTGTTTGATTAAATAAGGCAAGTTGTTTCTGCCAGTCATCCACTCGAGTTTTCAATGGACCAACATAACGTGATGAGGCAATGGTTGCAATGTTGATGGTGCTGTCATCAAGAAGGACCTTTAAACAAAGAAGAAAAAAACATGCAGCATCATGAGTTTGTGCTCTCAAAGATAATTACAGATGTTTAATCCCAAGAGTCCACTCAAAGTCCAACTTTTTGAATAAATAGCCTCGTCCCACCTACTGTTTCCTACCCATCCACTTCCCTTCCTTATCCACTTCAGTGCCTCACAACCCACTCTCACTTTCTCTCAAATGTCACCGAGAGACTTCTGATTGCCAAATCTTCCCTATTTCCGTAATTATTAATGGCACATTTTTTGTTGTTGTTGTTTGGTTCAATACTCTTCTCCTCTCTCCCCGTACTTTAAGGTATCTGGTACCTTCTTTATACCATTTGGTCATCTAAGCCTTTATTTCTCAAAGTACTCAAAACTTGCAAAATTAGGTATCTTCTCTATCCAGTGAAACATCGCTTTATCTCAATTATCTTGAGGAATAGGGAAACTGAACTCATTCATATCAAGGTTAGAAAGACTATAAACAGTTTTCCCTCTACCTCCTTCCCCTACTTTTCCCCTTTACACTACAGCAAGCCTTACAGAACATGTGAATTCTAAAAAATGTGTCTGTTAATCTAAAGTATTTTAATTGCCCGATTTAAATTATAAATTTCTTGAGAGCAGATGTCCCATCACCCAGCATCGCTTGGCCTGCTACTACCTGACTTTCATCTTAGGTTTGCTCTCTGGTCTACTGCAAACAGTAGAAGAGCAAGACCTCCAACCTACACCTGGCAAAGCCATTTCATCATTAGTTCTCATATGGATACACCCAAATGGGTCCAGTCTTTGCTTTTTAAATTTGGCCGTAAGACACAGATCCTTTTGCTAAACAAATATGTGTTTGAATTTTAAATCATTTAAGAATATTCCAAATAGGGAGGGCACGTATTGCATGGAGCACTGGGTGTGGTGCAAAAAACAATGAATACTGTTATGCTGAAAATAAAAAAAAATTTTAAAAAAGAATATTCCGAATGCATGGATTAGATTTACTTTCTTTCATTTTTCATAGAGGATGGCCATCTACTCCTAATCTCAAAAAAATTCAGGTGAACTTAGTTTCTTCGTGCGGTATAAACCTGAAATGCTTGTTCATGTTTCTTTGCCTCATTTAAATGGTTTGAAATGCCTTTCATTCTCATCTATGTCTGTCAAATACCATTTATTGTTTAAGGTCCAGCATGTCTTGGCTGGTCTAGGAAGGATTCTGTGATCACTTCAGCTTATAAATTATCTCTTGCTTTTCTAAACTTTTCAACTGTTAAGTATACAATTATAATTCATATGTATGCCACTTTTATTGCTTTGCTAATACCTCATGTACAAGCATATCTGCCAATTATTCATACTCATATTTTGTCTTTCCAATTAGATTTTTTCTTAGTAACTCTCATATTTCATTCCTTCATCATAATCTCCCATAGAAGATTCAGGAGTAGGTCTGACCAATCTTTACCATGGGTTTTCAATAACCCAGTTACCCTACCTGTATGTCATCTGTGCCACCCAGGATAAACACATCTTTGGAGTCACGGTGAGGGAGAACGACGAATTCGGTTGTTTTCCAAGAATCCTCCACCTTAGAAATAATTCAAGTCTTAGGATACCGAAATTAACTTTTTTAGGTACTCAATAAATCCATGTAGAATAAAATAAATGAAAACTCCACAATCATCCCATTTTCCTTTTTACTGCCTTTAAAATTCTTGAAATCTTCTTTCTGGTTAAATGATACTGATATACTAAATTTTATGGATGAACATTAATATATATAAATAATGTGTGATATGTTAATGTCCATCCCTTACCAATTTATGCCTTAAATGTAAGGAAAATATTTCTTTTTACACAGGTGATGTGTGGGTATGTGTGTATTTTTAGGGTAAGGAGGTAAGTAGCTTAAGTAGGGAAGACTCTTCATTGTCTCGTAGCATTTCACAGTGTTACTTTTTTTCTGATAGTTTGAAAGATGATGTATTTTGGTATAAAAGATCTTCCTTGGAATGTGGTTTTTCATATAAGCCTATAAATACCAAACTTTGTTGTCATCAAAGTGGGCTGTAAACTAAGTGGAAAGAGGATACTGATAAAAGTGTTGCTGACAATAATAATGATAATAAATGTAAGGAAACAACAGAAGGATGACTGATGAGAAACTGAGAGCTGCAATGATGAAAAACCCATATAGATGAATCCAATGTTGGTGATCTTCATGCTAAATATTAAAACCTATACAGTCCTTGATCTTCAGAATATATTTTCCAGATTTACCTTTTTAAGAATTGTTTCTAAGGCAGCTTCTCCAGAAGCCTGTCCAGAAATGTCCTGGATTTCTTGGGCAAAATCAAAAACACGCAACTCAGAGAGTTTCTCCAAGGTTAATGGAATTTCAAGGTCCACTAGGGAGGCATCAACTGTTCGTTCAATAGCTGCCCAATGTCTTGACTTCAAAGTTGGGTTCCTCAAGTCAATGATAACTGGAAGCTGGAAAGCAAACAGTCTCAAAGGCACCATGCTTTTTATCTTTTTTTGTTTGACTATAGATATACAAGTTTATTTCCCCTTTCTTTCTTCCTTCCTTTCTTTCACTCATTAACATATAGTGTGTTATTAGTTTCAGTGGTAATCAGTGGTAGAATTTAATGATTTGTCAGTTGCCTATACTACCCAGTGCTCATTATGTCAAATGCCCTTCTTAATGCTCATCACCCAAATAACCCATCCCCCTATCCAACTCCCCTACCTTAAAAACATAGCCCAAGACTTCTGATTTCAATTCAGGAATGTGGAGAACTGGAAAGAATAACACTTGTGCTCTTACAAAAAGAAAATTCTGGACAAACTGAAAATTAATGACTTCTAATGATGCTATCAAAAAATAGAGGTTGGAGGGCAAACAACTAACTCAAAATTTGGGAAGAGACTGTTATCTGTAGATTTTTTCACAGCAAAAAAACAGGACCTGAGAATTTGCTTACCTAGGACAGATGCCTTGGGTTGTCACTTAAGCTAGCAAGAAGATTCAGCTAATTTAAAAAGTAAGTTGCTAAAGATGGAAAAAAATAAATTGCTAAAGAGTGAGAGTAGGGTAGTATAAGAATGTAAAGTCTAAAAACACAGAGGTGTTCACAGGGAAGACTGGGGAGAATCCTGAGAAAGTCTACCTTATGGTGCTGGCTGGGGAGAGGAACACAGCAGCCACTACTGTAATTCTAATCAACCCATTTCTCCTAGTTTTCATATAAAACAAATGACTTAATGCCAGGAAAATGAGCAACAAACACTGCCATTTTAAGGCACTGTGATAACCCACTATAGATTTCTGTATATCTCGGGAGAAACAAAATTGGAAAAATAAAAGCTCTATTCATGGGGGAGGGAAAGAAATACTTTCTAGGCTCATTACTACAGCTGGAGGAGGGGCAGGAACACCAGTGAAGGTCAACAGTCTGAGAACAAGAGACACAGCACAGCGCCTTGCTAAGGTAGAGAGGCTTAATCAGAACACAAATGGAATGCCCCTCCTATCCTCTCCCACCAAGCTAACAAATATTGAATAAAAATAACAGTGGAATACAGACTGATTAGCTGCAAGAGACAGACTCTCTCTGGGGACAATACATAGGGAGGACCCAAGGTCAGGGAGAAACAAAAATTGAAAAAATAATCTTTGGCAAATGAGCCCAAACCATAAACACAAGGTATCAAAAGAACAATTTGAAGGCTGTAGTATACTGAGGGTAATCATAGCAACATCAAACCTCAAATCTAGCCCAATTCCTTACTAGAGTTAACATAACATGCCACACAAAAAGCCACATAGGAGGAAAGGCACACTCATTTGCAGGTATAAGAATTATTTACTTCAGTATTTAGGGTACTACATAAGATGCCTGGCTTTCAATAAAAATGTCAGAACTATATAAAAAGCTAAGATGAACATACATTTAAGAAACAAACAAACAGGGGTGCCTGGGTGGCTCACTGGGTTAAGCCTCTGCCTTCAATTCAGGTCATGATCCCAGGGTCCTGGGGTGGAGCCCTGCATTGGGCTCTCAGCTCAGCCGGGAGCCTGCTTCCCCCCTCCCCATCTCTCTCTGCCTTCCTCTGCCTACTTGTGATCTCTGTCTGTCAAATAAATAAATAAAATCTTAAAAAAAAAAAAAGAGGGGCGCCTGGGTGGCTCAGCCTCTCTGCCTACTTGTGATCTCTCTCTCTGTCAAATGAATAAAAAAAAAAAAATATATATATATATATATAAAGAAACAAACAAACAAAAAAACCCCACCAGACTCAGATATGACACACAATGTTGAAATTAATAGAGAATACAAAATAATTATAATTAACATGGCAATGGCTCTAATGGAAAAGGTAGGCAACATACAATACCAGTGGGAAAAGACAATAGGAAAATGTAAGCTGGGACAACTGGGTGGCTCAGTTGGTTAAGCGTCTGCCTTTGGCACAGGTCATGATCCCAGGGTCCTAGAATGGAGTCCTGCATATGGCTCCTTGCTCAGTGGGGAGCCTGCTCCTGCCTCTGCCTGCTGCTCCCATTGCTTGTGCTCTTTCTCTCTCCCTCTGACAAATAAGTAAAATCTTAAAAAAAAAGATTGAAGCTATAATTAAGAATTAAATAAACGTTAGAATGGAAAAAGATAGCAAGAGAGATAAAGAATGTCTTTGATGAGCTTGAAACAGCCAAGGAATCTGTGAACGGGAAGATAAGTGAATAGAAATTCTCCATACTGACACATGAGAGAAAATAGCAGTTAAAAACCCAAAACAGTGAAAAACCAAAACCTAAAACCACAGTGTCCAAGAGCTATAGGACAATATCAGATGGTCTAAATACGCAACAGAAATCTCAAAGATTAACATAAATGGCTGCATTTTTTCCCCAAAATTAAAGACAGATACCAAACCACAGATCCAAGAAAATCAGAGAACACAAAATGGGATAAATACAAACTGTAAACAACAACAACAATAACAACACACACCTGGGCATATCACATTATTAACTGACAAAAATGAAGAAAAAGAAATAATCTTGAAGGCAGCCCAGCCAAAAGTACTATTATCTACAGAAGAACAGGGAGAAGAACTATAGCAGATTTCTTGTTAGAAACCATGCAAGCAAGAAAGTGTTTAATTGCTGAAAGAAAAAAACAAAACCTATTGACTGAGAATGATAAGTTTATATTATCATTTAAATTATCATTCAAAATAAAGGATAAAGAATTTCTCAAAACTGAAACTTAGGGAACTCATTGTTAGCATACCTACTCAATAAGAAATATTAAAGGAAGTTCTTCAAGCTATGAGTCAGAATCTTAGATCCATACAAAAAAATGAAGACTAGAAATAGAATAAAGGCAAAATAAATTTCATTTTGTTTCCTATTTTGATTGTTCTGAAAGAGGATTATATAAAATAAAAATAGTAGCAATATATTATTGCAATAATATATTATGTTATATTATATAATATAGGATTATATATAGCATTATATATAATATATATGTTATAATATTATAACATATTGTGCATATAGTATATATAAAGGTAAAATACAAAAAACCCAAAATGATGAGGTACATAAAAGGGACACAGAAGTTAACTGAGAGAGCTCTCAATAGCCAAAGTTGTAAAGATTTAAGCAAAAAATAAATAATGTAGTATTGCATTATAATCCAAATTGTAAAGTAAATATCCAGAAGTTCATATTGACATAAATAAACAATTGAATGGGTGGTTGGATTACTAGACAGATAGATAGAGAACAGATAAATCTATACAGAAAGATACAAATTACCAATATCAACAGTGAAAAAGGGGACTCACTTCTGATCCCACATTATTTTTTTTAAGGTTTATTTATTTTAGAGAGACAGAGAAAAAGAGTGAGAGTGAGTGAGTTGGGGGAGCAGCAGAAGAAGAGAATCTTCAAGCAGACTCCCTGCTGAGCACAGAGTCTGAAACAGGGCCTGATCCCACAACTCATGAGATCATGACCTGAGCCAAAACCAAGAACCGGACACCCAGGTGCCCAGATCCCACATAATTTTAAAAGATAATAAAGAAATGTGATCAACTCTAAATTTATAAATTCAACAATTTGGATAAAATGGACCACTACATTGAAAAATACACTATAAAACCTCCTCAAGAAGAAATAGATAACCTGAATAATTCAATGTGTATTAAAGAAATTCAATTTGTAGTTAAAAGCCTTCCAAAAAAGAAGACTTCAAACTGAAATGGCTTCACTAGTGAACTTTACTAAACACTTAAAGAAGAAATAATATTAACTTTATACAATTTCCTCCAGAAAACAGAAGAGAAGAAACTCTTCCCAACTCATTTTAATGTACAAAAAAAAAGCCCCTAAAATTAAAAAATGAATTCAGTAAGAACTCTGGACATAAGATCAATATACAAAGGTCAAGTATTCAATAGTATTCTGCTATATAGCAGCAACAAACAATTGGAATTTGGAATTAAAAACAATATTACTGGGACGCTTGGGTGGCGCAGTTGGTGGAGTGTCTGCCTTAAGCTCAGGTCATGATCCAGGACCCTGGGATGGAGTCCCACATTGGGCTCCTTACAGGGAGCCTGCTTCTTGCATGCTCTCTCTCTCTCTCTCTCTCTGATAAATAAATAAATAAATAAATAAATAAATAAATAAATAAAATCTTTTTAAAGACCTCAAAATACTATTTAGGATAATAAAAAATATTTAATTATAAAACTAACAAAATACATGCAGAATCTGTATATCGAAACAGCAACCTTCATTGAAAAAAAATAAAGGAAGACAACTAAATTAAGAGATATGCTGATAAGATACTAGAAAATTCCCTCTGGCTAAGATTTCAGTTCTCTTCAAATTGAACTATACATTCAACACAATCTTTCAAAAATTCCTGGCAATTTTTTATACATATTGACAACTTAATTCTAAGATTTATATGGAAGGGTAAAGGAATTCAAATGGACAAAATGACTGTGAAAAAGAAGAACAAATCTGGAGGACTTACACCTACCTGTTTCAAGACTTACTATAGTTATCAAAACAGTATAGCATTGGGGAAAGAGTAGACTCACACAGAACAACAGAATAGAATCCAGAATAGAGTCCAGAAATAGATTTAAAAAGATAGTCAGCTGACTTATAGCAGAGGTCCAAGGGCAGTTCAATGGAGAAAGGGTAACCTTTTCAAATAAATGGTGCTGGATCCAGTGGACATCCATATGTGAAAATTGTACACATTGACACATCTCCCATATTTTATGCAAAATAACTCAAATAAATCCTAAAAAATGTAAGAAAAGTAAAACAATAAAACTTCTAAAGGAAAATACAGAAGAAAATCTGTGTGACCCTTAAGTTTAGCAAGACATTTTTTTTTTTTTAAGATTTTATTTATTTATTTGACAGACAGAGAGATCACAAATAGGCAGAGAGGCAGGCAGAGAGAGAGGAGGAAGCAGGCTCCCTGCAGAGCAGAGAGCCCGATGCGGGACTCGATCCCAGAACCCTGAGATCATGACCTGAGCCGAAGGCAGCGGCTTAATCCACTGAGCCACCCAGGCGCCCCTTAGCAAGACATTTTTAGATACTATACTAAAAAGATAGTCCATAAAAGCAAAGAATATAAATTGAACATTATTTAAATTAAAACCACTTGCACTCTGAGAGTCCCTGGTAAGGGGCTGAAGAGACAACCACTACCTGGGAAAAAATATTTTCAAGTTACATATTTGAAAAAGGAGTTGGATCCAGATTACAAAAAGAACTCTTAAAATGCAGTAATAACAAAACAGGCCACCCAATAAAAAATTGGGCAAAGAGCCACACAGACAATTCACCAAAGAAGTTAAAAGAATGGAAAAAATACATTTAAATTACACTCCACATGATTAGTCACTGGAAAAATGCAAATGCGACGGCCATGAGATACTTCTATACATTTAATGGAGTGACTAAAATGAAAACCAAACCAAACACACAAAAACCTCCCAACGAATAGCAAGTGCTGGGGAGGTTGAGGAACAGCTAGAATTCTCACACATTGCCCATGGGAAGGCAAAATGTTACAGTCCTTTGAAAAACAGGCAAGTTTCTTATAAACATATACTTCCCATGCCACCCAGTAATTCCACTCCTAGTTCTCCACCAGAGTGAATTAAAAACCCGTGTTCACTCAAAAAGCTGCACATGACTGTTGAGACCATCTTGTTAATAATTGCTATAAAACTGGTCACAACCCAAATTTCTTTCAACAGGTGAATGGAAAAACCAACAGTGATAATCTATATAATGGAATTATTACTCAGTAATAAAAATCAACAAACTATTAATTCACCTAACAACATGGAAGAATTTTTTTAATTTTGAATTTCAACTAAATTAACATATAGTATATTATTACTTTCAGAGGTAGAGTTTAGTGATTCATCAGTTGCATATAACACTCAGTGCTCATTATATCATGTGCCCTCTTTGATGCCCATCACCCAGCTACCCCATCCCCTCTTTCTCCCCTCCAGCAAGTCTTAGTTTGTTCCCTATAGTTAAGAGTCCCTTATGGTTTGTCTCCCTCTCTGATTTTGTCTTATTTTTTCAGCCCCTCCCCTATGTTCATCTGTTTCGTTAGAATCTTTTTTTTTCCAAATATTCCAATTCACAGAGATGTGCAACAATCACCACTATCTAATTTTAGAACTATCACTGTGAATTATCTGTAACTAACTAATGACCCCAAAAGGAAACTCCATACCCATTAGCTTTCATCACCCAATTTTTCTCCTCCACAGTGCCTGGTAACCACTAATTTACTTTCACTCCCTATTGATTTCTGTATTCTAGACATTTCATATCTATGACACCATATGCTATGTAGTCTTTTGGTATTTGTCTTCTTTCACCTAGTATAACATTTTCAAGGTTGATCTATGCTGTAGCATGTATCAAAACGTCATTCCTTTTTATTGCTGAATAATATTCCATTGTATAGATATACTATATTTTGTTGATTTATTCATTACTTGATGGACATTTGGGTTTTTTCCACTCTTGGCTATTATGAATGATGCTGTGAACATTACAAGTGTTAGTGTAAACATGTTTTCAATTCTCTTATATAAATGTTTAGGAGTGGAATCCCTTTTGAGAAACTGCCAAACTGATTTCCAAAGAAGTTATATCACTTATAATCCCACCAGCAACATATGAGGGTTCCAGTTGCTCCAGATCCTTACTGACACTTATTACATAATCTATCCTTTTGAGCACAGCCATTGCAGTGGGTGTGGACTGGTAGATCATTGTGGCTTTGATTTGCATTTCCCTGATGGCTAATGACATTCAGCCTTTTCACATATCTTCTTTGGGGACATATCTGTTCAAACCCTTTGCCCATTTTAAAGGATTACTTCTCTTCTTATTTTTGAGTAAGAAGAGTATGTTATACATGGAGGACATGGGGAGATGGAGAGGAGAAGGGAGTTGAGGGAAATAGGAAGGGGAGATGAACCATGAGAGACTATGGACTCTGAAAAACAACCTGAGGGTTTTGAAGGGGTGGGGGGTGGGAGGTTGGGGAATCAGGTGGTGGGTAATAGGGGGGGCATGTATTGCATGGAGCACTGGATGTGGTGCAAAAACAATGAATACTGTTACGCTGAAAAGAAATAAAAAAAAGAAAGAAGAGTATGTTATATACTTTGAAGAGAAGTACCTGGACGTATTTTAAATGCATTTTTCTAGGTTAACACTGCCAGACCCAAAGGGCTACATATTGTATAATTCTACTTATATCACATATAAAATGAAGAACTTTAGGGACAGAAAACAGGCCAGCTGTTCCCTGGGGTTGGCTGACTACGAAAAACAGTATATGGGAATTTGAGGGTGATGGAAGTATTCTGTATGGTACTGGTGTGTTTTATACATGACTCTACCCATTTGTAAAAACCCATAGAACCATATACCACAAAAAGTGACTTTTAATACATGCAATTATTTTTTTTTTTAAAATCAGCCAGAACTCTGAAGAGATACAAGATGAACAAAGACTGTGACAAATCAATCTGTTTACAATCATATGCTATAACCACACGAAGGGGGAATGAAGAAGAAAGAGGCTGACATAAGAAACTTTGGGGAAGTGTTTTGACCAGATATTGTAAAACTAAAGAGGGAGAAACTCCAAAAATATTCTTGTTGTGTCTAAAGTTTTGCTTACTTTTCCTACCCATGTCTTCTTTTTTTTTTTTCCCCTTTTTATTAATTTTTTCAGCGTAACAGTATTCATTCTTTTTGCACAACACCCAGTGCTCCATGCAAAACGTGCCCTCCCCATCACCCACCACCTGTTCCCCCAACCTCCCACCCCTGTCCCTTCAAAACCCTCTGGTTGTTTTTCAGAGTCCATAGTCTCTTATGGTTCGCCTCCCCTCCCCAATGTCCATAGCCCGCTCCCCCTCTCCCAATCCCACCTCCCCCCAGCAACCCCCAGTTTGTTTTGTGAGATTAAGAGTCATTTATGGTTTGTCTCCCTCCCAATCCCATCTTGTTTCATTTATTCTTCTCCTATCCCCCTACCCCCCCATGTTGCTTCTCCATGTCCTCATATCAGGGAGATCATATGATAGTTGTCTTTCTCCGATTGACTTATTTCACTAAGCATGATACGCTCTAGTTCCATCCACGTCGTCGCAAATGGCAAGACTGAAGAAAGAGAAATTAAGGAGTCAATCCCATTCACAATTGTACCCAAAACTATAAGATACCCCATGTCTTCTTTTATTTCATCTTCCTTTATTTCATCTTTTAAAAAATCTAAAACTGCTTAAAAGGATAAAATCATGGTACTTTTCATTCCCATTTCAAGTACTGGTTCAGCAGTGATCGGTTTCAAGGAGTCAGCCTCACACACCCACTGCTGGGCTTCCCAACCGTCATCACGTCATAGCACATCTGGAAAATGGTATATTTAATAGGTACAGTGGTATAAATGGACACGGCTGCACCAGCCTCATTCGGCTGTCTGAGGTCTGAGTGGATCAGTATCTTAGCATACCTAAAACTCGTTCCTGCACTTGCTCCCTACCACTTGGGAAACTCTTACTTTGAATGCCCCTTGAACCAAGGTATTCAATTGCATGTTTTGGCCAGTTGAAGAAAGAGATGCAATCTGCCTCTGAAAAAACTGAATTTGTCTATTCTTTCTTTTCTCTCTGCAGAGCTGACTAATTTGAACAGGGAAGAATTCCTGACTTTAGTCTCATTAGCATCAATTTGTAACAGACTGACCTTGAGTTTCGGAAATAATTTCTACTGAACTTACCTTTTCTTTCATTTTTTCCACCTTATGCTTTAGCTGGGGAACTACACTGTTGGGTGGCAAGCCTTTTTCTAATTGAGTCACAAATTTGGCATATTTAGAAACTTGACTATTTAGGAATTCTGGATCCAGGCAGTCAAACTTGGACTATAAAAATTAGAAAGAGAAAAAAATTAAGGCATATGATAAAAGTAAAATTTTTTACTCAGATTTTCCAGTAGTTAAATTGTTTTAAGACCAATGGAACAGAATAGAGAGCCCAGATATGGGCCCTCAACTCTATGGTCAAATAATCTTTGTCAAAGCAGGAAAAAATATCCAGTGGAAAAAAGACAGTCTCTTCAATAAATGGTGCTGGGAAAATTGGACAGATATGTACAGAAGAATGAAACTTGACCATTCTCTTACACCATATAGTAAGATAAACTCAAAATGGATGAAAGACCTCAATGTGAGACAGGAATCCATTCTAGATGAGAACACAGGCAGTAACCTCTTCGACATTGCATATTTTATTGAACTAAGACTACTCCAGATTGTTCAAAATAATTATTATTAGGATATTAAGTTTAATTAATAAAAAATTATTTCAGGATTGAGAGTTTTTTTTATTTTGTTTTGTTTTGTTTTACCTTTAACCATTCCTGTTGGAGTTTATCCCATTCAGATAAAGAATCCCAAAGCAATTGTTTGAGCTTTAATTCAGCACTAACTTCTTCCAGAGCTTCAAACTTTGATACTTCCACCTTTAAAAATACCATAAGCAAAACACACTATTTAGTTTTCAGATATAAAGATGTTATGTTATCCTCCTACCAGTAATTCTTGATACAGTGACTGTTTAGCAGAATATGGGTAGGTCCTAAATAGGGAAGTAAAAGCAGAGATAGAAACAATTGAAAAAAATAAATCATAAACCCTATGTATATTCAAATTTCCACTTGAGTGGTAAGATATAACTCTTTATATTTCCTTATATTTATATTTCCTTAGAACTTAAATGTTCAGCAAAGACATAAATATGATGAGCACCATGGGCATTCTTCTTCAAGTTGGATCATACATGCCTGGCCTTTTTTAGGAAAACAAATGAGTTTTCAGAGGTACTCATTTCCATTGAGGCATGTATAACTAGATGACAGAAGAGGGAGATGTCTGTGCAGTAGATTGTGGAGGGGATGGGAGATTTAATGTGGAAAGAACAGCCTCGTTTCTACCTCTTTCACCCCCTGGGCTGTATATGAAACCTGTAGGGAGAAAAACTGCAAGAAAATCTGAAGAAGTTATTTTTATAGAAGCATTTTAAAACTGCCTTGGCTTAGAAGTGAACACACCCCCAGAGGGGTTGTTTGCACAGAAACTGTGAGCCCTGTGATAAGCCAGGGCTTTGAACATTCCATCCAACAGCAGCTGAATACACATTCTTTCCAAGTGCACACAGGACATTCCTTAGAATAGATCATATGATGGGCTACAAAACAAGTCTTAGCAAATTTAAGATTAAAAATATACCAAGTACCTTTTTCAATCAGAATGGCTTGAAATTAGAAATCTCTCAAGAGGAGAGCTAGAAAATTTACAAGCATGTGGAAAATGAACAGCCCACTCCTGAACAACCAGTGGGTTAAAGGGGAAATTAAAAAAAAAAAAAACTTGAAACAAATGAAAACACAGCATGCCAAAACCTACGGGATGCTGTAAAAGCAGTTCTGAAAGGGATGTTTATAGTGATAAATACATATGTAGAAAAAAGTAGAAAGATGTCAAATCATTTTACACATTAAAGAACTTGAAAAAGGACAAACTAAGCCCAAAATTAGCAGAAGGAAGGAAATAAATATCAGAGTGGAAATAAATTAAATAGAGACCAGAAAAATAGAAAAGATCAATGAAATTAAGAACTGGTTTTCCAAAAAAGTTGAACAAAATAGACAAATGTTTAGCCAGATAAAGAAAAAAAGAGAAGTCTTAAACACATAAAATCAGAGTAAACTTTATATCATAGAAATAAAAAGGATTTTAAGAGACTACTATGAATAGTTATACACCAACAATTAAATCATATTGCTTAAAAGAAATGGATAAATTCCTAGAAACATATAACTTACCAAGACTGAATCAGGAAGAAATAGAAAATCTAAATAGACCAATAATGAATGAAGAGATTGAATCAATAATCAAAACCTCCCAACACAGAAAAGTCCAAAAGTAGATGGCTCCAGGAGGAGATGGCTTTAATGGTGAATTCTACCAAACATTTAAAGAAGAATTAATGCCAATCTTTCTCAAGCTTTTCCCCCAAAACTGAAGAGTGTGAATACTTCCAAAGTCATTTTATGAGATTGGCATCACCCTGACATTAGGGATCTAACCTTGTTCTCCTCAAGAATAAGAAGTAATTAGGCCAATTAGGTCTTTATTCCTATCTCCCAAATGATTGAGAGCTGAAGAAGGAAGGGTAGACCTGAGGTGATCATGAAAGAAGAGTTAATCAAGTGTGGATACAGAGTGTGGAAAGAAGGGGACATACTTTTTTTTTTTTTTTCAGACTCTGGCTCAAGCAGTGCTATCCTTTCTGACCCAAGAAGTGTCCACCTGTTAGTTATAACTTTTTACCAAGCAGTGTTTCCTCAATACCTTACTTCCTACTACACACTATCCTATTTTGTAGGCCAGTTAACAGCCTGGGAACAACTTTGAACCTCAGTTCTCCAATGCACAAACCTCAAGTACTGCACCAGTGACATCATCTAGAGTCACACTCATTATTTTGCAGATTGCCTGCACCAAGCCCTGGGATCTGGAGGGGAAAGCTCCTCAGATCACTTTCTAGCCATTCATTTGGGGCTCGGGAATAAATAGGTACATTCCCATGTGAGGTCCAGCCACTCCTCCAAGACTGCTAGAGAATCTAACAAAACCTCTCATTGCTGGTGGCTCCCTGGGTTTGACCCTAGGAATCTCTTTTTTTCTATTCTCTTTTCTTTTTGATCTCTTTAATAACTATTCAGAGCACTTAAAACTCTTAGTCATTTCTCTTCATTTTTTTTTGAGGCATATTGTTTAGCCTTTGAAACCCATCCTTTTTTGGGATCCATCTATCCCCTGGCTTAGCCAAATTCTCTTCTTTCACCAAATTAGCACATCAAACCAGGGCAATATTCATGGAATCATAACACACAGAAATGTAAAAGAAGCTTGAATATTACTTAAGAAAGACTGGAGGGGTTTTAACTGAACACGTTAAACAATCCACCTACATATTTTAACATAGAAAATACATTCCTGGTCTGAGGGTTTACCTACAATTCATCATTAATTTTTATTAAGAAAGACATTTTGTCTCTCATGAGTACTAATCTTTAAACATTTCAAAAGCAGAGAACACATCATATTTGTATTTCAGACTCTTCTGGCACAATGACTAGCACATAGGTGTCCAAACACTGAAGGTTAGGGTCACATTGTTGAGGATGGTGGTGCATCAATGCATTTCTATGCATATTTTTTTTCTATGCATATGTTTTTAAAAACAGATGTGTAGAGCGATCCTTACCTTAAAATTCTTCTGATAGGATTTATACTGAAACGCACGTTTTTGAAGATCATCTAGAACTCCCTGCAGCTCATTCAACATGAGCTTTATTTTGTCTTGGTCAGCAGTAATATCCAAAATCTGTGGATCCTGTAAAATTAAGATAATTGATTAGTCATTCCTACTTTTTGATGTTGACCATTAAATTAAATGAATTCATAAACAGTTTTTTATAAAAATATTTTTCAAATTCTCTTTTCATTCTGATTTCTAGAAAATGTTAAAATGGTTGCTTTTCTGCATTTTAAAGCAATAGATGTACCTTATAAAAAAGTATAGAAATAAAGAAGTGTCATGGGGATAACATTGTTTTCAAATAGTACCTAATATATTTCCTCCCATCTACTTACATTCCCTACACTTCCTCAACCAGCATGACTTCAGATAAGGAGAGGAGCATGCAAGAGGGAAGAGAAGGAAGAGTACATAATACAAGGGAAATTCCCATTGTACATGGGAAATGTACATGTAAATTCCCATTGTACATGTGAATGTACATGTACATTCACAGAAATAGGAACCCTTTTGATCTGAGAGGTGGAAGAGAGTAGATAAAGAATAAGTAGTCAGACATCAGTTTTTCTTGCTGACCTATTAAGGTTGAAACCCTACCCAGTGAATGGGAATGGAAAGGTTCAGGAGCAAAGAAGGAATACCTGACTAGGTTTGGAAGAATCTGAGAAATTGGAAGAATCTGGGAACTATTATGACCATAGCTTGGGAGGATAATATCTGATTCATCATAGTACTGTATTCAAAATGGGAACATGTTCTAGAAAAAGCTAAAGGAAGTGTCTAGGGAGAAAGGCCTTCATGGTTTGGTGTGGCACTTGGTGGATCATGAAGTTCTCATGTGTCTTGATTCTGGCAATGGGAACTGCTGCAAGGACTGGAGGACTAGAAGGAGTCTGAGGTCAGGATGAGGAGGCCACAGATCACTTGAGACTGTAGACTATGGCAGAAATGATGGATTACAGTAGCAGGGCCCAACATGGTATCCAAAGAATCAAGAATGACCCTCAGCTATCAGCTGCTTGGGACAATCAGGTGCAGCCCAGCCAATGCACTAGAAGTCCTATGGTCCAGGGGACTGTAAGAGGACTTGATGCCCTTTCCCTCCATCTACCAGAAAGAAATGCAGATTTCTGCTTATGGGGCAAGAGGTCACAGAGGTGATGGTGGCAGAGGTGAAGAAATGCCCAATAGGCATTCTGAATTGAATTAAAATCTATCAGAAAGAGATCAAGCTGGGGCACCCGGGTGGCTCAGTGGGTTAAAGCCTCTGCCTTCGGCTCAGGTCATGATCCCAGGGTCCTGGGATCAAGCCCCGCATCCCGTTCTGTTCAGCAGGGAGCCTGCCTCCCCTCTCTCTCTGCCTGCCTCTCTGCCTACCTGTGATCTTTGTCTGTCAAATAAATAAATAAAATCTTAAAAAAAAAGAGATCAAGCTAGAATGAAATAGACATTTCAAACTGAAATAAATTGTATTATCATCACTTGTCACACTGAGGAGGTGGTGTTGGTTTTTTTTCCAACTCCCTCCATCATCAGGAGTAGAGGTCTTGACAGCAAGATGGTATCATTTATAGAAATATTAAGGTTGCAGTTCTTTTTTCAAGTGTAATAATAAATTCATTTCAGACCCACTATGGAGGAAGCATTTGCTGGAGAGAACCTCTACTGTCATTTTTATGCTTTTTACGTGAAGCACTTGCCGGCACTTTTGCTCTCTCTAGCAATCCCCATACATGTCTATAGCCAATAGCAGTCAGATTATCAACCACTGGAAGCAGACTGCCTAAGCTTGAATCCTGGTTCCTCCATCTATGATTTGTGTGATGCTGTGTTAAGTTACCTCCTTGTCCCTTTGTTTTCTTCTCTATAAAAATGAATAATAAAACCTTATTGGTGTTCTGAGAATTAAATGAGTTAAAACATGCAAACATACATAAGAATGTTCCAAAAACATTATTCATCATTGTTAAAAACTGTAAATAACCCCAATATCCATCAACCGTAGAATAATTAAATTGTGTCATACAATGAAATACTGTATTGCAACAAAGATGGATAAACCACCTCCACTCGTAGCATCATGGGTGAATCTCAGGAATGTACCAGAATCAAATAAAGGGCATACTCTTATGATTCTGTTTCACTGAAGTTCATAAACAAGACAAACTGATTTATAGCATTAGAATTCAGGATAGTGGCTACCTTTGGGGAGGAAGAAAAGGCTAGTGATATGAGAGAATCCTAGGCACCAGTAACATTATAGTTTTTGACATGAATAATGGATTTTTGGGTGTGTTCATTTTTCTGGTAATTCATGAAGTTGAAAAGTTATTATAGTATGTACAGTTTTCTCTGGGTGAAAAATACAAAAATATCTCAATATAAAAACAAAAACAATACGAGGTCCTTAGAACAGTACTTGACATATAGTAAGTGCACAATAAATGCTAGCTACTTGTATGCTTCCATGTCAGTGTGTATAAACATATATTGTAATCTTTAATGTCTGCATTGCATTCTTTTGAGCAAATGTACCCTAACACATTTTATTCATTCTCTGCTGATGGATATTGATATTTTCCTGACTTGATTACGATTTTATGTGGTTTTGTACTTCTGTGATCAGATCTAGCTAATGTTAATAACAGAATAGATCATTACAAAATTATATTTTCATGTATGCTTCTATTGAGAATCACACAGCTATCTCTGCTAAATTCTTTAAAAATTTCCCTTGTACCTTTTGTATAGTAAAATTGCTGCAAGTTAACCAAATATCCTTCATTATCATTTATCAATGTATTCTCTGTTTCCTCCTAAATGGGAATTTCCCAATATGTACCTATGCAAATTTTAAAATTATCACAATAGTTACAACACATGTTAAAAAGTTATAAAAGCACTCATTTCAAAATAATAAATACAAGTCAGGAGAAAGAAAATATTACACATGCTTTACTTGCAATAGTCTGGAATTTATTCAGTACTTAGAGGTTCAGAAACATGTTCAGTTTTAAATAGCAGCTCAAAGACACTGTTAATTGACTAGAATGAAACCACAAAAATAGAACTTAATCAATTGGAGAAAGACAACTATCATATGATCTCCCCGATATGAGGAAGTGGAAATGCAATGTGGGAGGGTTCGGGAGGTAGGAAAAGAATAAATGAAACAAGATGGGATCGGGAGGGAGACAAACCATAAGAGACTCTTAATCTCATGAAACAAACTGAGGGTTGCCAAGGGGAGAGAGGTAGGGAGAGGGTGGTGGGGTTATGGACATTGGGGAGGGTATGTGCTATGGTGAGTGCTGTGAAGTGTGTAAACCTGGCGATTCACAGACCTGTACCCCTGGAGCTAATAATACATTATATGTTTATTATTTAAAAAATTATTAAAAAATAAATAATAAAAGTTTAAAAAAACAAAAAATAGAACTTTAGTCAGATTAAAATGAACTATGATCCTAAAATAGTTTAATTAAAATATAATAGTCCAGGGGCGCCTGGGTGGCTCAGTGGGTTGGGCCGCTGCCTTCAGCTCGGGTCATGATCTCGGGTCCTGGGATCCAGTCCTGCGTCGGGCTCTCTGCTCAGCGGGGAGCCTGCTTCCCTCTCTCTCTCTGCCTGCCTCTCTGTCTACCTGTGATCTCTCTCTGTCAAATAAGTAAATAAAATCTTTAAAAATATATATATAATAGTCCAATTTTATACAGATTTTTTAAAAAAATCCTCCTTAGCTTACCTGTGCTTGTAGCTTTACTTCATTTACTTCGTTGGTTAGGTCTTCAAGATCTCTACCCAAATGGTGAGAAAATTGCTTAATCATTGTTTCTCGGTCACCCACAGATTTATCGATGGCATTCCGAACTGCAACAATGGACGGCTTCATGGTAGCAAAAACAGCGAAGTCTTCTGGAGGTGTAGGGACCTGATATTGTTCAATGAGCTTGTACATCTGAATCACTACGTTCCCTTCATCTTCAAGGCTTTCGATCTAAATAGAAACATTGGTTGCTGGTTAAATATATCAAAGTCCAGTTATTCCCTTTCAGTGGTGTCTACTAGGAGACTGTCGCTGTGCACCGTGAACAGCACACGTTCATAATCAGTGCAAGAGGAGGGTGCTTAACAGTACGCTGCCCCTGGCTGAAGCCTGCTGGGTGATAGAGACAGTCGTTGCTACAAAAAGGTAATCAGGTTCAGGAGGTAAGTTGTTCAGAGCTGAGCACAGTTAGTATGACTCTTAAAAAAGTTTACTGTTCTCTTCTCTCTCTCTTTTGGTGTCTAGTAGGATCAAACAATGCCAGTATTTGGGTTTTAGGGACAATATGTACCATGAGGGTGCTCGGTTGCAGTATCTGAGCTTCTAGATATGCGTGCTGAACAGGGATTGTCCCTGGGCAGTCCCTGAGGGATGCACGGTCCATGATTCTGGCTGCGTGTTCCCTACTCTCCTTTAATAAATCTTTTTTACTATCTTCAACAGACTACTAAACATCTTCACTTTGATGTCCTACCCTCAGTGGACAGTGCCTTTCCTAATTTTCTGGGAAGGGACTTTTCAGTTTTGGGGGAACCCTCCTCTCTTTCACTCTGCCACATGGCTACGGAGGGAGCAGCCATGTGCACACAACCTGACCCAAACCCCATCATCAAAGCCAAGAATGACCACAAGCCCCCAAGTCCTACAACAGCACCTATACACATTATATATTATCTGTTTTTATTATGGACTCGGAGCTCCTTGAAGGCAAGTGTACTCATTGTCATAACCCTTGTTATCCTGCAAGTGCGTGTTCACTAAATTTGCTGAATGAATAGATGAGGTTCCAAAGAAAAGTTGTTCACGTGTGGAGAACATCTCCCTAAGGGAAACTGCTCCCCCAACACAACACCCAGAAATGCACAGATAACCTCATGGAGATGGGAAGCTGTCTGGCTTTTCTGCCTGACATCTCCTTCTGGAACTACAGAG
Organism: Meles meles; assembly: GCF_922984935.1. Lineage (NCBI taxonomy): Eukaryota > Metazoa > Chordata > Mammalia > Carnivora > Mustelidae > Meles > Meles meles. The sequence continues at coordinate 41,134,074 of NC_060080.1, forward strand.
TAAGACCAGTCCTCCCTCTGCAGCATGATCCTACCTTCCTGTCATAGTTTATACAACAGCAAGTGGGTGAGGAGGCTGAATGCATTTATGAGACATTTAGAATTAATATTGGGAGAGAGAGCATCTCTCTCTGTGGCTGGCTGGATTTGCAGTACATAATCTGCGAGCTGCTGCTGGCCACATTTGCTGCTGAGGAAAGAAGCAGCAGAAGCAATCTGTCTGCAGAGGGAGAGAAGCAGAGTAGATCTTCAGAGAGATGGAGAGGGAGAGAAGGAACTACCTGGGTTTCCTACAGGCTCCTCATTCCTGGTTCTGCTAAATTCTTAAGACTACTTACTTTTTTTGTTGAAGGGGTGGGGTTCTTTGGAATACTACTGAATCCATATATAGGGTCCCCATTTGGCCTAAGCTAGTTCAAGTGAGCTTTAGTTATTTGTCCAAAGTGCCTTAATGACCACACCTACTAATAAATACTTGGCATCTTTAGACTCCTGTGATAATGTGTAGGGAAACCTGAGGGAAAACCACAATCATCTGCCCTTCTGTGAAGTTGTTTTTTTTTTTTTGAAATAAGAAAAAAAATTGTTATATTTAAGTTAGCGAATTGCTAGGTCGTGCACCAGAAACTAATGTAACATCATGTTTTAGCTATATTTCAATAAAAAATAAATTTTAAAATGTCAAAAAAATGACTTATATGCACATAAAATAGCCTTTACTGTTAATTCTGTTAATTTACTTTTAATTCTGTTAATAATATATAACAGACTAGCCAGTGATTAATGATTTATTTTACTCAGCTTATATTTCTTATTTGTAACATATCTTCAATTTCCAGATATTTAAGAGAATGATTTATCTCTATTTCAAATGCCAATTGGTATGAATGAAAGCTTATGAAAAAATTGACAATTGAAATTAAATGCTAGGTTGCCTGCCACAGGGAACACCCTGCGAGGAGGAAACCAAGTTTCTGGAAAGAAAGAAATAAGGGAGGAAAAGGAGTGTGTGTGTGTGTATGTGTGTGTGTGTGTGTGTGTGTGTGTGTGTGTGAGAGAGAGAGAGAGAGAGAGAGAGAGAGAACACACTGACCTCATCACCCATGTCATTAGAGTCCCCCTGTTGACTGTTCTCTCCCAATCCCCCCTCCCTGTTTAAGCTAGTTGAATTGAGTTTCTTTCATTCCTAATGGTGAGGTTCCTGACTATTATGCAGATTGGGTTAAGGGTCAAGACTTATATTACAATTCTATGATCATTGATCACAAATAAGAATTACAATAAGTTGTGACTAACAGCATTGGCTTTGCAGCCAGAGACAAAAATTTAATTCTAGCTCGAACACAATCTTTGTGATCTTGGACAACATGACTTTTTTTTTAGTCCCTGTTTCCTCATCTATGGAATGAGAAAAAATTACCTACACTTCTTAAGTTTTTGCGAGGATTAAAAATGTAACATATAAAAAAATTTAGTATAACTCCTGACTAGTAGTAAGAGTTTGATCAATGTGAGCTCACATTATTGCTGCGATGTAGGGCAATCACTTACACTGTCCGAAGGCGTTTCTGATATTTTGACAGCTGTTTATTGACCTTCAGTCCCTCAACTTCTCTTATTTGTCTTCCTTATCTACCACAAGGTCTGGAATATTGAGTTATATGAAAATCAACTCACCCTTTCCTGAATTTCATCAAGAAATACTAAGCTGTTAACATACTCTATGGTGGTAGTTGGAACAAATTCAAGTTTATACTCTGCATCTTGTGCCTCAGAGATAATGGCGTCTACTTTTTTCTTGCTTTGACAGGGAAGCATATAATTTAGCACCTAGGGAAGAAAAAGGAAATGTGAATCATAACTATTTAAGTATTTTCACTTTATTAAATATTTTAAATAAATCCTAATTGAATGTTAAATCAGCAGGTTTGGCTCTGTCTCCTGTCACCTACAGTAGGGATCAGCAGAGGTTTTCCATAAGGGCAGGATCGTGAATATTTTAGATTTGCAGGATATACAGTCTGTGTCACAGTACTCATCTCTGCCCTTGTAGTGAGAAAGCAACCATAGGTAATACAAAAGCAAATCATCATGGTAATATGTACAATATAGGTGACAGACTGGATTTGCCCTGTGGGCTATAGCTTGCCAACCCCTGCTTTACATCATTGTCTTGCTGAAGATATTCGAGAACATTACACGTATACTCTGGCTCCAAAGGAAGACATGAAAGTTATTGCAGGATCCATACAAATGTCCTCAGCTCTACCACTCACTAAAATATGATCAGATCTTTAGGGAGTTTCAGAGCAGGAAATGATGAACTTAACTGGATCTCAGGATCGTAAGTCTACTAGCATTCCCACTAGAACACTGAGCTGTGATAGTGGTGTCGCTTCAGCAGGAAGCCTTAAAATGCTTCAACAAGGGAAAACAGAATAGGAATAAGAGACTAGTCCGAGGCCTGCAAGTCCCCTCCCTTCCCTCAACTGAAAATTGACTCTGCTTGGGACAGAAAGAGTTTGGGACTTTTCTTAGGAACTAAGGATACCCAGTAAGTTATGTTAATTTTAAAATATTTACAATACTACAAAATGAAGATAGTCTATTTGTAGTAGAAAAATCATAAAATAATTAGAGACTACAATTAAATTTTTCCTAGTTTATAGTTACCTCCAAGCATCGCAAAGGTGATGGAATTAGTTTCTCTTTTAGCAGCTTTATATCAATGAGCAGCAATCCTACATTTCTGGTAGGTTTCAGAGCTACTGCATCTTTGTGCTGACTGTGATATTTTTCCAGTTGTTCTCTAAAAAACTCAACATCTACATAAAATTATCATATAAAGAATACAATATGTCTTATTAAATTTTAAAGGATCATTATGAAATATATTAAAAATCATTGCATTTATAGACATATTTATAATGCTTTTTTCCTGATGTAGAATATCTTGAATAACTTCAAAACATTAGTTCAGGGGCGCCTGGGTGGCTCAGTGGATTAAGCCGCTGCCTTCGGCTCAGGTCATGATCTCAGGGTCCTGGGATCGAGCCCCGCGTCGGGCTCTCTGCTCTGCAGGGAGCCTGCTTCCTCCTCTCTCTCTGCCTGCCTCTTTGCCTATTTGTGATCTCTCTCTCTGTCAAATAAATAAATAAAATCTTTGAAAAAAAAACATTAGTTCGTAACACTCAGTATTTTATTCTTGTACTAAAGAAAATAATATTCGATAATGAAAATGTGTTTTTTGGCTCCTACTAATAGATGGCAGATGAACATAATTTGTAATTGGGGCATCTGGGTGGCTCAGTGGGTTAAGCCTCTTCCTTCAGCTCATGATCTCAGAGTCCTAGGATTGAGCCCCATATCAGGTTCTCTGCTCAGCAGGGAGCTTGCTTCCCATTCTCCCTCTGCCTGCCTCTCTGCCTACTTGTGATCTTTCTCTCTGTCAAATAAATAAATAAACCCTTAAAAATAAAGAAAGAAAAAAGAAAAGAATTTGTAATTGTACTAAAGGATCTAGTCTGAAATGGACTGGATTTGAGAGCTGGGTTGAAGTTGGGTTTCATGGAAGGGTTCTCCTATATGACACCTTCACATAAAGCATTTTGAAGATATTAATAACAAAAATGTAGAACACAAGAGATTGAGCATAGCTGAAGTTATCTCCACTCCTCTTCCCAACACTTCTCTGCCAACCCTGCTCCCATGTCATGGCTGAGGTCTTTGTCGATGTACATGTGCCATATGTTACAGTTGCATTTTGATCATCTTTCTATTTTCATTTTATCCCTTCTCCAGTCTACCTGGAACCAGTGGAGACCCGATTACCTTTGAATACACTTGTATCATACTGTTGGTCAAAAACAGCTCTTTCTAATATACCTGTAATATTCAACTATTCTACTTGTCTTTAAAATCCTGTACCCTCTGGGCCTGTAAAAATTTAGCTAACTTTGGAGTACCTGGGTGGTTCAGTTGGTTAAGTGTCTATCTCTTGATTTCAGCTCAGGTCATGATCTCAGGGTCATGAGATTGAGCCCCACATCAGGCTCTGTGCTCAGCATGGAGTCTGCTGGAGATTCCCTCTCTCCCTCTCCCTCTGTCCCTCCCTCCTAAGATAAATAAGTAAATCTTAAAAAAAAAATTAGCTAACTATTTCTGAGTACTTCCTCCACAGATTGATTTCCTTACTACTCCCTATTCTCTTTTTATAACACTCCTCCACCATTCCAAAAAGAAAACGGTGTTGATGCTTGTCTTTATTCATGTCATCTCCTCTCCTGACTATAAGGGTAAGTTTGACATAATATAAAGAATGCACAGTGTTAGAAAACCTAAGCTCAAGTCTTTAACCTATATTTGGCTTTGGTTAAGTCATTTAATCTTTCTGAGATTCAGCTTCCTCGTAATACACAAAATGGTCAACAATGAGCTATCCTACTCACTTCAGAAGGTTTAGATGTGACAAAATGAGGATATCAAGTAATCTGAGAAGTCCTCTGGTATGAAAATCTGTATAATGTTGCTTGGTCTAGTATTTTTTTTTTAAAGATATATTTATTTATTTATTTGACAGACAGAGACCATAAGTAGGCAGAGAGGCAGGCAGAGAGAGAGGGGGAAGCAGGCCTCCCGCCAAGCAGAGAGCCCAATGCAGGGCTCAATCCCAGGACCCCGGGACCACGACCTGAGCCAAAGGCAGAGGCTTCAACCCACTGAGCCACCCAGGCCCTCCTAGTATTTTTCAAACTTATTTGAACACAGAGTCTTTTTTCATGGTATCATTATCCTTCAGAATAATGGTCCAAGCATTGGAAATAGAGTAGAGTAGATCTAGAAATAATTCAGGTGGAAAAGGAGGGATAACTCCTTCTAAAATTATAAGATTTTTAAAAAGTGAAGAAACCCTATTTGGAGAGCCAACACAAGAATAATGCATTCACCAGAAGAAGAGAAGAAAGAGGTAGAGAGGTTAAAGAAATAATAGCTGTGAACTTCCCAAATCTGAGGAAAGAACGAGGCATACAAGTCCATAAAGCTAATAGATAACCTATTATCTCAATGCAAAAAGACCCTCTCCAAGACACATTATTATGAAGCTTTCAAAAGTCAATGATAAAGAAAGCATCTTAAAGGAAGCCAAGGAAAAAAAAGAAACTAACCTACAGAACAACCTCCGTTAGACTATGAACAGATTTCTCAGCAGAAATTCTATAGGTTAGGAGAGAATAGAATGATATATTCAAAATATTGAAAGAGTAAAAATTGCCATACAAGAATACTCTATCTAGCAAAGTTATCCTTCAGATATAAAGGAGAAATAAAGACTCTCAGACAAACAAAAGTGAAGGGAGTTTATCACCACTAGACCTCTCTTATAACAAATGTTGAAAGGAACTTGTCTACCTGAAATGAAAAGAAAAATACACAAAGCTTTGAGTAAGGTGATAAATAGAATCACAGAATTATAAGTCTATTTTAGAATAGGGTGTTAAACAATTATAGTATAAAGGTTAAAGGAAAAAAAGCATTAAAAATAGCTATAGCTACTATAATTTGGTAACAAACTCACAGTGTATAAAGGGATAATTTGTAGCAACATAAATATAAAAGGGGAGCGGCGCCTGTGTGGCTCAGTGGGTTAAGCCTCTGCCTTCAGCTCAGGTCATGGTCCCAGAGTCCTGGGATCAAGCCCCTCGTCGGGCTCTCTGCCCAGCAGGGAGCTTGTTCCCTTCCTCTCTCTCTGCCTGCCTCTCTGCCTACTTGTGATCTCTGTCAAATAAATAAAAAAATAATCTTTAAATATATATATATATATATATGGAGAGGAGAAAAATAAAAGAACTTATATAGGCAAATGAAGATAAGTTTCTATCAGCAGAAAAAGGACTATCTTATCTATGAGACATCTTATCCAAACTTCACAATAACCACAAAACAAAAATCTAGAGCAAAGACATGCACACACAAGTTGGAGAACCTGACCAAATCATCATAGAAAACCACCAACCTAAGAAGGTAAACAGAAACACAAAAAGAGAAAGAGAGAGATACAAAATAACCAGAAAATACAAAATAAAGTGGCAGTAGTACGTCTTCATTTATCAATGATCATCCTAAACGTAAATGGACTGAATCTACCCATCAAAAGGCAGAGAGTAGCTGGCTGGATTAAACACAAGACCCAAACTATAGGCTGCCTTCGTAAGACTCATTTCAGCTCCAAAAACAAACAGGGATTCAAACCGAAGAGGTGGAAGATGATACTCCAAACAAGACATAACCAAAACGAAGTGGATGTACCCATTCTTATGTCAAATAAAATAGACGTCAAGCAAAAATCATAATGAGAGACAAAGGAGATCATTACATAATGATAAAGGGGTCAATAGAACAAGAAGATAGAACAATCATAAGTACATATGCTCCCAATACCCGAGCACTGAAATGTTTTAAGCAAATACTAACAGATCTTAAGAGGGAAATAGCCAGGAATACAACAGTAGAGGACTTTAATACCCCACTAAATGGATACATCATCCAGACAGAAAATCAACAAGAAACGGAATTGAATCACACTTTAACAAATGGACTTAACAGACATATATAGAACATTCCTTCCAACAGCAAAATGTATATTTTTCTCAAGTGCACATGCCACATTTTCCAGAATAAATCATATGCTGGGCCACAAAACTAATCTTAGGAAAGTTAAGAAGATCAAAATCGCGCCAACTAGGAGGATGTGGTGGAGAGTAATTCCACAGAAAAGAGCCCAGAGATGAATGAACTCTTGGCGTTTGCTGGTCCAACTCTTTTGGGTAACCAATTCTGTCATTACACACCAATAAACAGAAACCTAGAGTATTATGAAAATTGACATCCCTCTCAAAAATAATTAGTTAGGACAAATGGAAAACTTACCAGGTTCTTGAAGTTTAAGAGCCTGTAGATCAAGACTTTCATTTTCCTTGAAGAATATCCAGAACTTTTCAAATGTAGTTGCATATAATTGGGCAGATTCAAATGCTGCCCGTATGGTTTCCTAAATGTTATAAATAAATAGACAAGTAAAATTATATTTTTATGAGTAGAATCCAATTTAATATAATTAAAGAAACACAATCTCTGAGTCCAACACTATGCTTTGACCAAGGGATATGTAAGTGAGGGAAGATACCATCCTTGGTCAATCCAATTAATGGATTCTCTTATGAAATTAAAACACACACACACACACACACACACACACACACACACACAAGCACATCTTCAATTCTGACTTTTGAAGAACTGTTCCTTATGATTAAAAGGAAGCATACTTATAATTTTAAAAATCTTAAACAATTCCTCAATCCCTATCTTTCATGATCTTTACATTTATGAAGAGTATCTTATTTGTGTATATGTGTACATATGTTTTATACCTTCCAATGCTTAGATTCAGTTATATGTGTTTGATAGTAATACCGCAGAAATGATATATGTTCTCAGCGCATCATGATGGAAAGCACATAAAACCAATTTGTCCCATTACCTGTGATGTTAACTTGTTAGTTTAATCTGTTGTCTGTCAGGATTCATCACTGCAAACTTACTACTTTCCCCTTGAAATCAATAAATATCTTATGTAGAAATGCTTTGAGATAAAAATCCTGTTTCTCATTATACTTTTCCACTCTCATTTTAGTATGCTTCAGAGATTTTTGGCTGTTTCTATCATAGACATTGTGGCGATTTTTCTTTATGTTGTCCTTCTACATTTATCAGTTGACATTCTGCTGTAAGGAAAAGCTTTCCCTTCTCATTCAATTCATTGCTTCATTCACAGCTATGGACTAATATGCTTTAATTTTATTTAAGAGTTTATGATACTTTTATAATCAGTATTTATTTTAATGGTCAGTTTGTCCCAGGGAGACCCTTCTATGGCCTTGATACTTGAAAGCCTATCTTGAATAGATAAAACTTCTTGATTCATACTTTCTTCCCTTGAGTTTCATTAAGAAATGCTATTTCATTATTGTCTTGCTTTACACATTGTTTTTTTTTTTTTTTTTTTTTTTTTTTTTTTTTTTTTTTTTCTCATTTTATTTATTTTTTCAGCGTAACAGTATTCATTCTTTTTGCACAACACCCAGTGCTCCATGCAAAACGTGCCCTCCCCATTACCCACCACCTGTTCCCCCAACCTCCCACCCCTGACCCTTCAAAACCCTCAGGTTGCCCCAACCTCCCACCCCTGACCCTTCAAAACCCTCAGGTTGTTTTTCAGAGTCCATAGTCTCTTATGGTTCGCTTCCCCTCCCCAATGTCCATAGCCCGCTCCCCCTCCCCCAATCCCACCTCCCCGCAGCAACCCCCAGTTTGTTTTGTGAGATTAAGAGTCATTTATGCTTTGTCTCCCTCCCAATCCCATCTTGTTTCATTTATTCTTCTCCTATCTCCTACCCCCCCATGTTGCTTCTCCATGTCCTCATATCAGGGAGATCATATGATAGTTGTCTTTCTCCGATTGACTTATTTCACTAAGCATGATACGCTCTAGTTCCATCCACGTCGTCGCAAATGGCAAGATTTCATTTCTTTTGATGGCTGCATAGTATTCCATTGTGTATATATACCACATCTTCTTTATCCATTCATCTGTTGATGGACATCTAGGTTCTTTCCATAGTCTGGCTATTGTAGACATTGCTGCTATAAACATTCGGGTACACGTGCCCCTTCGGATCACTATGTTTGTATCTTTAGGGTAAATACCCAGTAGTGCAATTGCTGGGTCATAGGGTAGTTCTATTTTCAACATTTTGAGGAACCTCCATGCTGTTTTCCAGAGTGGTTGCACCAGCTTGCATTCCCACCAACAGTGGAGGAGGGTTCCCCTTGTTTTTGATAAGTCTGATACTGGTCTAATTCTCTTACTTTGTAAGTTATTTTATCCTTGCGCTTAGAGACCTGGAGGAATTTTTCTTTTGTTTTAAAAGCTAATAGTTTTAAGAGGATGTAGGTCAATTTTCCAAGGTATTCTGTAGGCCCTTTCAATATATAGATTTAGGTTTTCTTTTCTTGGACTACAGTTATAAATGTTTGGTCTACCCTATGTCTTGTTTTTCTCCTTCAGAGATGCCAATTAAATGTACATGATTTCTTCTTTGACCATCTTCTAGCCCAGTCATTTTCTCTCTGTCCCTTTTACTTATCCATCTCTAGCTTATTTTCATTGTCTTGGTTATTTTTCTTTTTTTTTTTAAGATTTTATTTATTTATTTAACAGAGAGAGATCACAAGTAGGCAGAGAGGCAGGCAGAGAGAGAGGGGTAAGCAGGCTCCCTGCTGAGCAGAGAGCCTGATGCAGGGCTCGATCCCAGGACCCTGAGATCATGACCTGAGCAGAAGGCAGAGGCAATCCACTGAGCCACCCAGGCACCCTTTCTGTCTTTTTTAATTCTCATTTTTCCTATCATTCTCCTATAGTAATTATTAAATTTTCATTTGCGTTTATTCTCCTTTGGTCACCATGTAATTTTATTTTCATTTCTGAGATTAATTTATTTCCCATTTCTATTTTTAATTTTGATTCAATGTGATTTTACACATATTCAAATGCTTGTTTGAGGATATTTACTCTAATTGGTACAGCTGCTTTTGTTTCAAGTTTTTTTGGGAGGAAAGGAAGGAGTATTCATGAGGTCTTTTAATCTTCCTTGTTTTCTCCTTACCATAGTTTTGCATGAATTTAATATATCTTCATTTCTTCAGCTTATGAACTTGAAGTGATTTGTGAGATTTATAATTCAAGGGTATTCTGTTCTGTCAGTGTAGCAATGTGCAGATTATTTTATTTATTTTTTTGGCAGCAGGGATAAAGTTGGGTATACTTTGACTTTTTGGTTCTTTAGGCTTGTAGGACCTTGAGTTTTGACCAGTTGCTTCATTTCCCCTACACAGCCCAAAGTTTAATATAATGCCTCTCTTTTCTACTTATCTTCTTCCTAGGAGTGAGGGAGTGCTGCTGTCTCCAATAACTTGCTCTTCTAAATCCTATCCTGTAGTTAGTGCTCTGACTTACTAGGACTTTAAAAAAGAAATCGCTTTGTCATTTAGAAAGTAAGTAGCAATCATGTAGTTTAAAGATAAGAAAGGAAGAAACTTTATTACTCAATTGAGAATATTAAAGATTGAGAATATTATAAAATAGTTTTAAGTAGAAGTAAATGTACCTTTATTTGAAAGATAATCATGTGAAAATTCTTATCATCATCAAATACTGCTGATAGGCTTGGCCCAGATCCACAAGTTTTTTCTTCAAGTTTGTTGTTAATGTAAGGTCTGGTAAAAGCATCAAAATATGTATCAGGTACAAGGTTAGGAACTGACAGCACAGTGTTTTGGAATTGATTAATTGCACCCGAAATACCGTCCTGTTAGAAAAAAATAAACATAAATATAACCATATATGATTGTATTTATGAATAATTTTTAATTTTTTGAAATGCTAAAATAAATAACTCATTCAACCATAACAAATACTGTGTTGATTCTGAGTTCATACAAATCATGTGAAGGACATGAGTTTTCTGGTTAAGAAGGGACATTCAAGAGCCCACTGCCTCAGTATGGGAGCTTCTAAGGTAAGGCCCCAACCAGAGGGAACTCAGTAGTCCACTTGTCCTTATAAATATCCTAAAATAAGCTATCTGATAAACTACAGAATCATAGACTACTGAATTGGAAGAACCTTAAAACTCATCTGCCTTCTCATCTTACAGATGCATGAATTAAACCCTAGAGCCGTAAGTGGTTTCCAATGGTAAATAACCCATTAATTGTAAAGCCAAGAAGAGAATCTAGAAATTCTGATTACTAGTGCTTTTGTGCTACAGTATACCAGGAAACATAGACTCTGATTGGTTTACTAATCTATACATGTACACCAATCAAGAGGGCAGAATTCTAAGATGGCCCCCAAGGTACCCTCCCTCTGGTGTACATGCCCTGTATAATCCCTTTCTCTTGAGTATGGAGGGACGGAAGTCCTGTGAATATGATGGGATGCCAGTCCAACAATTAGGTTACATTATATAGAAAGTTAAAGAAACTTTGCAGATATAATTAAGTTCCCAAATCAGTTGACTTTGAGTTAATCAAAAAGGTATACATACCCTCAGTAGTACACCTGACGGAATCAAGTAAAAACCCTTAAAAGAGAGATTGGGCCCTTCCCAAACGAGATTTTCTAACTTGTCTTGAAGAAGCTAATATCCATGTTGTAAACTGCTTATAGAGTTGGCCACATGGCAAGGAACTACAGGTGGTTTCTAGCATTTAAGGGTGGTCCATTGATGTCATCCCTCAAGGAAACAGGACCGTCAGTCCTATACTTAAACCTGTACAACAACTTGAGGGAACTTAGAAGTAGATCTTTTTCTAGTCAAGCTTTTAAAGAGACCTCATTACACCCAATACCCAAATGATAGCCTGGAGAAGCTCTGAAGCAGAAGTTGAGGTAAGCAGTGCCCAGACTTCTGACCCACAGAAACTGTGAGGTAGCACACGGTTGTTGTTTTAAGCAGCCACATTTGTGGTTATTTGTTATGCAGCAATAGATAAAAAAATTTTCAGATACAGCTAAATCTAAATTTTGAAATCTAAAAAGATTTTTTAAATTGTACTTATTATAGTCAATGAAATTTTGTATAGCATTTGTTCTCTTGATAGTATACCTGACCAAACTCCCAGTCTGTCTCAAGTTAAAGAAAATGTGCTAAAATTTTAGGTGGTTTTTATGTAGATGCAATGCTGTGCACAGAACAGTATTTTCTTTTCCTTCTGATCATTTCAGAGGAGGGACAGCAGCAAACCTGCCCATTACTTGAGAGTAAAACAGTTACTTCGTTTCCCAAAAATGTAGTTATAGAAGGGTGGATGCTCTATGAAGGAACACACACCAGAAAGTCTTCCAAAGAAGGTTCAAATAGTAATGACTGGACTGTCAAAATAAGTTCTGTAAGAAACATGGGGATGAGAGACTCGTCTTCTTCCTGCTTTTCTGCTGCAGAAGTCCCCTGAAATGAGACCATTTGCAGTGTTATAAAGATGTAAGAACCAAGGTGTAAGGTAAAAGATGTCTGTATTACAAGAAGCATGTAAACTGAAGCATATACAATTAGTTGATTTCATAATGTTGGCTTGTCTTTCAACAAATATTACCATAGAAATTAAAAAATAAAGGCAAACATTGAAAGACTACACAATAGTACAAAACTTCCCTCCTTATGAAAACACTATCAACAAAATGGAAAGGCAAATAACAAGCTGGAAAAATATATCACTACTGAATATAGAATATAGGAGATTGATAATATTTACATAGAAATGTATTTGATATAGAAATTTGTACTAATAATATAACAATTGATACATAAATATATACAAAATAGAAATTATACTTAAATAGAAAAATGAGCAAAGGGCATAAACTGACATTTCTTAAAAGGAATATACAAGGATCAATCAATCTCTTCCTTGATCTCATACTAGGATAGTTTACTCAGTAACAACATTTATTGAGTATTTACTATGTGCCAAGCAGTGCAAGTACTCATGTTCCCACAGCAACCATATGAAGGTATTCATTATTACCCCATGAGAAAAATAGGATCTGGAGAAGGAAAGACATTTCATTCAGGACACACTGGTTATTAAATTCCAGGCCAACACTCAAACCCCAGTAATTCTGACCACCTGACCTATGCTTTTACCCCTGCACTGAAGTGAATTAAATGAATATGACAATAAAAAGCAGTGATGTACTACTTTACAACCATCAGATGGACTGCAATGACAATGAATGACAATATCTATGCGTGGTTCATGCTCAAACATTGCTAGGAAGGTTGTAAATTGATACAAAACTTTTGGAAAATTAATGCATCAGTACCAAAAGCATATTTCTGACCCAAGAATTCTATACCTAGGAATCTCCTCTAAGGGGAAAAAATCAGAGATATGTGAAAAATGTATGCTTATTTGAATAATAAGAAACAAAGATGTCTTTGCTTACTTGGAATATGAGAAAGTGATCAATGATAGAAAATTATTTAGCAGGTTATATTTCTTTGTTATATTTCTGTGTGAGAATATTATATGGAAAATACATATTGCCTTTGGAGATTTTTCACAATACATTGGTAAGTGAAAAAAGCATGTGTTAAAGCAGTAAATATGGTACCTTTTTTCACTTGGAAATAGTTCAGAGGACCCTTTGTATATTCAAATTTTCTTCACTTAGCATATATTACTTTTATAATTAGAAAAATAAATGTTACTTTCAAAATGTAATAATACTTAGAAAAAGGACGAATTGAGACTAGAGAAAGAGAGAAAGTCACCAAAAGGAATATGCAACTAAAATTCAACTTTTGGAGAAAAGGGAAACTATGGCAAAGTGTATGCAGCCTTAAAACTTCACAGGTGGGTTTCCTGGGGAGGCAGTTGACAGGTGCAGGTAGGAATCTTGATGAAACCAGATACACATGTTTTGCTATGTTTTTAGATATCTGGCATGAAGTTACCACCTGGAATGGAGCTAAGGGAAACTTACTGAGAAATGTGGATATGAGATGACATGATTTCTCTCTTAGCTATGCTAGAATGCAAAGATCTGTAATACTTCCTCTCAAATATCTCAAATTATGTGTCTCTTAAGTTCAACATTTTCAACATCCTCCCAAGAGGTTATTCACCCAAAGCACAAAGGTTTGCTTCCCCGATTTGCTTTTTCTCACCTCTAAACCATTGCTTATCTTTCATTTACACTACCTTCCCTGCTTCTCTTGGCCAGTTCATGCACATGATGACCCCCAAACCATAAGCTTGCTGGGGGCAAGAATCCTGTCTATGCTTTTCATCATTATATACCCAACATCCAGCATAGGGATTGGTACTTGTAGGAACTTAAGAAATATTTGTCCAGTGTACACATGAATAGCCTTTAGCAAATTCCTATGAGAAAGACAGCAACATCTAGCACAGTGGATGCCTTCCTTTATTATCAGATACTTGATGATATGCTGATTTTAATCCTGCCATTTCAAGTGCACATGGTAAGCTCTGATTGTCCTGTGAAATCTTCTAAGCATTTCTTGTACTTTTCAAGTACACAGAAAATAGAATAATTTATAGTACATAGCACTCCTCAATAAATGCTGACCTCTGAATTTTCTTAATTTTGTCCAAATATACCTTTTTCTCAGTGACTTCAGGCTTCTCTTCAGAAATCCATTTCTGAATGACATCTGCTGAAGGTGTTCGTTTTAGCTTGTCAGTGAGATAATTCAAAAGAGAGTTAACAGAATTTACTGTTAGGACGTGCATTGTGTTCTCAATTAGATAGTCATTGAGACGGATAAAGCTTGAAAAGAAAAAAAAAAAACAACTTCAGTTTTCTATATTCACTACCATGAAGTGACACTAAACAAAATATTTTTGAAAGTGACACTAAACCAAATATTCAAAATTTAAAATCTAATTTCTCTTTGAATTGCCATTTATGTAATAATAGCAGAGACTTACTGTCCAAAGAGTTATTCTTGGACATTCTTCATTTTAAAACACAAATATATTCAAATATATAGCATCAATTTAGTTGAGTGTTCTAACTATCCAAAAGGATATTTAGTGAGCAATATAGCTGGTATGGAAAACACATCCAGCTCATCTAGACAAAAGGGCCATAAGATTTTTTTAAAGATGCTTTAAAGAAGAAATCAGAAAATATACAACATCCGTAACTCACATTCTAATGGTAAAGCTGTGAAATCTTTGCTACTGAATAAACATTGTTTAATAGCAACTGCTAACCCAGAGATGCATATTTTATGTTTCCTTAAATTGGGCATTTAGAATAAATGTTTATATTCTATTCAACAGAAGGCCAAGGGGCCTCTGTGACCTGTACTCTGATGGTGGCCTCAGGGATTGCTCCATTGACCTCTGTTGTGACACAGCTATTATTATCATGTTATTTCATATGTAAACCAGTGCTCAGTTAAGATTTATTAACTATACAGCCATCAAAGTCAGACTAAGTTAGTGGGCACTGAGTAACAGTAACAGTATTCTATAGTGCCACACAAAACTTTTCAGATAACATTTGGTGTTTTTGTTTGCAAGTTATTTGTAATGATGAGCCTTTAGAATGGTGTGAAATCCAAACTCTGGAACAATGTCAAGATCCAGCTGAGGCTCTGGAGGGAAGACTTTCCACCCTGGTCTCCCAGGTGCAAAATTCACCTTAGGGAGAGGGTGGGGTTTTGTGTGGCAATGCAGTGATCTGTGGCTCTTTAGTGACCAAACCGATGTAGTGGGCCCTCCAGGTGCACTGGAGGAGGCCCACAACTCTCCAAGGATCTGACTTCTCCTCGAAGCCTGCTCCACGCTCCAAGCTGAGCTTCAGAGACCAAAGAGGAGCACTTGGCCTTGGACACGACTTCCACTCTCCATCAGCCTGACTCCCAGGGGCTGCTCTGCTGGGTGGCAGTTGGATGGGTGAGCTTCTGGGCCTGCATTCAGGTTACCAGAGCCCCCAAAACTCTCATCGCTGTTTATGAATCCTTTGATGAAGGCTTTAATTTTTAATGAAACTTGAGAAGGGTGGATGCTCTAATTTTTCTTGAGAAGGAGAATAATCATTTACCACGTTAGCCTCAGGCAGTGATGTCTTTTGCTCGCCTGCTCTGTGTATGTCATTTTGTCAGAGTCCGCATAAGCAGGCAATTCAATGAGACCTCTACTATCTTGCACTTTATAATAATCTAAGAACAACAGAAAATACAACGTCAAGAATTCTTGGGTAAAAATTTCATTTCTTTCACTATAGATTAAAAGATAAGTAAAATTCTTTTTGCGGCTGAACAATATTCCATTGTCTATAGCTATACCACATCTTCTTCATTCGTTTATCTATTGATGGACACTTGGGCTGCTGCCACAATTTGGCTATTGTAAATAATGCTGCAATAAACATAGGGGTGCCTCCATCCCTTTGAATTAGTGTTTTCACATTCTTTGGATAAATACCCAGTAGTGCAATTACTGGATCTTAGGATATTTTTATTTTTAATTTTTTGAGGAACCTCCAGACTGTTTGCCAGTGTCTGACCCAGTTTGCATTCCCACCAACAGTGTGCGAGGGATCCTTTTTCTCCACATCCTTGCCTACACTTGTTGTTTCTTGTGTTCTTTATTTTAGCTATTCTGACAGGTATGAGGTGATAATCTCATTATGGTTTTGATTTGCATTTCCCTGATGATGCTTAGCGAAATAAATCAGAGAAGGACAAATACGATTTCACTCAGATGTGGAATTTAAGATACAAAACAAATGAACAAAGGGGAAAAAGACCAGAAAACATTCTTAACTATAGATAACAAACAGATGGTTATGTGGAGAAATGAGTGAATGAATGGGGAAAATATGTGAAGGGGATTAAAAGTACACTTATCACAATGAACACTGAATAATGCATAGAATTATTGAATCAGTACATTGTATGTCTTGAAACTCATGTAACACTATATGTTAACCACATTGGCATTAAAATGGGAAAAAAAGATAAACTTAAAAAAATGTTTAGTTAATGAGATATTTCAGACTCTAGAAAACAGCTCAGTTCTCCAAAAGAATAACACATCAAAGGATTTCAACTCAACAAAGGACTGTAGACAGTTCATTAACATTCCCCTTACTCAGATTTGATCTGGATACCATGCTATCTCTTTCCCAGGAACACCTCCACACTCCTTTTCCTCCTGAATTTTAGTTATTCTTTTACAGTTCATGTCACCTGAGGCCAACTTGAGATCCACCCAGTTGCTTAATTTTAACAAACCTACTGTCTGTATTGGTAGGTTGGACATACCTTTAAACGAGAGGCCCTGATTCCTCTATAAGATGCTTATGAAATGAAGGTTCTGTAACCAGTTTAAAATGTTATATATAAGAATTGGTAATACAAGGAAAATTCTGCATTCACCATGTTTTCCCCTTCTACAATATATACTGAATTTGTAATGTATCAAGTAGACATTTGGAAGAACTGAAAAAGATAGGATCATCATTTAAACTTAAGAAAAGTAGAAAAAGGTAATTTTTCAGAAAGCCATGACTTCTGATCTATCAAAGTAGTTTCCCCTTCATACCATCAACAGGTTTATGCAGACAGTCATCAGGAATAAATCCTTCAGCATGAAGAGCATTTTGACAAGCCTTCCTGACCACATTTTTTGCCTCATTTCGAAATTCTTCTAGGTGCTCTATCACCTGGACATTGATGAATATGTATAATTAGTAATAGCAAAGCAGCAACAATAGAAAAAATCTTGAAGCTATAGACAAAATTTCTTACCTCTTCTAACCGTATGATTTGTGCAACTTTAAATTCTTGCAGGGTGTAGGTATGACATTTTTCAATATGACAAAGTCCCATAAAACTTAAATGATAGCATAATTCATTTATTTTAAGAAGAGCTGGTCGCAAATACTGCATGAAAATAAAAATTTGTCATTGTCAAGTTAAAGTCCTGTCTTTTGAAAGAATAAAAATATTTGGAAAGCAAGAACGGTTATTAAGGAAAAGAAATAGCTCTATGTGTTAACTGTAGCTACAACTCCAAAGTACCTACATTAAACAGGAACCCTTCTGAAATTTTTCTAAATGTATTCTTTGTTTTTTTCTTTAATATAAATTCAAGTAGCCAACAAATAGTATATCATTGGTTTCAGATGTAGAGTTCAATAATTCCTCAGTTGTATATAACACCCAGGGCTCATCACATCATATGCCCTTTTTTTTTTTTAAAGATTTATTTTTTTGACAGATAGAGATTACAAGTACATCATATGCCCTTTTTAATGCCCATCACACAGTTACCCCAATCCCCCTTTCCTCCAGAAACACTTAGTTCATTTCCTATAGTTAGGAGTCTCCCATGGTTTGTCTCCCTCTCTGATTACATCTTAATTTTCCCTTCCTTCCCCTATGATCCTCTGTGCTATTTCTTACAATCCATATGTGAGTGAACCATATAATTGTCTTTTTCTAATCAGTAAGTATTCATCCTTTCTGATGGCTAATATTCCATTGTATATGTATGTATACATATATGCACATACACACATATATGTGTATATACATACACATACATACATATATATACACTTACACACACATCTTCTTTATCCATAAAAGCGTTCTTTGAATTATCAGATTTAATTTGTTTGAATTCTTACTTTTCCTTTTGAACATGTGTCTTTTAGCTATGAAATTGAGGGCAAGTAAAGGAGGGCTGAGGAATCTCTTAAATTTCACTATGTTTGATGAATAGCTACTACAAAATTCATTGTGTTATCTTAAGGACTGTACAAAGTCCAGTCATCCTGGTAATGGAGGGGCCCATCTACTGACCTAAGAGGCTATGACATAGGACAAAGACCACTTTGAATTTAACATTTTTTAAAGTTAAATTTTTTAACTTTAAATTTTTAGGAGTGACAAGTTGCTGAAAAAGAATATTCAGTTACCATTAAGAACCTATTTATGGGGCACCTGAGTGGTTTAGTCAGTTAAGTACCCAGCTCGATTGGCACTCAGGTCATAATCTCTGGGTTCTGGGACTGGGCTCTGAGTGAGGCTCCACACTCACTGGGGTGTCTGCTTGAAATTTTCCCCTTCTGCCCCTCCCCTCCACTCCCTCTTTCTCTCTCTCAAATAAATAAATAAATCTTAAAATAAAAAAAAAAACAACAACCTATTTATCTGTGTGCTGAGTGGAGGTATTTGTAAAATTATGTTACATAATATTAACTTAATCTTTCTCTATGCTACCATCACGGGTCAGAGTTCTAGGCTGTTCGCTTCTAAGACACATTTTTTTTAAAGTCTTTTTTATTTTTTATTTGACAGAGAGAAACACAGTGAGAGAGGGACACATGCAGGGGGAGTGGGAGAGAGAGAAGCAGACTTCCTGCTGAGCAGGGAGCCCGATGTGAGGCCTGATCCCAGAACCCTGGGATCATGACCTGAGCCAAAGGGAGACGCTTAACGACTGAGCCACCCAAGTGCCCCAAAAGACACATGTTCTAACAATGTTCCCTGATCATTCGCCCTCACTTGTAATCTAATCAAATGAGTAGCAGTCACATTGAAAAAGTGAACTATTTTTATGTGATTCTGATTTATATGTTATATACACCACGTTATTAGACTCTTTTCTATGTCTTTCCCAAACAGGACAAACAGTTACTCAGACCAACATGAAACAGTGCTTTATTTATTCGAAGTGCAAATAAAAGGAAGTTATAATTAGTAGAGTCCTACATGAAGAGTTTCATGAAAAAACATCTAGGAGGTCAGATAGCCCCTTAAGGTTTAGCTCATAGAAGAATTTGCATGATAAAAAAAGAAGCAAAAGTTTAGGAACTAAGTCTAAGAACTGAAAAAAGATACTACATAAATTAACATGAGTATAGGAATAGGGAGGAGAATGCAATCAAAACTGGACAGGGAAGGCAAGGAAGTCCAGGGTACTCTGGAGAAAGTCCTTGAACCAAAATAGAAGTTCTGTTCAGTACAGGGACAAAGTGCAAATATCCAGGTGGAGAGCAAAACTGATATTGATGGTCTGTCAAAATGTGAGAGGAGTTTGACAATGGAAATTTTCTGGAAGAAAAAATATGTAATCTAAGAAATTACTTTGGTTCCACTTAAATATTATCTGGCTGTCTGCATCCAGGACAGTTGTGAGAGCAACTGTGAATACAAGAGAGACTGTGGGTGTTTTGTTCGCCCCACCCCACCCCTATTGTTGTTTCTATCAGTAAATTTCAGATAGAATCTCAGGCTCATTCTCAGGCTGCTAAATCAACAGCACCTGTCGCAGGTGATAAGGATTACACATTATGTTAAGTAGTTAGCAAGAATGTAAGAAGAAGAACTTGTCACTTTGATGGTGGGTTTCAGAATGTAGACTGAGAAGCTATCATTTTTGTCTGTCCTGGACAGACCTACAGACCTATCTCCAATTCTTTTGGGGGATAGAATCCCTCTTTCTTTTGGGAAACACGTTACCATGTGACTCTGTTTTCCTTTCCCCTCAGAGGAATGAGGAATAGGCACAAACCCAGGCCTGATTTATCAGTATGCCTGGCTGTGCAAGGATTAGTTCGGGATTGAACACGTGACCAAGCTGAGCCAATCATGTTCTCTCCAGCACCTCCAGCAAGAGGTACTCTTCTCACTCAAAGAGCCAGCTATGACTAGAGCGGCAGATGGTGCTCATGTACGAGCCCAAGTGAGAAAGAAACAGAGAAATACAGAACTGAAAGATGAAGAGAAAGAGGAAAAAATAAAGATGAAAAGATATTATCTGAACTTCTGAATTCAAGCAAGCATAAAGGGATGCTCACTCCTTGAACTTCCTCATTATATGAGCTTTTGTTTGTTGTTGCTGCTGAAGCTCACTGAAACGGAGTTTCTGCCATTTGAAATAAGTGTTAATATTTTCAGAGGTAGAAAATCATTATCAATCTGGGGGTTGGTTACTGGGTCAGAAAGCCCACAGGGAAATTTAGAGACCAGAGCCTTTGGAAGATAAGTGTAGAAGAGCTGTGTTTATGTAAAAATCTAAGAAAAATCAGTGCCATGCGGAGGCACAGTGTCTTTGGTTGGAATGCAGGAATCCTTTGGATTTACTAATCTTGCCTTTACCACACCACCACAACATTCATTTGCCCTAACCCTGGTCAACGGAACATTTGGGTGATCTGAGCAATCTGACTCTCAAGAGAGCCCACTGGAACTATATAGGTCATGGCCCAGCCAGAGGATCTGGGCTCGAGTTCTCATATACATTTCTGACCTAGAATAGAAAAGGCTACAGTAAAAGGTACATCCTTTCATAAACAGAGGGACAGTTATATAGATCTATGAAATTAAGAGTGGTCTGTTTGCAAAGCAATGGCTGAGTAAAAATTTAAAAAAGGAAGGATTTTAATTACAAAGTAGCATTCAAATTAAAATAAATGAATGACAGTGTTTTAGAATATGAAGACTAAAAAAAAATTGCCTGAAAGTATCACATGCACCAAAATTACACATTATTAGAAATCAGCAGGTTAAAACCATGTGCAACAGTAAATAATACTGAAACATTAATATTAAACACACTCTTAAGTCTAAAGAAAAGTGAAACTTGGAAATGTAAGAGACTAGAAGACACGTGAATTCTATAAAACACTGAAGGAAAATTAATACCGAAACTTCACAAACTCAAAAAACAGAAGGAATATTTTCCAACTTATTCTATAAAACCAGACAAACACATCACAAGAAAAAATAACTACAGACCAGTCTTCTTTATGAATATTCATGCAAATATCATCAACATAATACTAGGAAACCAAATCAAACAATAAAGGGATTATATACCATGAACAGATATGATTTATCCAAGGGACACAAAGTTGGTTTAATATCCAAAGATCAATTATTATAACAAATCATATTATTATAATAAAGGGCAAAAACTGCATGATAATCTCAATAGAAGCAGGAAGTGCATTTGACAGAATCATCATGGCTTCATGATAGAAACATTCAACAAACGAGGAATAGAAAGAAACTTCCTTATAGCATCATTCTTAACAGTGAAAGACTGAAGGCTTTCCTTCTAAGAGCAGGAATAAGACAAGGATTTCTGCTGTTGCCACTTCTATTCAGAGGGTTTTAGCCAGGGAACATGGGCAAGAAAATTAAAGTCATCCAGATTGGAAAGGAGTTGTAAAACGATATCTATTTGCAGATGACTTATTCTTGTTCATAGAGTATCCAAGGAATACACACGCGTGCGCGCGCACACACACACACACACACACACACCTCATACTAACAGAATCAGTAATAAATTCTGCAAGGTTTCAGAAAACAGGCTCCATATACAAAAATCAATTCTATTACTATATACAACATGCACATATTTATAAGTATACTATTTATGTATTCTATATATGTATTATATATTTATATATATGAGATGGAAAATCCAAAACAAAATTAAGAAAACAATTCCACTTACAATAGTAACAAAAACATAAAATATTTAGGAATAAATTTAACAAATGAAGTGTAAAACATTCTCTGAAAATTATAAAACATTGTTGAAAGAATTGAAGACCCAAATAAATGGGAAGGCATTTTATGTTCATAGACAAGAAGTTAATATTAAGACGGCAATACTCTCTAAATCAATCTGTAGATTTAAAGCAATCCTTATCAAGATCCCAACGGGCTTCTTTGCAGAAATTGACAAGATTATCTTAAAATTCATGTGAAAATTCAAGGAGCCCAGAAGACGTACACTCCCAATTTCAAAAGTTAAAATGCAGATCATCAAAATTAAGGACTCTTGTGCCTCAAATGATACCATCAAGAAAGTGAAAAGACAGCCCACAAAATGGGATAGAATGTTTGCAAGTCATATAACTGATATATGATATATCCAGAATATATAATAGTAAAATAAAAATAACCCAATTAAGAAATGGGTAAAGTATCTGAATATACAGTTCACCAGATAACATATATAAATAGTCAGTAGGCACATGAAAAGATGTTCACCATCATTAGCCATTAGGAAAAGAGAAGTCAAAGCCACAGTGAGATACCACTTCACAAGCAGCAAGAATGACCAAAATGAGAAAGATGTAATGGTGAAAACAGAGACAAACCAAAGCCCTCATTTGCTGCTGGTGGAAATTTAAAATTGTGCAGTAGCTTTGAAAAATTGCTTTGCAGGTCCTCAAAAGGTTAAACATACAGTACTGGTGACTCAGTAATTGTACTCTTAGGCATATACCCAAGAGAAATGAAAATATACATCCAGACAAAAACTTGTACACAAATGTTCATAGGAGTATTAGCCAAAAAGTGGAAGCAATCCAACTATCCATCAATAATAGATTGGTGGAGGGGCGCCTGGGTGGCTCAGTGGGTTAAAGCCTCTGCCTTCAGCTCAGGTCATGATCCCAGAGTCCTGGAATCAAGCCCCACATCAGGCTCTCTGCTCTGCAGGGAGCCTGCTTCCTCCTCTCTCTCTGCCTGCCTCTCTGCCTAGTTGTGATTTCTCTCTGTCAAATAAATTTAAAAAAAATATTAAAAAAAAAACAATAGATTGGTGGATACATAAAATATGTATGTCCAAACAATGGCAATTTTTTTGCCATAAAAAGAAGTGCTATAACATAGATGAACATTGAACACATTATCCTAAGTGGAAAAAGCCAGCCACAAAGAACCACATATTGTACTGTTCCATTTATATGAGATTTACAGAATAAGTCAATAAAGACGGAAAGTAGATTAGTGGTTGCCTAGAGCTGGGGAGGGGATTGGGAGGAGTTGGGGAGAAATGTAGAGTGATCACTACTGAACAACTGGCTTTTTTTTTGGAGTGACAGAAATGTTCTAAAGTTGTGGTAATGGTTAATCAACTCTATGACTATAATAAAACCACTGAATGGTATGCTTTAAATGGGCGAATCATACAATACAATAATTATACTTCAATGAAGTTGTTAAAAGGAAACATAGGCACAGATGTCATTAAGCTTTATTACTAAAAAAAAAAATCATGAAAAGAAATATTTCAAGGATCCACATTTTTTCCCTTACACCTAGTCTAGGCCAATCAGCCCTCCTAATTAA
This sequence comes from Meles meles, assembly GCF_922984935.1. Classification (NCBI taxonomy): domain Eukaryota; kingdom Metazoa; phylum Chordata; class Mammalia; order Carnivora; family Mustelidae; genus Meles; species Meles meles. The sequence continues at coordinate 41,157,841 of NC_060080.1, forward strand.
TAGTAAATATAAGAGTAATAGTAAGTGTGTAGGTAATTATAGCATCTAATAGATATTTAAACCAACACAATGGGTCTCTTATTTAGGTCAATCTAAGTTTAAATGGATGAGAAATTTCTAGGCTGCTAGGGCTACATTTAAGAAAAGAAATGATCAAGGTCAAAGCACCGTTGGTATAAATGGTGGACAGAGAGAGGGACAACCTCAGCACCTAGAAGAACAAGCCTTAAGGATCAATAGAGGTAATCTCAGAGACAAATACAAGACAAATACAAAATACTATTTTATATACCTAGTGACAAACTTATGGCATGTATAGTGCCCAAGACATGGTGAAAGATAAAAGGTAGTAAAAAGGTAGTAAAATAGATTCAAATGATTGATGGATCCTTAAAGAAATTAGAGGTCTGGAAGTTGAACTTGATACCAAGAAGGACTAGAATATTTTCTACAACCCAGAATCCTTGATTAGATGGATGGTCGAGATAGTATCTTTCATACATTTGTTTTGCACTAATATCTACATTAGTCTTATTCCTTTAATGTTCTTTTATTGTGTGACTGACATTTTGATAATGATCTTTTGGAGTAATATATGAAAGTGGAAGAAATGAGCAGTAAGAAGCAAACTTGAGGCTTCTGATTCCAGAGGGTGGTGTCAAAGAAATAGACAGCTAAGGATCATGACAGTAATGATGATTCCAGTTCACTCCCAGGGGCCAAGTAGAAAACTTGTAATACAAGTTGAAAATCAGTGAGTGGGTAGAGATTTAAAATAAAGGCACATACTGTTTAACAGTTATTTTTCCATGATTACCCCATCCTGCAAATAAATATTAAAACTGTCCTTCTGTCTGAGTCCATGGTAGAGGAAAGCATATGATATATTGGGAAGTACTGCCCCATGAAAACAACCCCCAGATTATTTTGGACCATAGAGTCCAGAGTCACTCAAAGATGAGAGGAGGTAATAAGGGTTGCCAGCCCATTCTTTTCCTAATCAACAGCAAAGGGGGCCACAAATCCAAACCTCTGAGGCTGTTTCTAACTGAATGGGACTTGTGCAACTCTCTTATGTTTTGGCATTCTGCAATACTAGTTAAAATGTGAAAACTAGGCTAGACTGCCATGACAAGACAGAATGAAAGAAAAAATGACAAGACAGAATGAAAGACAAAATGACAAGACAGAAAGAAAATTGTGAATTCTCTTAAAAAGATGAAAGGACAGTCTATACCAAACCTGAAATAGATTCACACTTCGTTTTTCCATAATTCTTTTAAAGTATGACAGGGGCACCTGGGTGGCTCAGTTGGTTAAGTGGCTGTCTTCAGCTCAGGTCATGATCCCAGAGTCCTGGGCTCAAGCCCCGAGTCAGTCTCCCTACTCAGCGGAGAGCCTCCTTCTTCCTCTTCCTCTGCCTACTGCTCGATCTGTGCTAGCTCTCTGTCAAATAAATAAAACTTTAAAAAAGATATGATTAATAAATACGTACATTATTAACGATGAACAGATTTTTTTGTAGAGATTTTCGACACCCACTGATTTTCTTGGAACGAACATTCTTCTTCCACACGTTAAAAGCCTTCCATTTCCGGAAAAGCGCAAATATGGGAATCTTAGTGAGTTCTCTGTGATATAGATACTCCTGTTCCCATCGATCAATGTCAATATATTCAATGTCCTCATTACAAATATGTGTTACTGCTTTTTTGCTAATGGTATAGTAGTCATGTTTATTGATGTTCTCATAACTTACAACTCTATGAATAAATAAAAAATTGAGACAAGTGAATAAAAGTATTCAATACAAAATTAAGCAATTGCATTACTTTTGTGTTCTAAAGAGATAAAACATTTCTGAAAAAACAAATACTATTTAAAACTTTAAAAAAATTCGAACAAACTATTTTTAGATTGAATACTCAGGAAAAGAAGGGGGAAGATGCTTTAAAAAAATAGTTAGGCTTACTTTAGACTTTAAAGACTCCATAACTTTGGTAAGATCCTTTACAATCTCTATTACATAATTTTTACAGAAACAAGTCAATTACAGATTTTTTAAATGTAATAGCCCTATATGAAGGCTACCTGAAAATAAGTTATTATAATTAGCTCTTTAGAAACTATTCAATAATAATGGTATAAGAGTTTTACATTACCCAGTATTGAGAGAACTAAGAGAAAGAACAAAGCAAGAAAAGATGAATTAGATAAGATTAGAATCAAGACCCAGATTTAGGAAAAAAGTGCCCAATTTATCACAGAATAATTATTGTTGAGACATTATTTCAAGATATTCCTCTTTCAACTGTCCTTAAGGGCATTCCTCAACGTCCTACATAACAGAAACAGATCAAATAAGGAAGAAAAGCAAGAGAGATAAAGACAGGAGTAAAGACAGGAGAACAGATAGGAGAAGGAAAGGAAGTAGAAAGAATAGAAAGGGCTGATTGTTCTTAAAACAAGGATTGCCTACAGGCACAAAGATTTTTTTTTGTAACATTAAAATACTGGATGCAACTTAAATATTAGTAATACAACTGTGAAACATATTGTGATATAGCAAGTTACTAAAATATATTTTAAAATTTAGGAAAATAAAATTCATAAAGATTCTCTGATACTTTACAATAATTAGTTAATAGGTAACTGCAAAACAAAACCCCGAATTGTTTTTATGTGAAAACTATGCAAAAATTATATGCACTGGGGTGCCTGGGTGACTCAGTACTTAAGCATCTGCCTTCGGCTCAGGTCATGATCCCAGAGTTTTGGTTGGGATGGAGCCCTGCATAGGGCTCCCTGTTCAGCGGGGAGCCTATATCTCCCTCTCCCACTCCCCCTACATGTGTTCCCTCTCTCACTGCCTCTCTGTCAAATAAATACATAAAATCTTTTAAAAAATTATATGTACTAACAAAGATTAGATAGAAACACTCCAGTGAAAATCAACTGTTTCCCTTGTCTATGTTCTCTCCTGATCCTTAGCTCTGCATTTTGAACCTGGAGTTCATGGCCCTTTAGTATAGCCTTTGGGTCACCTGGGAAATCCCTGAAATTGTTGTATGTATACAAATTTATGTACATATGCATGGTAACTTTTTCAGAAACTGGGACAAGAGTCTCATATATTTTGGGTCTGTCAATCAAAAAATTAAAAACCATTGGAATAAATCGCTTTTAGTTTTTAACATCTATTTTTGTTTAATAATACTGAATAAGAAAAAATATTTTTATAATTAGGGCATACAGGACCAGAATAGAAAAAAAAGCAAAAACCAAAACCCCAAGCCAAGGCCTATTCATGTGAGCACAGAAGGAGGGCGTGGGGTGTTATTTAAGTGCTGTTATAGAAAAACATCAAGTTGCTCAGCTTTTATGAATCTAATTCCACTGACTCTTTGTGTTCTAATTAACATATCACATCAGAACTGCCTGGGAAAATGCCAGGTATTACATGTTGCAGCTGAGGTAAATGAAAATCATTTTTTTCCTTTTTTCTTTGCCTATAGCTAAAGATAGAATTAGGAAATTCTTGGGGTGATTCTCTACAAAATGTGAAATTTTAACTTGTCTCTGAAACTATAGTCAACTTCAGATATTTCATTAATATCAGTTATCAAACCAACCGAAAGACAAATCATGTCTAGAAAATTTGCTCCACATTGGTCTATCTGCTAATAAAGACCCTTCCAGAAGGTGGCAGGTGTTGTCCACGATGTTGAATTCTAACTTACTGGTGCTCAGTGCCACTTAGAAATCTTTTTTATTTACAGTTTACTAAGATCCTTACCCTCGAGCGCCTATACCTCTTCCTCTACTACATATTTCTACTCTGCATAGAACAAAACAACAGACACTAGTCTTTTTCAAATACTGGATCGCCAGCATCAAAATCATCTGGGGTGCTTATTAAGAATCTAGATTTCTGGGTCCAACACAGAATCAGAATCTTTTTAAGTAGGAGACTCGAGATTCTAGTTAAACAAGCACCCCGGATGATTCTGATACACAGGAACATTTGTGAACCACCAAACTTTATTTGAAAACAACCAATGAAAACAAGGTGGTCACAAGGTGAGCTCTCTCCTCACTTGAATTGAGAATCATCACATTTGATGGCCAGAATTAACAAGACAGGAAACGTGTGTTGGAGAGGATGTGGAGAAAGGGAACCCTTTTACACTGTTGGTGGAACTGCAAGTTGGTGCAGCCAATTTGGAGAACAGTGTGGAGACTCCTTTAGAAATTAAAAATAGAGCTTCCCTATGACCCTGCAATTGCATTACTGGGTATTTACCCCAAAGATACAGATGTAGTGAAAAGAAGGGCCATCTGTACCCCAATGTTCATAGCAGCTGTGGCCACGGCCGCCAGACTGTGGAAAGAACCAAGATGCCCTTCTATGGACGAATGGATAAGGAAGATGTGGTCCATATACACGATGGAGTATTATGCCTCCATCAGAAAGGATGAATACCCAACTTTTGTAGCAACATGGACGGGACTGGAAGAGATTATGCTGAGTGAAATAAGTCAAGCAGAGAGAGTCAATTATCATATGGCTTCACTTAATTGTGGAGCATAACAAATAACATGGAGGACATGGGGAGATGGAGAGGAGAAGGGAGTTGAGGGAAATTGGAAGGGGAGATGAACCATAAGAGACCGTGGACTCTGAAAAACAATCTGAGGGTTTTGAAGGGGCGGGGGTGGGAGGTTGGGTGGGCCTGGTGGTGGGTATTGTGGAGGGCACATATTGCATGGAGCACTGGGTGTGGTACATAAACAAAGAATTCTAGTACACTGACAATTAAAAAAATAAAAAATTTAAAAAAGAAAATCATCACATTTGTGTGCTCCCACCCCAGCCCCAGAGTATATCCCATGGTTTCCTCCATAGAGAGAGGTCTCACCCCACTTTTTTCTTACCCTCCTGGCTTTTGGCTACTTTTTCACCTGCATAGATGGACAGGGACTTCCTTCAAGTCCAGTTCTGCTGGCAGATATAAGGGGCAAGCAGGGTCAAGGAAAGCTTTGCAAAAAGTAAGAGGGCCTATGCACAGTTCTCTGTAATCCTCTTCTTAGACTTTCCAGTTTGTTACTGAGGGGGTTACTCCACAAATACGCTGCCTGGGCCTCTGCTCTTCACTCCACGCACTTGGCCTCCCACCACACATCCATTCCAGAAGCTTATCCACCACATTTCACCTACGCTGACAACTGCCTAATGAGCATTGCTTGGCATCCAGGATTCAGCCTTCAACTTCAGCTCTTTCTTGGATAGTTGCTTTGGACTTTTCTTTCATCAAAGCCTTTCTTTCAGGAAATAACACAAAAATTTACTTAAAGATTTAAAAAGAGAACTTCAGGGGCACCTGGGTGGCTCAGTGGGTTAAGCCTCTTCCTTCCGCTCAGGTCATGATCTCAGGGTCCTGGGATCGAGCCCCCCATAAAATGCTCTCTGCTCAGCAGGGAACCTGCTTCCCTCTCTCACTCTGCCTGCCTCTCTGCCTACTTGAGATCTCTCTCTCTCTCAAATCAAAAAATATTTTTAAAAAATCAAAATAAAAAAATAAAAAGAGAACTTCATTTGTTCAAGTGCTGTGCTATAAAACTTCTACTTTACTGATAAACCAGATGGCTTTATGATCCAATCAGCTAAGCAGATCCTTAGTTAACAAATCAGGATGAGATGACTGCCTTTTACTATGTTTTTTACATATGTTATTTTACTATGTTTTACTAGGAAAAAAAATCTGGGGCGTATTCTTGCTGTTCAGTGTAGAATCAGGTCAACTTATTTTACTGTAGAAGCTATATCTGTCCATCTAAAATGAAACTTGGACTCCAAGGCTTCTATTAACTTCAAAAGCAGCTATGTCTTATTTGAGAGAATCATATGGAATAAGGGAATTACACAATCCTGTGGTAAGTCATAAAATGTGCTTAGTTCTCATTTCAGTTTTAACTCAAACTGTACCTACGAGGGTTCTAAAAAATGTTAATTTCTTCTCCTAGAATTCCTTGATTTTCCAAAACAATAAGATCTCGATGGGAGTTGTTATTTAAACATGTTATTTAAGCATGTGTGACTCAAAATGTTCTGTTTCATCTTTAAACCAGTTTACCAAGATTAATGGTGCAGAAACATGGTTTGTCTCCTGCTCAAGAACTTTAAAGAGCCTCCTATTGTTTATATCATCAAATCCAAATTATTCTGCCAGGTGTTTTGGCACTCTCCTCTTGTTTTATATTAGTTCCTTCTTTGTCTCACAAATTGCCCTTTTTCATCGGGCTAATTTATCATATCCCCCTTAGGCCATGTTTGAATGCATACATATGTCTTTGTTTTCTCTTCCTATCTCTTTCAAGTTTCTGATTTCTATAAGCAAAAAAGTAATTACCTGCTTTAAGGTAGTGAGATGTATTGGATAAGTTCATATAGGCCTAAGCAAATCTAAATTATCTTATTATTTTCATAATTACATAGTTTTTTTTAAAGATTTTATTTATTTGACAGACAGAGATCACAAGTAGGCAGAGAGACAGGCAGAGAGAGAGGGAAGCAGGCTCCCCGCTGAGCACAGAGCCCGATGCGAGGCTTGATCCCAGGACCCTGAGATCATGACCTGAGCCGAAGGCAGAGGCTTAACCCACTGAGCCACCCAGGCACCCTACATAGTTTTAATTGTTATAATTTCAGCATATATCGGGTGAAGGTAAGCAAGCAACTGCCTAAAACTAAAACTAAAACTAAACTAAAACTAAAACTAAAACTAAAACTGCCTAAAAATAAATTAACCAATTTCCTATGTTCTACAATTATAAACCTCAATTTATTTGCTGATGTTCAATATCATGAATCAGTAGGGGTGTAGATCTAACCTAAACTAGAGAAGAGAAATGGTTTACTTGGCTTCTGATTTGATTAACCAGAAATGATGAAATATCTGATAAGGAACTCCTTTTTGCCTAGAAAATTAAACAAAAGCATATCTAAGAAGAAACTTCCAAATTTCTGTAATAAGAGAGTGTTCTAGGGCCAGTGGTTCTCAGTGTGGAGTCCCTGGAATAGCAGAATCAGCATCTCTTGGGAATTGCAATTTCCCAGGCTACCTTCCCGACCTACTGAATCAGAAACTCCAGCGGGTTAACACTGTTTTAACAAGTCCTGTAGGGCTTGCTTGAGAACCCCAAGTCCATGGTGTGCAATACTGAGTTGAATATTAGAATAATCTGGTGAGTTTTAAAGAAATACTGTTGCTCAAGCTCCACCACAAATCGATTAAATAATGTCCTGGAGCAGGGCCAAGGTGATTCTCATTAATAACCAAGGCTGAAAACCACTATTCTAGGTTCTTCAAATTTTCACATGAAATCAAATTATTACCTATTAAATTGTCATATCTCTAGAATAGTGCCAGGGCATGTATATGTGTGTGTTTGAAAGAAGGGTAAGGAGACAATATAAAGCTGAACATTTTTGATGAGCCCAAGTGAAAAATGTGAGGGGCTTTTAATGTTTTCACGTGCTGACTAAAATTTGACTCATCAGATTGATTGATTGATTGATTGAGAGAGAGAGAGAGAGAGAGAGAAGGAAGTTGCAGAGGGAGAGAGAGAAGCAGGATCCCCACTGAGTAGGGAACACAACTCAGGGCTCAATCCTAGGACCCCAGGATCACGACCCCAGGAGCAGACACCTCACCTACTGAGCCACCCAGGCACCCTGTGACTCATCAAATTTAAATTCCTTCAAGAACTAGCCCTAGAAAACTGTCGTTGTGTTAGGCAGTCTGGCAAGGTTCCTGATAACGTGCCTTCAAAATGATCTGTTATTACATAGCACATATATAACTCACTATAAAGTTTTTTGTAATTATGACTTTGCACAGAAACCACAGTGCTGCCATTGGAGAAAGTACCAAGCTGGCATCTGGGTTTTCTGTTCTAGGCCACTAAACAGGAAATCTTCCTGAAAGGACAGGACATTTTTAGTTTGAAATTTTTAAAGCTTCCTTAAAAAAAAAATACTTTCAACCTAATAGGCTTAGGAACGATCTGAGAACCAACTTGATCACTTAGAAAGTAATATGGCTTGAGCCGAATGCAGCTGATTATATGGTCCTCACATAACTATGTTTCACAGAGTCCTAATCATTGCATATGTCCCTCAAGAATTAGTTTGGTGGCTCCACAGGACAGAAATGCATAATTAGCATTATTTAACTCAATCCCAGCACTACTGACATTTTGGGCCAGGTAACTCTTTCCTGTGTGAGGCCGTCCTGTGCACCGTGAGCTGGTTAGCAGCCTCCCTTGCCTCTTCTCACCTGCTACCAGTAGCACCATCGTCTCTAGTTACGACAAATAAAAATTTCTGCAGACATCACCAAATGTCTCCTGGGGATGGGGGAGTGGGGAGCAAAATCTCCCAGGTTGAGAACCAGTGATTTAATTTAATGTTTCTTAATTTCATATGATAACAGAATAATTTTTTAACCATCTACCTATTATTACCACTTATATAGAATGTTCCTGGAATTACACGTTGGGAAACACTCTGGTAGAACAAATATTGTGTCCTCTTTCTTGGCTTTCTATGGACCTTAAAAATGCCTGGGATTTGGGAAGGACTCTGCCATACATTCTTACGTGTCCTCTAAATTCTAATGGCTTTAAAATCAACATTGCAAAAAGAGGACAGAATCATAGAGTTGAAAGGTGGGAGTAGGAGACATCACTTTGAATTTCTATTTACAAATCATAAAACAATATCAAATACCATAGTCCTTCATACATTTGTACCTCAATTTTCTTACCTTTCAACTACAGAGAATATTCTTCTAATGAGATTCTTTTGGGGAAGAAGTAACACTGATGTACAGAAAGCACAGTACAGCCTAGCATAGCATGTGTGACTCAAATGGCAGGAGCAGTTGTCATTATGAAGATGAGTACATTGGGCATAGTGTGTGAGAGGCTGGGTTCTAAAGTCCGACTACATGGGTTTGAATCCCAGTACCACAATTTACTAGCTGTCTCAGCTTGGTCAAGTTACTTTAACTCTGCCTCAGTTTCATCATTCATAAAATGAATACATTAATATTAGCTACCTTTAGAGTTGGCATAAGGATTAAATGAATTAATACATATGAAGAATTGGGAAAGTTTGGGATATTCTAAGAGTTGATATTTGTAGTATCTTGGTACAGTATTCACCCATCACATTGCAAAAGTCTGGTTACCACTATGGCCTTATAGAAGCACCCACAGTTCCTTATCAGTGTGATCAAGGTTCTATTTCAATTACCAAAATAAAAAAATGGAAAATATGGACATATATAATTAAAGTAACAGGAAGATGAGAGGTTCTACAGATATGGGAAAAAAGCCCACATCTACTAGGGAGGAAATTGTCAGACACCAACAGAGGCTCCTTTTTCATGAGCACAAAAAGAAATACTTAAATATTGCCCCAACAGTGGGTCTTCTTAGCTTCAACTAAATGCTCAGGTTAATAAAACTTCCATAGGCTCTATTTCGCATGGCTCTACTTAAAAGGGCATAGGATAGGAACTACTTCTCACCATCAGGACAGCATCAGAACTCTCCTTTTCCACGGGACTACTTGAGGAATCTAGCAGCCACCCAGGAGCTACCCTCTCCCTAGATGACCACTCAGATGCAAGGAGATGAGCTCCACACTGGGTGGGTATGGAAGCCACCCTGGCTGCAAAGCTTCATTACCCACAGGAACCAGTATCTCTTACAATAACTCTATAAACATAGATTTCAGGATTCCTGCAAGATACATGCCTAGTGAAAGAGTTATTTGAGAGACAGAGAGAGAGAGAGAGAGCACAAACATGGGAGAGGCAGAGGAAGAAAGAATCTCAAACAGACTCCCACCAAGCACAGAGCCAAATGCGGGACTCAGTATCAGGACCCCAAGATCATGACCTGAGCCGAAACCAAGAGTCAGATGCTTAACTGACTGAGCCATCCAGGCACCTTGAATTTATTTACTTTTCTAAGATGTATTTATTTTTAGAGAGAGAGTGCACACATGATCAGGGGGTGGGGTAAAGGGAGAAGGACAGAGAGGATCTCAAGCCAACTCCCCACTGACTGGGAGGCTCTGTCTCAAGACCCTGAGACCATGACCTGAGCTGAAACCAAGTCGGACACACGGCCAACTGAACCACCTAGGTACCCCTAGAATTCATTTTTAGTCTCTCCCAATGCATATATAACTTATAAATCAGGGGTCATTTTTATCAGAAGCAATGTTGCCTAGAAATAACATTCTACTCTGATTGGGATAGCAGTGAAACAGGGCACAGCTTATAAGCAACCACACCTGGGACTAAACTTTTTTGAAGTAGCCACCTGAATTTCTAATCTAGACATGATGAGTGGTCTGTTCAAATTCTTGACAGGCACCACTACTGAGAAACTTTGTTTACAGAAACAGTAGACAACAAAAGACAGATGATTTATTGCTTTGTGTCTTATGGTTGGAAACTCCCTTTTATATTAGCTAGAATTTGGATAATTCATTCTCTTGAAATTGTGAACCAAATGTACCACCATTCTTTAATTCTAATAGCCTTCCCTTTTTCCCCTTTGATAGTGTATTGTTGAAATTTCTTGTGAAATGCAAGTTGACTTAAAATTAAAACATATCCACATCAAGTATTTCAGAAACAACAGTGAAGCTTTCTCTGAAATACAGATTACTCTATTTGACTGAACTTTTCTTTAGGTTTAAATCAATCCCTAAATTGTACGCTAGATTGTACACTACAAATCACTAGAGAAGTATTTTAAATATAATTTTTCCAAAGCTGAATTCCAAGATGTTTTGAATTTTTAATCTTTGTCAGTACGTGTTGACACATTTTCAGACAGATCCCTAATTTTTTATTAAGTTCATTCAGGTGCTCAAATGTCAATTAAATAATACAGTTATGAAACCAAGAGCTATCCACTAAACCTGCACAGTTAAATTGTTTGCAAAATACTTTCTAATTCGTGACAAAAGTTTTCCTTTGGATCATCAATGCATTTAAATCTGAAACAACAAAAAATGGTATTGTGCTCATATTTTTTTATGTCTTGGACTTTATTGTAGTCACAATTTTGATATTTAATTTGAAATTCATAACTCCAAGGAAACATTTACATATGGACATTCCTTTGCAAATAAAATAATTTATTACTTGAATGTAGGATTATCAGAATAAACTCTAGATGTAATATATTTTTAAGAAGCATTTCCATAATGTCTCATTTGCCTTAACTATTTCATTGCCAGCAGCATCCCCCTGCCAACAACAAAGTTCTTCCAAACATTTCACTTCTGTGATTCTACATAGTACTGTTATCTAGCAGTTACTACTCACTATAGGTTCATCAATATTCAATAAAACTCCTTTTCTGCAATAAAATTTTAAAATGTCCTCGAGTGTGTTAATTAATTTCTGTTATCTGATATTTTGATCTGGTAGTCATATTTTTTTTAAGTCAGGTTTATTGGGGTACAATTTACATAGAGTAAAATTCACTCTTTTTTTCTTTTCTTTTTTCTTTTTCTTTCCTTCCTTAATGTCCATCACCTAGTTACCCCACCTACTAGTAGTATTTTTGATAGATTTCCTTTGCTTTTCTGGTAAGAAATAGAACCAAGAAAATGTCCATATAGGCTATTAAAATTGCAATTCTGCAATAGTGAGTTTTTCTGACATTAGATATTAATTGTATGTTCTTACATTCCTAGCTTAAGTTTATTGATGAAATGTTAATCTAAAAACAAAATTTGGTTTCATATTTTGTCCTTCAATATGACTCAAAGAGTTCAAATCCTTTTCTGGGTATGGTGAATATCTTTTGGTAAGGTGTTGATACAACTTCCTTGGAACTACAGATTCATTTGATAACATTTCCATACAAAGGGGCATTTAGGCAAAGCAGAGAAACACTACCGTGATTCACAAATCCAAGCTTGAGATCGTTCTAATTAAATTGTCTAGTTTACAGTATTTTTCCTTTTAACCACTGTGTTTATCTTATAGTTCCCATAATTTTCTAGCTTTAGCAAGAAACTCTCAGAGAAGACATAAATAAATGTAAATATGTCTATGAATTAGAATAATTAATATTATTAAAATGTCCATACTACTCAAAGCATTGTACATACTCAGTACAATCCCTATTAAAATTCCAAAGGCATTTCACAGAATTGGAACAAACAATACTAAAATTTGTAAGAAACCACAAGAGAATCCAGATAGCCCCAGCAATCTGAGACAAAGCAAAACTGGAGATATCATGCTCCCTGATTTCAAACAATATTACAAAAGCTAAACTAATCAAACCAGTATAGTATTGGCATAAAAGCAGACACACAGATCAAGAGGACAGAATAAGGAGTCCAGAGATAAACCCTGTATATATGGTCAATTATTTTATTACAAAGGAGCCAAGAATATACAGTGCAGAAAGAACAGTGTATTCAGTAAATGGTGCTGGGAAAACTGGACAGCCACATGCAAAAGAATGAAACTGGACCACCATCTAACATCATACACAAAACTGGATCAACATGGATTAAAGACTTGAACACAAAACCTAAAACCATAGAACTCCTAGAAGAAAACCTAAGTGGCAAACTCCTTGAGACTGGTCTTGGTGATGATTTTTTGGATTTGACACCAAAAGCACAGGCAACAAAAGCTAAAATAAACAAGTGGGACTACATCAAATTAAAGACCTTCTGCACAGTGAAGGAAATCATCAAAATGAAAAGGCAATCTACTGAAAGGGAGGAGATATTTGCAAATCATATATCTCATAAAGGATTAATATCCAAAATAGATAAGGAACTCATATAACTCAATAACAAAAAGCCAAAGAATCCAATTAGAAAATGGACAGAGGATCTGTATAGCTATTTTTCCAAAGAAGACAACAGGCACATGAAAATATGGTCAACATCACTAATCATCTGGGAAAAGCAAACCAAACCACAATGAGGTATCATCTGACACCTGTCAGAATGGCTCTTACCAAAGACAAGAAATAATAGGTGTTGGCAAGGATGTGGAGAAAAGGGAACCCTCTTACACTGTTGGTAGGAATATAAACTGGTATTAGTACTAAGGAAAACAATATGAAGTTTCCTCAAAAAACTAAAAATAGAGCTACCATATGATCCAGGAAATTCACTACTAGATACCTATCCAAAGAAAACAAAAACACTAATTCAAAAAGATATATGTGCCCTTATGTTAACTGCAGCATTACTTACAATAGCCAAGATATGAAAGCAATCCCAAGTGTCCATTAAAGAAGATAAAGAAGGGCACCTGGGTGGCTCAGTGGGTTAAGCCGCTGCCTTCGGCTCAGGTCATGAACTCAGGGTCCTGGGATCGAGTCCCACATCGGGCTCTCTGCTCAGCAGGGAGCCTGCTTCCCTCTCTCTCTCTCTCTGCCTGCCTCTCTGCCTACTTGTGATCTCTCTCTGTCAAATAAATAAATAAAATCTTTAAAAAAAAGAAGATAAAGAAGATGTGGAAGTGTACAGACACACACACACACACACAGGGTATATATATATCTACCTCTCTCAGCCATAAAAAAGAATGAGATCTTGCCACTTGCAACAACATGGATGGACCACTAGGACAAGTAACTTAATCATTTTGTAACTCATTTGTAAAAGAGAGGTAATAATTGTATCCATCTTATAGTATTTTGTGAGGACTTATGATTTACATATATACATACTTTGTTTAGAACATAGCAAACACCAATAAATCATTTTTATGATATGCAAAATATGGGGATTCACTTTAGTGTGCTCTCATACAATTCTCTAGTCAACTGTCTTCCCCCGAACCTCATGGCTACCCTTCAATTCCAATCACTCTTGTTCAAGTTCTAAGTCTAACAAAACAGGATTATTTTGTCTTGATCAATTCCATTCTCTGTTCTCTGTGCTCTTCATGATCTCCCTAGTTCCTGATCTTTTTGTGTTTGTTTTAATTTGAGAGATAGAGAATGAGAGAGAGAGACCATGGGGAGGAGGTGGTCAGAGGGAGAAGCAGACTCCCCACTGAGCGGGGAGCCTGACATGGGACTTGATCCCGAGACTCCAGGATCATGACCTGAGCCAAAGGCAGTTGCTTAACCACCTGAGTCACCCAGGAGCCCTAGCTCCTGATTCTTCTTCCTCGAAGGACTGCTGACCAGAGTCACCAGTATGCCCCCTTGCTGGGCAAGATAACCTGCAGCATATAGTTGTGTGCTTACTCAGGTAAGCATATTTAGACATCTCCTTGAAGCTTATTCCTGGCAAAATTGTTACACCCAACACATAGCACTACAGTGATATTTTAGAACAAACTTGATAAAAGGAGCTATTTTCTTACTTAGAGGCATCATGGTAGAGATAAACATAATAGAACTGCACATCTGATGTTTTTCACTATACTTGAAAAATATTCAAAGGCATTATATTTTATCAAATTACTTTTTTTTCTTTTTTAAGATTTCATTTAGTTACTTGAGAGAGAGAGAGAGAGCACACAAACCCAGGGTTGGGGTGGGGGGAAGGGAGAAGCAGACGCCCCACTGAGCAGGGAACCCAACATGGTGCTTGATCCCAGGACCTGGGACCATGACCTGAGCTGAAGGCAGCCTCTCAGTTGCCTGAGCCACCCAGGTGTCCCTTATCACATTACTTTTAAAGGAGTTTAGTTCAACATGTCCTTATCTCGTTGACCCAGTATTTCCTATTTTTAACTTCCAATTTAGCTGCTTCCAAGTTTGTACCACCCAATGATTATCTTTTCATAACATTTCTGATATCTGGAGTTCAGGCCAGGGAGAAAAAATTAACACCAACCCTAACACATAATAAACTATGATTCCAACTCTGTCTTCTTAAGTGAGACCTTGCATATTCCCATCAAGCACCATGACTATCAGTCCGAAGTATAAAACATCAACTCAGAGGGCGCCTGGGTGGCTCATCTGGTTACGGTCTCTGCTTTCGGCTCAGGTCATGATCCCCGGGTCCTGGGATAGAGCCCTGCGTTGGGCTCTCTGCTCGGCGGGGAGCCTGCTTCCTCCTCTCTCTCTCTCTCTGCCTGCCTCTCTGCCTAGTTGTGATCTCTATCAGTCAAATAAATAAGTAAAATCTTAAAAAAAAAATACATCAACTCAGTTCCCCAAGTAGAAGTGCTCATTAGTCTAGAAATACCATTAATTTCCTGAATTGGACAAAAGCACAGTTTCCATATTCATCTTTCATATTTTGTCTTGTGCTAGTAAATAGATCAAAATCATTTTACATTTGGCAAAGTTTAACTCCTCTCATAATGGGGAATGAATTATCACAAATGGCATCTCTTGATACCTGGGTTATTAGATAATTTTTTTAAATAAGAGAAAGCTATGAAAACATTTCACATATTAAATCAAGAAATATTAAAAATCAGCAAATAAACCATTTTTGCTGATCAGTCACCACTTAAGATCCATAACCTCTTCTCCAAAAACTTAGAAAGAATTAGTAAGGCAGCTGTGGGGATGACAATACTATTGAAGGGATTTTTTTTTTTTTTTACATCGAAGGGCTTTAAGTTCTATGTTAATTCTCCACCTTAAAAACAAAACAAAACAAAACAAAAAACCTCACTCAACTCCAATTCTCCTTTCATCTACCACCTCAATTCTCATCTATCTTCGGTATCCCAAAATTAGTAGGTCCAAACCCAAACTCCTTTTTTTCCCCAACAAATTTGTCCCATCCAATCTTCCATGTCTCTTCTTGCTCAGTCAATGGATCATTAAAGTCATCCTGGACTCCTCTCTGGTTGTCCACCTTGCATGTAGTCCATAAAAACATCCTGTTGGCTTGACCTTCAAACTTTTTTCCACTTTTCATCACCTCCACCTGGTTCATCTCCCAACTGAATAGCCATCAAATTGGTCTACCTGTTTCAGCCCTTGCTTCTCAAAAGTCTAATCTCTACACAGCAATCAGAGCAGTCCTTTTCAAAAACGTAACTCAGAACATAACACTTCTCTGCTTGAAGTCTGTCCATGGTTCTCCACTTTTCTCAGAGTAAAAGCTAATGTTCATACCGTGACTGGAAAGCCTTCATGATCTGTACCCTAGCTCTCATTCACTCTACTGTGGTCACATGAGACTTCTCTTTTCTTCCTGTCCATGCCAGGTATGCTCCTGCCTTGGGATATTTGTATTCACTTTCCTGCTGTCTGGAATGCTCGTTTCTCCCCACCAGCACATCATTCACTCTTTCTCCTTCCATTCCTTACTCAAATGGCAGCTTGTCAATCAGGCCCACCCTGACATCTCAGTTAATTCACAACTTCTTCCCCAGAACTCCCAATCCCCTTCACTCTACTCTTTTTTTCTCTAATGCTTATCACCATCTAGTGTTCTCTGTAATTTACTCAGATACTGTATTTATTATTGTCTCCTTCCACTAAAATGTAAGCTTCATGAGGGCAGTGGTTTTGATCTGGATGGTTCAATAACGTATCTCTAGTACCTAGAACAGTTAATGCTACAGAGTGGGTAACCGGTACATTTTTGCCGAATGACTGGATTCTTACAAGCATCTCTGTTCTTTCTTTAAATTATTTCTCACTCTAATTAAGCTCTTTGAGATTTATAGTAAATCTACCATTTAAAAAATTTACTAAAGGGGGCGCCTGGGTGGCTCAGTGGATTGGGCCGCTGCCTTCGGCTCGGGTCATGATCTCAGGGTCCTGGGATCGAGTCCCGCATCGGGCTCTCTGCTCCGCAGGGAGCCTGCTTCCTCCTCTCTCTCTGCCTGCCTCTCTGCCTACTTGTGATCTCTCTCTCTGTCAAATAAATAAATAAAATCTTTAAAAAAAAAAAAAAAAAAAAAAAAAAAATTTACTAAAATGTTATTCTTCTCTCCCTCTTTTTTCCAGAAGGAGAGCTGTCCTCGGTGTTACCTGACTCAGTCAAAACTACAGTGCTGCATAAGGGAGAATAAGAGAATTCTTAAGAATTCTTTATTGTCCCTTGTAGCAGAGAATGGGAATTTGGTAAATTTAGTAAAGCTAAACTACTGTCACCTTCCCAGGAAAGACTATCTTGACAGCTGTTCTCAATCCTACTAAACAACAATGGAGGAAATCCAGTATTATCTTTAAATTCTACTACCTGTTGTGCTGAACTTTAAAGCAATTCATAGGGGCACCCAAGTGGCTCAGTCAGTTAAATGTCTGCTTTGGGCTCAAGTCATGATCCCAGGGTCCTGGGATCTAGTCCTGTGTCACTCCCTGCTCAGTGGGGAGCCTGCTTCTCCCTCTCCTCCCCCTTGTGCTCTCTCTCACTCACTCTCTCCCTCAAATAAAATCTTTTTTAAGACTCACATTTGTATGATTCTTCTAATTATTTCAACTACACATGTATTTAATAATAATAAAGAGTGGGGCGCCTGGGTGGCTCAGTGGATTAAGCCGCTGCCTTCGGCTCAGGTCATGATCTCAGGGTCCTGGGATCGAGCCCCGCATCGGGCTCTCTGCTCCGCAGGGAGCCTGCTTCCTCCTCTCTCTCTGCCTGCCTCTCTGCCTACTTGTGATCTCTCTCTCTGTCAATTAAATAAATAAAATCTTAAAAAAAAAAAAAAAAAAAAAAAAAAAAAAAAAAATAATAATAAAGAGTATATGTGAGTGTGTGCTACTAATCTGTATAAATACCTTAAGTTATCAAGCTCCTTTTATTTCTAAAAAAATCTTTATGTCTACTAAGGAAAGTTGAAATAACATATAAAGCAAAGCAGGTACCTACGTTTTGTATCTTCCATCTTCTTTTCTTTTTTTGTTTTAAGATTTTATTTATTTATTTGACAGAGAGAGATCACAAGTAGGCAGAGAGGCAGGCAGAGAGAGAGAGAGAGAGAGGGAAGCAGGCTCCCCGCTGAGCAGAGAGCCCGATGCGGGACTCAATCCCAGGACCCTGAGTTCATGACCTGAGCCAAAGGCAGCGGCTTAACCCACTGAGCCACCCAGGCGCCCTTGCCATCTTCTTTTCTCAGTAATTACAAAATATCAAAATTATCTTTGGAATACTGGTTAACAATAGATGACACTATGTAATATAAACATAGAAGAAGCACAACAGTGCACTACTCTGTAAAATAATGTCTACAAGGAAAGGAAAGCTAAATGGAAAAAATAAGTAACATTGTTGTGATTAAGATTCGTCATCTGATGATAACCAAATTTATATTTGACACTTATCATTAATGCCCAGCCAATTTGGGCTACATTTGAAATCTTAATTGAAACTGTTACTGTTTAATACATTGTTTTATAAAAGAGAACTCACCTGAGATTATATGTATCATATTCAATGGAAGACGTTGGCACTGCAGGGATCATGTAAAGAAATCCAAGATGTTCATTTTCACGTATTACTTTAATGATTTGCAAGGGATTACAAATGTTGGCTTTAATGACTTCTTCCCGGTCATGGAAAACATACTTAGGGTACGCTGAGGAACTAGTCCCATAGAGACCTCTTCTTCCAATACCGGCATGGGACTGTTTAGCAGAGGAAGTGAACAGCTCAGTAGAGGGCCGCTGGGTCTAAACAAAGCCAATTTTTAAAAATATGAATTTTTGCAAAAAACAAAGTATAAAAAAATGACAAAGTTTTAACTTCAAGCACTAGTTACCATACTGTTTGAGATGTTTGGGTTCAATGGCAAACATTTTTTAACAGAAAAATTCAAATTATTATAAGGCAGGGTTATAATCCTTCCCAGTACTCCTTATCCAGGTGTCCATTCCCTTTCTCAACCCCCCGGCATTGCTCCCATTGCCACCTTCTCTCCTTTAATTCTGTGTTTATTACATCAAAACACTACCAGCTCTCTGGGGTTCTCGGGAGCCCAGCGCTCTTCCTGCTCAGATGCTTTGCATCCATCTTGACTATGGCCTCTCCCCTCAACCTCCTCACCTAGTTCTGAGGACCTAAATGCTTTGCAGTGAGTGAAATCTTAAACAGCCATTATCATAGCTCATAATAAAATTCTTTTTAGTGAATATAAGGGGTGGTTACATTGAATATTGGGGATAATTATATAATAATAGCCTTGGAGAAGCCTACATGCTACAAACTCATGATTGCCTGCTCTGTAGACCAGTGCTTCTCACATTAAAATGTCCATGTGAATTCCCTAGGTGTCCTGTTAAAATGCAGATTCTGTCATCAGTCTGGGGTGGAGCCTGAGATCCCACATTTCTAATCTGCTCCCAGTTGCTGCAGATGTTGTGGACCACCACTGGAGCACCAAAGCTAAGTCCCCACCATGGTCACACACTTGAACTTTGCTCTAATCCCCCCATTCCACTGTCTGTGCTCTCAGAGCCATTCACACTCCTTTGTTCCTCCCCCAGTAAACTCTGGGGCAGCATCATATATACCCCCTCCTTCCACGGAGGAGGTTGATAACCACATTTCAGGAAATTTGACACTAACTTCAACTGTTAATACCTGGTCCCACCAGTAGAGGGGCAACTGGCACCCTGACAAAAGAATCACCATGGCAGACCTGCTTTGTTGCCTAACTGATGTAAACATATAAATGATACCTTTATTGCCTATAAGTATAACTAACAGAGGCTGCCATTTGTTTCTTCTTTCTTTCTTTTCTTTTTTGGAGGTTTTATTTATTTATTTGACAGAGAGAATAAGAGCGCATAAGCGGGGGGGAGTGGCAGAGGGAGAGGGAGAAGCAGGCTCCCCACTGAGGATTTGATCCTAGGACCCTGGGATCATGACCCAAGCCAATGGCAGATGCTTAACTGATTGAGCCACCCAGGAGCCCCGGGGCTACCATTCCAAGAGAGACTGATAAGCACAATCTCTATGAAACAATATCCCCAGAAAGTTTGTATTCACAGATCCCATCTTTCTCCCTCTCTCATTAAATACACCCCAATGAATAGGAGTTTCAGACAAAAATCCTAGGAAGTTTAGAGCTGAAGAAAATACATCTTTGAACTCAAAAGATATGATGTGCTTTTTCAATTTAATGGCCAGGGACAGCAGCAACAACACTGTTTTCTTATATAAAAGAATAGGCCAAACCAGATACCCCTAAACCAGAGAAAATACACATTGTCTTTTCCCAATGTTTCAACAAGGGCTGAAGTCAACTTTAATATTTTTATGGGACTAGAGTATTAATATTTTTAACAGAAAATGCACTTATTTTCTTTATTAAATCCTTCAAAAGTTTTAGTGCCTTCTAAGTACAAGATTTCTTCAACAATAGGCCTATATATTTTCATCTGAGTTCTTATTTCCAGTTATGTAACTCAGTGCAAAGATATGATTCAATTTAAGTAGCCATACAAGTTCAGATTTTGTGGGGGCGGTAGAAAAAGAGTGAAAGAAGTATGTATGTATGTATGTATGTATGTATGTATTTAAAGATTTTATTTATTTATTTGAAAGAGAGAGTGTGCACACTCGAGCCGGCGCACAAGTTGAGGGAGGGGCCGAGGGAGAGGGAGAAGCAAACTCCCCACTAAGCAGGAAGCCTAACACAGGGCTCAATCCCAGGACCCTGAGATCATGACCTGAGCCAAAGGCAGACACTTAACCGACTGAGCCACCCAGGAACCTCAGGAAGCATTTATTTATAAAGTATAGAACACCTGTAGTGTTCTCTATGCTGGATGTCCAGTCCAATTTGTTAAGTCAATCTTCCTTATTTACCAGAAGCAAAGCCTTCAGCTGCCTTCTTTTATCTCCCAGGGAGCCCTCACTGGTATATTTCCACGCTCAACTCATTCTGAGAAATCAGTATCCCCCCCAAAATGACCCTCTTTTCAGAATAAATACCCTTTTCTTTTTATATGGACTATCCATTTCTTCTACATTTCCCTATAACCCCTAACTCTTACTGAATTCTTCACTTAATTACAACTACAACCAGGTATAACACACAATTTAACGTTCCCTTTTAGCCCTCTCCCTTCATCCCAAATGTGCATAATTTCATTCTTCTTTAAATTGAAGATCATGATGCCGACTTTATATCAAATAAACTAATTTATGGGCAATCAGAACTTTCTTGGCCCTACTTAAGATAGCTTGCTCTCCTTTCCTATTTTAGAGAAACAAAATTAATTGAGGCTTTATAATTTCATACAATTGGTCATATAATATTCTTTGAGGGTGATCTCATCCACACCCACAGTGAGCCTCCTTCCAGTCAGCTTCTCAAACCACCATTCTCCCACCTGACCTGCCTTATTAACTTTCCATTCATTCCTCCAAGCCTAGTGCCATTCCCTAGCGTGGCATTTCCTCCACTGACCCCTCCCTTCACCACCAGGTGCAAGCATTCCTTTCTGTTCAGTTTGCCACAGTTTTGTACCTTAAATGACCAACGAGAGCTCTGACTGCACCCCCCTGAGTCTGAGCGCTTATAGAAATTCAGCAGTCTTTGAGGGTGGAACCTGTCTTCATCTGTTCCTCTCTGCTACTCTAGCCCAAAACCTGAAAAACACTAGCACTGAAATGTTCAACGGGTCTCAAAGGACCCTCTCAAAAAGCTCAGAGAATTCTCAGCTCTGTTGGCATTTTTACCATGAGGGTGTCCACATTTTCTTCTGCTTCTATTCCTCTGTTTAATTATCCACAGGCTCACAGCTATTTACAGAGAGCTGTGCTCTGGTGATTTCTCCCCAGAGCTACTATGCACTTATTCCTTTCAAGGCAGCATGCCACTCTACAGCTCGCCAATCACAGAAGCTGTCTTTCTAACTGGTTTAGTTTCTATTTTATTGCCCTTCACCAAGATCTTCAATGATTGTCATTCTGGGTAATAATGATGAAAATTTCCCAAAAAGTAAAATAAAATTCAAAACACTATTATGTCTTCTTTAATATGCAAAACAAGATCAGAGGACACTGAACAGATGGTGCAAGTTTTCCTTTATGATTTTCCTCTACTGTCTAAATTTTCCTGGAAGAAGAACTGAGAAGTACGGTATTCTCCAAACACATTGTGCAACCTGATACAGAAAATTTTTGCAACTATTCCTGTGAGTTATAAGAATGTTAGCAATGTTATAGGAAACTAAAATTAAAGTGAAAGGCTCAATTAAATACTTTAATTGTATACCTTTATTTTCTTTGCCGCAGGATCTTGGTGCTCAGGATACTGAATAGATACTTTGGCAGAACCTCTTTCTTCACTGCTTCTTGGAGATTTTGTTATTCCAGAAGTGACTAACTGAAGTCGGTTCTGCTCATATATGTATTCTGGCCTCTTACGATCTTGGTATGCTTTTAGCACTGGCTTTTGGGAATAAAGAGACATGTTAATCTTTTTAATATTGACATGAGCTTGTCTTATTCTTTGGACTCTACTCTTGTTGGAAACGGATCTCCCTGGACTAAATTCCTATCGAAGTCACAAACATTGTGGTAGTTATCATCATGGTCTGGCCACAGTCTATCACTACACCAAGACTTTTCTATTTGGTTTCTATCAATTCTGTACCTTAATGACCAATGAGTACTTCTAGGAGTAAGGTTCTGACAGAAAAGGCTCAGAAGCATGAAATCACATATGCAACAATTGGGCATTACAAGCCCCCACCATTCACTACAACAGTTATTGTGAGAAGGACTGTACAATCCTCACACTCTACCCAAAAGTCATTAATCAATTTCCATAGCCACAACTGATTGAAGATCTAAAAGAAATTGTGGCGTAAATAGATAAAAGAAATTGTGGCATTATATTAGGCTGATCAAATTTCAGATTAAGGCAATAAAATCCAGCATTCAACATGATACACTAATGCAAGGAGTTCACCATAATGGTTTTACGTTTCTAAGCATTATGATTTTAGCATGATAGCTAATCTCTTACAACTGGAGTGAGAAAAAAATGGAGTAAGCATAGGAATCATTACACTACATTACATTTGGTTTTGGCTAAAAATCCCTCTTGAGCCATTCACTGAAGAACGGGAAAAAAAAAACAACTACATAAATGGGGCAGGAGGATCTCAGCTATATAACAGTGTAGAAAAGAAACACAGACCAGAATCATAAAGTAAGAAGGGGGAGGCAAGCTTCTGCACACAGGTGGAACCATCAACAAAATGAGAAGGCAATCTACCAAATGGAAGAAAGCATTTGCAAATCATATAGTGATAGGGGGTTAAGACCCAAAATATATAGAGAACTCATACAACTCAATAGCAAAAACAAAATAATCCAATTTAAAAAATGGGCAGAGGATCTCTATAGACACTTTTCCCCAAAGAACACATACAGATGGCCAGCAAGTATGTGAAAAGATGCTCAACATCACTAATCATCAGAGAAATGCAAATCAAAGCCACAATGAGACACCACCCTATACCTGTCAGAATGGCTATTAACAAAAAGAAACAAGTGTTTGTGAGAATGTGGACAAAAGGGAACCCCCATCAACATTTAATAGCACAGTTCATATCTTTTTATCTTGTGTATTACAACAAAGTATTGCATCTGTCTTTTTACTACTTTTGTCTTTTAACCTTCAACTAGCTTTATAAATAAGTGATAAATCCACCACATTTACCTTAGATTATTCTGAATTTTACTATATATTCACCTTTAGCAGTGAGATTTATATTTTCGTGTTTTCCTGTTACTAATTATAGTGCCCTTTTATTTCAAGAATTCCCTTACAATTTACTTTTAAATACCAAAGCAACAAGCACATATGTATATACAAAGAGAGAAAGAAAGCAAATATGGCAAAATATTAACAATTTTTGAATCTAGGTAGATGGTACATAAGTATTCATTTTACTGTTATTTCAACTTTTCAGTATATTTGAAACTTCTTATAGTAAAACGCTGGGAGAAATTGAATTTTTCAAATAAACTGGCAAAGATACAAAAAATTAGATTATTGTTTATTCTTAGATGATTTTGTTTACCTAAAACACTTGAGAAAATAAACAAAACACTAGCACGAAATTAGCATCCAGATATAAAACCTGTTTATAAACTTAATAAGTAAGTAACACTCATGGTCATGGAAGAAAAAGCAAATAAAATTCTATTTTGTTCTTTACTTGGAAAATTAATTATAATAAAAGTCAATTTTAAGTTAACCTATAAACTTAATATGATCCTGATAGGATGTCTTAGAGGTTAGACAATCTGACCCTAAATTTAATACATAAAAATCAATTAAAAAGAATAGCCACAAAAGTTCTGGGTGGGGAGAAGAGTCATCAATGAACACCAGCTCTGCCAGATACTAAAATGTTTTAAAACTACAATAATTAAAACTATGTATTCTGGACACATGAATAGGAAGACAGATCAATGAATCAGAATAGAAAGTCCAGTAATGAATCCCAAAATATTAAAGGGAACTGAGTCTATAATAAAGGTGATAATTTTAGGAAAATGATATTATTCAGTAAATAATAATGAAAAAACTGGGTAGCTGTTAGGAAAAAAGTTGGATCCTCTCATTAATTACACTGGGAAAAATTCTGAATAGATCCAAGATCTAAATGTAAAATAACAAAAATAATAAAAATAATCCTGAAGTAATTTTAAAAAGAAGTATCTATGACATCACCAGATAATTTTATCTCTAAAGTCTAGCTAAATGGAGCACCTACATATTACACAATACTCAGAAGACATAAATTACTCAATTACATAAAAATTAGGAAAACTTGAAATTTTTATCATGCTTACCACACATAAGGTCTTATCTCCTAATATATGAAGCGCTCATGCAAATCAATAAGAAAAATACCAACTACCCAATTAGAAAATAAGACATGAAGATTCATACATTTCACAGACAGAAAAACAATAACTCCTAAACATATGGAAAGATGTTCAACCTTATTCAAAAAAGAAATTTAAATTAAAACTACTCTGAGATAGCATTTTTCTTCTACTACTGAAGCAACATTTACTAACCAAAATTACAAACGTACATATGTTTCGAGTTGGCAATCCCATCTCTAGGAAGTCTGCCTACAGATAGAAGATCACATGTATGAGATGACAGATGTCCAAGATTATTCACTGTAACACTGTTGTCATAAAAATACTATTTTTAAAAACCTAATCTATAAATTTGCGGCTTGCTAAATAAATTATGGCATATTCATCTATGATAGGATATTAAGATCTACAAAGAAAATTGGTATTTAAAAAGTTTTTGAACTGAAATGAAATGATCTTCAAGCTACGTATTAAATGAAAGCAAGGGGCAGGAGAGTTTGTTTAGTATGCTATTTTTAGGGTTATACAGTATAATACATCTCTGAAAGCATACATAACACATGCTTATCATTCGATTGGTTGCCTCTAGAGAAGGAACGTAGATGGATGAGGGACAGTGGAAGAAAATAGACTTTAACTGTGCAACTTCTGTACATTTTAAAATGAATTACTTATCTAAGAAGGAAAAATTTTAAAGTTCATATGGAAGGATAATTACCTAAAACAGAGAATATACACAAAATAGGAATAGTGAGGAAGCAGTTGCCTTCTACTTATCAAAATAATGTTAAAAAGACCACTGTGACCAAAACACTGTGGTTAGATCAGTAGAGAAAAGAATCAAGAATCTGTAAGTAGGTCTCACCAGATATGAGAATTTTATACATGATAAAGCTGATGTTTTAATTTAGTAGGAAAAACGTGGTACTTACAAAACATTTAGAAGAAAATGAAATTAGTCCCTTTCCTCACATCAAATTTAAAAGTTCACATGAATGAAAGCTTTAAACGTGAATCATAAAAATAAAGAGTAAAATGGGAGAAAATGTGGAGAAATGCTGTCAACAGAATGAGTATAAAATGGTGGTCAATGGAGAGAAAACAAAAGTCCAATGCAAACAGAACACTGCAATTCGGATAAGAACAGGACCCATTAACGCAAATCCACATGGAGAGATCATTAGCAGCAGCCCATGTGAGGGTGCAGTTTCAGCCTTCCCAATCAGGCAAAAAAAAGGGGGGGGCTAGAAGATGGTGCAGGAAAACCTAGGAAAGGGTAAAAGTGAAATTTAATTTAGGCTGCATACAAGCACTGGTTTGGGAACCTGGTCCCCAAGTAAAATGTGTTTGAATCAAATCGAATTACATAGATACAATTTTTGCTCTTCAACTCCACAAAACCAATCATGGAACTCTATCCCAAAAGAATCTAAGCACCAATTGGGAAGGATAATACAATGATTTTGCTGAACCACTGTGAATATTTGCAGAACAAACTTGCCAAAAGAGAATGAATTAATAAATTATGGACTATTCATGCAATGTGATACTTTAATGGGATAGGCAACCATTAAAAAGAATGTTACAGAAATATCATCTGAAGAGCCTCCGGGTGGCTCAGTCGGTTAACCCTCTGCCTCTTGATTTTGGCTCAGGTCCTGATCTCAGAGTCATGAGATTGAGCCTGGTGTCAGATTCCAGGCTGGGTATGGAGCCTGCTTGGGACTCTCTCTCTCTCTCTTCACACCCCGTATGAACCCTACCACCTACTCCCCGCCACACACTCGCACTCTCTCCAAAAAAAGAAATAAAGAAATATTATCTGACATTGAAGAATGCATATTTAGGTGTAAAGAGCAACATGTAGAGTACTATATTTATATTTATAATATGTTTTAGGACAAATGTCCAGAAGTCTAAATATGTATTTTGTGTGTGTTTATCCATTTGTATAAAACCGAATGCGGGGAAAAGCAAGAAGTGATATACACTAGATTGCTGTTAACCTTAAATACCATAGACAAGGGGCTCAGAGATGGGAGAATTGTTAGGGGAAAATGTGGAAGAAGAACAGAAAAGGGAAAGGGAGTGGGAGGGAGGAAGGGAGAGAAAGGAGGAATGAGGGGGAAGGGGTAGGAAGAGGAAAATGAAGGGGAGGAAAAGAGAGAAAGGGTAGCAATCATAAAAAGAACATACCACAGTATTAACTCTATACAAACCAAACTACTGATACCCGTACACATGAAATCCATCACTTGAATACAAAGCTACTTTCTCTCTGCATGATGGAAATTCAGGTCATTTTCACTTTATTCCTTATTATTTTTAGTACTGTATGAATTACCATATTTATGAATTAGTTATATTGCTCTAGTCATCTATTATTAGTACCTAACAGCCCCAAACTTAGTAACTTAAAAAACACCTCCATTTATATTGCTCAAACATCTACAGTTTAGGCAGAACTCACTGGGGACAGCTTGCCTCTGCTCTTCAGAGCATCAGCTAAGACAGCTCAAAGGCTGGGGACTGGAATCAAGCCAATGGCTTGTCCATTCACATGTGTGGCAGGTGATATGGGCTATAGTCAGGGACTTGTTCAGATGACATCTTAAGGAGACCTTTGTAGTCAAACAAACTTATGTAGTCTTGCCATTTATTTCCACCACATTCCCTGTATTATTTTTTTTTAAGATTTTATTTATTTATTTGACAGAGATCACAAGTAGGCAGAGGGGCAGGCAGAGAGAGAGAGGGAAGCAGGCTCCCTGCTGAGCAGAGAGCCCAATGCGGGACTTGACTCCAGGACTCTGAGATCAGGACCTGAGCTGAAGGCAGAGGCTTAACCCACTGAGCCACCCAGGCGCCCGCAATCTGATTTTTTAAAATATTTTCTTTTCAAGCACTCTCTTCACCCAAATTGGGCCTGAACTCGCACCCCCAAGATCAAGAGTGGCATGCTCCATCCACTGAGCCAGCCAGGTGCCCAATAATCTAATGTTAAAGTGGGCAAAGGTTATGAACAGAATCCACAAAATAGTAATATCCCAATGAGTGAGTGAAAATACACTTCACTAATAAGATGCAAATTACAACAATGTGATGCCATTTTAACCTATCAGTTTAGCAAAAATAAAAGAACTGAGCATCAGGTTTGGCGAAGATGTGGGCAAATTGGGCCCTCTTCTACACTGTAGGTAGAAAGGTAACCTGGTTAAACCTCGATGCAACTGAGCAATATTTTTCAAAATGAAAAGTGTACTTCAGAAGTCCAAGACCTATACAATGACACTTCTAGGAATCTATCTTTATATGTACAAAAGCAAGGCCGTTCGATGCAGCATTATCTGTAATCACAAAACAAAAACAATAACAAAACAAATAGCAAATAAGCTGAACTCCCATCAAGAGGGCACCAGTTAATGGATATATAGTATGGCACGCCCATGCAACAATACGGTGCCACTGTTAGAAAAGATAGCTCATTATGCGTGCATTAGAAAAATTTCCATATGTTTATTTCACTTTGAAAATTGGTACATATTGCATAATCTTATTTTTAATTTTTAATTTTTTATTAACATATAATGTATTATTAGCCGCAGGGGTACAGGTCTGTGAATCACCAGGTTTACACACCTCACAGCACTCACCATAGCACATACCCTCCCCAATGTCCATAATCCCACCACCCTGCATAATCTTATTTTAAAGTTATATATGTCTATACAGACACACACACACACACACACACACACACACACACACACACTTGAATAAACATATAAACAGCCTAAAGCGCAAACACTAACAACAGTAAGAAATATCCCAGGGTGCAAGTGATAACCTTCACTTCTCACTTCATGCACATTCACTGCTCCCTTCCATGGATTTAGAATTATCCAAGGGCACAAATGGATTCTTAAAATTAAGTATTTCCAGACATGCACAAAAACTTTCAGGATACTCAGCATTTATTACTTTAGAAGTAATAAATGGATATATGTACATAACATATATATTACCCTTCCTAATATCTCAAAGAGCCTTACAACATATACAATTATCTGTACTGTACATAATTCTAGAGAGAATTTATCTGCTAGAAAACTTTGTTCACCACTATATCTCCCATCTTGAATAGTGCCTACAGCTAGTTGGTTTTTTTTTTAATAAATGTTTACAGGTTTACAGCTTCAAAAACAAGGCTTAACTTTTGGGTTTTCACTCCTTCTTTGTTAATTAAGAGTCTGGAAATGACCATCTTCTATAGAAATTTTTCAACCTCCTATGTAGCCAAAAGTGGCTAAAATGCTGTGTTGGTTTTTTTTTGGGGGGGGGTTTGGTTTTTTTTTTAAGATTTTATTTATTTATTTGACAGAGAGAGATCACAAGTAGACAGAGAGGCAGGCAGAGAGAGAGAGAGAGGGAAGCAGGCTCGTTGCTGAGCAGAGCGCCCGATGCAGGACTCGATCCCAGGACCCTGAGATCATGACCTGAGCCGAAGGCAGCGGCTTAACCCACTGAGCCACCCAGGCGCCCCTAAAATGCTGGTTTTTGAACTTACCAGAGGCTCTAGTTTTATAGGCTGCTGTCGTTTTCTTGTTTTTTCTTGAGCTTTTGTATTGTGCTTAAATGTCAGGAATTGTGTGTCAAATTCATTTTCAGTGGGTACTACAAAACTCAGTCTTCCCTTTGCTGCTATACTGTTCAGTCTTGCAAGGGTAGGGTTTTCCACCTGCTCTTCAATATTTTTTAGTTTGACATCCTCCTCTGAGGTGTGAAAAGCCATTCTCACTCCTGGAAAGAGAGGGTCCACAAAAGAAAAATTAAAGGTAGAACAAAAGAATTGTGGAAGTGGGACTCATGGATTTGACTTAAGAACTAGGGAAGGCTGAATTTGCTCACCCCTAAAGAAAACCCACAAAGTTACCCATTTCTTTCAAACTAAGGGCTTGAATCAGAGAAATGAAAATGGCTGGTCTTCAAGTAGCTGGGGTGGGACCCAGGAATTTGCATTTCTTTTTTTTTTTTTTTAATTTTTATTTATTTTTAAAATTTCTTTTCAGTGTTCCAGAATTCATTGTTTATGCACCACACCCAGTGCTCCATGCAATACGTGCCCTCCATAATACCCACCACCAGGCTCACCCAACCTCCCACCCCCACCTCCGCCACTCCAAAACCCTCAGATTGTTTTTTCGGAGTCCCATGGTTCATCTCCCCGTGAATACCCAACTTTTGTATCAATATGGACAGGACTGAATGAGATTATGCTGAGTGAAATAAGTCAAGCACAGAGAGTCAATTACCACATGGTTTCGCTTATTTGTGGAGCATAAGAAATAACACGGAGGACATGGGGAGATGGAGAGGAGAAGGAATTTGCATTTCTAAAAAGTTCTTAGATGCTGCAGATGCCACTGATTAGGGGCCATACTGGTCTAGATTTCAAAGGGAGAAAAGAATTGCAATTAGTATTGAGATTCTTTTCATGCTGTGCATGCAAAATATCTTCAGGGGAGCTTGTTCAAGTGCAGGTAATTTTAATGCAGGCAACCTGAGCCTAGGTACTCTAAAATAAGAAACCCAAACCCAAAACCCAAACAAGAAACAACCAAAGGGAAAAACAGAAGTTGAAGACTAAATCTTAAAACACTGCTCCTGGAGCTTTCATATGCATGAGAAAATTATTAAAATGCACATTCTGATTCATAACACTAGGACTAGAACTAGGAGCCTAGTAGTGGTCTTGCATCCTCACCACCACTCCCACTCCCACCCCACCAGACAGGTGGAGATACTTCCCTTCAAAACAGTACCATTGCACATACAGCCTTGAAACAGGGGTCAGCAGGCCGAGGTTTTAGTCTAGATCTGTGCTGGCTCATCAGAATCTCCTATGCAATTTTAATTTTCCAAGTAGCCATATTTAAAAAAAAAAAACAAAAAGGTACTGGTGAAATAAATTTTTAATAATGTGCTTTATTTAACGTATCCAAAATATTCTCATTTCAACATGTAATTAATATAAAACTTATTAATGTTTTATTTCATTATTCGGTACTACATCTTCGACTTCCCATTTCGAGCAGACTCAACTCAGACTCGCCACTTATGGCCACTCACTACCATATCGAGCAGATCTTGGACAAGTGTCCAGAAACATCTATTCCTCACTTTCCGGCCCTCTAAAAGGATAGGTAGGTAGTAAAGGGCCACTGAATGCTTTTCCGCTGACTTTCTCTGAGCCTTATCCTATGCGTTCCGAAAGCCAAGCTGACTGCCCAGCCTGGAAGTCGGAGTCTAGCCCCACAGCTCTATTCCTCAGCACTCACCAAGTCAGCCGAGGTGGCTGTAGCCACAGCCGCCGCTGCCGCGGGTCTCCAGAGACAGCAAATCCAGGGCTGTTGGTAGAAAGTTGACTGTAGCCGTCCGGAATGTTTGCTGTTGCCTAGCAGCCACCAGGCCTCTACCAACGAGCAATGAATGCGCCTGTGCGCGACCTGTCGCCACGGCAACGCCTCAGCCAGCCGCAGCTCTGAGTCCCTGAACCCGCTAGCCAATTGAGCCAATCAATGCCTCCGACACATTCTTACGCCGCTGGTTGGTGGAGAACACCCACTTCACCTGCGTGGTCGCACCTCTGCGCAGGCAATTGAACACTGCTTGGGCTGCTGGCAGGACAGTCAAAGGAGGTGGCCAGCGCTGTTTGCTTCCTTCATTTTTGCGGGAATCTTTTGTTTCTTTTCATGAGGCACGAGACTGACCTGACGGTTCCTTTAATCTAACTTTTCCTAAGTTAGAAGAATCAAGAATCTCCGGAGAGGGAGGTGCCTTTTGCAGGCAGTTCGAGTTCCGCTCTCGAAAGGAGCAGGAGAGCGACCATCCAGCACCTCTGTCGCACCCACCGGCTTCCTCCCCGGAGCGCCTACAGGGCAAGGAACGTGGGCTGTTCTTCCCCTCAAAATCCGCCGTGATCTTTCAAGCAATGTTCTTTTCCACCTGGAAAGTAACCTAGTGTCAGGCACAGGAGGAGCCCATGTTACTTGGTTCCGCGTTCTACTAACCAACGCAGACTCTGGATCTTGTTCTGGCATTTAGGGCCACCTAATTAAGTCCCTGAAAGATTGCTGCTAATGCTTTGTGGGCGTGACCCCACCGAAGCCCGATCCAGGTTGCTTACTGAAGATGTCTTATCCCGGTTGGTGTTAGGGCAGCAGCACTTTCACCTGCCTTGAGGAAATGTTACACCAGATGGAAGAGTCCTTGTTTTCAGCCTCCCGTCCAAAATGAATGATCACAGCTGGAACTTGTCTTCTTTTGTGCTTTTTGCCCCCACCCTCCTTTTTTACCTTGATATTTGTTTCTTGCTTTGAATCCCAAACCCTATATGAAGTGCTTATCTCACACAACCTGCATTTTCTGTCTTAGCATATTCAGGTAGGTACTTTACATGCTAGGTACAGGGTAGGGAATCACGTATCAATAGAACTGAGATGGAGATTGCAGATCACTTAATCCACCTCCTCCATTTGATTAATAAGAACTGAGACCCAGAGAGAGCAAGTGATTTACTCCAGGTGAGACAGCTAGTCATGGCAGAAACAAAACTTAGAATACAGATCTCCTAAACCCTGATCAGATACTGGAAACAGCAAGGGAGTAACTTCAGTTTAGAAACAATTCAAAAACACCTCAAATGTAGACATAAATAGTAATTCACCAGAGATAAAAGTTACACACAAAGTCAATCAGGGCCAATAAAATATAATAACTTATATAAACAACCCAATACATCAAAACATAAAATTAGAATATGCAGCATTAGACACATTTATAAAATGAATTTCATTTCAGGTGTGCAATGAATATTCTAATTGTTTCCCTTCAACATTTATGTAGTCAAGATGAAGTCCATTGCTTCTCAGTCCCAGAATTTTTTTTTTCAGTTGATGAAGGTGATTGTATTCTAATGTTACCTTATGCAGCTGAGAACATTCGAAGAGCCAAGGAAAGTGAGAGCTGGAAGACATTGACACAGAGTTTAGTAAGGGTATTGCTATATTAGAAGCTACTAATCAAAACTTTCCAAGGTTATTTTTTAATGTGGCAAGATATCTTTATTATCAACTTAATATTTACTAAATTAGTGCAGACAAGAGTTTTATGTATACCCTGTTAACTTTTTTCATAGTTACTATAAATAATAATCATTACAATTTACTAGATGCTCTCTATGTGCCAGGTACTATGTTAGGTATTTTGCATTTGTTCTCTCAAATAATTCCAATGAACCTGAAATTTTCATTTCATAGCTGAAGAACGAGGCTATGAAAGGTTTACAAGAACTAGGTTACAAAAGGTCACATCTTTAACAGTAAAAGTGGTTAAAATTTATTGAGCATTCAGTTTAAGATTTATATTCTGGGTGCTTTGTGAAGTACTTATCACCGTTATACTAATCATTGTAACAACTTTATATTATTTTAGAGGTATTATTGTACCTATTCAATTAATAGGGAAATTGATGTTTAAAAACTTTAGGTGACTTACCTAAATCACTCCAGAGGCAGTAAGTGGCCGAAGTGAGATACAAATTCAGATCTATCAACTTAAATAGTTAAATTTCTGGAAGATTCTGGAGAAAGAATAATTGAGTCAGGGAATTCTTCTACTGGCTCTATGGTGGACAATATTCTGAAAAATTCCTAAAGCAAAACACTCATTTATTTGGATCAATTCCAAGGCACAGTATTTTAAAGTCAGGATGTTGGGGGCACCTGGGTGGCTCACTGGGTTAAGCCTCAGGTCATGATCTCAGGGCCCTGGGGACCTCGTCAGGCTCTCTGCTCAACAGGGAGCTTGCTTCCTCTCTCTCTCTGTCTCTCTGCCTGCCTCTCTGCCTACTTGTGATCTCTGTCAAATAAATAAATAAAATTTTTAAAAAAAATTTAAAAGCCAGGATGTTTCCCACAACCTTATAAAGCCACCCAGTAGAAAACCAATTTCCCTGAAGTTTTGAATTTGAGCCGACTTCTTATATCAGTCAATCTGTCTTTCAGAATTTTTAGATCAAACACATGTAAAAGGAGACAGACACATGGTAGTGCTTTATACACAGTAACAAGTCTTTTTTTTAAATATTCTCTTATAATCAGGAAGTTAGGGGCCAGGTAGCTCCGAAAAGGTTAGGTTGAAAGTCTAAGACCTGATGATGACCAGTGATGATGCCAAAGAAGCAAGGAGAAGGATCCTGATAGTATGCCAGCCCACCAATTCAAGAGAGGTGGGGGAAATATCCAAGCTATAGTATCTGGTCTCTGAGTGACATTTGGGGAGTGCAGAATGCAGCATAGAGGATCCGGACAAGTTGTTTTATTCATTTGAGGACCTGATTGGTGGTCCTGTGCAAGTTCAGATACAAATACCTACCCTGTATAAAGGAACATTGCTGCACACAGCAAACACAGCCTGGAGTTCAGAGTGAGAAACAGCAGGCCTAGAAAGAGACAGGCTTTATTATAGGGAGGTGGGGAGAGTTTGAAAGTCAAGGGCCATGTGGCTTTCCAAGGATTCATCATTGGGTCTGTGAGCACAATTCTAATGCCACATTCTACTAGTTTCCCCAGATAGCCTTATCATCCCTAACAGATCCCTCCTTGTTTATTTGTAACCTAATATTAGACTTCTAGTTATTCAATAATGCTTTTATTGCTAAATTATAGTTATAGTAGACACTCATAAAAACATACTACTGTCTTAATTTTCAGAGCTTATAAAAAGCCAGCTTGCCATCTTGTTTATTGTTCCAAATATTCCCTAATAGCCTAATAGCCTGTGATAGAGAATCCTGGGCTTAAAATTCTGGGTTGATAATCCCATTTACAACTAAGTTTCAGAGAGGTAAAGTTACTCTCCCAAGGGCATATAGCCAATAAATTGCCAGATAGATGGGAATACAGTCTCCACATGACCCAGGCATCAATTCCTAAGTATTTCCCAAGAGAAATGAAAGACTTGTATGTGAATGTTCCTAGCAACTTTATCTGTAATAGCCAAAGCCTAGAAAACAATGCAAATGTCTACCAGCAGCTGAGTAGATAGGCAAATTTTGGTATGTCCGTACCTTGGAATACTACCCAGCAATAGAAAGAAACAAACTGATGCATTCAACACTCATTGAGTTTGAAGAACATTATACTGAGCAAAATAAGCCAGACACAAAGAGTACCTATTTTCTGATTACAATTACATGAATCTCCAGGAAAGATAAATCTAATTTATAGTGACAGGAAATAGATCAGTTGTTGCCTGGAGCTAGGACTGGGGTATAGGATTGGCAAGGGGGACAAAGAAATTTTTTGGAGTGATGCAAATGTTTTATATCTTGGTTATTTGGGAGACTGCAGGGCTGTATAAGCTTGCCAAAACTCACGGAACTGTAAATCTTAGAATATGTGCATTTTATTGTATGTAAATTATAACTCAATAAAATTGAATTACAAATTATATTCCTAGTGTTACACTTCAAAAGCACAAGTAAGGCTTTCTAGATATACAGATTTCCAGGCTTCACACCAGACCTGGTTTATAAGAATCTTAGTAATTGGCATCCAAATGCTCAAAGATCCCTATAGATGAATCAAATGAATGTGTGAGGTTAAGAACCATATCTGCCAGTGAAAATGTATGAAGATTAAAAGATGTTCAATTACATTAAATTAAATAGGTCTTAGACAGTTTGCATAACATGATCATATTTCTATAAGCACAGAATGTATATCAACTCAGCAACTATCCAGAATCTAGACATAAATGTTTATGTGATTTACAGGTATTTTCTGTTATGCCCTTTGCTTTTCTGTATATTTAAAAATAAACATATACTGCGTTTGTATTTTTATTTTATATTCTTTATTTTGTATTTTTAAAATTTGCACAAGAAAATATAAGCATTTGGGGGGAGTGGCATGAACCCGCCTGGAGGCCAGGGCAGAGGGATCAGGAACACTCCTGGAGGCTTTAGCTTTTGGCAAAAAGACAAGGCACCCTATTCCATGCAGATGGAAGGAACGTGGGAGTGCGTTAGGTGAATTGGCCTGTTTGGGTTTGATTTCTTCTCTTTCTCTCTAAAGCAGGAGGTAGGTCAGCTGCTGAGATGGATGGAGGTGGGAGTGCTATTGGCTCCATATAATTTATATGGGGAGATGGGATGGGAGGGAGTAACTCATATTTAGCCTTGGCTGAAGTTTAAAATTTTTTTTAATATTTTATTTATTTGACAGAGAGAAATCACAACTAGGCAGAGAGGCAGGCAGAGAGAGAGGAGGAAGCAGGCTCCCTGCGAGCAGAGAGCCCGATGTGGGGCTCGATCCCAGGACCCTGGGATCATGACCTGAGCCAAAGGCAGAGGCTTTAACCCACTGAGCCAAAGGCAGAGGCTTTAACCCACTGAGCCACCCAGGTGCCCCTAGCCTTGGCTGAAGTTTAACTTCAAGGTCTGTGAACTGCTTAAACCTGTATTCACATTGGGTGGGTGTATGTTTGTTGATAGCTGTCAGATTCTCAAAGGAGACTGTGACCAGTGGTCTGTCTGAGCTGGAAACTATACCCTTTGAAAACTGGCAGTCCCGGTTCTGGGAGGTTTGTTGTATCATATTTTGTTACTTTATCACCATCTTGTGGTCAAATGAATGTACTGCCAAAGGAGTTTCGAACCAGAGATTATGAATCAGCGTAGTCGTTTATCTTAGATTTAGAAGGGACTTGAGGCATTCTGTGATCTAATGTTCCACAAATTATGAGAATTAATAATTACTACACAGTATTCCTCCAAAATGTTGAACCTGGGTTAACTATGCATGAGTAAGAAGACCTCGCTAACCCCAGATAATTACATTTCAATTAAAGATCTTTACAGAAGTAATCTCTGAGCCAGTGTTGAACGCTTTTGAAAGGCCAAGAGCAGTGGTCCTTAAACTTAGCTGTGTATTAGGACCACTTGGAGGGCTTTGAAAACTGCTGATGCCCAGGCCACACTCATGCTAACTGAATTCTCTGAGAGACCCAGGCATCATTACTTCTTTCCCCTTAGTGCCCCTTCCCCAGGTGATTTCAATGTACACTAAGTGTGGGAGCCTCAGCCATTGCTTGAAATAGCCTTGAATAGCTTGAAATAGCCTTGCGATTTCAAAGTGTGATCCACAAACCAGCAGCCTTGTGGCATCACCTGGGAGCTTGTTAGATATGCAGAATCTCAGGTCCTGCCCCAGACCTCCAGAATCAGCCTGCGTTTTAATAATTCCCAGGTGGTTCGTTGCATAGTAAATCTGAGTAGTGCTGTTAGAACAGAATGGGTGTCCGGTAGCCCCACTGGATACACAAGGCAGGAATGGTGTCAGAAAGGCAGGCTTGTCACTTTTTATCAGTTCCAGTTACCGGAAATGTACGACTTCTATGCCATGGATGGAAAGTTCTAATTGTCCAAAAATTCTTTTCTAAGTAGGTGACAAAATCTACCTTCTTGCCTCTTCTGCAAACTCTCCTATGATCTCTTCAAATACTTGAAGGCAGAAATGTTCTTCCTTCAATCTTCCTTCTTTGAATCCCTCCCTCCCAATTTTCCAGTCTCCTTAGTCTATGTAGGATATGTTTACAGGACCCCTAGTAATTCTACCCGAAAAATGGCTCTCAGAACTGCAGGTGAGTTTCTAGATGTGGTGTGACACAATGAGCAGAGCAGGAAAAGGACATTCCTTTATCTAGAAATTCTATTAATGCCTCCTTTTTCTTCCTGGAAATCAGACATTAGTCAGGATCTTGGTTAAATGGTGAATAAAGCTATATTCAGCAAAGAAATCAATGCTGTTCATCCCAAAGCTTCAGGTATTTCACATGTGACTGTTGACAGTGTCCTGAGCTCAGAGAGACCATCATGGGAGTCCGAGGCTGAGGGGGTTGGGGCCTGTGCTCCCACTTCCCCTAGGACCACATCCTTCAGCAGAGATAGCTCTACCCTCAGTGTGGCTGTGGGGGGATGGTGGGGAGCGGTAATGTGGGGAACATACCGAACCCCTCCTGCTGCCTCTGATCTCAGTTCTAGAACTGTGAAAAATCAATGTCTACTGTTCAATAAGATTATGGTATTTTGTTACAGCAGCCTGGGCTCACTAAACCACCCCTTTATCTATCTTTGGGCCTGAAGCTGTTGTGTCTACCAAGGCTATCCCATGCCAACTTCTTCTTGGACCATTTGTCTCACTTGCATAGTAGATCTTCCAGCATTTATAACGATCACATTAACTTTTTTTAAGTTTTGTTTTTTTTGTTTTTTAACTTTTTTAAAAGTTTCTTTTAAAAATTTTTTTTTTTTTAATCTCTACACCCAACATCCAACGTGAGGCTTGAACTCACAACCCCAAGATCAAGAGTCAGCAGGTTCCACAGACTGAGTCAGTCAGGGGCCCCACCCCTTAACTCTACAACTCCAGGAATTTAAATCACTTGGGCCTGGCTAAGGTTTTATCAGAGAGTTCAATATTTTGAAGAATATCTTTGCAGATTTTCTTGATTTTTTTAAAGTTATGCATACCCTTTGGAGATGATTTCTCTTTCAGAAATCTATCTTAAAAATATTTGACCTTAAAAATATTTGATCAGTGGCACACAGATTTGTATTAAAGCAACATTTAAATTAAATATAATACCAAAACTATGGCACACATTAAATTGGCATAGCCACTAAAACAATGAAGCAAAGCTGTATGTATGACATGGGGAAATATACTCAAAATATTATATTAAGTAAAAATATGAATTTCAGAATATTATGCACAGTGTTATTCCATTTCGTTAAAAAAGGCATATGGCATGCAGTCCATACGTATAGTATAAAATCTGTATATGTATATTGTCTCTATATAGTTGTGATATTGTGATTTATAATAAGAATTTACATATTTATATACAAATGTTTTATAATAAGAAATATATATGTCATATATATATATGACATATATATATTTGGTCTTCATCCTCTCTTTGGGATGTCACAGAGCTCCTCAAACCTTTACAATTTCCTAAGTGATGAGAACCCTAAAGGTGTCTTTTGTTAAGTTAATGAGTGATTTTTTTAAAAAGATTTTATTTATTTACTTGACAGAGAGAGAGATCACATGTAGGCAGAAAGGCAGACTGAGAGAGAGGGAGAAGCAGGCTCCCCGCTGAGCAGAGAGCCCAATGCAGGGCTCCATTCCAGGACCCTGAGATCATGACCTGAGCCAAAGGCAGAGGCTTAACCCACTGAACCACCCAGGTGCCCCATGAGTGACATTTCAAATGTGCCCAGTTGGGGTCTGGTTGCCAGGAGAACCAGTCATGTGATTGAAGGATTAGAATTTTCAAGTCTCACCTCCCCCCACCTCCCTACCCTCCCCCCCTCACCCTCTCCACCCTTACTTACCCCCTTACCACCACCACCCCCACCCCACCCCATCCCCCCGCCGCCAGCTGCTAACACGGGGTGGGGGGGAGGTGGGAGGGGCTGGAGGTTGACTCAATTACCAATGGCCAATAATTTAATCAATCATGACTATGTAGTAAAACCTCCTATGTAGTAAAACCTTCAAAACCTGAAAGGACAGGGTTTAGAGAGCTCTCTGGTTAGCAAATACTTGGAGATTTGGAGAGGGTGGCATGCTTAGAGAGAACAAGGAAGCTCTGCTTGCTTTCTCCCTTCCTTGCCCTGGTCATCTCTTCCATCTGGCTGTTCCTGAGGCATATAAAATTATCCTTTTATAATAAACTGGTAGTCTAGTAAGTAAAATGTTTCTCTGAGTTAACGTGAGCTGCTCTAGCAAATTAATTGAACTGCAGGAAGGGGTCATTGGTACCTCCAGGGTACAGCTGGTCCATCAAGGGCACAGTGATAATGTGGGCTTGTGGCTAGAGCCCAGGTGGAGATTGAGCTGTCTTGTGGGACTGAGTCCTTAACCTGTGGGATCTGTCACATTGACAGGTAAATAGTGTCAGAATTGCGATGAATCGTGGGACACCCAAGGATTTCCAAAAATTCTGTGTTGGTGTGGGATTCCTCCCCACAAATCCATACACACTGGAATTGGGACCAGAATCTTGAGAGTGTAGAAGAGAGGTTAGCAAACACTGCCTGATGGGTAAAATCCAGATGGCTGGGGGCGCCTGGGTGGCTCAGCGGGTTAAAGCCTCTGCCTTCGGCTCAGGTCATGATCCCAGGGTCCTGGGATCGAGCCCCGCATCGGGCTCTCTGCTTGGCTGGGAGCCTGCTTCCTCCTCTCTCTCTCTCTGCCTGCCTCTCTGCCTACTTGTAATCTCTATCTGTCAAATAAATAAATCTTTAAAAAAAAAAAAATCCAGATGGCTGCCCGTTTTTAAAAATAAAGTGCTAATGGCCCGCAGCCACACTCACTTATTTACATATTTTCTATGGCTGATTTTGTACTGTAAGCATTGAGTAGGGTAAGTCTTCAGGGAACTTCTCAGTGCTGTCAACTTTTGCCTCTATTGTGATTTTATAGTCTGTATCTTTTTTTTTTTATTGTGTTAAGACAGGATGGAAATCAGTATGCTATTATCAGAAAGAGTCTGTGAGTTATACTTTCAAATGGTAGAAGATAGTGACTCGCAGTGGATAACAGCAGGGAGCTCTGAGACCTACATTCCCCAAGGCTCTGAGATATTTGGATAAAAGGTGTTTAAAAAAATTATTCTTGTAGAATGGAAAGCAAATGTGGCATTTTGACCAAACCTAATTGCTTTCATTCCCCCCTAAAGCCCTACTAAAAGGATTTTTTCAACTTATAAACTCAGAGAAATTAGGAGAATGGGAGATGGGACAATAGCTATAAAAATCTGGATTCTGGAGGGGCACCTGGGTGGTGCAGTTGTTGAATGTCTGTCTTGGGCTCAGGTCATGATCCTAGGGTCCTAGGTTCAAGCCGTGCATCTGGCTCCCTGCTCCACATGAACCTGCTTCTCCCTCTTCCACTTCCCCTGCTTGTGTTCCCTCTTTCACTGTGTCTCTCATCTAAAGAAAAATAAAATCTTAAAAAAAAATTTGGACTTTGGAAAGCAGAATTATGAGTGATTAGTGATTAAACAAACACAAAAAGGGTAGATTCTAAACAATGGTGGGGAAAGATAATAACCAACTTGACACATATTATGAAAGCCCCAAGGACTCTGGAATTGGTGGTACCAGATGTTTCTGGAAATAGGGACTTGAATAAGGAGATTGGTTGACAGTCTTTTCAGAGAGTGGTCAGTTCTTTAGGTCTGTTCTACCTTCCCCAATCCCAGAAGAAGACTGGAAGTTTATTCTCTGGAGTGGGTCAAACAGAAGGTCTCTAGACTAAGGGGCACTAGGTACCTATGGGGGTGTGGTACCATAATAAAAATAGTGGAGTACCTGAATGTGTACATGCAGATGATGAGATCACCCAACCCTCTTTCACTGTTCAACTCCCAGAATAATGACATAGCCTGTGCAACCATCTCAATTTTCCTGGCCCTGCAGATGTTCCCAGGATAGGGACTTTCGGTTTTAAAACCAGGACAGTCCTGAACAAACCAGGATGAGTTAGTTACCCTAGTTTCAAAACACTGGCAGTTAGACACGTCCAGGCATGAAACCAGGAGAACCATCTCTGAGGAATCTGACCAGCCCAAGGGGAAAGACCTGAATATATGGACAGGGGAGCCTCTTCCGCTAAGTGATCCCGTCAAGTCAACTTTGAGGTAAAGTTCACAGTGAATAAATTCCACCTGG
The DNA here is from genome assembly GCF_922984935.1 of Meles meles. NCBI lineage: Eukaryota > Metazoa > Chordata > Mammalia > Carnivora > Mustelidae > Meles > Meles meles. The sequence continues at coordinate 41,199,504 of NC_060080.1, forward strand.
GTGTGTGGAGGTTTCAGTCATGTTTTTAGACCCTCCTTTTAAGCAGACAACTAAGACAACTAGACAAATCATGGAAGATCTCTCATACAACAGACAGAAAGGAAAACATTCGAATAGGAAAATCAACTTAAGAGGTAAGCATATGAGTTAAGTTGGGATGATCAGAGTCTTTCTCTTGGATTGCAAAGACTGGATCTGAGTGAGAGAATCCTCTCTTCCTCTCTAGCTGTGGTGCTGAGGGAGCTCCTGGAGGCCATATTCTCTTCTGGAAAGGGAGGGCCAAAGTTGACCACATAGAGATGGAAAATGGACTCTAAGTCTGGAGTCCCAGTGGCTTTTCATGCCAACATCTGTTATCTCTAAGGCTATTTTTGTGTTTTCCAAAGTTTGGTTGTATGAGTCAATAAACTCCAACACTTTTTCAAAAAGCGTAAGTTTGAATAGATTTTTGTCATTTGCAATCAACTGGTGGGCCTCATGAATGGTATTGCCTTTTCTATAGGTTTACTTTTTTAATCTGTACTTTATATCCAGAGTTTCCAAGCCAACTTGAGTTTTCCTGTTTAACATAAGGATTGCACAACTCATGAAGGTAAAAATACATGAAATTTTATTGAATGTGACAGACCCAGAATATGCTAACTTTTCATTATCTCTCACAACAGGATCCTCCGGAAAATAAACTCTAGAGCAATTTGTCTGAAAGACAGATTATGTGAGCCACAAAACAAAGACGAAGGTAAAAGAAAATGCTGTGCATTAACAGTGTTTGCCTTCCACATATTAGTGAAGGGAAGAGGCTCTATCCATTAGGATTGTTTTTAATAGCAGGTAACAGAAAACCACATCAACAGTTGCTTAATTAAATAGGGTGATCAGGGTGGGGTCATTGATAGTAGGTGTTTCTATGGTTCTCTTGGCCTTTTCATTATGATGGCAATAGAGTTGCTGCAGTCCCAGCCATCATGTCCACATTCAAGACAGAAATAAGGAAATAAAGTCAAAGGATAGATAGATAAATAGATATAGATAGATAGATATAGATACAGATATAGAAATAAATATAGATGTATATAGACATATCTGTATTTATTTATATCTATACCTATATCTACATAGATACACATATATTTAGGTCTCCTTACAGTAGGAAACCAAAGCTCTCCCAGAAGGTTCTTTATTAGATAATTTCTCTCCGTATGTCTCATTAGCTAGAACTGGGGCCAAAGATTACGTCTCGCTTAAATGGAGTCTGAGTGGGTAGGGAACAGGATTGTCATCAGTGACTTGGAACGATCATGAGCCATTACCTGGGGCTAGACCTATCCTGCCTTCCCCCATCCCTCAGAGAATTCTACTGACAGCAAAGAACAGGTAGAAAGATGCCACGTGGGAAAGTGGGCCTGCCACAGGAACCAAGCGAGTGGAATAAAACACTGAAAGCATGGCTGGAACCACAATGGTCACACATGGCTTGTGGGAATCCAAACAGGGAGTCACTTCGGAAAGCAGTTTGGTGACTTTTTACAAGTCTAAGCATCCTTCACAAATGTGGTTAAGGATCTTGCCATGGGAAGAAGCATCCTGGATCATCGGGGTGGGGCCATCACAGGGATCCTTATAAGAGAGGCAGGAGGGCCAGAGTTAGAAAAAGAAGTGACAAGAAGGTGGAGATGGGATATGGTACCCTTGGAAGATGAGAGAAAGGATCACAGGCCAAGGACCTGTGGAAGTGACCTGTGGAAGCCAGAAAAGAAAAGGGTTCTCTCTCCGAGGCTCTGTGGGGGATACGGTGCTGCCAGCATCCCGATTTCAGACTGCTGACCTCTGGAAACATCAGAGAATAAATTTGGGTTGTTTTCAGCCACTAGGTTGGAGATAATGTGTTCCTGCCACCACAGGAAACAAGTATACCTGCCTCGTATTCCTACCTTTGGGCATCTAGACCAGTTCTTGTGTTTCTGTGCCCATCTTTGTAAAGATGTCTGCATTGTTCTTCTTTTAAAGAAACACCTTTCTTGACATATAATCCACATACTATACAGTCATTTACAGTGTATAATTCAATGGTTCTTAGTACATTCAGGGAATTGTGCGACAATTACCAGCCCATCCTAGAACCTTTACAGACACCTCAAAAAGAAACCCTATGTCCTTTACCACTCATCCCCTATCCGACCCATTCCCTCCAGCCCTAGGCAACTCCCCATCTAGTTCCGTTTCTATAGATTGGCCTATTCTGGACATCACATATAAAAGGGATCATACAACATGCAGTCTTTACAGACTGGCTGATTTCATATTGCATGGTGTTTTCTTTTTTTTTTAAGATTTTATTTATTTATTTGACAGAGAGAGATCACAAGTAGGCAGAGAGGCAGGCGGGGGCGGGGGGGGGGGGGAAGCAGGCTCCCTGCTGAGCAGAGAGCCCGATGCGGGACTCGATCCCAGGACCCTGAGATCATGACCTGAGCCGAAGGCAGCGGCTTAACTCACTGAGCCACCCAGGCGCCCCTGCATAGTGTTTTCAAGGCTCACCCATGATGCAGCATGTACTTCACTTCTTTTTTTTTTTTTTTTTAAAGATTTTATTTATTTATTTGACAGACAGAGAGATCACAAATAGGCAGAGAGGCAGGCAGAGAGAGAGGAGGAAGCAGGCTCCCTGTGGAGCAGAGAGCCTGATGCGGGGCTCGATCCCAGGACCCTGAGATCATGACCTGAGCCGAAGGCAGCGGCTTAATCCACTGAGCCACCCAGGCGCCCCTTCACTTCTTTTTATTGCTGAATAATATTCCATCGTATGGATATACCACATTTTATTTTTCTATTCATCAGTTGATGGACATGTGGGATGTCCCCACTTTCCTGGCTATTATGAATAATGTTGCTTATAAACATTTATGTTTTTGTCTGGAAGAATAGGACATTCAGTTATTAACAAGCACTTACTGGGGTGCCTGGGTGGCTCGGTCAGTTGGGCATCTGCCTTCAGCTCAGGTCATATCCCAGGGTCCTGGGATTGAGCCCCATGTTGGGCTCCCTGATCAGTGGGGAGAGTGCTTGTCCCTCTCCCTCTGCCCCTCACCTGACTTGTGCTCGATCTCTCTCTCTCAAATAAACAAATAATATCTTTTTTAAAACTGCAAGCATTTATTGACTGCCTGTTGGCAACCACAGAGGTAGGAGTGAGGGTTTGGGAGGAGGAGGAGATGTAGGACAGCAGATACCTGAAAGAAATGTAAATATAAAATGTAGCTCCTGTCCTCTTACTAGTGGGAGAAGACAGACTAAGCATTCAAGAAATATTTAAATAACTAATGATAATCATGTGAATTATTTTCTTGGGACAATTTTCTTTTCATATCTATTCTCCAAACTGAGTATGAAAGTGGACTGGGGTCTTTAGAGGGTGCCAGTTAACGAAGAAAACAAGAGACAGAACCCCTTTGAAGAGACAGGTTTGACCCGTATAAATATCCCAGAGGGTCATGATGTCCTAGAATAGAATGTTTGTCTCCAGAGACATACTTTCCTCTCTGCAGTTTTCGTCATCAATAGGGACTTGGTGACAGGTCCAAAGAGCTCAGCGTCAGGCTGACTTCAGCTCTCCTTGCTGACCTGGGAATGGGGGCTGTTCTTTGCTCCCTGGCTGCTGCTTTCAATGGACCCAAATCCCGTTTGTGAAAGTCTGGCAGGATTTCATCAAGGGCAGACTTCAGGCCCCTAATTCATAGCCAGTATCATTAGCATCATTTGTTGAGTGTCTGCAAGTGCTTGGGAATTAGCAACGAATCTTTCCTGCATTGTCTATGGCTTTAATGCAGGAAATAAATTTGGGTTCTGTCTGCACCATCCAAGGATCAGAGGCAATGGCTCATTGGCTCTGCAAGAATTGCTTTTTGTCACCCAGGGATACAATATAAACCAGACTCCTTTTTTTTTTTTTTTTTTTTTTACAGAGAGAAATCACAAGAGAGGCAGGCAGAGAGAGAGGAAGGGAAGCAGGCTCTCCGCTGAGCAGGTGGCTGTGAGGCGTGAATAACATCGCTGTTTCTCAAGCTGTCAGAGATGAGCTGGGTTTTCTCATTCATTCGTTATACCGCGGAGGCAGGGCCACATACAACTGGGGAGCCTGAATGGAGAGATTTAGCTAATGTGGTAATATCCATTTACTCAGCATCTTCTATTATTGTCCACATTTGATCCTCAAAATAGTGCTGAACAATATAGGCCAGGCAGAAATGCACGTTACCACTTGACAGATGGGGAAGTTTCATGCATACAGAAAGCTAAACCTTTAAAAGTCTTCATCGGTACCAGGACCCAAATTCCAGGTCTCCTAACCCCCAGACCGTATCTGCGACTTCTGTCCGCGGTGAATAAGTAAAAAAAAAAAAGAGAAATAAAAACCCGTGGGAAGCTACGGTAAAGGTCCCGCCTGTGGTCCCGCAGTTGTCGGCTCCTCTGGCGCCCCCCGCTGGAGTCTTTCCAGAAAGCCTCCTTGCTCACCATGGAACTCGGCACCGTGCCTTGGTCCAGACCCGGAGGCGATTCGGAATAAATATTTGTTCAGCGAATGAGTGATAGTTGGTTCTAATCATTAAATTCCTTCTCAACCACTGAATCCAGATACTTTTGTGGAACAGGTTTCCTTCGGTATCTTTGTCCTTCGCTCAATGTTTTGTTCTCATATTGCATTGGCAGTGAAAGAAAACTCCCTTCTTGCCATGGGAAAGGCAAACAGCCACGCAAACCTGGAAGAAAGCCAAGTCTGCAGGGCAGTAAAGGAGGCAAGCGGGTTAGCTATTAACCAGCAGACAAGATAATTCAGCTAGTTAACAAACTATAGGCACCTCCCTATGGAGGCCCATTCCTAACTATTTCCAGCTCAAAGTGGCGAGGCAGATTAAGGCCTTGGGCAATTACAGTGTGCTCTTCCTCTCCTCCCCTTCCCCCATTGGCACTCGGTGGCAGCAGGTTACCGTGAGCAGCGGGCAGCTTAAGGTGTAGGAAGTGACAGACAGGCACGCAGTCTGCAGACTGAGGGGTGGGGATAGCTGGAAAGGGGTAGCCTTAGGCATTGACGATGGGGGGCTCAGGGTAATATGGGAAACAAAGGCAGAAGAAAAACTATTAAATTTCCTTACTGCCTACAGCCCATTAACAAATCCTTGAAACCGGCGGAGTGACATTCCTTTACCGACTGGATGTTAATATTTTGCCAAGGGCAAAAGGCCATCTTAGCCTCCCCAACCCAGGATCTTGTAAATCTACTTTAACATATAAAAATTCTTTGGAAACTTTCTTCATCTCTACCCCCCAAGATACATGCTGGCAATTATCCTCCAAGCACATAACCCACCAATATATATCTGAAGCGTCTCCTGACTGAGGGCTTACTAAACAGTAATAAATGATGGTTTCCTAACAATAGCTAGCCCCCTCAGGGTCCTGGAAACCTTGTTACCAAGATACCTGGGAGGCTTGTGCTGTCCCTAACCTCCTCCCAACTTGAAAGTATATAATGGGCTACTACTTCTCCTGATCCTAGTGCTGCCCATGGGTGCTGTCCCTGTGCTTTAACAAAACCACCTTTTTGCACCAACAGCATCTCAAGAATTCTTTCTTGGCCATCGGCTTCAAATCCTAACATCTTTCCCACATCAAGGGGGAGACTTCAATGGCTTCTTACATTTTCCTCAAATTTCACATTTATTTTGCTATCATTTGAGGCTTATTCCCTACTGATGACCTCTCAAGTTATCAGGATCCTTTTATTTTATAATTAAAGCAAAGGTACAAGTCACAGAATTGTGAAAATGTTAGGATATGCTTGAGAGATTGAGTAGTGTAAAGATGTGTGTAGGATAAACTAATGTCTGTAATGGGAAATGAGGCAGAGAAGAGAGTTTGGGGGGAAGTGCCAACAGTTAAGATAAAATATTTTCTTTTATCTCACCAGGTCGATATTGTGTAAAATCATGGTTTTAACTTCTTTTTTAGCACTTAGTATCTTGTAAACATTTATCCTGTGGTGACTGAAGATTTTTGAACACTGAGACACACCTGTCTATGAACAAGGTACTCTTCAGTGAATCTGCCAGCCCATTGATCTTGGACTTCCCAGCCTCCAGACTGTGAGAAATAAATTTCTCTTGTTTATAAGCTATGCAGTCTATGGTATTCGTCTATAGTGTTCTGAACAAAGACAGTACTTTACCCCAGCCAAGCAGCATGGAGAAAAAACAGGGCCCATCCCCACCCCTGTCAACAAAGGCCAAGGGGGTGACCTAAACTTCCATCCTTGCTCAAGGTCCCCCATGCTCCCTCGAAGAAGACCTGGTGGGGAACTGGCCCTTTCATTCCTCCTCAGTAATGATAAAAGCTCCCCCTCCCCGAAAAGAGTTTCAGTGAAAGCCTTGTGGGATGCTGGGCTTCCATCCCCACCCAGCAATAATGAGGCACCCTTCCCCCTCCCTTCCTGGATGGTGTCAGAATTGGCCAAGTGGGGAGCCACAACTTTCACCACCATTCCGTAGTAACATGGCATCCTGCCCTTCCTGAACTATCATCCCACTTCCTGTAAATCTGTAATTCTTTCAAAATAAAAGTTAAAAACCAACAACAACACATACAACAAACCCAGTGACTTTGCTGTCCTCTTTCTGGTCCTCTCATGATCATGCCAGAGGACTGTATATGGGAGTTGGGGGAGGGCAGCAGAGAGAGAGAGAGAGAGAGAGAACAATTGTTTCCCAATTGGTAAATACTTTGAAACACTGTTTCTCTTTGCAACATTTTGTTGTCCTCAGTACCTGCTGGCCTTCCTGATGTGTGTGGCATAAAGAGTATACACAAGACTTTAAGTATTGTAAGGGCCTATTCAGCCAGAGCGGCCCCACCCCGGTTGAACTGCCATTTTGTTGTTTATGCAGTAAAACTTAAATTGACCGTGCCCACCCCCCACCAGGGGGACTTACTTAAAAACAAGTCTCGGAAACCAGTCCCAGGTAACAAAGCCCAAATACAAAGGTGGGTCGGGTCAGGTGGAGACATTCAATCAGTGGGGGCCATACTGTCTCCTAGCTACCAAGGAGTATGGGCCCTGCCCTTCGGGCACCTTTTGGGTGCCAATTCTGACCAAGGTGATAGGCTGGTTCAAATGTCTACTAGGCTAAATTGTAATTCAATTGGTCACTTATGTGTGACCTAACATGACTGTGCAGCTTTCTCTGTGTGTGTGTGTGCGTGGCCAGGCCCAACCACATGGCCTTTGCCCTTAAAAGCTAGTCTGTGAAACAGAGAAAGGTCGCCCTCTCTGTAAGAGGCACGGCCCTGGCCGGTCAGTTTGATTCTTGATGCTTGGCGCGAAATAAAGCTTTGCTTGACCTTTGCTTTGTATCAATCTCGCTCCTTTAATCACGGACCCATTATTGGGGGACCCAACATTGGGGACCCAACAGTATGAACTCCTAAGAACTACTGGTCCAAAGCAGGGAGCTCCCATATGCCCCAGGCTACATGAGGATCATCGAGGGAGCTTTTTAAAAATATAAATTCCTGAGATGCCTCACATGTGATATTCCGATAGCTCCAGCGGTTGCTCTGACTCAGAGCGGACAAGGTGAGGAGAAGTGGTTGATACTCCTTGATTTGTTCCATTCTAAATCTATGACTTAGGGCATGTCACTTCTCTTCACTCTCCTTCGCATATTGTTTTTGATGACAGAGGTTTTTGCTTCCCCAGTTCTGATTAATTTTTAAAATAAAAGGGAATGTGAGAAGAACCCAGAGTTAGATAAAACCTGTTGCCCTGGGTGGCTCAGTGGTTTAGGCCACTGCCTTTGGCTCAGGTCATGATCTCAGGGTCCTGGGATCGAGTCCCGCATCGGGCTCTCTGCTCTGCAGGGAGCCTGCTTCCCTCTCACTCTCTCTGCTTGCCTCTCTGCCTACTTGTGATCTCTCTCTGTCAAATAAAAAAAAAAAAAAAAAAAAAAAAACCTGTTGCCCTCACTGCTTTGTGTTTGCTGCCCCCCACCCCCTCTTCCAGTCTGACACCTGCATTCTTAACTGCTTCCTCCTGGGGGCTGAATGCTGCTTTCTTTCAGGGAAACAGCGGTGGAGGGCGGTATGGAAGTCCTCCCAGGCCTCTACACGGAAGCCAGAAGCTGTGCTTTTGGAACACTGTGATTGCCTCTGACAATGAGAACAAATTGACTGTAAAACCTCAAGTGCCATTCAGCCACATCTGCCAGACCCTGAGAAGTGACACTCAGGTCTGCCCCAGGAGCTGCATCCATACACTAGCTGTTGGAAAAAAACAGGGCTGTGACTCTGGGGTTGTTGCTTCCTTTCATGAGTGAGGACAAGGGTGGGGGTGGGGTGGGGGGGGCGGTGCTGCACATTCCCCAGGTGGCTTCAGGCTCCAGGACGACAACCCACGTCAGCCTCCTCAGGAGGCAACAGCTTGCACTCTCTCTTATTTATTTATTTTTTTAAAGATTTTATCTTTAAATAATCTCTATGCCCAATGTGGGGCTCAAAACCTACAACCCTGAGATCAAGAGTTACATCTCTCCCAACTGAGTCAGCCAGGTGCCCCCATCTTTTAAAAAATGAGTGGATCATATTCAATAGCTTGATAACATTAAGCACCTGTCCGGTTTTATGTCAGTTTCAGGATGATCCAAAACTTTTGGTCATCTATTTTATCCAGAGGCATTACTTAAATGTCAGCTCCAATACCACCATAAAAACAACTAACTGGGTCAGAGGGAAGGTGAACTAACACTACCAGGGAGCTCGTATGTGCCAGGAAGGGTACAATGTGCTTTTTGTACATACTCTTTATTCTATTCCTTATAATAACCCTGGGAGGTAGGTGTTATTTATATTTGATATAAAAAACATATGGTTTGTGGAAGCTGTACAAGAGGAGTACTCCCCAGAGATTAAATATATGAAGGTGTATGTGTGTGTGTGTGTGTGTGTGTGTGTGTGTGTACGGGGGAGGGGCGGTATTCACCTCTTCTTTATCTAGAGAAATTGCTACATGAAAGGCAGATGCAAGAAATCACCTGGAAATTTTCGAAAACAGCTTCCCTTAGGTGGGTAGGGTGGACCTCCCTGAGATCACAGTGAGGAGGGAACAGAAGGCTGGCTGAGGACAAAGCAGAAGCTGACATCCTCCAATCCCCACTCCTGGGTGGGACACCTGTAGCATCTTCCAGGAATCTCCCCACGGTCTTAACGTTAATGCCTTGCCACAGGGAGAAAAACCACCTTGACAATGGCAAGGCCATTGTAGGTGCTCTTTAGCATATGAAAGTTCTTTTGAAACCTTCCTTTTTCCTTACCTTCCTCAACCCCATAGTATATAATCAGCCACCCCTCACAGCCCTGGTGCCCCTCTTTCTACCCATGGTTTCTGTCCCCGTGCTTTGCTTTAATTAAGCCACCATTTTGCACCAACAACATCTCAAGAATTCTTTCTTGGACTCTTAATCTCACAAAACAAACTGAGGGTTGCTGGGGGTTGGGGTAGTAGGGATAGGGCTGTTGGGTTATGGACATTGGGGACGGTATGTGCTACGATGAGTGCTGTGAAATGTGTAAGCCTGATGATTCACAGACCCGGACCCTTGGGGCAAATAATACATTATATGTTAATAAAAATAATTTAAAAAATAAAGTAAAATAAAAATTCTTTCTTGGCTGTTGACTTCAAACCTTCATGTCGTCTTTCCTACATCATTTGGAGCCTGAATGTGGGGCTTTGTATCTGGACTCAGTTTCGGTGCAAAATTGGTGAGTACTTTCTCTCCTTTTCCTTTACTCTCATTTCAAGGGCTGTTCAAGGAGTACGGTCTTGCTGGAACACTTTCATATCAGTTGATCAGGCTGCAATCTCTAGCCCATGGCTACTCTATGGGGAGGGGAAGTCTGACTTTTGGCTAGAAGTTACTCCCCTGGCCAGGATGGTAGTAAGACCAAGAAACTTCATGCCCTCTCTTACATAAAGTCTTTTTATCTTGGGCATGGGACAGCCACCTAAGTGACTAGCACGGCTGCCGGTCTTAAGATTCCCATGTGAGGTTTTCTCCTGACTGATCTAATGTGATCCCCTTCATATCCCTGGTCTAGCCACTTCCGGCCTTAGGACCTGTAAGGTTTTATAGGCGAGATAAACAGGACACAAGGCACGGTAGGCGCAAGGCAAGATTTATTAAAGGCACTCTCCGGCGAAGTTTCAGGGCTCGGGAGAAGGGGAGCCAGAAAAGTTGCACCCTCGGGCAAGGTTCCAGGACTCTGGAAAGCAGAGTGGGGGAAGTCGCACTGGGAGGGAGTTGCGGGGGGGGGGGGGGGGGGGGCGGGGTTCTTTTATCTGTTTCCTGCATAGGTATCGGGTTACCTATGGAGCCGTGACCTGGGCATACATCCTTTTGGTGGGAGAGTCAAGGGTTAAGAAAGGGGGTGGGGGGAGGCTGGAAGACAGCGGGACTGGCGGTCATTTCTATTGTTCTTCCTGCACTCCCGGAGCCCGCCTACCCAACAGGACCTCCATTGGAAGCCAGCCGAAACCAGTACCCGATGGAATTAAAACCCAACCGGGATCTATTTCCTAGGGAAGTTGTCTATAAGGCCCACATGTGTTGGAATGTCTCTTAGAATCATGATGGATTTCTACCTTTACTGTTTTCTGTCAATGTCCTATACTATTTAGATTACAAAATTGGTTAATTCCCCCTTGTAAAACTTTTCTAGTGTTCTCCATGGGCTTAAAATGGCGGGTTCTTTAAGGCAAGGTATTTTGGTCCATTTGCCGGCACCCATTGTAGTCTAGAATGCGATGGGAAAGCTGGGGGAGGGTGCCCTCCCTCTTACAGGGGCCTTCAACAGCGGCAGTGATCATAGAGATTTTGTTAAGGGATGCCTTGGATCTCTTTGGCACCAGGAACCTCTGACATATCCTGCATGCGGGATGCCAGTTAGGAGTTAGGAGGGGATTTTCTTTGGTCACGGACCCCCTCTAGCACCCATGAAAAAACATGGGAGTTTTTTCAGTCCCCAAGGATTCTCCCTTGGGATGCCTTGTAACCCATTGGAAACAATCCAGATTGCAAAATTAGGAAAGTACTGATCTCCTGTAACACTGCAAGGCCTCAGTGGGATCTATCAGTTAGATCTCTTCTGCAGAAAACCCGGCAAATGGACCTGGGGTACCTTCATTGCTTGTACCTAGGCCTTTGTTGCTCTACACCAGCACCCCAATGGCCTCTTGGAGAACATATTTGGCTAGTAAACTCTCTCCTGACATTGGATGATAATTATCTAAATAAGCCTCCAACCAAACCCAGGTTGCTGGAGGAAATATAGGCCATTCCTAGCAAAAGGGACTCTGACTCTCTTTCTTTCTTCACTGTTCCCCCTAAGAGATGTGGGGGCTTCTCCCTCTCTCATTTCCTGGGCTAATGGCTGTAACTGGAGCCAACTGTGGTTAGTCAACCTTGGGACAGGGACCTTAAGGAATATTCCCAAGCAGCTGCCAAAACTCTTTTGTTTTGGGGAAATGTCCTGTCTTCTCTGGCCCAATATGGATTGTCTATCCTGCCTTGTTGTCAGGAAAACATGGCGTCCGCTCTTCTGTTGGAGCTGATGAGCTCTAGAACTGGGAACACTTTCTCTGCTTTCTGGCAACACATTGCCTCTCTGTGTCCCCATCCCCTTCTCCCATTTCTGCACCACCTTGTGGGAGTCCTGCATAACCGGCTTCTGTACCATCCTCGGTGCCTCAGGCACCATGGCTCCTCCTCTTCCCCCCACCATCACCAATACCGCCCACTCCAGATTTCCACACCAGTCTCAGGTAAAATGTGGAGGATCCAGGTAGGACATCATTCAGTATTTAAACGAAGCTAAGTTTGTTGGTTTAATTAAAATAGACACGTCCTTAAAGTTACCAGCAGTAAACGTGGAACTTTTATTCTGTCGAGGTTTACAGAAGGCCAAATAAGCTCATGTTATCTCTGTTGCAATTTGTTAGTAAAAAGTTGACTAAAATAATTGTCTCATCAAAGTTTTTGTGGGTAATTGTTAAAATAGCTTTCAGAATCTTTGGTAACCTGAAACTTTACAGCTCTTATTGGATAAGAAATGTGATTAAATTCATTGGACATCTAGGTCTTTTCCAAATAGGATAAAGTGCTAAAGCATTGAGTACCGGGTGTAGATTAGTGCTTTTGATTTATTGCAAAGAACTAAGGATATTTGAGTCTGTTGGTTAAACATGTTTTGCTCAACTGATACGCAAGTCTGCTGTCTAAAAGTTTTGGTGTAGCAGTTCACAAAGGGTCACTACTTGGTCTTCACTGGAGACTAAGGTTTCTAAAGAATGCAAAATTCTACTAAATATAATTGAGGCTGATGGAAATAAGGGAAGCAACTCTATGTAGAAAAGTAGGATGTATCTAAGAAAGATAAAAGGAATGGGAATGCATTTTTGAAGGTGAAAGAAGGTAATTTTGTCCTAAATAAGATGGTTGTTTGGAAAAGAAGGTAATTTTGTCCTAAATAAGATGGTTGTTTGGCATGGGACAAAAATCTGAATGCAAGAGAAAATTGTACAACGTTTGTGAAGGGAAATATTTGGAAAATAATTTTCAGTGAGATTATAATGGACTAAGATTGAAATGAATGGGTTTTAAAGGTACACTCGTATAAAATTGAAATTCTCTCTGTTCAAAAGACAAGTTTTCCTGAATTGTTCATCCGCTCTGGATAAGAAAATGGGAAACCAAGTTGTTTGTTTTTTTCTCTTTTGTCTGCCCAGAAAATCAGTTTCTATGTTTTGTTTTTTATCAGGTCTTCCATTACTTCATTAAAACTTCTCAATATTAAAGGAGCTAAGTTGTGCTAACAACTCTAGAGCCCTACATATTTGCCTTTCAAACCTCTTACCGTCACGTCGATTAAATAAAAATGTTTTGTAATTATCTGTAATCATAATCAGGCATGTGCTATATAACTTAAAGGTTTTAAACTTTCCCAAGATTGGAATTGTAAATGAAGTCTCTCTAACTCATTAGGCCTTTTTATTTGCTTTTCTAAGTTACCCTGGAAGTACAAAGGATAAATAAGGTTTAGGAGGTTAACTTGGGGTAAATGCTATCACTATCCTAGAGTTGGCAATTCCTAAAGTTTCAGTGTAAGGTCATCACTTGATATTTCGATTATTGAGGTGTTAGGCATCACAGAAATAACCAGATTTCCTTGCCAACTATACTGTAAACTCTAATCTCATCAGATCTTTAGCTACATCCATTCTGAGCTTTTTGTCATTTATAATTGTTTGAATTCTCTTATAAAATGAGATTCATCTTCAAGGAGATTCGTTAAAAAGGATTCAAGGCAAATAAAGGTTTTTTAAATTACCTTTTTAATAAAACCGAAATGGCTAAGAATTTCCAGAACTGAAACTGCATTCAAACTAAACAAGAAGCAGTAACACAGGACTAACTGAGTTGGAAAAAATTGATTTTTTTTGTGACTCCTGTTTAAAACATTGCCCGTTCTCTAATGTTTGCTCCTCCAGGAACCTTAAAGGAACCTTCAAGATCTATGACTTACAGAAATGTGAAAATACTCATTTGTAAACAGATCAAAGCATTCAACCTTTCTCTCTCCCCAAACTCTCTGAAATTCAAAAGATCTCAGTAAGTATGCTTCTGTGGCAGTCATAGCCTTTTGCATAAGTTCAATAAGAATCTGTTCTCCTTATAACAGGACACCATTGGAAAAATTGGTTATTTTATCAAGGCTTTGACAGGAATGTCATGCTTAAAAGACATGCATAGACTCAGATATGACCAAACAGCTTTAAGGAACTAAGGTTGACTTTATGAAACCTGAAGCCATAAAGCCCCTTGGAAATGTTGGCCTGATACGTTGCCTACAGAGTTCCCAGCAGCCTCACCAGCTGAGTAAAGAGTCACTTTCTGGCAGGTGCAGGAAACTTAGGATACTTTGGGAACCTCAGTAAAGAGAAATCTGCCCAACTCTACAGGTATTGCAGGCAAGTACCTGCTTGGCTTCTGGCCTAGAGATGCTACTAAATGTTCAACCTAGAGATTCCTCATAAAAAGTTCCAGCAAAGCAGATTCTAAAAGATCTATATGATCAATCATTATTTTGCTGAGCTTATGTAAAGTTTTTGTGGTTAATGCCAAGTTTGTGCCAAGTTTGTTAAAATTGGGCTTGTTTGGGAAACAAATTAGTCTTGATTTGGCTATCTCTGGAAATGGTTATTTTAGAGAGAAAAAATTGTCTCAATAACACACTTTGTGGATGTTAAATTCTAGTTCTGATTGTCTTTAAATGCTTATTGTTTACCTAAAGCTAGACAACTTGAGGTAAACTTCAGAGAAATTGCCATAATAGTTCATAGACTGTCTTTGTGCTTTTCATTCTGTGGGGATAATAACAGCACCCCATGGGCATATGATTATTTGAACAACTGGAAAATGGGATTGATTCTCCCCAAATTTTATAACTCCACTAACACCTTGACCAATTCTATGTGGCTGGAATGACAAAATCCTTCCCTGAAAGCCAGAGCATACACCACTCCAGAGGGTTAACTATGGGCTTGTGGAGATAATAGAATGGATGACCCCACTTTCCTTGTGATTGGACTGGATGGTGACTTGGAGATGCTCTTATCTCTTGACAAGTCTTCCCCCATTTGCCAGTGATTCATCCTTAATTAAGACTAGCGGCAGTAGTTTCATGGAAAGGGATAAAAAAAAGGGCATGTTAGACAATGTTCCAGAATGGATTGGAAGGTGTGCATCCTTGTGGGTCCATGTAGATCCTTTAAACTTCTGTCGGAATATAAGACTTGAAAACCCTTGGGACGCCTGGGTGGCTCAGTTGGTTAAGCGGCTGCCTTCGGCTCAGGTCATGATCCCAGCGTCCTGGGATCGAGTCCCATATCGGGCTCCTTGCTCGGCAGGGAGCCTGCTTCTCCCTCTGCCTCTGCCTCTGCCTGCCTCTCTGCCTACTTGTGATCTCTCTCTCTCTCTCTCTCTCTCACACAAAAAAAAAAAAAAAAAAAAAAAAGACTTGAGAACCCAACACTCTCTCTCTCTCTCTTTTTTTTTTCTTTTAAGATTTTATTTATTTATTTGACAGACAAAAATCACAAGTAGGCAGAGAGGCAGGCAGGGAGAGGAGGAAGCAGGCTCCCTGCTGAGCAGAGAGCCCAATGTGGGGCTCCATTCCAGAACCCTGAGATCATGACCTGAGCCAAAGGCAGAGGCTTTAACCCACTGAGCCACCCAGGCGCCCCAAAGCCCAACACTCTTACTCACTGCAAAAACCTATGAAGCCCCAGTGAAAAAGGCAACCTTCATAGCCCCGGGTGATTTAAATGTTGACCACTGATGAGTGTTAAAGTCTGAGCCAAAGTTGCCATAACTTGGTAGCTGTTGTTTTTTGTGGAGTGCTTTGTCTTCTGTGAACATGGGTCACTCTCTCCCACCTTAGAGTCCTTTCTCAGGCAACAACCAGCTTCCCAAGAATCCTCTCCTCTCCTTTCCTTTCCATAGGTCTCAGTCTTCTTTCCTTTTAGTACCAATTCCTGGGATTCCTTGCCCCTTTACCAGGCTGCAGAGTGGGACACTTGTCACAATGTCTTCAGCTACATACCAGAGTCTCAGGGAATCTTGTTCTCTCCTGGTATCTTGGATTTTCATCTGTTACCAAAAAAAAAAAAAAAAAAAAAAAAAAAAAAATTAAACAATACACACATACAGAGAACTTCCAGAAGATGTACTTGATGAAGAAGGAAAGTTATTCTAGGATCAGAGGCTGGTGGAAAAAGAGTTTTCCTGACTATAATTCCATAAATTCTCAATGTGAATCACTCATTCACGTGAAGACACTGGCAATCTCTGTTAAAATGTACAACAAACAGGGCGCCTGGGTGGCTCAGTGGTTTAAGCCTCTGCCTTCGGCTCAGGTCATGATCTCAGGGTCCTGGGATCGAGGCCCACATCGGGCTCTCTGCTTGGCAGGGAGCCTGCTTCCTCCTCTTTCTCTGCCTGCCTCTCTGCCTACTTGTGATCTCTGTCAAATAAATAAATAAAATCTTTTTAAAAAATGTACAACAAACATGTAATTTTGGGAGGGACTATCAAATCAGGTCAAAGTCCTAGTGTATTTCATCCCCAGGAGACAACATGGTCCTGAGAAACAGGGCACTGTCTGCACAAGTTCTTAGAGGTGGTGAGGGAATGGCTGGATCCAGCACTGGGCAGCGTGAGAGCACTGGCTCTCTAGGGAAAAGGAGAGGAGTCAGCCTTGGAAAGAGGGAGAAAGAGGGACACTCAAACCAAGCTGTATTCTTCATGGTTTTGCTGAAGACTGACCCTTGCTTGCTTATCAGACTTTCTCCTGGAAGGGGCATCTGGTAGATACTGTGATGCACCATCCAGACGCCCCTTTAGTGAAGGACATGCTGCCCTCCCAACTGGGAGTGCTGTTGGTAGTCTTCAGCTGCTTCCAGCTCCCCAACCCTTTCAGGAATTTCCTGAACACAGACGGGTGCCTCAACCTACTGTATGATCATACCCTTCCCAGGGCTGTTCACACCTTGGTGACAATCCATGCAGGGCTATAGAACCCTGATCATCTTGTTCAATTCAGGGCAATTTTGAAGGGCACTGGCCAAGATGTCATTGGACCTGCACAGAGCTGGACCTCTCCCTCTTGCCAACTTTGCTTTCTTCCCTTCTGTAGGAGTTGGGCCCCAGGATATTCTTGCACAGGGTGTTCAGGCTCTGCAACAGGGCTCAAGTATGGGGAAAATAAATTATATTTGGAAACTACTTCCTCTAAAGGGGAGGTCAAAGCTCTTGACACTCCTGAAAGGATCCAATGCAGATGAAACCTCCCTTTTGCAGGTGCTGAGAGGAATAGTCATTCAAAGAAGTGTAAGAAGTTTTCAGGAGGGCCCTGCAAGTGCAATTCAGAAAGTTCTTTGTCCCCAAGACAGCCAAGGTGGCAGTGCCTACCCTGTATAAGGGGAGAGGGAAAGAAGCCTTTGCTCAAATCAGCTGGTGGTGCTAGTTAGCTGGTTCATTCTTAGAACTGTGCTGTGTGGTTCTGCCTCCTTTGAAGTTGCACTTGAGATGAAAATAATCCCATCTTTCTCACTGATTTTTTGTAGTTCTCCAAGACCTGAAGCTGCATCTGAGGTCAAGTGTTTCTGATTTGTGTTGTACCATCTTCCATAAGTAAGGCCAAGGATACAAGCCCCTATTCACTGCATTTGTTTTCTGAAGGGATTAGTCATACCTATAGTGGTGCCTGACAGCTCAGCCTGGCTCTCCAGCGTCTCTTGGCTACAATACGTTTCTCTGGAAGTATGCCTGTATCACCGAGGATGAAGCAGCTTTTCTCCTTTTGTAAGGTGGCTGGAAGTTTTGTTTTTCCCCAGAAAGATGTTGGCAGAACTAGGCCAAGACCTCCATTCCTATGTTGAGACCTGCTCCCCAATATGAAGGAATGAGGAGGTGGGGCTTTTGGGAGATAATTAGGTCATGAGGGTAGAACCCCATAGCTGGGATCAGGGTCCTTATAAAAGGGGCCTCAGAGCACTGTCTTGCCCCACTTCTGCCAGGTGAGGCTCTGAAGAGGACAGCCCAGAAGAGGGTCCTCACCAGAACCTGACCATGGCGGGACCCTGATTGATCTTGGACGTCCAGCCTCCAGAACTGTGAGAAATAAATTTCTGTTGTTTATAAACTACCTGGTCTGTGGTACTTTGTCACAGCACCCTGAGCTAAGGCCCTAGAGAAGGTTCCTTTTATTTGTTTCGACACGGCAGAGTCAGACTGCCTAGGTGAATACACACAAAGCTTTGGCATATCCACCTTGTAGCAGAAGGGTAATGTGTGGTATTAACTGATGCTTTTCCTTCCAGTATCTCCTACTCTTTGACCCTTTTCTCCCTGGTATTTCATTTTTTTCTTTTTTCTTTTTTTATTGTATTTATTTGTTTGTCGGAGAGAGAGGGGGAGACCAAGAGAGTGAGCACAAGGAGGGAGAACAGCAGACAGAGCAGAAGCAGGCACCCTGCTGGGCAAGGAGCCCGATGTGGGACTCGATCCCAGGACCCTGGAATCGTGCCCTGAGCCGAAGGCAGACACTTAACCGACTGAGCCACCCAGGTGTCCCTCTCCCTGATATTTCTAATCCTTCCTCTCACCAATTTCTTTTTGGCCTTCTCAGTCCATTGACCCAGGAAAGGAATGTGTACCTAAACTCCCCTGAAGAATGACAGGAGCAACTTAGATTTGGGCCAAAAAGTGTGAATAAATGTTTCCAAGACCAGAAAAGGATCCCAGGCTAGGAAAGAGGCAGGGAGCAGGAGAGCTTAGGTGTTGATTCCCCCTTGCCTCCCTGCTTGAAGGTGAAGAGAGAATCCCAAAATGGTTATGTGAAGCAAGATATATTAGTGTGTTCAGGTTGCTATAAAGAAATATTACAGACTGGGTGGTTTAAACAACAGAAATTTCTTTCTCACGGTTCTGAGTTCTGAAAATCCAAGATCAAGGTGCTGGCTAATTCGTTTCCTGGTAAGAGTTCTGCTGGTTTGTAGATGGCTGCTTTTTCCCTATGTCCTCCCATGGTGGAAAGAAAGAACTCTTTGGTATTTCTTTTTAGAAGAACACTAATAATATTGGTGCGTAATCCTAACTTACTTAATTTAATCCTAATTACTTCTTTACTCTGAAGATAGTCAAACTGGAGGTTAGGACTTCAAAATATGAATTTGGGGAGGGGGAGATAACTTCATCCATAACTCAGGAACTTGCTGCTCCCAACAAAGAGAGAAAGAGAGAGATGGAGAGACAGAGAGAGAAAGCAAGCCGACTGGTTATAAGATTCTGCTAAATAGTGTGTCCAGGCAAGCATGAATATTTGCTGTGGTTCCACATAAAGCCAGAGGGGCTGAGTGGTTCTCATGTATCTGAGAAGAGCCCATAGACGATTGATAGAGCCAGACCCAAAGGAATACTACAAGTAGGGGGAAGGCATGATATAGCAGCAGCCAAGAACAAGATAGAAGGATGCACGTATTAGGGGCTACCTGTGTAGATGGAGGATCAAATGCTTCTTCTACTTCATCCACCGCACTCCAGCACAAATCCAAATTTAGATAAAACTCTGATGAAAGGAGATGGATCTGAAATCCTGGCAGAATGGGGGCTCATAATAAAAAGAAGGTAAAATACAGAACTATACCTCCTCTTGTACATATATATTTAAAAAAAACCAAAAACGTATTTCATTTATCAGATAGAGAATCTACCAGAGTCTTGGCCAGATTCTCTTTCTGGTCTAATTGGATTATAAATATCAGTGACAGGCGCCTGGGTGGCTCAGTGGGTTAAACCGCTGCCTTCGGCTCAGGTCATGATCTCAGGGTCCTGGGATCGAGTCCCGCATCGGGCTCTCTGCTCAGCAGGGAGCCTGCTTCCCTCTCTCTCTGCCTGCCTCTCTGCCAACTTGTGATCTCTCTCTGCCAAATAAATAAATAAAATCTTTTTTAAAATAAATAAATAAATAAATATCAGTGACTATAGCTGATTTATTTCCTTAAAAACCATGCAAATGAGAGACTTTGTTCCAGTAGATGGAAACTCTTTACTTAGCTCAGATCTGTCAAGACTCTTGGTTGCAAAGAGTGGAGACCACTTCAGGTTAAGTTAAGCAGAAAAAGACACTGCCCTGGGGTAGTAAGCATAGACACTAACTGTCTTGACTGCTGGTCTCCAGACTCCCCACCAGCCTTGTTCTTGAGTCCCAATTGTCCCCGTTTCCTCTCACATTAGTAGCAACATAGAAGGGTGAAGTGGGGGAGTGAGAGGATGGATGTATGCATGCCTATGTGCAAAATAGGTCTCGAAGTTACACAAGAAATTGGGTAATATGGATTTCACCCAGGGAGAACTGGATGGTAGAAGGAAGACTTTTTTACTATATAAATCTTCTGTAACTTTTGATTTTTTATTTACTGGTAAAATAGCCCACCTTAAAAATTAATAATTCTAAGTCCTTGTTCAGTCCAATTCAAAATCTAAATCTTATACCTAATTCAAAGCTCCTTACACGTTCTGAAGACTGGCATGACTCCACAACCTGCAGCTGGGAAGGAGTCACGGTCTGTTTTCTCCTCCTTTTACTCCTCCTCATCTTCACTTCCCTTGCTCTTGGCTCCAGCAGTGGACAGGTAATCTTTGGATAAAATCTCTTAAATGGTACAATTGGAGGTTCCTTCTGGTCCTTACACTCTGAAATGCTGGCTCTTTGTCGGTATTTCAGTGGCTTCTCACCTCCCCACCCTGTGTAGGAAATTCCATCTGCATAGTATCCTGATGAGTTATGTGTTCTCTGGATGATCTCTTGTAAACCCTCCCCCACCACTATCTCCCTCCTGTCCCTGGGGGATCTCTCATGGTCTTTTATGCTATAGTCCCTTGCCACAGCAGAGGATCCTTAGAGGGAAGCTCAGCTTTCTTTCCTGGAATCAGTTTTACCCATGGGTATTGTTTGGTATGGCAAGATGTGAATATTACACATCTTGCCAAACCAAACAATGCCCTTTCTACAAACAATGCCCTTCCTACAAACAAGGGTTGCTTCAGCCAGCCTCCCGCCTTGAGTTCTCCAGGCAGGAAACAGGCATTAGTCTTTATGTGTAGGTCTGAAATCCAAACTCAAGTTTTCCTGAGCACACTGACTATATCTGCTCTAGGGCACTGAGCTAGGCTTATGGATTTCTGGGGTTTTGCGGGGATTTAGCCCAGATTTAATGCCAGTCCTTTTTGTAAGGAGCCTCTGCCACCAACTTTTCTGGGAGTGAGGGGAGAGGGGAACATTCAGGGGACAACTCATGACTCAGCATTCCCTCGTTCAATGAATTCCAGTCTTTTGCTTATTTGAGCTGTTAGAGTACGAGTGTGAGAATTCAAAGACAAGTTTGATCTGCTCTTATTAAAATCTGGAGGGGGCTAGCTCCTAGGCTGCCCACCTTAGAATGCAGAGTTCTAACGGCCTGTTGCCCTCAGCTTTGGAGCTTTAGCCAAAGTTTTGCTACAAATGGAAATGTCCTAGTTCACATCTGGCTACTCATATCGCTAAAAACTTCAAAACAACATCCTGCCATGTAAAGAAGAAAGTTCTTATCTTTAATAACTACCATTTACTGAACGTTTATAAGGTACAAAGAATTTTACATATTAATGCATTAACTACTCACAACACTATTATGATATAGGGATTTTCATGCCCATCTCAGTGAGAAAACCTGAGACCCATAGTCCCATAAGCCGGCATCAGAATTGGAATTTGAATCCAGATCTGTTTGACTTCAAAACCAACCTGCGTATAAAAATGAGTAGTACAATTAGTGTCTACTGCAACTGTCTCCCACCAATGAGCTGCAGAATTACGGTGGAAGTATAGTTATTGTTAAATAACTATATTGTGAAATAATATTGTGAAATACCCTTAGGCCCATCAAACATCGTGTGTGGATTCAATAAATAGATGTATATGCTATTTCTTATCTATCACTTCAACAAATAATGCTCAACAAAGGAGTTCTCTTTTTGTGCCAGGTGGGGATACATCAGTGTACCAAACAAGCTAAAATCCCTGTTCTTGTGGAAATATAAATTTGTTAAAATCATACCAGAAATTACATTTTTTTTGTCATCACCCATTTTACCAACTAACTAAAACTGAAAATATGACTTATCATGTGAAGGCTCAGCAAGAACTTAGCTATTGAAAATGAGTCTTCATACTGGGCCTATGTGGAAGCCACTGATAGTATTTAAATAAATGATTGCAAGGACACAATATATTAGATGATTTGTGAGTAGTCAAGTCCAAGCCGGCGCTGACAATATCTGGGTCATAGAAGAAATATTGGGCAATCTCCATTGGGTAATCCCATTCATACATCAAACAGCTCAGTGTAAATTACAATTACTACTTCAGTAAAATAGGATCATAATTCCACTAATTGAAAATGATGAGGAATCTCAGGAACATGGTCGGAGGCAGGGACATGGGTTACTTTATCTCGTGTTTATCCTTTGACTATGGGACTCTGAGGTTCCTTCTAAAACTCTTACAGCAGTGACCGGTTGGTTTAAACAGGGAGCAGTCATATTTGATCTGTAATGTCAGTCCTCCAGGATCCCAGGAAAAAGTCACTCAATCATTTAGTGCTACTTAAAAGCTGTATCATAGCTTGTTTAACCAAAAGATCCGTATTCCAAGAAATTAAGTGTCTGTAAGGTAGCTTTTGGTCCTTCTTTTCACTTCCTACCTTCGCCGGATAACAGCATGAACGCACTCTGTTACAGTCGGTTATTCTTCCAGGTCCTCACAGCGGGGGCCGGTAAGCAGTATTAGCCTCTCCACATGCCAGCCGAACTAAATGAAAGAGCACATTGGTTTAGAAACACGGAGAGCTCTGCAGTACTCTTCCCATCTCAACACGACTTCCTAATTCCTCTCGTCACCCCATCCCCGCGCAATGAGTACCTGCTTTGCGGCTCGCTCCGCCTCCCGCAAGCCTCCACTTAAACTACAACCAGGTCGAAGCCACCAAAACTACATTTCCCATAATGCTTAAGCGCTGACGGGCCTCGCGTGGGGTTTTTTCCCTAAGCTGCCGTTGTAATTAATGTTAGATCATAGCCACATTTCCGGGGAACGGCCGAGTTATCGTCCACTTCTTCGTTCAGATACCTTTTCCCCCCTCCACCTGCGATCCCTAGTGTTCGGCGAAGAGGCCTCTATGGCGGGAAATTCATTCAGGCGACTGCTATGGCCACCCATTTCCTCTTGGAGCCTCGGCCCCTGCCAGGTCCTCGGGGGCTTGGGAGTGTCATTGGTGGATGACCGCAGCTCCTGCTGCTGTCGCTGTCACCGCGACCATGGCCTCTGGCAGCAGCGGCATGGCTGCCGCCCGCCTTCTATCGCGCTCCTTCCTCCGTGAGTCCAGCCGAGACTCTCTCTTCCAGGCCTCCGCGAGTTCCTGGCCTCGCCGGGCCCAACGTCCTGGTCCAGGCCGCGGCTGGGCCCTCTGGGGCCGGACCTCGGTGGGGGCCTGGGAGGCGCGAGAGTGCGGCCCCAAGCCGGGAACCACCTGGGGTGGAAGTGGCTTTGCTGGATTTGTAGGGTGGAACATGACCTGGGCAGCTGGGTTAAGTGCCGTGGCCGAGCCAAGATTCGGGTGTGGGAGCCCTGTAGACTTGGGGACATGCTCTGCCCCCCGTGATGATGAATGGCCGTATGGGGGCGGCGTCTAGACTGTCCCTGTTTGGGAGTGAGAGGTGAGGTGGTCCAGAATTAACTCACTTGGGAGAGTGAGTGTCTGAATTGAGGGGTAGGAGGAGGAATGTCTTAGTAGCACATTGGGGGAAGAGAGTAAGGCTGTCCCTTAGTTTTTGTTTTTGTTTTTCCCTGCAAATTGTAGACTAAGCAGAAAGGTGGGTTCTGCACCCCAGAGTGCGCATAGCCCAGAATATTCCTAGAAGTTTAGGGTTGGCTGGGACTTTAACCGTTTGCAGTGTCTCCACCAGGCGGTGTGAACTCCCCACTCCCTGAAAACTTAATACTCAGAGTTGCTACTTTTGAATAACGCTGACTGTTAAAAATTCTTGCTATGTTCAAAGTCTCTGTGTCAGGTAAGCTGTATAGAAAGAGACTTTGGAATCAAACCAAATCACATTTGAAGTCTGGCTAATCCCTTACGGTCTGTGTAATAACCCTGGGACTTTTCTTAATCATGACCAGCCATTAGTTGTCAGATGCTTCCAGATTTAAGAGATGTTAAAAAGTGAAAAAATGCACATTTTAGAAAGGGTGAAGTACAGGATAATCTGGGTTCACTGTACAGAATAGTCGAAACAATTTACGTAAGGCACATGGGATGTAATACACACTCAACTAAAGTTAGTTTTCTTTCTTCCTTTCTTACACTTTACTCCTAATTCTGTTTGTATTGAATATTGGACAGATTTAATTCGTTTTTGAGAAGATCACATTCCAAAAGTGCATGGGGAGAAGTATGCACTCAGTAGTTGCACTTACTTAACCAGACCACGTGAGGACAAACCTCTGGCTAGATAACTTTGGCAAGTAGGAAAAAGTTGGGTTTATTTGGGAAAGTTTTCTCAAGATTCTTATTGTATAATTAAAGGACAGCTGAAGGTATCCTAGGCAGAAGGGGAAAGGGGATTAGTTACAGCCAGGTCATTCTCGCCTGGGGTCCTGCTTATGGGAGTTTCTGAAGAATCCTAGCCTCAGATAGGTCTGCTGTCTTAGTAGGAGGAGAGTCTAGCAAAGTGTCTAAAAAATCAGAATCTTTACTCTGCCCTTAGCGGTCCTTTTCTGACAGAGCTGGAAGTTCTTTTTCCCTAGACTGTCAGGACCATGAAACCTTAAAGGATCATCTAGTTTAGCTTTCTGTTGCTGGAGTGTATCCTAGTTATGTGATTAATCTGTTATTAAGGGTCGGAGAGGTCTGAGATCTGAACCAAGTTATCTCCTGTATTTATGCGAGACTGTAGTGTTTAATGCAGAAAAACCTCTAAATCCTCGAAATCTTCTGTTTCTCATGCCACATGTTTAAGCCCATTTCCACTCCCACTAGAAAAACAGCCACAACAATATCACCTTATAAACTTTTTTAAAGGGTGGTCACAAATTATTTAGGCTCTAAGATTAGTAATAGACCTGAAGATGGCTAGCAAATTTAGTTTCCTCTGTTTTCTTAAGTTTCAGTTGATGGTACATTTGTGCTAAAGGTCACAAGTGTTGCAATATTGATTTGAGTTAGGAAAAACGAAAAACAAGAACAAAACTCAAACATCTGTAGATGTCTTACAGAGCCATGTTGGAATGTTTAGAAATTTTGGAGCCAAAATTTGGTTTGGTTTTATAGTTTACGAAACCAGTTTTATAGTTTATGAAAACCAAACCAAACCAGTTTTATAGTTTATGAAAAAGGGAGAGTCCAGTTGAAGTAGGGAGAGAAAATAAAATGAAAAATAAGGAAGATTTCTTCCATGAGAAAGTTTAAGGATTTTATAAGCACACTTGAAGTTGAGATAGTAAAGCTTTTCAAGAAATATAAAGCTAGGCAAGCTCATTTCAAACATAAGCTGGGGGCAGGGGATAAAAAACTAAAAACAACAACAAAAAATTAATAAACATAAGCCAGGAATTCCTATAAATTAGGTCTTGTAAGTGGGGAATAAGAGCCAGTATTTTTGAGCCTCCAAGTTATGGTGTTTTAATGCCAGAAAGTGAACCTCACAATCCAGCTGGTCTCATATCTGTTTGGCAAATGAGGAAATAAACCCAGAAAGTGTCCTGGCCAGTATCAGAATGGGTATTAGAACTCAGGTCTTCTGACTCTGCAGTATCCTTTCTACTAGTATATGCTATGTGGTACTGCGAGTCTCCTTTTCTGAACTTCTGGTCTTTCTTTTTCTTTTTAGTTCTTTTCTTCCTTTTGGCCACCTTGTTTTGTTGAGGTGACTACCCTGCTCAGAGTTACCACCTGCCTTTTCCATGTGTTTGTCAAGTTGTGTAGGCCACTTTTGAAATCAGGCATTTAGAAGTGTAGTTGGGCAAAAGGGACTCTCAATGGTGATGTTTCTGGTACTACTGTCTGTTGCTGTTGCATCTAAGGACCAAATCTCTGTTTCAGAAATACAAAATAGTCTTGATCTGAATGTACCAGTGGAACCATGAGAAAGTAATTTGACTTTCTCACCTCAAACTCATTCTTCTATAGAAACATAATTGGGAGTGTCCAAAATAATTTTTGTAAGTATAGGAGAACAGTTTCATTTTACTGGAGGACAGGAATGTTGTTGCTATAGACCCATTTTGTTTTTCATTGTAACATTTCTAAAATTGGGATATTTCTTATAATTGATGGTATCTACAGTAAATTGGCAGCATTTTTTCTTTCTTGCTAGTATTTATTAGTACTTAAGTGGTATTTTAGATTTGATGAAATATGGCACTTTTGGCCAACTTAATTTGTAAGTAAATATTAAATGAATATATAATTTTGCATTTGAACAGTGGATTATCTGGGGTTTGGGAGTAAGTGGCTGCTGAGTTACTCTGCTATAAGGTTCTGTAGGTAGGAACCATGATTGCCTATATATATTATGTATATATAATATATGTAATTAACGGATAACCATTTATTGATGAGTGCTTGCATGAATAAATGAGTAACAAGGACACAGTTTGCGAGGTGACTTTGGAAGAGGAGTATTTTTGTGAACAGAGATTCAGATTATTGGTTGGGAGCGTGGTCCTGATCATACAAGGCTATGGTTTGAGTCACATCTGCGCATGTGCTCTCTGGCCCGACCTCCCGTCATGCATCCCACAGCCATCTTCTTTTTTTTTTTTTTAATTAATTAATTAATTTTTATTTACAACATAACAGTGTTCATTGTTTTGGCATCACACCCAGTGCTCCATGCAGTACGTGCCCTCCCTATTACCCACCACCTGGTTCCTCAACCCCCGCCCCCCGCCCCTTCATAACCCTCTGGTTGTTTTTCAGAGTCCATAGTCTCTCATGGTTCATCTCCCCTTCCAGTTTCCCTCAACTCCCTCTCCTCTCCATCTCCCCATGTCCTCCATGTTATTTGTTATGCTCCACAAATAAGTGAGACCATATGATACTTGACTCTCTCTGCTTGACTTATTTCGCTCAGCATAATTTCTTCCAGTCCCGTCCATGTTGCTACAAAAGTTGGGTATTTGTCCTTTCTGATGGACCACACACATCTAAATGCTGTGGTTGCTCTCTTTGGGGAAGGGGACTCAGCATGTGGCTAATGGATACAAATTTATCACCCTTCTTGAAGGCACATGTATCTCACATTACTCAGCCTGTTTCTCTCATAGCCTTTGTTATAGTTTGCAACTTCTGTAGTTTTGTGTTTCTTTGTTTACTGTTTAGCTGTCTTACAGGGTAGGATGCTTCATGTGGGTAGGACCTGAGTCCATCTTGTTTGCTCCTGAATTCCTAGTACCGGGCAGATAGCTTGGCACAAAGAACACCTCAAAGGCCTTTTCATTCTGCATTGGTAATCATAATGATAATAGAGAGCTAATAATGAAATAGCACTCGCCATACCCTAGGCATTGTTCTATGTGCTTTTTACATTATAAACTCATTTAATTCTCATATTGCCTATGAGGTACATAGTATTACTATCCCCATTTTTTTTTTTTTTTACAGTGAGGCTGCTCCTTTAAAAATGTTTGATATGGTAAAAATTTACAAGTATGTCTGTACACACTACATGTAGACATGGATTAATATATTTATTGATAAACATAGGATACACATGAGGAGATATATAAAACAAATCATTGGATTTTTATTTTTTTTTAAGAGGGAGAGGGTGATAGAGAGAAGGAGGGGAGGAGCAAAGGGAAAAGGAGAAGGAATTTTAAGCAGGCTCCATGCTCAGCGCAGAGCCTGACATGGGACTCCTTCTCACAACCCTGAGATTTGATTGAATGGAAATCAAGAGTCGGATGCTTAACTTACTGAGCCACCCAGGTGCCCCAACGTTGGACTTATTTTAAAATATGAATCATATGTTCTCTCTTTTTAGGAGAAGGTTTACCTTTGTGTTCATGTAGGATGTGCACCCAATATTGGGAGCATACCAGCTACTTTGCTACCCAGTTTACCCAATCATCCTCTCATATCAACATCACAGAATAGTGGTGCTGTTATGGGCAGCTACTCCATTTATAGATGGGAAAACTGAGGTTAAGGGAGATCAAAAGATCTGTCTGAGGTCAATGGTTGGTGAGCAGCAGAATAAAAACTCAGGCCCAGGCCTGTCTGATTCCTCAGAGCAGTTCTCAGATGCTCCTGGGATACAGTCCCAGGCTTAGGCCTTGATTTCTAAGAACTTGAAGAGAAGGTGACACCACCACATTCCCTTGAGGTGACCCAAGGTGTGGCAGCTACAGCCTTCATCATTGGGAAATTCTTCCTGGTGTCCAGCCTTAGGCCTTCCCGCTGCCCTAATATTTAATTTAAAATGCTCATTTTCTTAACAATAGTTAGAGATCTCATCGTCTGTTGATTTATCATTCGTCTGTCTTTAGTTTTGTTTCTTGTTTGTGGCCTTTATTCTGTTTTTCTGTAACCTTTGGGCTCTACCTTGGTGGTGCTTCCTGTTGCCCAAGTTATTTCCTTGTCTGTTATATATTATGAAAAGACTCTTCCTGGTCTGTTACTGCCTTAACTCTCCTATTGTGAAATAGTCCAGTTGTGTTACATTAGTGCTTCTGGATTTTATTTGTTTTTTTAAAAAAAGGTTAGTATGAAGTTTGTACTGGATTAAGATAAGAGCTCTGAGGAGTGCTAATAGCATTTAGGGCTGGACTTCTGTACAATTTTCATAATAATTTCAGGGAAGTCTATGATCTTAATAATTTCAGGGAAGCCTATGATCCAAAAATGGATGTAGGTTTTTCTTCTAAGTTGGGAAAAAAGAGATGGAACTTACGACATTCTGCTTGCTATAAGTGTGTTTTTTATAGAC
This sequence comes from Meles meles, assembly GCF_922984935.1. Taxonomy (NCBI): domain Eukaryota; kingdom Metazoa; phylum Chordata; class Mammalia; order Carnivora; family Mustelidae; genus Meles; species Meles meles. The sequence goes on from NC_060080.1 coordinate 41,228,198, forward strand.
CGTCCTGAGATTCAGTGAATCATTTCTTGTACTCCAACTCTGTAAGTCACTGTACCATATGGGAGACACCATGGTGTACAAGACATGGGCCTTATAGTCTTGCCATTTACAGTTAGAAGTTCTAGAGTATATAGATGATACTTGAAATAATCATGAACTAAATTTAACCTTAAATAATTTTTCTTAGAAGTAATGCAGTAAAGGGAGTAACAAAACGCGTGGCGTGTGGCATAAGTGCTATACACTACATGGAAGTGTTTGCAGGCTCCACTCTTCTTATTCTCAGACCCCTAAACACCCCTCATTGCATTCACGAGTCAGGAATGTCTTGTGAAGGTTTAAGGATTCTCACTGTGCAGTGTTTTATTTAAATGGGAACTTACATGAATTAACGCCAGTGAAGTTCTCAGGGAGATGTTGAGTACATTGACTCTGTCATTGAAATGTGAGAGATATTTGCAAGATGGTTTGACCACTATTGTATGCCCTATGTTCTTGATTTTAACTTTCTGGAATAATTTATTCTAGATACTTGGTAGTTTGATTGAGCATCTTTTAGCGGTAGACAGACGATTGAAGATTTGCACTGTAAATCAGTTTGCATTCTTCAACAGAAGTGGAAGAGGCTATTTTTCATTACTTAGGGCGTTTGGGAGGGGAGGAAATCAAGTGGGGGAAGAAAATGCAAAGAGCTGGTCTGACAGATTTAATGTTTACAGCAGCTAGGAGCTTGTGCTCTACCAGCCCACATGAAAGAGAGCTGGGCGGGGCGCCTGGGTGGCTCAGTGGGTTAAAGCCTCTGCCTTCGCTAGGGTCGTGATCCCAGGGTTCTGGGCTCCAGCCCTCATCAGGCTCTCTGCTCAGCAGGGAGTCTGCCTCCCCCCACTCCCCGCCTGCCTCTGCCTACTTGTGATCTTTGTCAAATAAATAAATAAAATCTTTGAAAAAAAAAAGAAAGAGAGCCGGGGGGGGGGGGGGGGGGGGGGGGGATTGTGGGAGGGAAGGTGAAGAGGTGCTAGGGTGGGGTTGAGGACAGTTTGCTTTCATGGGGAGCCTGCAACCTGCGATTCTGGACTTTGGATATTATAAAGTAGGGGAAGAATGAGGAGAATGATGCAAGTAACTTAGAATTTGGTGGCTTCGACTTGGAATGTAAGCATATTTTGCATTATTTCTATCCCAGACCTGTAGAGGCGGCAGAAATTAAGGTGAGGAGAATTACAGTGTACTACAGCCAGTCTGTGTGGGTTAGGTCTTCCTTCCTCACATTTGTGGTAGCTGGGAGAGTGCGCTTGGTGTAAGGTCCGGGGCTAGGGCACGTTCGTCAGGTGTGGGGCGAGTTTCTGGGATTAAAAGAGCATTTGTGGTAATTATAGAGTACCATCATGGCTTGCTGGGGTGCCTCAGGTTTTCCTTTGGGTTTCAGAGTGCATTTTTTTCTTAAAGATTTTATTTATTTATTAGAAGAGAGAGAGAATGCACAGGAGTGGGGGAGGGACAAAGAAAGAGAGGGATGGAGAAGCAAACACTCTACTAGTCAGGGAGCCCGATGAGGGACTTGATCCCAGGACCCTGAGATCATGACCTGAGCTGAAGGCAGATGTGAACTGACTGAGCCACCCAGGTGTCCCAGAGCGTATGTGCCCCAAATGTCCAAGCCTTATTCCTATCACAGTACTTTTCATACTGTGCGCTTATGGCCTGTTTTATATCAGTTCAGCTGGATAGTGAGTTCCTTGAGGGCTGAGACTCTCTTATTCAACACTTTATCCTTCATCCTTGGCTTTGTCGTTTGGCATAGGTGTTCCCCGATGGCTGATTGAATAAACGATTGATGACAACTCCAGAAACTGGAATATGTGCTTGGCTATTCTAGCAACCTCTCATTTCAGCACCAGTGATACCTGGTCTGGCAGCGTATAGATTTCTTGTCAGGCCCAAATATGATCAGGAATTTCTTATGTTTGAATATAGATTTTGGGTTTGGCCCAAAGTGATGAGAGGGTATTAATTCCAGCTCACTGCAGCTATAGATGGGAGATCACATGCACATGTGCACACACATGCGCACGGCAAGTCTCCCTAGTCAGCTTCCCAAAGCTGTAGAATGTCCGGGTCACTGCGCAGTCTGAGCAGTACCGAAGTTCTAGGAAACTGGAAGGTGAATTGCTAGTCGTCACACTCCCTGATGCAGTTTTTTTTTTTTTAAGATTTTATTTATTTATTTGACAGAGAGACCACAAGTAGGCAGAGAGGCAGGCAGAGAGAGAGGAGGAAGTAGGCTCCTCGCCGAGCAGAGAGCCCGCACCGAGCCACCCAGGCGCCCCCCTGATGCAGTTTTTATGGGCACTAGAGATCTTGGGTTGTGAGGCCCTGAGCTCCATAGGATTGATCCAGGAGGTCTGGAGTATGAGTAGGAGAAGAGAGTGATCTTAGTTCTGCTATTGAGTCATGCTTTATGGATGTAGGCAGACCTGTTTTTTCTCAGCGTGACCAGGCCACCCCTGCCTCTGTGGAAGGAGAGGTGAACTGATTGATCCTTTCTTAAGACTGAGTATAAGAATACTTGTGGAGGCCCAACTTTACCTTCCAAAAGCAAGGGTTTCCTTTTAGCAAGTGTGGGCTCCAAATATCTTAAAATTGGATCTTATAATCAAATCTGCTATCCTGTCTGAAAACTTCTGATAGATGGACCATGTATTGAAGATTCCAGGAATAGGAAGGACTGGTGGAACAGATTCTGCCAGGAATAGCAGCAGAAACACTTCCACAAGTATAGTTCTTGTGGGTCTCTAGTTGGGAGAAGTGGGAGCCACAGGCGAGAATGAGCCTTAAGTGACAGCACTGGCTGGGGTGGGCCCTGATGCTAAATTCCCTTGGTAGTGTCTATTGTGCCAGGGTTCAGGTACTTAGCTATGCCCACTCTGGCAGGACTTGACCCTCAGTGCACCCTCATGGCTCCCTGTTCAGCATAATCTAGTCTGAGAATGCAGCTGTCTGTTACCCAACAGATCTGTAGGCACACAGAACACTCCTCTTGCCTCTTCCAAGGCAAAATCTTGGACTGTCTCTTTCCTAGAGGCACAGGACATTCCAAAATTCAGAGTTAGAAGCTGACATTAACATGGGAGTTGAAGACAACTCGAGATGCCTGGAGGGCCAGATACAATCAATTATGGAACCTAAGTTCTGAGGATTTAGAAGGGCATGAGGCAGCGATTCAAGACAGAAAGCATGAATGGACCCTGGACAAATACGTGATGAGACGTTCTTTTCTGGAGCTAGCTTTTATGGACTACCTCAGTGGTAGGAGGAGGGCCTGACACTTTGAAAGGGTCAGGGGTGGGTCACACAGACAGCAAGTTGGAGCTGAAATGAAGGTTTAAAAGTAGTCAGAAAGTAACCCACAATTTTAATTCATCTATGCCCTACTTTCTTTTTTTTTTTTAAGATTTTATTTATTTATTTATTTGACAGCGAGAGAGAGAGAGATCACAAGTAGGCAGAGAGGCAGGCAGATTGAGAGAGAGGAGGAAGCAGGCTCCCCGCCAAGCAGAGAGCCTGATGCGGGACTCAATCCTAGGACCCTGAGATCATGACCTGAGCTGAAGGCTGCGGCTTAACCCACTGAGCCACCCAGGCGCCCTATGCCCTACTTTCTACTGACTGTTGAAATATTGTGAGCTGGTATGAATACATAGATTTCTCAGTTTTTGTTGAGGTAAGTTGCCGAAGATAAGTTAGATGTTTATTACATGTTTTTCCCCTCATCTATTTATTTTCCCTATCTCATCTTTATGTAAGGTCTGGTGTCTTACATCAGAAGATATCAAATTAAGTAACTTTGGATTATATATTAGACAAGCTTTATCTCTGACTTAAGGTTTAATCTTAATATTTAATGTTAACATTTAATATCATTTTGGGGAATGAGTTGCAGAATAGTTCCTACAAGTTCTCCCAACAAAGTTTACCTCTTGGGGGTATAGCTCAGTGGCAGAGCATTTGACTGTAAAGTTCACCTCTTAGCTCACGTATTATGTACAGATGTCAAGCTTAAACAGGTTGGGTAAAGGGTGCCTGCTGGGCTTAGTCAGAAGAGCAGGTAGCTCTTGATCTTGGGGTTGTGAGTTTGAGTCCCACATTAAGTGTAGTGATTATTAAAAAAATAAATAAACTTAAAAAAGGTTGCCTAAAATGGGCAAAGGTGTGGCTGTTTAGCAAACATTGTTAGTACAAGTGATACCTAGTTTCCCATCCCTGGATTAAATTTGAGCCATTTGTCTTTGAGCCCCAGTTTTCCTTCTGAGGAATGACAGTTATAAACTTAAGCTTTTCTTTATACATTTAGAACAAGCTGCAGAATTGTTCTTGGCAAAGAGGGGGTTCTGGAAAATAGAAAGGTGGTTTTTTTTTGTTTGTTTCTCTCTTTCTGTAGTCTTCGTGTCTAATCTGAAGTTGCCATGACCACAAGGTAGCCTCTGTATTAAAGGATTTTTTTTGTCACTAAGTTCAGTTCATGGTCCAAAAGTTTGAAGAAATTATAATGTGCATACTTTCTTTACTTTTCAGTGCAACAGAATGGAATTCGGCATTGTTCCTATGTAGCTTCCCGGAAACATCTCTATATTGATAAAAATACGAAGGTTATTTGCCAGGGTTTCACTGGTAAGCAGGTATGTGTCAAGATGTTTTATAAAGATGCATATTACAGATACAGAAACATTGAACTATTTTCTATTTTTTAATAATCACAAAAGTTATGATTGTTGCAGAAAAGTATACAGTACAGCAATGGAGTTGTATCTTAGGAGGGGGTTTGTTGTGATAGTCAGCCTGTAAGATGAAAATTGTGTTTAAACTTATCTTGAAAATCCCTTCCTAGAAGCACATTTTTAACACCACTGGTTTTCCTCCAGCTTTGGAGTAGATTACCATTTGTTTAAGTAAAAACTAGGTAAAGTAAATGGCTTGTGTCCTGTTAAACCCAGGATGGTGTGGGGAAATGCTCCAGCCCAGACAGGCACATGGGAACAGAGATAGGCAGAAGAAGCAGCACGCTGACTTGTCTCATCTTATACTTTCTCTAGCCAAATGGTCTTTGAGGGGACTAGCATGCAAAATTGGCTGAAGTATTTTAATTTGTTGTCATTCATTTATATTCATTGTCTCTCCCTATCCCTGCTTACATCATAGAATTTGCTAAGTTTTAAATATACATGCAATGTGATTCCACAATAAAATGCAACATAAGAGTGTCCTTTCCCTTCTTCCTATCATTTTACTCCATAATGTATATGCTACATTTATATACAATCTATAAAATAGATTCATAAAAGAAAAATTCTGTGTTCTGTGTATTTAGAATTTTTAATAGCTATCGCTAAGTTACCCTTTAAAACATTTGTACAGATTTATAATTCCACCAAAGTAGATGTGGATTTTTTTTAAAACAAAGGAATACTACCAAATCAATTAGAAGATAGCCATGAGCCTTAACCCAGAATATCCCTTTCATTATTAAAAGAAGACATGGCAAAATAAAAACAGTTCATGATTTTTTTGTGTGATTTAAAAGTTAGTGATTTTTCTGTAATTAAAAGAGGTAGAGACTCTCTACCTCTGTAATTAAAAGAGGTGTGACTGTGTGCAGAGGTGTGATCAGGATGGGGAAGGGGGAATTTTATGTTAGGTGGTCAGGGGAACCCTGACCTTAGTCAAGAGCTAAGGGAAATGTGGGAGTGAAGCAGTGGATATGAAGGGAAGTGCATTCAAGGCAAAAGAGATAGCAAGGCCGGGAGGCAGGACTGTGCCTGTTGTGTGTGGAAGTCACAAGACCATGGTGACTGGAGTGAAATGAGCAGTGGGAGAACAGTAAATGAGGCCAGGCAGTTAAGGAGTTTTGATGTGAGGATATAGGCTGAATATTGACTTAGGAGTCAGTATAAGGAGTTTGGCTTTTACTGTGAAAGAAGTGGAAAGCCTCTGGACAGTTAGGATCAGAGGAATGATACGATCTTGCTTATGTCTTAACAGCATTCCTCTGACTGCTGTGTTGAAAATAGATGAAAGGGAGCCAGGGGCAGTATTCTGTCAAGAGTTGATGATGACTTAGACCAGCATGGTAGCAGTAGAAGGGATTGAGACATTGTCAGTTATATTTTGAAGGTAGTGCAGTCGTGTGCCTGATGTGAGATAGAGAATCAAGGATAGCTTCAGTGTTTTTGATCTGAACATCAGTTAAGAGTGGAATTGTCATTAACCAAGATGGGGTGGAGTGTAGGGAGGAATGATTAGGAATTAGGTTTTGGGCACATTAAGTTTGAGATGCCTGCTAGTTCTCCAAGTGGAGATGTGACATAGGCAGTCGACAGTGTGAGTTTAGAGCTCAAGGCAAAGGTCCAGGCTGGGTATGGGTTTGAGAGAGAGAGTGTGTGTGTGTGTGTGTGTGTGTGTTTAGAGCTCAAGGCAAAGGTCCAGGCTGGGTATGGGTTTGAGAGTGTGTGTGTGTGTGTGTGTGTGTGTGTGTGTGTGTGTGTGTGAAGGGTCCCCATATGAATGGTGTTTATTGCCCTGATAGGGGATGAGATCACCAAGGGTACAAATTTATATGAAAAAGAGAAGTCTGAGGAGAGAAAAAGAGAAGAGGAAAACCAGGGGAGGTAGAGCCCTTGAAGCTTAGTGAAAAATAATCTTTCAGGGACACCTGGGTGGCTCAGTGGGTTAAAGCCTCTGCCTTCGGCTCAGGTCATGATCCCAGGGCCCTGGGATCAAGCCCTGCATCTGGCTCTCTGGTCCGTGGGGAGCCTGCTTCCCCTTCTCTCTCTGCCCCCTCCTGAGCAGAGAGCCTGATGGCGGGGCTCGATCCTAGGACCCTGAGATCATGACCTGAACTGAAGGCAGAGGCTTAACCCACTAAGCCACCGAGGTGCCCCAAAAGATCCTCCTTTTTAAAAAAAAGAAAACCGGGGCACCTGGGTGGCTCAGTGGGCTAAAGCCTCTGCCTTCGGCTCAGGTCATGATCCCAGGGTCCTGGGATCGAGCCCCGCATCAGGCTCTCTGCTCAGCGGGGAGTCTGCTTCCTCCTCTCTCTCTGCCTGCTTCTCTGTGATCTCTGTCTGTCAAATAAGTAAATAAAATCTTAAAAAACAAAACAAAACATGCTAAAAAAAAATAAAAAAAGAAAAAAAAAGAAAACCAAAAACTCCTATTTTGGCTTCGCAGAGGATTGTATTATTTCAACGTTCAAAGCTGGGTTTAGCAGGTTGCTGAGAATGCTGGATGTATGCATCTATCACATTCTGTGAAATAGTTAACCTATTTGTTTTTCTCTTCCAGGTTGCTGAAGATTGCCTTCTGGCTTCCCAGCCTGTCTTTTCTTATGAGCCTTGTGTTTTTTTCCCCATAGGGCACCTTTCATAGCCAGCAGGCATTGGATTATGGCACTCAGTTGGTCGGAGGAACCACTCCAGGGAAAGGAGGCCAGACACATTTGGGCTTACCAGTCTTTAATACTGTGAAGGAGGTAATTAATGGTACTGAGTTTGCTAAGCAAAGAAAAGCAGAAGAGCAAGCATACTTTGTTGTTGTGGTTGGTTTTTTCCTTTTTAAGATTTTATTTATTTATTTGACAGAGAGAGAGAGGCTGGGAGAGAGGGAACACAAGCAGGGGAAGTGGGAGGGGGAGAAGCTGAGCAGGCAGTCTGATTCTGTACTCATCCCAGGTCTCCAGGATCATGACCTAAGCTGAAGGCAGCCGCTTAATAACTGAGCCACCCAGGTGCCCCAGAGCAAGCATACTTTGAATAGAGATTTTAATTGTGTCTCTTCTGGGAGAGTCACTTGCGATTTTAAAAATCCAGTAATGTAAAGAAATTTGAGTCTCAGTAAAAACCTCTGGGTTTACTTCAGTCACACAGCCTCAGGATGCCTTCCCCTTGCCTGTGCCCTTTTGTTGGGCATAGTTCCACCATGAAGAGAAGTGCTGTAGCTTGGCTTCCATTGGGCTTCTTCTCCTTTCCTTACTCTTTCTTCTTCCAGGATGTTAGCAGTGCACATGTCTGCATCCAGCCTCTAACACTGACTGAGAACAGACTGTGTGCCAGGCTCTGTGCCAGGTGCTTCGTAGACATTGCTTCGTTGGGTCCCCATGACCCCCTGAGGTGCAGGTGCTATCCCTCTCCCCATTTTAAAGACAAGGGTACTGTAAACTCAGAGAGGCCAAGGGTCCTGCCCATCGTTCATAGCTGCGAAGTGGCAGATAGCACGGCTCAGGGTAAGTGGGATGTTGATTCTGCCTGAAAAAAACTGAGCGGGAAAGTCAGACACATAGTCACAGAGCCCTAGTCTCTTCCCCAAACTGCTGATCTCTTAGTACTTTTTAAAGTATTTTGAACAAAATTTAATTGTGTTACAAAATTAATAATGTGCTTATTGTAAATTCTTAGATGATATAAATATATGTAGTTAAATTTTATGGTGCTTTCCATGTCTCAGATTTTGCCTTTCTAGAGAGCTTGTGTAAGCTCCGTGTGTATTCTTTCTTTTTTTTTTTTTCCGTGTGTATTCTTTCATTCTCTTTCTACACTTGCATGAATATATAGAAAAATAATCGTATTATAAAAGAAACTGTGGTACAAAATGTTGCTTATGTAATAAAAAAGAATCTAGGAAATAAACTTAGTACTTGGGACTGATGTTTTGATGATAAAAGAGGTATCCCACCCCCTCTTCTTAAACATAGTTTTAAGGCATGTTTTAAAGTATCACTTTTTTAAAAAATACAAATTTATAGACTCAATACCTTTTTTAGAATACTAACTTAAGATTGAAGTTAATTTGTATTCTTGATCCTAAAATGTAGGAAAAAACCCAAATATTCAAATGTGGAATTTTCATTTTACTTTAAACTTGAAAATAGAGTGTACTATATGTGTGTATGTATGTTCTAAGTACTGTATTTTAAAGAGTAAAAAAAATTAAAATCATATGTTCTGTAAAAGAATCATTTAAAGTCTTTTTGCTTTAACTTTTGGGTGTTTCCCCATACCCCATAAGTTTTCCTGTGGCTGCCTTCAGGTCCTCAAAATACAGAAAAGAGCTGTTTTCATAATTCCTCTAGGTAGATTTGACTTTTTCATGAGCCTTTTTTGCTTTCTTTTAAAGAAAGTTTTTGTTGCTAAGCAACTCATTTATTATTCATCATGACTCAAATGGATATGACATTGGCAGTATTTTGTAAGTTCTCTGACAGATACTCTATTTCTCACCTGTTTAGCACTTACGAAAGCTTTCTGAATGATTCAGAAAGCTTTTCTGAATCCAGTATCGCTTGTTAGCACAGACCCCGTTGTCGTAGTTAGCTTCTGGCAGTATTTGTAGCCTTAAGAGGTGGAAGACTGCAGGAAATGTTTTCCCAAAAAATACCTACACGCCTATGATCTGACTCCTTTTGCTTCCAACCTATGTTTTATTTTATTTTTTTTGTACCCTCCTCTCTGTTATCACCTCGAATAGAGTTTAAATATTATTATTATTTTTTTAAGATTTTATTTATTTATTTGAGAGAGTGAGAGAGCATAAGCGGGGAGAAGGTCAGAGGGAGAAGTAGACTCCCCGTGGAGCAGGAAGCCCGATGTGGGACTCGATCCCGGGACTCCAGGATCATGACCCGAGCCGAAGGCAGTCGCTCAACCAACTGAGCCACCCAGGCTCCCTTAAATATTATTTTTAACCTCTGGCATCGTTTGTTGATAATGTGACTCTGTTCTGTCAGAGTTAAGACCCCCCTTTTTCACAGGGCTGTTACAGAGAAAGCTCCTTGGTCTCTGGGGATGGGGAGTAATTCAGGGATGATTCTGAAAGTCACTGTCTTTTACTTCTAGTTGTACCTGTATGCTCCATAGCTTAGTATTTCTTCCATTGTAAAATCCCATGACACAGCCTTCCTAAAGGTTTTGATTTCTATCTTGATTAAGTTATATTTTAACATTTATAGGGAGGCAGCCTGCTGTCACTGAAAAGAACAGACATTTTGGAATCAGAGATACTTAGATCTGAATCTTGGCTCTGCCACTCACTTCCTAGCTATGTGACCTTGTGTAAGTTATTTACTGTCTTTTGGCCATAGCATCTTGATTTGTAGATGGGGATACTAAGCATACAGGGTTGTGGTGAGACCTTAACAAGACCTGTCTTGAGCCGTCTTTCAGGGTCTCTCAGAGAACAGGTACTGACTCTCTTGGAGAGTCAGAGATCACTGACAGTATCTGTCTTCAAGGAGCTTCCATTACATTGGAAGAGACGAGACCACACATAGAGGTGGGGAGAAGACATTGTACTGATACATGTGGAGGGTATGTGGAGACCACGGAGAGAACCATGGTCAAACTGGTGGTCTTAAGTGCTTTGCATTTGTTGGGGGGTGATGTAGAGTAGACACTGATGCTTATTTGGCTCACATTCTCATTCTGTGGCCATTTACGCATTTGTACTTTAGTTCATCTTTAATTAACATGCATTTAGAGTAAAAGTTGTGAGCATAAAACCACATCATTTTTGACGTTTCCTGATAATATTATCAAGTATGATATTTTTTTTGAAGAGGTGTTTGAGAGCTGAATTCTGAGGCTCGGCAGCTTACTCATCCCTTTTCTCCTGGGGAGGTATAGGGTCTTTGGTACTGATCAGGTGCTATGGTGTCTGGTAGGGCAACAAAAATAAACATGGCACAGGAATGAGAGGACACAACACACATCAGCCCTGCTTTCAGGTTTCCTGACATGTTATTGCCTGAGGGAACGGTGCGTCACAGAACCTTTCAATTCTGACTGGCAGTCCACAGGGTGGGGGGCAGAGAGGAGGACCTGAGGCTCTGCTTGGTTCTACTCTTTTCTGACAGTGCAGTGAACTTGCTAATGGGAAGAATGAAGACATCCAATCTCCTGGGGTGCCCTTTCCTGGTCCCAAGACATTATTAAAATCATGGTATTGAATGCATTTTTACAGTGTTTACAACTTAACCCATAATAAAGGGCTTTATGGTTAATGTTTCAGGCCAAAGAAAAGACAGGAGCGACTGCTTCTGTCATATATGTTCCTCCTCCTTTCGCTGCTGCTGCCATCAATGAAGCCGTTGAAGCGGAAGTACCCTTGGTCGTGTGCATTACTGAAGGTATCCCACAGCAGGACATGGTACGGGTCAAGCACAAACTATTGCGCCAGGGAAAGACGAGGCTGATCGGGCCTAACTGCCCTGGAATCATCAATGTAAGTGTCACAAACCAAAATAGGCCTGGACTTAGGTTTTCAGAAGGCTAACTAGCTTTCAGTCAGGCCAAGTGTGTTTGTGTGTATGACCTGTTAGTTACTGGTTGTTGTGGGGTTTTTTTTCTTCATTTTTCTGAAACACTGATTTCCTTTCCTTCAGCCTGGAGAATGCAAAATCGGCATCATGCCTGGCCATATTCACAAGAAAGGAAGAATTGGTATGTTTCTTATAGATTTTAAAAAAAAAAAATTCTTTGCCCTAAGCTCAAAATTCACCAAGAGAATTTACGACTGTGCAAATGTAATTTATTTTAACTAACTGTAGTGAAATTTACCAAGGAGGTCTGTAGTTAATCAGTTCTGTATCCTGCATTGGATGAGATTAAGAATCCATAATAATTCTGCAGAGTCAATGAAGATATTTTTTGTAGTTTTTGAAGATTCTTTTCCTGCTCAGCATGTTGTGGTTTCTTCCATGTGTTCACATGTATCGGTAGTTTATTTCATTTTACTGCTAAGTAATACTCTGTTGTGTGATTCTACCACAGTTTGTTCATTCTCCTGTTGATGAGCATTTGGGTTGTTTCTAGGTTTGAATCGTTAGAATAAGGCTAAGGTGACAGTTGTGTAGAGGTCTTTCAGTGGACACATGTTCATTTCTCTTGGGTAAAATACTTAAGAATGGAATCACTAAGTCATAGGTTTGAAGTATGTGTAACTTTTTAAGAAATTGCCTAGTAGGGGCACCTGGGGGGCTCAGTGGGTTAAAGCCTCTGCCTTTGACTTAGGTCACAATCCCAGAGTCCTGGGATTGAGCCCCACATCGGGCTCTCTGCTCTATGGGGAGCCTGCTTCCTCTTCTCTCTCTGCCTGCCTCTCTCCCTACTTGTGATCTCTGTCAAATAAATAAATTTAAAAAAGAAAGAAATCGCCCAGTAATTCTGTGAAGTGGCTATTCATTTTACATTTCCACCATCAGTGTATGAAAGTTCCAGTCCACATCTTCACAAACATTTAGTATTCTCAGTCTTTATTTTTAGCCATTCTGCTAGGAGTGAAATGGTGTCTCATAGTTTTCATTTGACTTTCCCTGGCAACTAATGATGTAGAGCACTGTCTCGTGTGCTTATAGGCTATTTATATAGCTTCTTTTGTGAATTATCAGTTCAAGTTTTTTGCACATTTTTTATTGGGTTGCCTTTTTATTGTTGATTGTAGCAAGGGCTTCTGTAAATATTCTGGATGTAAGTCCTTTGTAAGTATATATACATGCTTTGAATGTTTTTATTGTTCGTCTTTCTATAATCCCGTCTTTCAGTGACTTTGCCCTGTAGGATATCACAAACTTTCTCAAAATGTCTAGTGAAAATTCTTGTTTAGTTCCTCAAGGAAATAGCTAAATTAACATCGTGGGGGTGAAGAGGAGCTCATTATCGGCTGGCATAGATGAAAGTCCTGGGGCACGTGGGTGGCTCAGAGGGTTAAGCCTCTGCCTTCGGCTCAGGTCATGATCTCAGGGTCCTGGAATCGAGCCCTGCATTGGGCTCTCTGCTCGGTGGGGAGTCTGCTTCCCCCTCTCTCTCTGCCTGCCTCTTTGCCTACTTGTGATCTCTCTCTGTCAGATACATAAATAAAATCTTTAAAAAAAAAATAGTTTTAGGGGCGCCTGGGTGGCTCAGTGGGTTAAAGCTTCTGCCTTCAGCTCGGGTCATGATCCCAGGGTCCTGGGATCGAGCCCCGCATCGGGCTCTCTGCTCAGCGGGGAGCCTGCTTCCCTTCCCCTTTCTCTGCCTGCTTCTCTGCCTATTTGTGATCTCTGTCTGTCAAGTAAATAAATAAAATCTTAAAAAAAAATAGTTTTTTTCCACCCAGGCGCCCCTCAAAAAATAGTTTTAAAAAAAGAAAGTCCTGACTGCCTAGTTGGCCTTCTCTTTCACCAACCTGGCTGGCATGTTGGGGTGCCTCAGTGTAGCCTCTTACGTGTAGAGGTCTAGGAATCCCTTTGGCCTTTGCCCATGTGCATGAGGGTGGAGACACAGTTATTTTCTGTAGTGTTAAGTTAGTACAGAGTGCTTATTGTCTCAAAAGTTTTCTGTTTTGGGGTGCCTGGGTGGCTCAGTTGATTAAGCGTCTTAACCTTTAGCGTCTACCTTCAGCTCAGGTCATGATCCCGGGGTCCTGGGATCGAGCCCCACATCAAACTCCCTGTTCAGTGGGGAATCTACTTTTCCCTCTCTGCCTGCCACTCTACCTACCTGTTCTCTTTCTCTGTCTCCAATAAATAAATAAAATCTTAAAAAAAAAAAAAGTTTTCTGTTTTGCTAGGTTGTCCTTGGTTCTTTTGCTAGAGTGAGCAGGCTTTTGGTGGAAGTTTTTTTTTCTGTACCCTTGTGTTTGTGGGATGCTGGCTTCTTTCGCTCTGTATCTGGGATGCATGAAGCAAAAGAAAACCCAGGGAACTCAACAGTGTTTCATTCCTCGAGTCTGGAGGTCCCTAGCCACTTTGCCTCCTTTCATCTCTTAGTGATTTCTTGTATTTATTTTACATATAATGCCCAGGGTTTTTAGTTGTACTTAACAGGAAGAATAGAGGAAAGTAATTCTACTTTTCAGAAGCAGAAGTATCCTTGTGAATAGGTATTTTTAAGTGCTAGCCTCTTTTACTATATATACTTTAAGAATGACGAGTAATCTACCCTAAAAACATGACTTTCATTACCTTCAGTGTATGCAGTTTGCATTTATGTAATTTACATATCATTTATATAATCAGATGAAAGCCCCTTAGAAGAATGATAACATCCTGGTATTCACTGGTTATTACATTTATCCATCACCAGACTAGAATAAATAAAATAATTGTTTTTCCCAGTAATCTAGGATGTTGAGTGGACACCTAGACCATAATCGTACATAAGAGTCGAGTAGGAAGAGTGGAAAGGAGACTAGACAATCATACACAAGATGTACAACTGAGAATTACCAATTATACTTTGTTTAAACAAAGCTAAATGTACTGAATACATAAGTAGGTAGGTATTACCTACCCAACCTTCTCAGTAATGAAACGTCCTACAGAGGAAGGACTAGTAAGGAGACAGTGTGTAGATGGAGAGAAAGCTCATACAATAAGGCAGAACTGATGAATGAGACAGATGGGGGATGTTGGTAGTGATTGTCATTTGTCATGAATTAGGGTCCAGTGATTGAATGGCCTTAAAACTATTGGAATTAGGTTTTGCTTAAGAGAAAGGTTGTACTCCATTGAAGGGTTTTCAGCTTTGAGTCATTCAGGTAAGTATTGAGCTCCTTCTGTGTGAGATCTGTGTTCAGTACTGTGAACACAGGAATGGGAGAAGCAGTGCAGTTCTAAGAGAGCAATCGAACAGCATTCCATAGGGTACTAGCAGTACCAAGTCTTTCAGTTTCATCAGTTGGTGCAGACAGTCTGGTTACATACACTCGAATTCATAGTGAGAAGCTAGGTATTTATATACTGATCTTACACTTGTTGATTTGGATGAGACATTGTGGAATGGATTCTTTTATATACTTGTATCTATAACATGATAGACTATGATAGGGACACAATCTGATATTTTTAAATTCTCTTCCTTTAAGGTATTGTGTCCAGATCTGGCACCCTGACTTATGAAGCGGTTCACCAAACGACACAAGTTGGATTAGGGCAGTCTTTGTGTGTTGGTGAGAGATTTTTTATAAAATCATGTTATTATAATGCAGTAACTTCATTGAATGAGTACAGTAATAATTATTGTTTTGGTTATTTGCAGGAGGTTTTGATAACCATTTTATTAAAAAAGATGTTAAGATCTTAAATTTACTTAGCCTCAGTGTGAGGCACCATCCTATATTTTTAAGATTCATGGTCTAAGGCTTGACTTGCATGTTGTGGAACAAGCATCATAGGACACGTGCCCTGAAGAGCCTTGGTGCCTGAAAACACCACTTCCTTCGCTTGTTGTGAAGAAATGGTTCTTCATGTTAGGGCTTTGATTACTGTAATTATCATTGTTACTATAAGCTATCATTCAGTGCTTCCTAGTTACTGAATTCTTTGCCATTTGTTATCTCATTCTTAAGGCAACCCTGAGGCACCTGTGAGCTGAAAAGTTGTACTATTACAGCTTTAGTCATGAGAAAAATCTACAGTTGAGGTCCCCAGAACTTCTCTTTTTGCTACATTATATTGCCTGCCACTTTTAAAAGTTGCTAGAAGTGAGGCAGATTTCTCATTTTTATAAATATATCTTCAAATTTTTAGAATAACTGTTAAAAGACTTTCAAAAATAGCTTCTCATATAGTAAATTATAAAATAAAGCCCTGGACTCTTTTTATTAGGGTTCAGGCCCGTAAAATCAATATTGGAAATAGTAATTGAGCTTCTCTATGTACAAAGTATAATCTTAGCCACAGAGTAACTTAGTGTGATGGAGAATAAGAAAAGGTTTGGAACAGAATTGCAAAATTCATATTCTCCAGCTTCTGTCTTTAATTTGTAAATTGCTGATACTAATGCTTATTTCACAGAGAGGCTGGAAGAATTAGGAAGTGGCAGGTCTAAAATGTGCTGGGGCGTGTACTTGACATACAGTTGGCACTCAATAAATGCTCCTTCTCTTCCTCAACTTCGTTCTTCAGAGGTGCATTGAGAAGTAGGAAATCAATCCTGCCTTAAATGTGTGTGTTTGTGGTCTCACTCACCCTGGATCTAAGGGAAGAAGGGTCAGTGTACCCTCAACTCTGTCTCTCATTGAGACTTGTGCCTTAAAACTTGTGTGTGGTTTCTCTGCAATGTGCCTCGTCTTATAGTTACTTTGTGCAAAGACATTTGTAAAATGTTTAATTAGAGAAGAGACAGTCTTCCTTGCTTGCTACATAAACACACTTTTTCTTAAAATGCCCATTTTAAAAGAGTTGTTTGGGATTAATTTCGTGGGAGGAAGGAAGCTTGATGAAAGAGCAAAAACAAAAAGAAGGTTGTCTTTGTGAATATCCGAAATCAGCTAAGATTTAGCATTCATGTAATAATTAGGAACAGAAATAAATGTAGCACTTTGTGATTTTTTTAAAATATTAAATGCAAGAGTGATGATGCATTTTAAAACATTGGTGAGAACGGTAGACAAAATAAGAAATGAGTTGAAACAACATTCCTTGGCCTAATTTGTAAGGTTCATCCTTAAATTTTCAGCTGATGTTGGTCTTCTTTGACTTTTTCAGGCATTGGAGGTGATCCTTTTAATGGCACAGATTTTATTGACTGCCTTGAAATCTTCCTGAATGATCCAGCCACAGAAGGCATCATATTAATTGGTGAAATTGGTGGTAATGCAGAAGAAAATGCTGCAGAATTTTTGAAGCAACATAATTCAGTAAGTTTGGGTTTGGGTTTGGAAAAATATAGCTCTTCACACACAGTTGGCACTTGGTGAGCTTGTCAGGGCCATGCTGCTGTTGAATTTCACTCTCCTGCCGTGGCTTTCACAGAGGCTACCAGCAGCCTCCGTTCCTTCTTCCTCCTCTCTGTCCTCTTGGTCTTTCTCCTGTTTGTTCTCATCTTAATTTTTCCCTGGATGTACTTTCGTGGCTGGTTCCTTTAGTGTGAATGGTTCTTGTACATAAACATCATACTTCATGTAGTTTCCAAGGCAGAAACCTCAGAAGCATCTTTTACTTGTCTCTCATCACCTGTTTCCACCTGTTTACGAAGCTCTATCCTCAGTAGTATGTTGAGACTCAGAGCGTTGTCTGTAATTCATCCCTCTGCTCTGGTTTGAGCTGCCATCTTCTCTCCCCCGGACCATGTCAGTAGTTTCTTCCTGAAAATCTCAACTCCCGTTGCTCAGCCACCACCCCTTCCTTCTCTCTGAGGCCATCCTGCTCTGGCCACCCAGATCATCTGCCCTTCTGAAACACAGACATGGGTGCCTCATACCGCCTGGTTTTAAACCGTGATAGTTTCCCGTCACACGTAGGATAAAGTGTGGACTTAGCATGGTATTCTAGTGCCTAGACACCTCCCTGACTCTCTTCTTCACATCCATGTCCCATCTGACCTTTCAGTTGTTTTTATTCTCACTTGCCTTTGCTCATTCCCTCTGCGAGGCATGCTTAATATCCCATTCTGGCCTGTATCCGGGGCGACAGGGACTGTTGTACCTTGGTGCCCAATCCATCCCCTTCACACATTAGACACCAGTAAGTGGTGGATAAGGAAAGAATAAAGTAGATTGTCAGGAGTTTAGGGTAAAATGTTACTAGACTCTCTTAAATTCAGAGAAGCTGTAAAGTTTGAAATTCAAGTAAAAATTGACTTCTTTTTAAAAAAGTAAAGATTTGGGTTAATGTGACATTATGCTATATTCAGGTAAATTTTAAAATGTATTTAGGCTCAACTCTGGATCCCTTGAGTAGCTTAGAATTTAGTGGAGAAAGCTAAGCATATATAGTTTATTTCATTTGGCACATGTTTTCCTATTCCTGGTTAGTTCCTGTGGGACACATTTTATTTTTTTATTTTTTTATTAACATATAATATATGATTTGCCCCAGAGGTACAGGTCTGTGAATCATCAGGCTTACACATTTCACAGCACTCATTGTACCATATACCCTCCCCAGTGTCCATAACCTAGCCACCCTAACCCTCCCCCCACCAACATCCCTGTTTGTTGCATGAGATTAAGAGTCTCTTGTGGTTTGTCTCCCTCCCAATCCCATCTTGTTTCATTTTTTCCCTCCCTACCAGATCCTCATATCAGAGTGATATTTTTCTGATTGACTTATTTCACTTAGCATAATACCCTCTAGTTCCGCCCGGGTGGTTGCAAATGGCAAGATTTCGTTTCTTTTGATGGCTGCATAGTATTTCACTGTATATATGTACCACATCTTCTTTATCCATTCATCTGTTGATGGACATCTAGGTTCTTTCCATAGTTTGACTATTGTGGACATTGCTGCTATAAACATTCGGGTGCACGTGCCCTTTCAGATCACTATATTTGTATCTTTAGGGTAAATACCCAATAGTGCGATTGCTGGGTCATGGGGTAGCTCTACTTTCAGCTTTTTGAGGAATCTCCATACTGTTTTTCCAGAGCGGCTGCACCAGCTTGCATTCCCATCAACAGTGTAGGAGGGTTCCCCTTTCTCCGCATCCTTGTCAACATCTGTCATTTCCTGACTTGTTCATTTTAGCCATTCTGACTGGTGTGAGGTGGTATTTCACTGTGGTTTTGATTTGGGGCGAATTTTTATTAAGGGCCTATGGTGTACAAGATTCTAGGTTGAACAGGTGACATAAAACACTTAGCACAGTCCCTGGCACAGAGTGAACACTTAGTAGTGTTATCTGCTGCCACCACTGCTGTTTTTATTATTATCATCATTACGACAATACTTATTTATAAAAGTGGTGTTGTTTAATCTTGACCCTTTGGGTAAGGTGTTTTGTCCTTTTATGAATAAGGCAACTGGCACAGAGAGGTTAATGACTTGCCAGTGGTAGGTATACAGCAAATGAACTAAGGGTGGGATCCATCCCAGGTCTGACTCATGTCTCCATTGCATCGTGGAGGGCTCAGGAATCAAAATTCAGGATTCTGGAATCAGAATACAGGGATTCTGATTCAGAAATCAGAATGCAGGGGCGCCTGGGTGGCTCAGTGGGTTAAGCCGCTGCCTTTGGCTCAGGTCATGATCTCAGTGTCCTGGGATCGAGTCCCGCATCAGGCTCTCTGCTCAGCAGGGAGCCTGCTTCCCTCTCTCTATCTCTCTGCCTGCCTCTGTCTACTGTGATCTCTCTCTGTCAAATAAATAAATAAAATCTTAAAAAAAAAAAAAAAAGAAAGAAAGAAATCAGAATGCAGGGATTCAGGAAAAGGGTCACCAGCCCTGGGCCTCTGCTTGGACTGTACTGACATCATCCTAACTGGTCTGTTTCTCATCATTTCTGTATCCTATTTCAGCTCATACTTCTTCATAGTTTTTTTAATTTTATTTTTCTCTCCTTAGGAAATTTCAAGTGACTCTTCCTTGTTAATAGGACAGAATATAAACTTGTCTAACATTCTAGGTTCATTGAAATCTTATTTCCTTCTAGTACAGTATTCTTTTTTTTTTTTTTTAAGATTTTATTTATTTATTTATTTGACAGCGAGAGAGAGAGATCACAAGTAGGCAGAGAGGCAGGCAGAGAGAAAGAGAGAGGGAAGCAGGCTCCCTGCCGAGCAAAGAGCAGAGAACCCGATGTGGGACTCGATCCCAGGACCCTGAGATCATGACCTGAGCCGAAGGCAGCGGCTTAACCCACTGAGCCACCCAGGCGCCCTAGTACAGTATTCTTTTTCTGTGAGTATGGAGACAAAGGGATCAAGTAAAAATTAGTGCCATTTAAATACGGATGTTCATACTCTCCAGAGCCCACGAGTGAATGAGTAAGTGAATTGTAGAATCTTCTCTCTTGAATTTTGTACCACTGTCAGTGCTGAGCATGTGGAAATAAGTGAGAACATAGTTCCTGTGTTCAGGGAATTCATAGTTTGGGAGGGGAACACATGGGAAATGAGTCACAGCCACTGTACTTAGTGTAATAGTAGGACCTTGTCAAAGGCACAGCTTTGACATCCCTGAGCAGAAGATGGTCTTCACAAGGGTATTTTTGGAGACGGTGGGAGGAAGAGTCGGAAAGGCTTAGGGGGAAGAGGAGGCTTGATCCAGGTCTCAAAGTTAAATAGAAATTGGCCAGGTGTCCAAGGAGGGTGGAGAACATTCTCTGCAGAGAAGCAGAGGCGGAGCAGCCTGGAATTACTGGAAGACAAAGAGCAGGGAGAAATGGTGGGAGACGAGGCTGGAGTAAGTAATGTCAGCCCACGCAGAACCTGGCATGCTGGCACCATACCACAGAGCTGGGCAGTGGAAGCAACTGTTCTAGATCATTCACTGGCACATAGAGTTAGAAAAACAAAACCAAACCAATTTCCTTTAAGAATGTCCTTGATGAAGCAGTAAGAAGTATTAATTTTATTAAATCCTAACCCATGAGTCCGTATTTTGTGATGAAGTGGGAGATAAAGCACCTTCCCAATTGAGCTGTGAACTAGCTGTTTTTTTCATGGAACACCATTCACTCTCAGGAAAATTGGCAAGCAAACTCGGTGTTCAGACTGGGGTATTTGGCAGAACTTTTCTCAAAAACGAACAGAGTGAACCTGCCATAGCAAGGAAAACTATTTACAGTATTTATTGACTGATAAAATTTGAGCTTTCAAGTGAATATTCATAAATCAGAAAAGTTGTTTCTGCCACTGAACTTGATCACTTCCTCCTACTAAAGACTTATACCTGATAATGATGACTATGATTTGTTGATATTGAATAATGAAGTGTATCAGCATTTAGAAGATGTGCATAACGCAGTAAACCTGTATTTTTCGTCTGACTAATGAATGTTAGAAAATCATTATAGATAAAAGATACATTCAATGGATTTTAAAATAGCAAAGGACAGAAAGTCCATTGCTGTGGTTTCAGATTCCAACATTGCAACTAACCCTAAGAAATTACGACTTGAGGAGGTTTGTGTAGTACCAAAGAAGAATATCCACAGGCTATTAAAATTCTTCCTCTTTTCAAACCATGTATGTGTTTGAGTCCAAATTTTCTCTTAGTTCAGCCAAAATAGCATATTGTATATAGATTGAATGCAAAAAGCAGGTATCAGAATCCTTTTGCCTTTTTGTTAAATTTGACATTCAAGAATTAGAAAAATGTAAAATAATGCCACACTTCTTACTAGAATGTTTTAAAAAATAGTTTTAAGTTTTTATTTTTTATTAAAAAAATTTTTTTGTTAATTTTATTTAACAGAGACAGATCACAAGTAGGCAGAGAGGCAGGCAGAGAGAGAGGAGGAAGCAGGCTCCCCGCGGAGCAGAGAGCCTGACACGGGGCTCGATCCCAGGACCCCAAGATCATGACCTGAGCCGAAGTCAGAGGCTTTAAGCTACTGAGGCACCCAGGGGCCCCACTTGGTTTTCATTTCTAATACAGGAAATATCAGATACGATCTACATAAAAAATAGTTCTTTGGGATTCTCAGTCGTTTTTGTGAAGGTAAGGGGTTCTAAGACCAAATGATTTGAGAATTGCTGGCTGAGGGGAGGGTGATGGTACCTGAATGAAGGCACTCAGGTTCTGCTTGTGTTTAAGTTCTGCTTTGTACAGCCTCTCCTGATACATTGCTGCCTCTGGACTCCTATGATGAACATGATATTTTCCCTAACTGTGAAATTTAGCCACAGCTTCAAAAAATTTTTTGGTATCTCTTAACTAATCGATAATATATTATTTTTTAAAAAGATTTTATTTATTTATTTGACAGACAGAGATCACAAGTAGGCAGAGAGGCAGGCAGAGAGAGAGGGGGAAGAGGCTCCCCGCTGAGGAGAGAGTCCGATGCAGGGCTCGATCCCAGGACCCTGAGATCATGATCCAAGCTGAAGGCAGAGGCCTTACCCACTGAGCCACCCGGGCACCCCAATATATTATTTCTTTAACTGTATTTTAAGTCTAGAGCACAGGAATCTTTATATTTCCCATGTGGCTTTTTATTTTTAGCCTCAGAATCTAGTATAGTGCTCTTTATCTACATAGAGGTTGCATATTAGAATGGATTTTTATTAAATAAAACTAGTCCTGATCTTCCTTAGACTTCATAGAACTTCAGAGGAGCAAGGAACCCTTGGCCACCATTCTGGTTTAGCTACTTCATTTCATAGATGAGGAATCAGATTTACAGAGCTGATGTGCCTTGTCCAAGGTCAACCAGCTTTAGTCAACAACAAATTGAATCTGGTGACTTCCAGTCCTGCATCTTTTCTAGTGACCTTACCACCTCATCTTTTTCCTTCTAGCAAATTGATTATGGGTAAACTAATAATGAATTAAGACATAAATTCAGGTTGGGCGCCTGGGTGGCTCAGTGGTTTAAACCTCTGCCTTCGGCTCAGGTCATGATCTCAGGGTCCTGGGATCGAGCCCCGCATCCGGCTCTCTGCTCAGCAGGGAGCCTGCTTCCTCCTCTCCCTCTGCCTGCCTCTCTGCCTACTTGTGATCTCTGTCTGTCAAATAAATAAATAAAATCTTTAAAAAAAAAAAAAGACATAAATTCAGGTTGAAATAAAACAACCTAATCTAGTGTCTTAAGTCATTATTATCACAAATTACATAACATGTTTTAAAGTGTGCTTTTTTTTTTCCCCCAAATATAAGAATCACATATATGTTGGTAAAATAGCTTGTGGCCAGTGACGTTGACATTTAATATCTAGACAAAAACTTTGCTCAGGATTGTTTTCCCGAGTTCATATGAAAAGTGAATGTAGTGGTTTCAATTATAGTTTCATTTGTGTGTGGATTTTCTCAGTGAGGATGAGTGGTGGGCCCTGCCTACCCTTTCAGAGTTGTGAATTTGAAGTCCAGTTTTGGGCAACTTCTTCATCAGAATGTTTAAAATATCACTTTCCAGGGTCCCAAGGCCAAGCCTGTGGTGTCCTTCATCGCTGGTTTAACTGCTCCTCCTGGCAGGAGAATGGGTCATGCAGGGGCAATTATTGCTGGAGGAAAAGGTGGAGCCAAAGAGAAGATCTCTGCCCTCCAGAGTGCGGGTGTTGTGGTCAGCATGTCTCCTGCGCAGCTGGGAACCACTATCTACAAGGTGAGCTCTAACAGTGGCCTGAGCGCTCTGAAGTAACAGGCATTGTAGCGTGGGCCACACTGGATGCCCAGAAACCGTGGTCCTTTCTTCTGGGCCTTACTGTTTCTTTCTTTCTGGTGTGCAGCTTAACAGTCTCTAGCAGCTCCATTCATGTCCCAGGGCCCTGATTGGGCATGACCAGGAATAATGTTCTGATTTTAAAGAACTTCTTTCGATTTTGGAATTTGCTCTTTTGTGAGGGGCAAAATATGATCTACAAGACCGTATTTCAGAGGCCACAAGTGCCATGAATTCCATCTGGGGGGAGTGCGGGACATTGCCTTGCATTTCATTTTTTTCACTGCGGGCCTTTGGGATAGTAGCTACCCTGATCTCATAGGTTTCTGTTTCTAGGGAGAGGGGCTGAGAGACAAGAAATGAAAGGGCGTTGATGGGGGTGTTGATAGGGAGCGGGGAAGGGATATCAAAAGAGGAGGGTGGGGGTTTCCAGCCTGTAGCTTCTGGCCCTGGCTGTGTTGGGATGCCATTGTTTGCAGGATGGAGGAGCGACTTCTTAACCATAAGCTTTGCTTTTCCTTTTTTAATAGAACATAATAGTTTAAAATGTTCTGAATGACTAGGTATCCTCTATAATTTCTTTGCAGTGAGTTTTA
This sequence comes from Meles meles, assembly GCF_922984935.1. Classification (NCBI taxonomy): domain Eukaryota; kingdom Metazoa; phylum Chordata; class Mammalia; order Carnivora; family Mustelidae; genus Meles; species Meles meles. Next base: position 41,251,863 of record NC_060080.1, read on the forward strand.
GTCTATCTCTAAGTGATCATTTAAGGCTCTCTTTAATTTTATGATGGTTATAGCTTTGACAAAAAAGCAAAGCAAAAACCAGACATTATAAGCATGATGAGAACAGGCACAAATTATATCCCGAGGAGGGAACCATGTTTTGGCTCCATCCTTTTTGCTCTTGCTTCGCTTCTTATTTTATTGAATCTTTGCCTGATCCTGTCTTTTGAAATAAGACATTATGAGCCATAGTTCTGGATGGTTAGTGAGTGTGTGGGGTAGGGTGGGGGCAGGAAAAGGGTGAAGCAAATGCTTTCCTTCACTTTGGACACATGCATTACCATTTTGCTCCAGTAAGTGGCAGCAGGCAACTACATATCGGTCGTATTCTAATTTCAATCTAGAGCGATGTGATTTTCAGTATTGTTTACTTTTCAGATGTTTCTGAGGTGCTTGACATTCTGTTCAAATCTTAACTGAATTGGCGTTTAGTCTCTTTCTTGGAGAAACTAAGCAAAGCTGTTTCCATTGCCTTATTAAAAAGGCCAGTGTGGTTCATGTGTGGCCTTTTAGGGTTTGCATAAGTAGTCAAGTTTGTCAGCTCTTAATAATAATACTGCCGCAGAAATACAAGTACAGTTCACAGCCTCTCGACCTCTGTTGAGGCTGTACATCTAGGTTCGTGAAATTCCAGCTGACACAGCCTAATGTGAAAGCTGTTCTATTGTGTTCAAGCACCCTCAGCCTGGTACATTTCACTTCTGTAATTTTTGGTTGTTCAAAGGATCCTAAAGATAAGAGGTTTCAGAATCTCTTTGACCGGGAATGTAATTTGAATCTTAAATCTTTTTATCCCCTCTCTCCTCTGCCTTTCTCTTTCTGAAGGAGTTTGAAAAGAGGAAGATGCTATGAAAAAGGAAAACAAGAAGTTCCCTAAACCTATGGAATGAATCATTATGGAAATGTGAAGCAGCAGCGGTTTGCTTCTGTTGTCCCTAATTGTCAGCCTGTGTGCCTGTCGCTGGTCTGTCAGTATCAGGAAGCCAAAATAAGGTTCATGAACATCCTAAATTGAGATGTTTCCACCTCATTGTGTAACAGACAGCCAATAAACCTACCATTTGATTTGAATATGCCTTTGCAGCTTTTCAGTGTTCCGAGGAGGCAGGGAAGAGGGAGAGTGGGAGAAATGGAGGTGTGTGGGGGGAGCTGTGTGGGGTTTAATGGGCTCTGTAGAGAACAGCATAACAAACTTCAGAGAGAACGAAGCTGTAAAAATGTCAGTGTGACAGTGGTCTCCTTATCTCAGATGTAGAGTGACTTTAGTTCTCTTTAGAATCCTCATTTCCTCATGGGTCTGGCTAACGACACTGTATTGTGGGGCAGTTTTTAAATTTTATTTATTTATTAGACAGACAGAGATCACAAGTAGGCAGAGAGGCAGGCAGAGAGAGAGGAGGAAGCAGGCTCTCCACCAAGCAGAGAGCCCGATGTGGGACTTGATCCCAGGACCCTGGGATCATGACCTGAGCTGAAGGCTTAACCCACTGAGCCACCCAGGCACCCCCGCAGGGCAGTTTTGAGGGTTAGGGGCTCATAATAAGCAGCTTCATTATTGTCCACGCTGCTGGCAGCAGCAGCCCCAGCTGGACTCCAGGCAACAGCTCACCCGTGTTTCAGCTGAGACATGGAAGGTTTGCAGTAGTGCTGTGTTTCTCTGTGGTTCTGCAGAGGGCTGTCCCCTTCCCCCTCCAGAGCCTGCTATTCTTTGCTTGAGATTCAAGACATCTGTTGCAAAAAACCCCAGGAAAATGGTTAGCCATCCTACTTTGGTTTAAAAGGGAGCTTGTTAACAAGAAGCAATTCCAGTGGATATTCTCAAATTGTGTAACTACCCTGAAGGAAACAAACATAGGATTAGGGAGAAGGCCCTGAAGAAAGACTGTCTGGGGGAGGCCTTCCTGGGGAGAGGCTATGAGTTGGGTCCTGGAGGCTGAGGAGGTACCAGTCATGCAGCAGGCCGAGTGCCCAGGCAGGGGCAGCAAGAGGGAAAGAGCTCACTTTGAGGAGGTAAAGGAATGCTGCGTCTCCTGGGGCAGTGAGCCCTGGGAGGGGCTGGAGGAAAATTTGGGGGACAGGGGAGACAGGTGCTTTTGGAACTCCATGACCATGCACAGACTGCTGAGGGCACGAAGGGATTCTTCCTGGACCAAGGGACACATGGTGATGTGCTTTGGGTCTGATGGTCCTCAGTTCCTGCTCATAGCTGTTCCCTCATCTTGAAAGTGAGGATGATAAGCCCCATCCCACAGGGTACCTCACAGGATTTGTGAGGCTGCTCTTCACATGGTGGGCTCGGCTGGGGCTTGGCATTGCTCCTAAACTGAACCTGCCTCCTGCTGTGCTGAGTGAGGGCAGTCCAGGCTGACACTCATGGCCAGGGAGGAAGGCACTTCCTGTCTTCTTGGTTGGCACCCCCACCCCAAGGTCCCTACAAGGTAAACATTGCCTTCTTTTGTCTAACTGAGGCTTTGTGATAGGAGCACAATTCAGGTGAGGGGCAGGTGACCCTACCAGAAGAGATGCTTTGGAGGGTCCACTCCTGATTCCAGACAGCTCTGGGCCTGGCTCAGTCCTGTCCTGTGCCCTGAACGTCTATCCCACGACAACACCTCTTGCCTCACAGCTCTGTTCCTGTTGACTACACCAGCAAGCTCAGTGCCCTCTCAACCCTTTCTTCTCTCTCCCAGCCCCATCCTCCCCATCTCACACCTCTCGTCATCCCTCCCAGGGCCTTGTGAAACCACTTCCTCCTGACCATCTTTCCCCTCTGGTCACTGCCACCATCTCTGGTCCCAGCAGCTCAAACAGCAGCAGGAGAGATACTTGGTTCTGTTTTCTCTGACTTCATTATTACCAAGCCAAGAATGAAAGTCCCACTCATGACCCGAGTGCATTTTTTTTTTTTTTTTTGAAAGAGCGGGGAGAGGGAGAGGGAGAATCTTAAGCAGGCTCCATTCCCAACATGGAGCCCACGAAGGGCTCAATCTCAAGACCCTGAGATTGTGACCTGAGCCAAAATCAGCAGTCAGACACTTAACTGACTGAGCCACCCAGGCACTCTGCCAGTCCGTTTTTAAAAACTATTGTTACAGAAACTGAAGCATTTATAAAACAATTATGATAAAATAAGGAGCCCCTTCTACCCATCACCCAGCTTTGGAAATTATCAGCATTCTGCTCTTATCCTGCTATTGTTCTACGAGCTGTACCTCCAGTCACGCCTTCCCGCAATGCCCCCAGTGCTATTGTTACAGTTGTTCTGTGGAGGCAAGATGTACTTATGCTGAAACAGATAAATCTTAACCAAAGACATCTGACAAATGGATGGAACTGTGTAACCACATCCTTCTCATGACACAGGTTTCCAACCTCCCAGAAGGTTCCATTCTAGCCTCCCCAATAGGTGTACTGTATTCTTCTTATATTACTTGTGTCTGTCCTAGACATTTATGTGAAGGGAGTCTTTAGTGTACCATCTTTTATGTTGGCCTCTTTCAGCATAATTTCTGTGATGTTCACTGGGCCAGTGCATGGGTCCATGGTTCATTCCCACTTACTGCTGCCCTCTACTCCCTTCTGGGATATGCCACAATATGTTCCTTTTCCCTCTATTTTCTGGAATAGACTAGGGTGAAGAAATGTGCCATCGACGAAGCTAGAGAATTAAAATGAGAAGAGATCTTGAAGGCCAAGTTAATTTTTTTTAAAGATTTTATGTATTTATTTGACAGAGAGAGAGAATGTACAAGCAGGGGGAGTGGGAGAAGGAGAAACAGGCTTCCACTGGTGTGGGGCTTGGTCCCAGGACCCTGGGATCATGACCTGAGCTGAAGGTAGACGCTTAACTGACTGAGCCACCCAGGCACCCCCAAGTTAAGACTTTTGCAGTGTATTCCTAGAACAGTGAAAGCTCTTGAAGAGTTTGAAGTAGCAGCATCTGCATTTTTGAGAAAGCTTTCAGGCTCCCATGTGAATGCAGGAGAGCAATCAGCAGTTTATTGCATCAATGCCGCTGAGGGCTGGTGGTTTCTTGGGCCAGAATTGTGGCAGGAGAGAGAGAGACGAGGATGGCTGTGCTCGGGCCTGAGAGATCTCTAAGGAGTGAACTGGACAATACCTGTGAGTCATTGGACTTACAGCGGGAAGGATGAGATGAGACAGCCAGTTGGTTTCCAGCTTGAGCAGTGAGACATCTGACGCCCTGGCTTGATAGAAAAGGAGGAAACTTGAGATGAAGTGTTGAATTTGACATTTCCTCCCGGTGACAAGGTCAGGTTAACCACGGTCCATGCAAGTTCTGGACACCCTGGCTTGTCTTTGTGCAGGAATCACATAAGCTACAGGAACGATGACGAGCATCTAGGGAAACAGAAGAGAAGGTCTGGGCCACCCCATCTCTGAGCATTTCCATGCCATCCGGAGGTCAGACACAGACGAAGCTCGAACGTACCAACTGCACAAAGAAGGGTACGTGTGCCTTCTAGAGGCAACGGCCATAACGGAAGGTCCTTTCTGATGCTAAAGCCTGCTGTGCAGAGTTCAGACTCCCAAGACTTGTCGGGGAGTGGGAACTCAGTGATCATCCCATGAGTGCAGTCCTTCATGTCACACGTCTTTATGAGAATTTTCAAGGGATAACTGAACGGACGATGTGAAGGTTCCAAATGTCCTTTGGAACCTGTGGATGGCAAATGCCAACTCTGACATATAAGGGGGCACCCAGGAGGGCTTTATCATCCTGGACTGTACTTTTGAGAGGAACAGAAACATTTTCTGTGGAGTTATGAGAATTTACCAGGCTTTGCCTTTGTTTTCAAAGTGGCATTCGTTGTAGATGTTACATATTTTTTTTAAAGATTTTTTATTTTATTTATTTTTATATTTATTTTATTTATTATTTGACAGACAGAGATCACAAGTAGGCAGAGAGGCAGGAAGAGAGAGAGAGGGGGAAGCAGGCTCTCCACTGAGCATAGAGCCCGATGCGGGGCTCGATCCCAGGACCCTGGGACCATGACCCAAGCCGAAGGCAGAGGCTTTAACCCACTGAGCCACCCAGGTGCCCCTAGATATTACATACTTGAAATGCAAGGCCTGGGCTGGGGAGTAGGGCAATAAGGAGGCAGGCCACGTGGAGAATTTGGAAAGTGATGGGAAATTAGTACTGATATAACAGAAAGAAGTTGGGACTTTTTTTCCAAGGAAAAACTGAGCGGTAAATGGATGATAAGGTTAACTGGAAATGATGACCATTTCTGACCCTAGATCCCTTGTTGAATTCGATGAATGCTGTGGCCTCTGCCCAGAAATACATACCCTCACATACCGTGGTCACCATATTAGAGCCCTGGGCTTAAACTCTTCCCTAAGGCATTTGTGTGTCTGTGTGTGTGTGTGTGTGTGTGTGTAATTATACAAATACATATAAACTCTTCCCTAAGGCATTTGTGTGTGTGTATGTGTGTATATACAAAGACATATATTTGTATATATATATACAAATACAAATATTAAAATACAAATGCAAAAAATAAAAAAATAAAAATATATTTATGTGTATATATGTGTGTGTGTCACACACACACATATATACACATAAATATATTTTTATTTTCTTATATTTATATTTTAATGTTAAGCTTTTGGAGAAGGAACTTTACAAGGTAATTACAGTGTTCATTGTGCCCTTCCTCCTTGAAACCAGTCTATCCTAAGCAAGCAACTCTTAAACTGCTGCCTAGAAAGTTGAGCATGATTGCCATTGGCAAGCCCCTTGGCAGCCCCTTTGCTTGTTTCTGACCAAGTTGGTTCATTTGGTCCTGTCTTCTCCGGGTCCTGACCTTTTGGCCCTGCATCTTCTACCTTGATTCCTGGTTTGCTCCTGGACTGGGCATTAGAACTTGTTCTCTCATGTATTTGAACGTTGGTTCCCTTCAGTGGATTTTGGCTTGGATATCCCTGTGCCTTTTAGGACTCTGCTCCCTGAGTGGTCCCTGGGAGGTGGTTGACAGATGGCACATTCAAAAGTAAAGTGCCGGGGCGCCTGGGTGGCTCAGTGGGTTAAGCCGCTGCCTTCGGCTCAGGTCTTGGTCTCAGGGTCCTGGGATCGAGTCCCGCATCGGGCTCTCTGCTCAGCAGGGAGCCTGCTTCCCTCTCTCTCTCTCTCTCTCTCTCTGCCTGCCTCTCTGCCTACTTGTGATCTCTCTCTGCCAAATAAATAAATAAAATCTTTAAAAAAAAAAAAAAAAAGTAAAGTGCCCTGGGATCAGAAAGAGCGAGAAGCCATTACCACATTTATGCCTGATTAGCAATGAGAGGAAGCTGTTTTCCCAAGGTGAGACCAGTAGCTCTGTGAGAGTGCCTGGGCAGGTGTTTTGGCCTTGAGGAGGGGTCCCCAAACCACAGCCCAAGTTCAAGACCTGACATAGTAGAAATAAGGGGAATGAATGTTCTGATCTCACACCCCTCCTGTCCTCTTGTCTCCTGCCAGTATGAGGACTAGCTTGACCCAACTGAAAGGCAGGTGTGGGCAAGCCCTGATGATGCCATGCATAGGGCAGCCTCTTGGGGGCACAGAGCAGAGCTGAGCAGGGCAGAGAGGGGTGGAGAAGGGATATGGAGAGGTCCATGGAGAATCATGATTTTACCCACCCTGGCTTCACACTTGGATAATATCCCAGCCAGGCAGCTGCAAGTCCATTTTGGGGGAAAAATTGGCATCAGGTATGGTGGCAGATCAGCATGGGCACATTTAGGACAACAACTGACACCCCCAGGGAAACCTTTAGTGGAATTTTGCATTTTACCCTAAGCAGTATTCCCCAGGGAAAAAAATAGTTGTTTGTGTGCTCTCTAAGGTGTGGAAAGATAAAGGGGCATTTTTAGTGGGTAGACTATGGTATGAGGTTTGGTGAGTGTCCCATGAGACACATGAAGTGAGCCGTAGGATGTTCAAGAAAGGGAGGCTGTAGGGGCAGATGAGCACCCTGTGGCCTGGGTGGTGAAGGGCCTGGGACCCAGGAGGGGAGAGGACAGGAGGCTGGGCCAATGCAGTGTTTGCAGAGAGCCTAGGACTCCTGCTCTGTGGTTTCCCGGCATCGGGAGGCAACGGTGCAGTTGTGAACTCCTCGGTCCCAGGCTGCTCTCTGGTTCTCTGGAAATCACCTGGCATGGCACGGTTTGCCCAGAGGGCAGCAGGCAGGACAGGACTTGTGCCTGAGGCTCCAAGGCAGGTCACCCTGGCCCAGGAAGAATTCCCTTCATGGGGGTTCCAGACAGTTTCATTGTCCCTTGTCTCCCAGATGACACAGAGCTGCTGTAACAGAAAAGATCGGAAGAAAGATTGACCTAACCTCATTTTGCAGGTGGGAGAGCTGATGCATGATTTTAGGCCTTAAAATCACAACCAAGTTGGTGGCAAAAGCAAAATTTGGAATTTGGGATGGGTTGTCCTCCTGACTCGCAGGCCTGTGCCTCGCTCAACGGGTGTGAGGAGGGCATCAGAGCTGGTCATCACAAAGTGATTGGAGGTGAAAGGAGGTACGTAGAATAGACAGCATTTTCAAGGAATCTGCACTCAGAGAAATAGGTATTCAAACTGTGAATACAAGGGTGGTGGTGGCCCTCCTTCCTTGAGTTTTATAGATTCTACAAGTGGGATAGGCTCAGCCTGGCAGGGGGCATGGTCCGAGAGTGGCCTATGGCCCTCAGATGGAGTAAAGCTGGAGAATCGGGCAGGAGTGAAAACCTTGTTTTGGCTTCAGTGTCACAGAGCTAGACTCATCTCGCTAATGAGCTGACCACACCCAGTGGGGATGGATGATTCCAGGTGGACTTGGAAGCTTTCAGATAAGCCTCCAGAAAGGGAACCGTGATTCCTTGTCAATTTCACTTTATCAAGAATTCCATCAAAGCTCTCTGGGCCTTGGTGTCTGGTGTTAGCTCTGTCAGATCAAGAATCGAGATTTGAAATTGCTCAATATCGAAAGCTTGGTAAGGTATGCTGTAATCCTTGGGAAAATTGAGATGACGATGTGAAGGTCCATGCTGATGGCTTTTATTCCAATCAAGTTCTACCTTTTAATACCTTTTTTGCTTATTAGTATTCTGATACGGGAAGGAGAGCATTCTCGGCTGCTGAATTAACGACATCTCGATATGCAAGAACTTTCATTTTGACACCGGGGCGGGGGAGTACCGAGATCCTCAGTGTGATCTGGTTGGTCTTTGGTGATTGCTAGCAGTGGTCCAGAGAAGAGTGTGAGAGATGCTGGTGACAGGTTTCTGGTGATGGGGCGGGAATGAGGAGATAAGAACCTGAAGGGAGTAAGAATCATCTATAAACACCACCCATGACTAGACAGAGCAAAGCCAGTTTATGATAGTGTTGGTCAAATTAGAACTTTCCTGCTTCCTACTCTGACCCTGGAAGTGTGAGAAACAGCAGCTGCCAAGTGTGGAAGATGGTGAGGGGGGAGGAAAGAAACCAACTGTGCCCTGTCCCTGCCACCTGACTTCCTGACTGAGGCAGGCCCTGGGCCCTGCTGGAGGCTGGGCTGAGGTGGGGAGTGGAAGTGGGGATAGTGGTGGTCAAAGTGGTGAGAAGCTTGACCTCTGAATGGACATTATTGATTGTTACTTGGAATTGGAATACTAAATTCTGAAGCGGTTGGCAATTTAAATTAGTATTAGGATTTGAATCTTCTGTGTGGGAATAAGTAAGTCATTATGGGTAAGAGAAATAAGTAGTCCTGTTAGTTTCCCAGGACTGCCACAAAAAATGACCACAAACTGGGCAGGAATGCAAGAGGAATTTATTCTCTCACAGTTCTGGAGGCTGGAGTCCAAAATCAAGATGTCAGCAGGTCTGCAACCCCTCCAGAGGCTTTGGGGGACAGTCATCAGCTTGAGGAGGCTGTTGGGGTTTATTGGGTTTCCTTGGCAGTTAGGACTCCCCTGGATAATCCAGGATAATCTCTTCATCTCTTTATTCAGCCTTCACTTAATCAGCTAAGCAAAGACCCTTTTTCCAAACCAGGTAGTAATCGCAGATCCCTAGAATTAGGACGCAGACATCTTTTGGGGGGAGCAGGGCACCATACCATCCATGACACCTCCCAAAGTTGTTTGTATTCATGTTCTATGATTCACACTCATTCAGTGTGGCGGGACTGGGACACACAGAGAAGCCAGTGCCTGAAGTGCAGGTCTGAATTCGTACTTTATTCCAAGCTCTAGGAAGGATCTCCAGGGATGGGATCAGGCTCATTCTTTTAGCAGGAGGGAGACAAAATTCAGGGTTTATTGGGTGCCATGTGGGAGGATGCTAGAAGTGGTAGTTGTCTCTTCTTTTTAGAAAACTCTCGATGGAATGCAGACAAGGTCATCAGCTGAAAGTGAAGGGGAGGCAGAGAATTGTTGGAGCCTTGAAGAACAGGGAGAACACATGAACGGTCCTCAGGAGACTAGTAAAGCAACCAGTTTGGGTCTTCATCACACTTCAGCTAAGTGCTCATAATTATTCCCTGCCTCAGATCTATCTACTGTCTTTATCTTCACGCCTCCCCTTCTGTTTTGCTCAACAACCTTCAATGAATTCTTTGTTAAGACAATGGAATTGAAAGTCCATAACCTGGTAAGACCCACAACAATGTGGACTCCGACCATTCCCCTGTTCCTAGATCTGTTTGAGTGATTCTTCCTCACCTAAGCCAGGAGGAGGCAGTTTTTTTTTTCCTGTAATGCACCACATAGTAAATATTTTAGGCTTTGCCAGCAACAGTCTCTGTTGTGACTCCCCAACTCTGCTGTTGCCGTGAGAAAGTCAGAAACAATACCGCATGAATGAGCATGGCTGTCTTCCAATCACTTTATCTGTCGGCTCTGAAATTTGAATTTCATAGAATTTTCATGTATCACGAAAGATTTCTTTGATGGTTTTTCAACCATACAAAAGTGTAAAACATTTTCTTTGCTTGCAGCCCTTACAAAACCACGGCAGTCCCGGATTTGGCCAGTGACCCACACATCACTGAACACCGACATAAACCATGTATGTTCTTTCATTCACTAGGACCACCCTTCCTGCCCCAAATCCATCTTCTTACAAGTCTACATCTGTCCTTTATTTTAACCTCAGTGCTTTCCACTCCTTTTCCTTCAGAGTTCTTCAATTTCCCATTTGCCCCAAAGCTCTTAGGGATTCTGCATGGTATTTGACTTTCTGTAGCCCAAATTGTCTGTGCTTCTCATGATGTTCAGCTGGATCTGTTATTTGTCTTTTCTCTATCTATCTTATGCCTCCCAAGCAGACTGTATATTTCTGGAGGGAGGACAGAACCGGCATTTTATGTCTCCATGTGTCTCATGGAGTCATGCCCTACACCTAGTTGGTGTTCAATAAATATTCAAGGAAAAAAAGGTACTTTTTAGCCCCTACTCTGTCGGGCTCAACGGGATTGTTTTATGCACTAAGTTCAGAAATAAAAAGCCAAACCCCAGCAAAATTGCTTCCTTTTGCATTCTTCATTTTGATGATGTCTCTCAGGTGTGGTTTCCTAGATTCTTTATGCCCCTGATATAGTCCAAATTACCTTCTATTTCTGTTGTCTCTAATAGATAGGAGGTGACACGTAAGGGTACGGAGCCCCCGGTCACCTAGAGTCATATACCAAAACCTGTCAGTAATGTAAGGAACAGAACACACCAGATATTTTATTAAAGGCTTTTACCTTGTACCAGGTAATTGTGCACCATAAAGTTAATTCACACTGGAAGGAAGCAAAAGGAATTTGGGGTGTGTTGAACGTGGTTCAGCCCATTTGGACAACGATTTGGATGACTCTGCTTGAAACTATGGAGTATCGTTTGGATAGGGGCATTATTTGGAGGTCATTGAACAGACATCATTTGAGAGACTGCTACTCTGGGAAGGGAGGGTAGGGAGAAAACAGCGGATTCTGAATGTTCCAACTTCTTTGCCTCAGGTATGCCCCACCGTCACTGCAGGAACATTCCACAGTCTATCTTTTGAAACTTCAGCCTGAACTTGAGATAGCCACCATGCTATTTTTGCAAAGTAGAAAATAATAATTGTTGAAGACGTGTCTCCCCCTAAAAACATTGTTCTGTTTTGTTTTGTTTTGAAAATAAGGGCTGACCTAGCATTTCCTCTCTTCTCTGGAAGTTCCTTATTCCCCGGGTTACCTCAGGGAAGCCCACAGGCATTCAGCCTTCCCCACCCCAGCGACATCCTGCTCTCAGACTTCTCTGGTGGAAAAGACAAACCCCACAAACTCACGTGCAGGAATTCTGCTCCTTCCTTCCTCACCAGACTCTATCTCTACCCACACAATCAGACTGACTCATTGCTTGGTACACCTATCATACACAGGGGAGCAGTTATATGTGGAACCTGCAAAGATGCACGAGCAGCCAAACGCTGGTGATCACTCCCACCCGTTGCTCTCGTAAGGCAGTCTCTTGAGAAGAATTTCGGAGATTGTCCAACTTTTATAGGACTTTATACTTTCTGGGAGGTCATTAACCATGACCAATGAGGTCATTAGCCTAGACTTACAAAGGGGCATGTAGATCTCTTGCTTGAAAATTGCTCAATCCATAAGACCAAGTGTATCTAATTCACACTTGGGAGTCCAGTGTGGTATTAGGTACAAAGTAGATGTGAAATATATATGTCTCCTTGGGTCATCCTCATAACCTATTAAGTGCTCTATAATTTTCTTTTTTTTTTAAGATTTATTTATTTATTTGACAGAGAGAGATCACAAGTAGGCAGAGGTAGGCAGAGAGAGAGAGGAGGAAGCAGGATCCCCGCTGAGCAGAAAGCCCAATGCGGGGCTCGATCCCAGGACCCTGGGATCACGACCCGAGCTGAAGGCAGAGGCCTAACCCACTGAGCCACCCAGGTGCCCCAGTGCTCTATAATTTTCAATGAAAAGTGATACACTATGGGTGTGACCTAATAAATACATATATATTTGTTAAATGATCGAATGAATCTTGACTGCCACATTATCGTTTTCTTTGGGATGCTGGTCTGCATGGTGTTATGCCCCTTGTTAAGCCTCTTGCTAAATAGGTCCTTACAGTGGGGTATGTGCAAGTTTTAATTAGTGAGCTCCATAAGACGCTATCCCAGCTCCAGGCAATGGAGGCACAGGACTGGAATGGAGGTTCCTGGCAGATGTCCCGAGGAGCGAATCAGACTTAAGCCTCCAGCCTCTTCTTCGCTCCTGCCCTTCCATGACTATGCCAGGAGCCCTGGCATTTTTCTATTTCCCTTCTTGTATTCTCTTCCTTATAGCTCCAAAAGCTTCAGGCCTCATGAAACTCGGACCTGTCCTGGGAGGTTCTCCTTAGAAAGCTTCTTTGATTTTCAGGAAACCTGTTTTCTTTTTTTTTTTCAAAGATTTTATTTATTTGTCAGTGAGAGAGAGGGAGTATGCATAAGCCAGGCAGAGTGGCAGGCAGAGGTGGAGAGAGAAGCAGGCTCCCTGCTGAGCAAGGAGCCCGATGCGGGACTTGATCCCAGGATGCTGAGATCATGACCTATGCCGCCCAGGCGTCCCTGGGAAACCTGTTTTGATCAACATGTATTTCAAGCCACAGTTGAAAAGACCCCACTGGAGTATTTCCCAGACTCCTCTGGCTTCCCCACTCCCGCACCTCCCCCCTACCTCACTCCCAGCAGACACACTCCCCTTCCTTTGGTTTGTGTATGTGGTCACCCTCTTTGCCACCTCTAGGACACCTCACTGTTATGCCCTAATAATGGGTCCGTGATTAAAGGAGCGAGACTGATATAAAGTGAAGGTCAAGCAAAGCTTTATTTTGCGCCAAGCATCAAGAATCTAACCAAATGTTCGGGACCGCACCTCTTACAAGAGAGGGCAACACTTCTCTGTTTCACAGACTAGCTTTTAAGGGCAAAGGCCATGCGGTCTGGCCTGGCCACGCACAGGTGACCAATGAGATTGTACCACACACAGGAAACTCCACAGTGATGCTAGGTGACCAACTGAATTACAATTTACCCTAGTAGACATTTGAACCAGCCTATTACACCTTGATTAGGATTGGCACCAAAAAGGCTCCCAGAGGGCGGGGGTCCCTATTCCTTGGTAACCAGGGAGACAGTATGCAAACCCCCACTGATCAGATGTCTCCACCTGGCCTGACCCACCCTTGTATCTGGGCTTTGTTACTTGGAAGTGGTTTCCGGGAATTGTCTCCAAGTAAATCCCCTGGGGGAAGGGGAGTAGGGACAGTTTCTAAATAGGTCCTTACACTCACATCTTATTCTCTCTGTGCCCTTTGGCCCACACAGACACAATTAACCTGAGAAAGTCCTTCCCAGCTGGTCTAGAGGTCTATCCCCCGCCCCCCCCCCCCCGCCCCAGGCCCCTCCTTGCCCTCATTCATTCTCTTTCCCAGTAGCACCTGCAGGCTTCCACCCTTGAGATCATCACACATCCTCAGCTTACAGTGATTTGTGTGCGGCTCTCTGCTCCACCTGTCTCCCTGCAAACTCCAGGGCGGAAGTAGAGCTAACTTGTGTTCACCCAGGTTCGCCATCTTAGACACTGCCTGGCACACAGCATGTACACACTGACTATTTATTTTATTTATTTATTTTTAAAGATTTTATTTATTTATTTGACAGACAGAGATCACAAGCAGGCAGAGGCAGGCAGAGAGAGAGGAGGAAGCAGGCTCCCTGCCGAGCAGAGAGCCAGATGCGAGGCTCGATCCCACATGACCTGAGCCGAAGGCAGAGGCTTTAATCTGCTGAGCCACCCAGCACCCCCACACTATTTTTTTTAAAATTTCTTTATTTTCAGCGTAACAGTGTTCATTGTTTTTGCACCACACCCAGTGCTCCATGCAGTACGTGCCCTCCCTATTCCCCACCACCTGGTTCCCCAACCTCCCACCCCCACCCCTTCAAAACCCTCAGGTTGTTTCTCAGAGTCCATAGTCTCTCACAGTTCATCTCTCCTTCCAATTTCCCTCAACTCCCTTCTCCTCTCCATCTCCCCATGTCCTCCATATTCTTTGTTATGCTCCACAAATAAGTGAAACCATATGATACTTGACTCTCTCTTGACTTATTTCGCTCAGCATAATCTCTTCCAGTCCCGTCCATGTTGCTACAAAAGTTGGGTATTCATCCTTTCTGATGGAGGCATAATACTCCATCGTATATATGGACCACATCTTCCTTATCCATTCGTCCGTTGAAGGGCATCTTGGTTCTTTCCACAATTTGGCGACCGTGGCCATTGCTGCAATAAACATTGGGGTACAGATGGCCCTTCTTTTCACTACATCTGTATTTTTGGGGTAAATACCCAGCAGCCACACTGACTAATGAGTAAGTGGACAGACGCTTCCACGGCTCGGAGGGAAAATCACGTCGCTTTAAGGCTTCATTTTTATTTGCTTATTTTGTTTGTCTTGACATTATTATCTCTTTCACTGCACATCCCTGTTCTTAGAGGACTGTGCGTTTTTATTATTTGTGTCAAGCACATAGGTAAGTGCTTAAAAACACAATAACAATTAGGAAAAACCCTCTTCTGCCCTCCCTGGTGCGGCGCAGAATCGGGCAGTGATTTTTTGACAGCTTGCTCTGAGGTACCTGGAGCGGACCTTGACCTTGCTGTTCTTCCGTTGTTTTCTGAGGGAGTAGCTGAGCTGAAGAGACAGTCTTTGAGCCCACTTTGCTCCTACTTTCTGCTTCCCTGTCCCTGTCGGTGTTAGGCTTTAGAAGCAAGAGGCAGGAAATCACGTTCCCTTTATTTATTTAAAAAGATTTTTATTGGAGAGAGACAAAGCATGGGGTGGGGTAAGGTCGGAGGGAGAAGCAGACCCCCTGCTGAGCAGGGTCCCTGACCTGGGACTGGATCCCATGACTCTAGGATCATGACCCGACTGACTCTAGGATCATGACCCGAGCTGAAGGCCGATGGTTAACCAACTGAGTCACCCAGGCGCCCCACCTTCTCTTTACTGGCAGCCCTAAAGAGCAGCTGAAACGCCGGAGCGGTGATCTTCAAACTGCTGGGGAAGATTGGAAAGAGCACGTCTGGGAAAGACATCTGGGCCCCACACCAGAACACTTACAGCAGGATCTTGGCGGTGGGTCCTCCACGGAGATGTTTTAAAAGCTTCCAGGTGAGACAGAAAGACAAACGCCACATGGTCTCTCTTATTTGTGGAAACTAAGAACAAAGTCGAACTCACAGAAACAGAGAGTAGAATGGTGGCTGCCGGTGCTGGGAGGTGGGGGACATGGGGAGGTGTTGGTCAAAGGGAACTAACTCTCAGTTTTAAGTAAGTTCTGGGGGACTGCAGTTAACAATAGTGTATCGTATACTTGAAATTTGCTGAGAGTAGGTCTCAAGCACAGAGGTAACCAGGTAAGGTGATGGATGTGTGGATTAACTTGATCGTGGTACTTACCCCGTAACGTATACATGTATCAAACCATTACATTGTCCTCTTTGCATATATCCAGTTTTGCTTGTCAATTTAACCTCCATAAAGCCTGGGGAGAAAAAAGCCCCCAGGGGGATTCTTTTGTGCAATGAGGGCTAAGAACCAGTGGCGTGGAGGAGGAAACGCAGGTAGGGCATTGGCTGAAGAGGGGTTCCTAGAGTCTTGACTGTAGCAATGACAAGCCCTTGGAACCAGTCTAAGTTTTTTTGTGACAGACAAGCAGAGAAAACTTGCTCCCAGAGTATAATCCACTTCTTTTCTTACACATGTGTGGACAGAGTAACCCTCAAGAGTCCATGTGGCCTGGAAAGCTTCAGAAGGGAAATAAGGCTTTGGGAACCAGAGTATCTCATTTGATTCCCTCTGCTTTTTCGGCTGTCGGTGGGGCAGGCAGGATTTATGAGGTCTGCAGAGGGGTGATTTGAAATTTGATTATTTGGGGTGTGAGGGTATTCAGGAGAGAAAGATCTAGTTTCCAGGTGATGACGCTGTTGGTCTGGGAATCACGGTTGGGGAAGCTTTGGTTTATTATCCCAGGGTCATTCTGTCTTTGATTCCTAATGACTGATCACTTTGAGATAACTGAGGCCTTGAACTGAATGAGGCATTGAATTTGAGATAACTGAGCCAGAAATGGCTTTCTCAGAGGAGAGGAGGGATAAACAGCAATCTACCCTGCTCACTCTGCCTTTCTTCATCTCTCCAGCAACTCAAGACTTGCTCCTGGAGCCAGATTTAATTCAAGCCTAGGAGCCAGTACCAAGTGTTTGAATTATTTCCCATTCAACATCTCAGATAACGCTTTAGAAAACCCAAGTGTTTTATTCTTCTGCTTCTTCTGTTTACTCATGATGTTTCTTCTCCTGTAGAACTTCAACTTTATCCATCCATCCATACATTCATCCATCCATCCATACCTCATTTACTTATTTACTTTGGCTTGCAGTGGTGCTGGACCTGATCCTCGCTATTTGACTACAATCTGTGTCTCTCACTTCCAGTTCTCAAGAGAGAATATTTGATTAGCTACCCACACCTGTGGGTGAGAGATACTCTTGGGTCAGGGGCCACCTCACTCCTACCTCAAACCATTCGATGGGAAATTGAGGTAGGGCATGCATAGATGGAGGCCCACTCAACAGGGTCATTGAACAAGAACAGGGGTCGATAAAGTCTTCCCGAAAGGGCCAGACAGTAAAGAGTTTAGGCTCTGTAGGTCATATGGTCTGTGTTGCTGTTATAGCACCCATATAAGCTGTAGACAACATATAAATCAATAGGTGTAGCTATGTTCTAATATAACTATATTTACATAAATAAGATTGGACTCTGTTTGACCCCTTGGCCACAGTTTACTGCCACTTGTATCTGAGCACCCTAAACACTTTTAACTTCTTAACTGCAATAACTTAATCATAATTTTTCTCTCTGTTAATTGTGTCACTTGCAAAGGCTTACAGAACTCCCAAGACAGACATCATTGTCTATTTTGTATTCCTCATAACACTAACATGGCAAGTGATGCACATTTGTCCCAGCAATTGTTTTGTAATGGATGTAAAGAATGTTTGGATGAGCTATTTGGACTTCCTAGAGATTGGCGTAATGTAAATCCAACCAGTCTGTTTTATTAAATTGGCCAAATCTTCTAATCAGCGTACATGCCTTAATTTTCCCTATAGAAGCCAAGTATGATGCATATTGGGCATTATTCACTAAAAAAAATTTCTCCTGATTGTCTTGATCCCACAGACCATAGGATTCTTTGTGAAGATTTCATTCCTTTTTTTCTTTTTTTTAAAGATTTTAAAATTTATTTATTTGACAGAGAGAGAGATCACAAGTACTCAGAGAGGCAGGCAGAGAGAGCGGGGAAGCAGGCTTCCTGTGGAGCAGAGAGCCTGATGCGGGGCTTGAACCCAGGACCCTGAGATCATGACCTGAGCCGAAGGCAGAGGCTGAACCCACTGAGCCATCCAGGTGCCCCATGTGAAAATTTCATTCTTAAGTCCCTGGCCAGAAGTAGCCTAGATGGGGCAGATTTGGGATCTGTGGAGGCAAGGCTTCTTACTCTGGTTGAACATTTAAACATTAATTTAATTAACCTGATCATTTAATTTACTTTTAATAATCACCTGGGCAGCTTTTAGAGATGCCAATTGCCAGGCTGAAGATTCTTTGAGGATGAGACCTGGCATCATTCTTATTGTATGATAGGGGCTGGAGAAGCTAAATACTATATTCACTGTAGTCCCTTTCACTTGGGTTCTAGAAATGACCCAGCTTCTTCCAAGCAGATGCGCCCATGCAAGATAGAAGGAAAAAGTGACCATCAGGAGGCAAATATAGTTGTGGAAGAATTTAGTATTTTTCTCTAGCAACTGTCACAGAGCCCTGCTGTCTGGTTTCATATTGTGGGTATTGAAAAACATGGTATTTTATTTGCTGATGAACATCGCAGCAGAGGTGTGGTGATCTTGGTGCTAATAGGTGGCCTCTGGATCATGGTAGAAAGCAGCAGCTCCTGATAAGCAAGTTCTGCTTTGTTTTGAGGTTCATTTCTGGAAGCTCAGCTCAGTTTTTCTAGTGTTTTTTTGTAAGTCATCTAAAAATGAGCATTAAATTCCTTTATACTAAAGCTAGCTAGAATGAACTCTGTTGTTTGCATGGGACTGGGAGTGATATCGAAATCAGGCAAAAGAAACTCAAGGATGGGAATCTGGGGTGGGGGACATGACTTGGTTAGATTTGAAGGCATGAGGATCTGGTAACCATTAGAGGGTAGGCTCCTGACAGACCATGCTAGGCTGATACAAAAAGTTACTTCAATTATGTAAATTCCAGGGTCACTTGGAAAAAAGTGCCTATTGGAATCATGGTGCTCTCAGAGTGAGTGAGTGTGGATTGGGGTAGCAGTACAAAGACCATAGGAATGTGCTGGCTTTTTTACTTACTTATCTGAGAGAGGGAGAGAGCAGAGGGAGAAAGAGAGAGAAAGAATCTCCAGCAGATTCCCTGCTGAGTGGGGAGCCGGACTGAGGGCTCGATTCCAGGACCCTGAAATCAAGACCGGAGATGAAATCAAGAGTCAGTGCCCAACTGACTGCATCACCTAGGCACCCCTGTGTTGGCTTTTTATAATAGCATTTGAAAACTTTGAAAAAAGGAACTTAGATTTTAAAAATTTCATTCCAGCCTCAGCTAGAGAACTAGTAAGTTTCTTTTGCCCTAAAAGAATCTCTTCTCTTTTGCTGTTGTAGAGTTGATACAATCTAAGTCAGCGAGCAGTCTGATGGGGGCAGGGAATGCTTAATTACATGCAGGTTGTACTCTTAGCCTACCAGATTGCATGTGAATGTTGGAATAATTGTGGAAAGGAGCAGGAACTTAACACTGGAAATGAGTGCATTTGGGAGGATTTGAATGAGTCCCAGAACCCAGAAGCCCCAAATCCTACTGAGTTTCCATTGGACTGGAAGCCTGTGTTTCCAGACTTCCTTATATCTTGGGCTCTGCAAACCGTCCTAGCTTCTACCAGGCAGACATGGCCCCATGAGAGTGGGAAGGCAGGGTAGACTTAGGGAGGCACATGCCTCCATTCTGGTAGTGCTGATCATGGCAGAAGCAGTGTGATCCTGGAGGTAGGGAACGTGGACGCAGCTTCCTGATTCCTCAGCTTTCTTTCTGAAAAGGCTGAGGCTCTCTCAGAAGGTGAGTTCTGCTGTATGATTCCGAAAGTTGCTCCTACAATCTCACCCTCAATCCTGCTCTCCAGGTATTTCTGCCAGCCACCTAATAACACATGATAAATTTCTTTCTGCTTAAAGTAGCCAGAGTGAAGTCTGTCCCCTGTAGTTGAGCCCTGATATGGAGGGGTAATACATCAAGTCATCCACAGCCTTCTAGCCACTGCAGAAATGGCCCCTAACAACCATAAGAAAAAGGCATATAGGCTCTGCCTGAATCCCTCTAGGGACAAGTTTCTTAGGCAACTCATTCCATTTTGAACAAATTCCAATTATCAAAAAAAAATTTTTATGGTTGTCTGGAATCTGTTTATTTGTAACATGGTCCCATTGATTTGGTTTCCTGTTAGCACATTTGTTTGATTTCCTGTTAGTCACTTGGACAAGCTAAGAACTCAAATTCCTCTACTTGTTTTCTCTGTGACATGGTTCCTGGATTCCTCCACACTGCCTACAACCAGCTGAGGAAGAGAGAGAGGACAGGAGACTAAGGAGAGGAGAAGAAAGGAGAGGAGCAGGAGTGGAGAGGAGAGGAGAGGGGAGAAGAGGGGAGGGGAGAGGAGAAGGGAGGGGAGGGTTAGTTAGTCCTGATGGGGACTGTTGACCCTGAGTGGGGTGACATGTGCTGGTATAAATTGTTATGTAGAAAGAAAAGCAAAAAAGGGCGGAGAAAGCCTATGTGATTAAAACCTTATTTAAAAGCAAAACAAAACAAAACAAAACAAAAAGCCCTTCTTACTAAGAGTCCCCGTGCCAGCTTATGGTTACTTTGTCATCCTCATTGGAATATTTTACTTGCACAGTAATTTACCTTTGATCTATTAGTTCGTCTTTCTTTTGGTAAATTAGTGATCCTTGGTTCATCCACTCGATTGTATGAATTTTGTTATTTTACCCAAGGGGTAGTTACCCATATTGAAAAAGAGGAAAGGGGAATAGAAATTAAAAATAAATCTAAAGTTGTGGGGGATTACCTAACATCCCCCAGTTATTTTTATTTCCCAAACTACTTACCACTATCGGAAGCATAGTTGTTTATATGCTTACTGTCTGTGTTCTTTTGCCAGAACATAAACTCTTAAGAGGACAAAGAATTTGTGTGTTTTGATCCTTGCTGTATTCTCGGAGTCTGGTCTCTCTCTCCCGCTCTGTGCTAATTTAATGAATCCATGTTAGTGGATACAGTGATAGAAAGAAACCAGGGAAATGGAGGAGCAGAATAGAGCCTGTGTTAGTTTCCTATTGCTGTATAACTAGTTACCACAAACTTAGTTACTCAAAACAACATACACTTAACTATCTCATAGTTCACTTTGGTCAGGAATCTGGGAGGCATTCCTTGATTGGGTCCTCTGCTCCGGGTCTCACCTGTCTGTAGCCAAAATGTTGATTGGCTCCATTCTTATCTGGAGACTCATCTGAGAAAATACTTCTGAGCTTACTCAGGTTGTTGGTAGAATTCATTTCCTTACCATATAACCAGGGATCACAGTTTCTTTCTTTTTTTTTTTTAAGTTTATTTTATTTCTTTTCAGTGTTCCAAAATTCATTGTTTATGCAACACACCCAGTGCTCCATGCACTACGTGCCCTCCTTAATACCCACCACCATTCTCACCCATCCTCCCCCTGACCCCCTCCTCTCCAAAACACTCAGTTTGTTTCTCAGAGTCCACAGTCTCTCATGGTTTGTCTCTCCCTCCAATTTCCCCCAACTCCCTTCTCTCCATCTCCCAACATGTTATTCCTTATGCTCCACAAGTAAGTGGAACCATATGATAATTGACTCTCTCTGCTTGTCTTATTTCACGCAGCATAATCTCCTCTAGTCCCATCCATGTTGATACAAAAGTTGGGTATTCATCCTTTCTGATGGAGGCATAATACTCCATTGTATATATGGACCATATCTGCTTTATCCATTTGTCTGTTGAAGGGCATCTTGGTTCTTTCCACAGTTTGGTGACTGTAGCTATTGCTGCCATGAACATTGGGGTACAGATGGCCCTTCTTTTCAGTACATTTGTATCTTTGGGGTAAATACCCAGTAGTGCAATTGTAGGGTCATAGGGTAGCTCTATTTTTAATTTCTTAAGGAATCTACACACTGTTTTCCAAAGTGGCTTGCACCAACTTGCATTCCCACCAACAGCGTAAGAGGGTTCCCCTTTCTCCACATCCTCTCCAACACTTGTTGTTTACTGTCTTGTTAATTTTGGCCATTCTAACTGGTATTAGATGGTATCTCAATGTGGTTTTGATTTGAATCTCCCTGATGGCTAATGATGATGAACATTTTTTCATGTGTCTGATAGCCATTTGTATGTCTTCATCGGAGAGTGTCTGTTCATGTCTTCTGTCAATTTTTTGATGTGATTATCTGTTTTAAGACTATTGAATTTGAGGAGTTCTTCATAGATCTTGGCTATCAGCCCTTTGTCTGTAGTGTCATTTGCGAATATCTTCTCCCATTCCATGAGAATGGAATGGGAGAAGATCCACTTTGTTTTGTTGACTTTCTTTTGCTGTGCAGAAGCTTTTGATCTTGATGAAGTCCCAAAAGTTCATTTTTGCTTTTGAGGACCCTAGTTTCTTATGGGTATCAGGTGGAGGCTGCTCTCAGCTTTTAGAGACTGCCCCAAAATCCTCTGCCACGTGGTTCTCCCGTAGGTGATTCACAGCGTGGCTGTTTGCTTCCTCAAGGCCAGAAGAGAAAGTCTCTCTTCACTCTGCTTAGGAGTCTTATATAATAAAACACCAGCATGGGAATGGCATCACCTTTGTCATATTCTGTCAGTTAGAAGCAAGTAACAGGCTCTATCCACACTCAACAGGAGGGGTTTATGGATGATCCCCAAGGTTACTTCTTGGGGATCATCCTAGGGTGTGTTCACCACAGAAGCCCCAGAAAAACTAGAAATGTTCAAGAGCAGAGGGATTTGGCTTTTGTTTCTCAAACGTTTCTTTTTATGAAATTTCACCCTGTATTTTACAATCAAAATACAGTGCAGCTCAGAGACTTGGTTTAGAATCCCCCTAGTCTTAAACATTTTAGCAAATTCCAAGGTCCCCAATTTTTGGTTTGGTTAATGATTCACACTGTGTGGAGTCCTCCTCTGGATTTTAATTGCTTTCTGATGAAGAGGACATTTCGAGGTAGATTTAGCCTGGATCTGGCTCCCTGGCTATTTAAGAAGTAGAAGTATCTTGGTTAATAAGATAGGTAAAATTCCAAGCCAAGAATTTAGAGCACCCAGCATGGACAAAAGTCTACCAGGGAATTCAGAGGAGGTATATGGTTGGGAGACTGGACATTTCCCTTAGAGCTGCTTCATTTTGTCACCAATGAATCTGGACTGCTCAGACAAGTTGTTTAATGCAGTTCTACAAAAAAACAGTCCTAAAGCCTATGAAATATTTCTTGCCACTTGTCTCTCTTCCATAGTAGTTGAGTCATCAAAATGTTAGCCCTCACCCTGGTCAAATGGGAGAGGGGGTTGCCTACAAAGCCTGTGGTTATATAGCAGACAGTATAGATATTTGAAAATCATAAGAAAAGAGAATGGATTAATCACACTTCCATTAGAGAACCTGGTTAATTGAATCCAAGATGCCATTGTTAGGCACAACCTTATTTTATATGTCACTAAGGAAGAAAGAGCAAAGCACTGGCAATTTAACAGCGACAAGCCATTGGTTATATGATACATCACTATTTCAGAGGGATTAGTATGTACAAAAAAGGCACGTCTTAGAATTGATGAATAAGGTTGGCTTCCCAGGAGCAAACATACCTGGAAATGGTATTACCTTCAGGAAGCCCTGATTCTCAGCAGGGCTGGGGTCTAGAAGAATTGGGAATGTGACACTGACTGGTCTGCTGTCACTAGGAAAAGAAAACATTCGAGTTGGAAATGTCCTTGGAAGTCTTATAACCCAGCCTCCCTCCTAGGTCAAGAGAAGCTGTGCCTCTCTTTCTAACAGATGTTTTTTCCAGTGTCTGCAGAAATATTTGGAGCACTGAGGAGCTCACTACCTTACGTAGCATCTGGTTGCATTTTTGGGTAAAATTTATCAGGTAATCGGGTCCCAATTTAAACCTAATGATGCTTACCTTGATCCAGCTATGTGTGAGAACGTCTGGATGATTTTAGGCTGGATATCATCTGTGAAATGAGAAAACGAAGATCCTGTAGAGAATGCTTATGCCAAGGGAAGAGGAAGATGGGATGACAGGTGTGCCCCGACAGTGCCTCAGTTTATTTCTTCTTTCTCTCCTCTGGCAAGAGTACTTGTCAAGTGCCGAGGTCTACGTCAGTGACAGACATAAGTTCCCAGTTTCCACTCCTCTCAGCTTATAGCTCTTCCAACTCAAGTTTGAAAAATACAGAACTCTGATTGGATGTGTTTGCCTGGAGTCCCTGCATGTGGTCCCATTACTCACCACCCAGGGGTGCTGTGGTGTAGCAGATAAGTCATTGACCTTTCCATCTATAGGCACCTTGACATGGCAGATGGATTGGGTGCCACTGGGCGCACCATTGATGAGTGTCAGCTGGAAATGAGGACGCACTGTGGTACATTGCTTTGCTTAGACCTCAAAGAGCCAGACTGAGGGGAATCACAGAGGAGGTAGAAAATGATCACATGGTAGCAAAGGGGGCTGCATTCATCGCACAAGGAGAAGCACCTTGATGGAGTGCCCAAAGCATTCAGATTTATGTAGCAAATGGGCTTTCATCATAGAAAACAGGGACAGGGGGCACCTGGGTGGCTCAGGGTTAAAGCCTCTGCCTTCAGCTCAGGTCATGATCTCAGGGTCCTGGGATCGAGCTCCGTGTCAGGCTCTCTGCTCAGCAGGGAGCCTGCTTCCTCCTCTCTCTCTGCCTGCTGCTCTGCCTACTTGTGATCTCTGTCTGTCAAATAAATAAATAAAATCTTTTAAAAAGAAAGAAAACAGGGACAGAGCCAGGTACACATCACTAGCCAGCGTTAAGTAACCCTGCTTCCACCACGAGCAAAGAAATCTGCAGGAAAACATGGGTTATATTTTTGCTAGTTGCACTCATTATGACTTACACCATTATAGTGGATATTGTCATTAATATTAACAAGTTGCTAAAACTTTAATAACAATAAAGTGCTAATGCATTTTATTTATTTATATTTGATAGTACATAATCTCACTCTTCTGGGCTATAGTTAATGAGTCCGCTGTCCCAGCTCTTAAGAGAACCATTCAGAGACGGCCTGTGCCTAAATTCAGTTTTAGGAAATGGAAGTAAACTTTTAAAAGCCTGTGCCAATGACTCGTGGATGGTTTTGGAAAAAGCTAAATGAAAAGAAAATTATTTTCTTCTGAATATAAAAGGTGTATTTGATTTTTATCATGGGTGAAGTTAGAGATACGACTAGGAGGAGAACAGTATCCGAGCTGATTGCAGTGCTTACTCTTGGAACAGATTTTGGAAGTTAGGCTCTTGTGGGTGGATTTATACATATTGATTATTGGCGTCCCACAATTTTAGTAGTCTTAAAACATTTTACTCTTCTCATGTCCAATTGTTTTTTTTTCCTTCATCATTCTCTGTCTTGGTCATGTAACATTTCATGCTGGAGGAGTTGTCTGTTTTGTGTGTGTATGTGCATTATTATATTATTATTTCTTCCTTGGATTCTTAGAATTCTCCTATACAGTTGAGCCCCTTTGAAAAATTTCTTAAAAATGTATATCCTTTTGGGGCACCTGGGTGGCTCAGTCGGCTGAGCATCTGCCTTCAGCTCAGGTCATGATCCCAGGGTCCTAAGACTGAGCCCTGCTTCAGGCTCCCTGCTCAGTGGGAAAGCCTGCTTCTCTCTCTCTCTGCCACTCCCCCCTGCTTGTGCATTCTCTGCGTGTGTCTGTAAAATAAGTAAAATCTTTTTTAAAAAAGTAAATCCTTTCTTAAGTAAAAGAAAGTTCAAAAAGGCATAAATACCTTAATTTTTTTAAGATTTTATTTATTTCAGAGAAAAAGTGAGAGGGAGAGAGAATCTCAAGCAGACTACACACTGAAGCAGAAATAGCTTTATTTTTTAAGATTTTATTTACTTGAGAGAAAGAGAGAGTGAGAGGGACAGAGAGTCTCAAGCAGTCTACATGCTGAGCACATAGCCTGACATGGGGCTTGATCTCACGACCCTGGGATCATGACCTGATCTGAAACCAAGAGTCGGACACCTAACTGACTGAGCCACCCAGGAGCCTTGGCATAAAGAACTTTGTACAAGAGAATGAAAACATAATTCTTAAAAATATTTTAATTTTGGCTTTAATTTACAATAAGTATTTCAGACATTCAAAAGATGTACATGGTAATATAACAAATACCAAAATACTTGATTCTCAGATTAAGAATTAGAACATAATCAACACAGTTGAAGCCCTTGTGTATGCTTCCTCAAATGCATTCTTCATGCCCCTACCCCCACAGAAGCATCATCTTGACTTTATTATTCCCATGCATCTCTTTTATATATTTACATATAATTACATATTAACTTGCCTTGAATAAAATGTATTGTTCTGCATCTTTAAATATGTTACATAAATGGTATCATTTTGCATGAATTATTTTGCAACTTACTTTTTTCATTCAAAACTATGTATTTGTCCATGTTGATATATGTAACTCTGGTTCATTTTAACAGGGGTATGTTATTCCAAAATACCCTCCATTTACTATCATGCTCCCTCCCAATGTAGGCATTTCATTTATTTCTGATATTTTTGTCTTTTTATATGTTATTAGAGCAAATACACCAAAGTTGCTTATGCGTGTTTCTTTGTGCTCATGATGGGGAGTCCAAGGAAACTGTTCGGACTGATTTGTGCCTGCCCAAATTCATTTGTTGAAGCCCTGACACCCAGTGTCTCAGCTTCTGACTGCATTTAGAGACAGGGCTTGCAAAGAAAAAATTAAGTTAAAATGAGGCTGGTAGGGTGGCGAGTAATCCAATCTGACCAGTACACTTATGAGAAGAGGGGTCTGGGACACAGAGAGAACCCTGGAGACAGAAGCACTAAGGGTTGCGTGTGGGAAGAGTCCTCAGAGGGTGGCTCTCTGCAAGCCAGGAGATCGTTCTCCTCGTATTCATATCTCTGACTTCACCCATGATAAAAATCAAATATGCCTTTTATAGTCTAAAGATAATAATTTTCTTTTCTTTCTGGTGTTGATGCCTTTTGGTCTGTGGTATTTTGTTATGGCAGCTCGAGCAGACTGATACACTCTCTTCGTCTGACACTGCTGCCTGGAGGGATGTTTTCAGGTTCAATTTCTTGAGCTAATGCCATGCACTCTCCAAAATCCCTGACACACATCTAACTCCCACCATGGGGCCTCTTCTAGGGGCTCCTATCAGAGGAGCGTTGACATGGTATCTTCTTACGATTTTAATTTGCACTTGATTTTTGGTGAGGTTGAACATTTTTCCTTGTGTTTCATTAGCCATTTGCAGTTAAATGCTCTACCACTGAGCTATACCCCCTCTCATTTGCCATTTATGCTTTTTATTTTTCTGTAAATGGCCTGTATGTATATTTTTGCTGCTTTTTTTCTTGGATGGATATTTTTTTAAACAATGGATGGGTGCAGCGTTCTATTAATGTCATTTATTTATTTGAGAGAGCTGGAGAGAGAGAGCATGCATGTGTGCATGCAGCAGGGAGGCTCTTAAGGACTTTGAGGCCAGGAAGATTAGCTGCGTCGTCTTCTCTGTTTTAATAGCATCCAGTGCATAGCTCTGTTACTAGTTATGGTTTTGATCACATTTGTTTGGTAGATGCATGTTGAATTGTCTTTCTTTTCTAGACTGTGAGTTTCTTAATGGCAAGGAGCTTGTCTTTATTTCTGTTCCCACAGTATAGGCCTGATTTGTATTTGTTGAATAAATAGATACAATAATAATATAATGTTATCATGAAGGAAAAGAATTTGTTTTATAAATCATAAATCACATCGCTCTCACTTCTGATATTTATATGCTTTTTTTCTGTTCCAGTGAGAATGACTTGCCTTTCCAGCTGCATTGTGAGTTCATGTGGGCAGAGGCTGTGTTTCATTGAGGATTATTGCTGCTTTGCTCCTTAGCACAGTGTTAAGTATATTAAAAATCCCAGAAGGTATTGTTTGATTGATGAGAGACTAAATGTAGTATACATTCTGATCATTTATATTTTACCTTTTTATTTTTTATTTGTATCTTTTTATTTAAAAGATTTTATTAATTTATTTGACAGAGATCACAAGTAGGCAGAGAAGCAGGCAGAGAGAGAGGAGGAAGCAGGCTCCCTGCTGAGCAGACAGCCCGGTGCGGGGCTCAATCCCAAGACCCTGAGATCATGACCTGAGCTGAAGGCAGAGGCTTTAACCCACTGGGCCACCCAGGCGCCCCCGTATCTTTTTATTAAAATAAAGTTATGACAGTATTAATAATGTACCAGTTACTTGAATAAGGTGGCATATGGGGACATAAGTAAAAAGATTTAAATGCAGAGGGACAGGCTCACACCCCCTTCACTGGAGCCAATGCTGCATGGTTGCCAGGTACTATGGTCAGTCTCTGCCTTTCTCCAGTAACCCAGTCTCCTGGAGAGGCCCATTTTGACAATCTCAGCAGGTCTTGAAACTTCCTTCTCGTTTATTTACTAATTTTAATCTTTCTTTGCTTCTCAGAAATAGAAAAGCTAAGAAAACCACATATCTTCACTCTTAATCTGAACATGAACTTTTTTCCCAGGATTTATTTATTTATTTATTTATTTGAGAGAGAGAGAATGAGAGAGAGAGAGAGAGCAAGCGTGGGCAGAGACAAAGGGAGAGGGAGAGAGAGAAGCTCAAGCAGATGCCCTCCTGAGCATGGAGCCCTACGCAGGGTTCAATCTCATGACTTTGAGATCGTGACCTGTGCCGAAATCAAGAGTCAGACGCCCAACTCACTGAGCCCCCCAGGTGCCCCTGATCTGCATATAATCTTATGAGTACTCTTTGGTTTCTCTTTTTTTCTTTTCAAGAGAGATTGCCTTTCTTCCAAATGATCAAAAATGACTTGGGATGAAATCATTTAATAGCTAAATGTTTATTAGACTACAGTTTCTCAGCAGTTAAAAACAATGCTTTGGACTGATGGTTGTCAAAGTGTGGTCCCCAGAGTGTCAGCATCAGCATCACTCAGGAATTTGTTGGAGATAGACATTTTTGGCCCCTATCAGACCTACTGACTCAGAAACTCTGGGGTGTAGTAGTCTGTGTCTTAATAAGCTCGCCAAGGGATTCTGATACATGCCAAAGTTTGAAAACCACTGCTTTAAACCTTCAGTTAAGGGTCTAAAAGGAGTAAATAGAGTAAATACCTCCCTCCCCCATCTTTTCCCTCGTGATTATTTTAAAGACTTAAACAGCACATGACTTCAAAACAAAGCCGTCATACAACCGTGTTAGGGAGGGATGTGATTAGGTCATATAGTAGCCAGAAAGACAGAGCAGAACAGTTAATCCTAGGAAAAGAACTCCAAGACCAGAAGTTGACTTCTGTTCACGTCCTGCCTCCACCATTCTGTTGTGTCACCTTGAGCGTGCTACTGAACTTCCCCGTGGTTCCGATGCCTCATCTGTAACTCTGAGATTCTGGCAGTGCCTCTCTTATGGGGAGGGTTGTTGCTGGGAATGAAGGATTCATACTGATATGTGCTTGGAACAGTGTCTGGCATGCAGTGAGTGCTCTGTTAAGTGATTGCTCAATACAATAAATGAACTTGAAGCCGAAGGGTTTCATAATCTGGAATAGTCCCCTACAAGGGGGACACAGAGCAGGTAGGTGGAGCAAGTCACACCCCATGCGGAGTGCCTTTTTCTTGCTACTGCCTGCTGGTGGCGAGAGCCTGTGTATCAGGCCAGAGCTGTTCTCCCAGTTGTGGAGAGACAGAACTGGACCACCAGTGACTGCAGCGTACAGGAAATCTGTATATATTTAAGCAGGATTCACACTTGTGCCACTCTGAATCCTGGAGAGGGAGGCAGTAAGAAATGCAGTGATCCTTCACCAGGATGTGGCAGGTGTCTGAGATCCCTGGGCCATAATATAGCCAAATCTTGGTTGTCAGAACTCCCGCATGTACTGCTTTCAAAAAAAATCCACTCAACATGAACTAGGCACCAACATCCATTTCTGTTGGTTGCTGGTATATGCTCCATCACTTGGCAGATTTGATGTATTTTAACCTAGCTTTCAGCTTTCTGTAATCTCGCTTCATCAATCCTTCTCTGCTCAGGCATGTCTGCCTTCATTTGGTAGACATGGCAGGTTTTTCATTTCCCCCATGTAAATGACTTGTTTATTACAGTAGGGGTCCCTGGTCTTTGGAAACAGCTTATAGATATCCTCACACAGAGCTGAGAAAGGGCTTCATGAATAATAATGCCCGAGTAAACCTGAGATGAGCTTGGACATTGCCTCTTTGAAATTCATACATCATTCTAAGTGCCATCATTTAAATAGAATATGTGGAAGGCTTCCTGGGAAGGCTGGGTTTGAAATACACTTTCTTTACAAAACTTATCATTTCAGCACGAAACAAACAAACAGCAGAAAGCAAAGGTGGGAGTATGTGATTCCTGGTATGTGTTTTACTTGAGCATAAAATTTGTTTTTCTGATTGTACTGGGACTTTTCACAGCCCCATGGTTTTAACTTTTTAATTTGCATTTCTCTTTCTACAAAATGTTTCCCAGCTTCCTTTGGATTTTTGGTAAAAAGCACAAAACTGAAGATGAGAAGACTGCCGTCCAAGGCAAGTTAATGCTCAATTCCATTTGTCTTGGGAGACAAAAGAGAATTATTAATGCATTTGTAGCATGGACTTCAGCTTCTGTCTAGACTGCAGGTCCTCAAACTTGGCTGTACATGGGAATCACTTGGAGACTGTTAAAAATACAGGTGCCGGGGGGTCACCTAGGTGGCTCAGTGGGTTAAGCTTCTGCCTTTGGCTCAGGTCATGATCCCAGAGTCATGGGTTGAGTCCTGCATTGGGCTCCCCAATGCTTCTCCCCCTGCCCCTCCCCGCTCTTGTGTGCGCGTGCACGCTCTCTCTCTCTCTCTCAAATAAATAAATAAAATCTTAAAAAAAAAAAAAAAAAAGAGAGGGGCACCTGGGTGGCTCAGTGGGTTAAAACCTCTGTCTTCGGCTCAGGTCGTGATCTCAGGGTCCTGGGATTGAGCCCCACATTTGGCTCTCTGCTCAGTAGGGAGCCTGCTCCCCCTGCCCACCCCCCCGCCGCCTCTCTCCCCACTTGTGATCTGTCAAATAAATAAGTAAATCTTAAAAAAAAAAAAAAAGAAAGAAAGAAAAGTGACACCTGGGACCCTTCCTGGGTGTTCTGGTCTGGGTGTGTCCTGGACACTGATTTTTTGTTGAAGATACCCAGATGATTCTAACATGCAGGAAAGCTTGAGAATGACAGGTGCACATTGTGTCAACTACATAGATTTGGAGACGCCCAGCCATGCATGGAGAAAGTCATATGACCCAGCCAAAGTCTATTTAGACGTGGACCGAGTGGCCTCTGAGGACAGAACCCCTCCTGAAGTAGGAGGGAGCCGGGCATAGTCAGTATGAAAGCTGAGAGTTCTGCTTCTGGGTGTATTCACTCTGCTCTGTCCACTCCCTACTGTTACGGTCGCAAATCGCAGATGGAGGGAGAGAGAGGACTGAGTGGAAATGGAAGTGCTTTTCCAGTAAAAGCTCTGCACAGCACTGGGTCCTGCAGAAGTGATCACAGAGTGTGCCGTATTGACACAGGGGAGGCGCACTCCTCGGCTTTGTCAACACACTATGCAGCAATTCAGGCCTAGAGGCGGGAGGGCAGTGGGACCCAGGACCCGGTGAGCCAGAGTGACCTCCCACAGTGTCCTGTGTGATCGGTAGTGAGGGGTCAGGAGAGGGCTGCGCCTCGTGGTGCACACAGCAGGTACTGCATCTGGCAGAAATGGTGGAAGGACGGCAGATTTGTCAGAGCATTGAGGTCACGGACATGGGCAGGGAACAAGGAAACTAACATTGGCTTTTCATACTCTTGGTGTCTGTCCACCAGCAGGTGAGGGCTGGGGACTGAATACAGTTCATCTGTGTAAGTAAGGATGTGAAGATACAGCTATACTGTTATATAGAGAAAATCAGAATTCTACCTTCCTGACCATCTTGACTTAGCTCCCCTAAGTAATGGTGGACGTTAATAGGATGCCCTTGGTCTGAATTGAGAAAGTAGCTATGTAAGAAGGTTTTGGCCATTGCTGTGGAGCTGTTGTTAAAGTAATTGTTCAGTCAATCCTTCAGTAGTCCTCCTAAGGCCCCATGTGATAAATTCCTTTTGGAATTCAAGAGCAAGTCTATCTTGAATAATTGGTATGCTTCCATTTATGAGATAGTAAGAACTGTGCAACCCTTTTCATTTCCTGCCCTCCTCCCCTCCTCAGCCATCAAGAATTTCAAAACCAAACACAGTGCTTTCTTGCAATAAATACAACCTCTGCTGTTAACAACATCGAATCCTTCTTATTAGGGCTTTGCTGTGGTTTAATAAATTTCTCTATATGTGTCTTGTTTTAAACCACACTAAAATATTTTTAAAACAAAGGGTGGGGCGCCTGCATGGCTCAGTCAGGTAAGCACCTGCCTTCGGCTCAGGTCATGATCTCAGGGTCCTGGGATGTAGCTCTGCCCCACCTTCCGTCTCCCCACTCAGCAGGGAACCCGCTTCACCCCTTCCCTCTGCTCTTCCACCTACCCCCTGCTTGTGTTCTCTCTGTCTTTCTCTTTCAAATAAATAAATAAAAAATTTTAAAAAAAGAAGCAAAGGAAAAACATAAAACTCTGAGTTCAATAACTTTTGATTTTTAAAAGTCTTTTTTATAGCTTTATCATGGCACAATATATACACTAAATTGAACATATTTGAAATGTAATATTTGTACATTTTGACATAATATATACTCCTGAAACCATTACTGTGATTGGGCTGATGAGCTATTTATCATCCCCCAAAAGTCTCCTCGTGTTCCTTGGTAATCTCTCCCCCAGCTCTCCCTGTCCCTCGGTAACTACTGATCTGCTTTTTGCTACTGTAGGTTAGTTGGCATGTTCTAGAGTCTTACACAAGTTGATTCATACATTACGTTCCCTCTCTTGTCTGAATTCTTTGCCTCAGCATAATTACTTTGAGATTCATTCATCTTATTGGATGCATTAATAGTCTGTATTTATTGCTAAGTCATATTCCGCTGAACAGATACATATGTAATTGTTTCTGTTCAGGGCTTGATAAACATTTGGGTTATCTCCAGTTCTAGTTACTATACACAGAGCTGCAAAAAACATTCATGAGCAAGTCTCTGTGTGGACATACGCTTTCACTCATCTCGAGGAAACGAATGGAATGGCTAGGTTATATGGTACGGGCACAGGT
Organism: Meles meles; assembly: GCF_922984935.1. Lineage (NCBI taxonomy): Eukaryota > Metazoa > Chordata > Mammalia > Carnivora > Mustelidae > Meles > Meles meles. The sequence goes on from NC_060080.1 coordinate 41,284,674, forward strand.
AGTTTTTTAGAAACTGCTGCCGTGTTTTGAGAAGTGATTCTACCGTTTTCCATCCCTGTCAGCAGCATACGAAAGTTCCAGTTGCTCTACATTCTCCCCAACACTTGGTATGATCAGTCTTTTAGATTTCAGCCATCCTAATGGGTAAGTAGTCGTATCTCATTTGGGTTTTGGCTTGTATTTCCCTAATGACTAATGACGCTGAACATCTGTTCTTGTGCTTACGTGCAGTCCCTGTATGTTCGGTGAGATGACTGGCAATCTTTAGCTAATCTTCAAAACTTGAGTCTTTGCTTTCTCCTGATTGTGTTTTGAGGTTCTTTATATATTCTTGGATGTACGTCCTTTATTAGATATGTTATTTGAAAAGTAATTTTTTTTAAGATTTTATTTATTTATTGGACAGACAGATTCACAGGTAGGCAGAGAGGCAGGCAGAGAGAGAGAGGAAGGGAAGCAGGCTCCCCACTGAGCAGAGAGCCGGATGTGGGGCTGGATCCCAGGACCCTGGGATCACGACCTGAGCTGAAGGCAGAGGCTTTAACCCACTGAGCCACCCAGGTGCCCCAAAAAGTAATTTCTTATAGACTGTGACTAGTTATCTCGTAGACTCTGATGGTTAAGTTTACCATTTAAAGCACTCCAGCACCATCCAGGCTTGTGGGACTGTGAGAAGTGGTTTCAGAATTACCACCCTGAGACTCTGCAACATCCTCAGGCATCCTTCTGCCCTGTGGTTGGATTTGCTGAGTATCCTGGGCGGGGTAACTGGCCCCAATTCATCCTCCTCTTGCAAGCCTCGCTTTGCCTCCCCCTCCTCCAGCCTCTGTACACAGCTGTTATCGAATATTGATACCTGCTCATTGAACAGACCTTTATTTGCTAAAATAGCACCTGTTACTCTATTTTTTTTTAAAGATTTAAAAGATTTTTTTTAAAAGATTCTTTATTTGAGAGAGAGAGTGCAGGGGGAAGGGGCAGAAAAGAGAGCAGAGAGAGAGATTCTCACGCAGATTCCGTGCTTAATGCAGACCCCAGTGTGGGGCTTGATCTTATGACCCTGGGATCAGGACCTTAGCTGAAACCAAGAGTTACATGCCTAACCCACTGTACCACCCAGGCACCTCAGTACTCCACTAATCTTTTTTTTTTTTAATATTTTATTTATTTATTTGACAGACAGAGATCACAAGTAGGCAGAGAGGCAGGCAGAGAGAGAGGAAGAAGTAGGCTCCCTGATGAGCAGAGAGCCCGATGCTGGGCTCAATCCCAGGACCCTGAGATCATGACCTGAGCCAAAGGCAGAGGCTCTAACTCACTGAGCCACCCAGGTGCCCCATTTTTAAAAAAAGATTTTATTTATTTATTTATTTGACAGAGATCACCAGAGAGGCAGGCAGGCAGAGAGAGGAGGAAGCAGGCTCCCTGCTAAGCAGAGAGCCTAATGCGGGTCTTGATCCCAGGACTCTGGGATCATGACTGGAGATGAAGGCAGAGGCTTTAATCCACTGAGCCACCCAGGCGCCCCTCCGCTAATCTTTTTTTTTTAAAAGATTTTATTTATTTGACGGAGACACAGCGAGAGAGTGAGCAGAAGCAGGGGGAGGGGCAGGCAGAGGGAGAAGGAGAAGCAGGCTTCCTGCTGAGCAGGGAGCCTGATTGGGGCTTGATCCCAGGACCCTGGGATTGTAACCTGAGCCAAAGGCAGATGACTAACCACGGAGCCACCCAGGCGCCGCCCCCCCCCCCCCCCCCCCCCCCGCCCCGCCACTAATCTTTGATCTGCTTTACATATAAGAGATTGGAAGAACCTCATCTTTTTCTCCAGGGACTAAATCTGCCTCTGCTGGGGTGGGGGGAGAAGGAGAACCCAACAGTCCACCTCTTGTATTTAGGTTGAATCAAATGAAATTACTGTTTTGTTTTTTTTTTGTTGGTCAGAGAGTGTCAACTATAGGTGTATTTGTATTTGATTGCCAAAACAAAATACCAAAAATTTGGGCGGCTTAAACAGCAGAAATTTACTGTCTCACAGCTCTGGAGACTCTGTGTCTGAGATCAAGTTGTCAGCAGGCTTGGTTTTGTCTGAGGGCCATGAGGGAGAGTCTGCACAGAACGCTCTCCTAGCTTCCAGTGTTTGGTTGGGAGTTGTTGGCCTTCCTAGGCCTTTAGATGCATCACCCCAAACTCTGCCTTTATCTTCACTTGGCGTTCTCCTTGTTTGTGTGTCTCTGTGTCTGAATTTCTCCTTTTTATTTATTTATTTTTTTATGTGTATAAGTACTTTATAATTATTTTTTAGTTTTTTTTTTTTATAAACATATAATGTATTTTTATCCCCAGGGGTACAGGTCTGTGAATCGCCAGGTTTACACACTTCACAGCACTCACCATAGCACATACCCTCCCCAATGTCCATAACCCCCTCCCCCTCTCCCAACCCCCCCTCCCCCCAGCAACCCTCAGTTTGTTTTGTGAGATTAAGAGTCACTTATGGTTTGTCTCCCTCCCAATCCCATCTTGTTTCATTTATTCTTCTACCCCCCTAAACCCCCATGTTGCATCTCCACTTCTTCATATCAGGGAGATCATAGGATAGTTGTCTTTCTCTGATTGACTTATTTCACTAAGCATGATACCCTCTAGTTCCATCCACGTCATCGCAAATGGCAAGATTTCATTTCTTTTGATGGCTGCATAGTATTCCATTGTGTATATATACCACCTCTTCTTTATCCATTCATCTGTTGATGGACATCTAGGTTCTTACCATAGTTTGGCTATTGTAGACATTGCTGCTATAAACATTCGGGTGCACGTGCCCCTTCAGATCACTACGTTTGTACCTTTAGGGTAAATACCCAGTAGTGCAATTGCTGGGTCATAGGGTAGTTCTATTTTCAACATTTTGAGGAACCTCCATGCTGTTTTCCAGAGTGGTTGCACCAGCTTGCATTCCCACCAACAGTGGAGGAGGGTTCCCCTTTCTCCGCATCCTCGCCAGCATCTGTCATTTCCTGACTTGTTAATTTTAGCCATTCTGACTGGTGTGAGGTGATATCTCATTGTGGTTTTGATTTGTATTTCCCTGATGTTGAGTGATGTGGAACACTTTTTCATGTGTCTGTTGGCCATCTGGATGTCTTTGCAGAAATGTCTTTTCATGTCCTCTGCCCATTTCTTGATTGGATTGTTTGTTCTTTGGGTGTTGAGTTTGCTAAGTTCCTTACAGGTTTTTGGACACTAGCCCTTTATCTGATATGTTGTTTGCAAATATCTTCTCCCATTCTGTCAGTTGTCTTTTGGTTTTGTTAACTGTTTCCTTTGCTGTGCAAAAGCTTTTGATCTTGATGAAATCCCAATAGTTCACTTTTGCCCTTGCTTCCCTTGCCTTTGGCAATGTTCCTAGGAGGATGTTGCTGCAGCTGAGGTCGAAGAGGTTGCTGCCTGCGTTCTCCTCAAGGATGTTTTTTATTTTAAGATTTTTATTTATTTATTTGACAGACAGAGATCACAAGTAGGCAGAGAGGCAGGCAGAGAGAGAGGAGGAAGCAGTCTCCCCGCAGAGCAGAGAGCCCGATGTGGGGCTCGATCCCAGGACTCCGGGATCATGACCTGAGCTGAAGGCAGAGGCTTTAACCCACTGAGCCACCCAGGCGCCCCTCTTCTTAAGGATTTTGATGGATTCCTTTCTTACATTGAGGTCCTTCATCCAATTTGAGTCTATTTTCGTGTGTGGTGTAAGGAAGTGGTCCAATTTCATTTTTCTGCATGTGGCTGTCCAATTTTCCCAGCACCATTTATTGAAGAGGCTGTCTTTTTTCCATTGGACATTCTTTCCTGCTTTGTCGAAGATTAGTTGACCATAGAGTTGAGGGTCTATTTCTGGGCTCTCTATTCTGTTCCATTGATCTGTGTGTCTGTTTTTGTGCCAGTACCATGCTGTCTTGATGATGACAGCTTTGTAATAGAGCTTGAAGTCCGGAATTGTGATGCCACCAACTTTGGCTTTCTTTTTCAATATTCCTTTGGCTATTCGAGGTCTTTTCTGGTTCCATATAAATTTGAGGATTATTTGTTCCATTTCTTTGAAAAAAATGGATGGTATTTTGATAGGGATTGCATTAAATGTGTAGATTGCTTTAGGTAGCATGAACATTTTCACAATATTTATTCTTCCAATCCAGGAGCATGGAACATTTTTCCATTTCTTTGTGTCTCCCTCAATTTCTTTCATGAGTACTTTATAGTTTTCTGCATATAGATTCTTAGCCTCTTTGGTTAGGTTTATTCCTAGGTATCTTATAGTTTGGGGTGCAGTTGTAAATGGGATGGACTCCTTAATTTCTCTTTCTTCTGTCTTGTTGTTAGTGTACAGAAATGCAACTGATTTCTGTGCATTGATTTTATATCCTGACACTTTACTGAATTCCTGTACAAGTTCTAGCAGTTTTGGAGTGGAGTCTTTTGGGTTTTCCACATATAGTATCATATCATCTGCGAAGAGTGATAGTTTGACTTCTTTGCCGATTTGGATGCCTTTAATTTCTTTTTGTTGTCTGATTGCTGAGGCTAGGACTTCTAGTACTATGTTGAATAGCAGTGGTGATAATGGACATCCCTGCCGTGTTCCTGACCTTAGCGGAAAAGCTTTTAGTTTTCTCCATTGAGAATGATATTTGCGGTGGGTTTTTCATAGATGGCTTTGATAATATTGAGGTATGTGCCCTCTATCCCTACACTTTGAAGCGTTTTGATCAGGAAGGGATGCTGTACTTTGTCAAATGCTTTTTCAGCATCTATTGAGAGTATCATATGGCTCTTGTTCTTTCTTTTATTAATGTGTTGTATCACATTGATTGATTTGGGGATGTTGAACCAATCTTGCAGCCCTGGAATAAATCCCACTTGGTCGTGGTGAATAATCCTTTTAATATACTGTTGAATCCTATTGGCTAGTATTTTGGTGAGAATTTTTGCATCTGTGTTCATCAAGGATATTGGTCTGTAGTTCTCTTTTTTGGTGGGGTCCTTGTCTGGTTTTGGGATCAAGGTGATGCTGGCCTCATAAAATGAGTTTGGAAGTTTTCCTTCCATTTCTATTTTTTGGAACAGTTTCAGGAGAATAGGAATTAGTTCTTCTTTCAATGTTTGTTAGAATTCCCCTGGGAAGCCATCTGGCCCTGGGCTTCTGTTTGTTTGGAGATTTTTTTTTTTAAAGATCTTATTTATTTATTTGACAGACAGAGAGAGAGAGATCACAAGTAGACAGAGAGGCAGGCAGAGAGAGAAGAGGAAGCTGAGCAGAGAGCCCAATACGGGGCTCCATCCCAGGACCCTGGGATCATGACCCGAGCCGAAGGCAGAGGCTTTAACCCACTGAGCCACCCAGGCGCCCCTGTTTGGAGATTTTTGATGACTGTTTCAATCTCCTTCTGGTTATGGGCCTGTTCAGGTTTTCTATTTCTTCCTGGTTCAGTTGTGGTAGTTTATATGTCTCTAGGAGTGCATCCATTTCTTCCAGATTGTCAAATTTGTTGGCGTAGAGTTGCTCATAGTATGTTCTTATAATTGTCTGTATTTCTTTGGTGTTGGTTGTGATCTCTCCTCTTTCATTCATGATTTTATTCATTTGGGTCCTTTCTCTTTTCTTTTTGATAAGTCTGGCCAGGGGCTTATCAATCTTATTAATTCTTTCAGAGAACCAGCTCCTAGTTATGTTGATTTGTTCTATTGTTTCTTTGGTTTCTATTTCATTGATTTCTGCTCTGATCTTTATGATTTCTCTTCTCCTGCTGGGTTTAGGTTTTCTTTCTTGTTCTTTCTCCAGCTCCTTTAGGTGTAGGGTTAGGTTGTGTACTTGAGACCTTTCTTGTTTCTTGAGAAAGGCTTGTACTGCTATATATTTTCCTCTCAGGGTTGCCTTTGCTGTGTCCCACAGATTTGGAACTGTTGTGTTTTCATTATCATTTGTTTCCATGAATTTTTTTCAATTCTTCTTTAATTTCCTGGTTGACCCATTCATTCTTTGGAAGGATGCTGTTTAGTCTCCATGTATTTGGGTTCTTTCTAAATTTCCTCTTGTGATTGAGTTCTACCTTCAGAGCATTGTGGTCTGAAAATAAGCAGGGAATGATCCCAATCTTTTTTTTTTTTTTTTTTTTTTAGGATTTTATTTATTTATTTGACAGACAGAGATCACAAGTAGGCAGAGAAGCAGGCAGAGAGAGAGGAGGAAGCAGGCTGTCCGCAGAGCAGAGAGCCCGATGCGGGGCTCGATCCCAGAACCCTGGGATCATGACCTGAGCCAAAGGCAGAAGCTTTAACCCACTGAGCCACCCAGGCGCCCCTGATCCCAATCTTTTGATACTGGTTGAGACCTGATTTAGGACCCAGGATGTGATCTATTCTGGAGAATGTTTCATGTGCACTAGAGAAGAATGTGTATTCTGTTGCTTTGGGATGAAATGTTCTGAATATATCTGTGATGTCCATTTGGTCCAGTGTGTCATTTAAGGCCTTTATTTCCTTGTTGATCTTTTGCTTGGATGATCTGTCCATTTCAGTGAGGGGAGTGTTAAAGTCCCCTACTATTACTGTATTATTATTGATGTGTTTCTTTGATTTTCTTTTTATTTTAAAATATTTTATTTATTTATTTGATAGATCACAAGTAGGCAGAGAGGGAGGCAGAGAGAGAAGGGGGGGGAGCAGGCTCCCTGCTGAGCAAAGAGCCCGATGTGGGGCTTAATCCCAGGACCCTGAGACCTTGACCTGAGCCGAAGGTAGAGGCTTAACCCACTGAGCCACCCAGGTGCCCCTGTTTCTTTGATTTTGTTATTAATTGGTTTATATAGTTGGCTGCTCCCACGTTAGGGGCATAGATATTTAAAATTTTTAGAGCTTCTTGTTGGACAGACCCTTTGAGTATGATACAGTGTCCTTCCTCATCTCTTATTATAGTCTTTGGCTTAAAATATAATTGATCTGATATAAGGATTGCCACCCCAGCTTTCTTCTGATGTCCATTAGCATGGTAAATTGTTTTCCACCCCCCTCACTTTTTTTTTTTTAAGATTTTATTTATTTATTTGACAGACAGAGATCACAGGTAGGCAGAGAGGTACCCAGAGAGAGAGGAAGGGAAGCAGGCTCCCTGCTGAGCAGAGAGCCTGATGCGGGGCTCGATCCCACGACCCTGGGATCATGGCCTAAGCCGAAGGCAGAGGCTTTAACCCACTGAGCCACCCAGGCACCCCCACCTCCTCACTTTTAATTTGGAGGTGTCTTTGGGTGTAAAATGAGTTTCTTGTAGGCAACATATAGATGGGTTTTGTTTTTTTATCCATTCTGATACCCTGTGTCTTTTGATTGGGGCATTTAGCCCATTAACATTCAGGGTAACTATTGAGAGATACGAATTTAGTGCCATTATATTGCCTGTAAGGTGACTGTTACTGTATATTGTCTCTGTTCCTTTCTGATCTACTACTTTTAGGCTCTCTCTTTGCTTAGAGGACCCCTTTCAATATTTCCTGTAGAGTTGGTTTGGTGTTTGCAAATTCTTTCCGTTTTTGTTTGTCCTGGAAGCTTTTTATCTCTCCTTCTATTTTCAATGATAGCCTAGCTGGATAGAGTATTCTTGGCTGCATGTTTTTCTCGTGTAGTGCTCTGAATATATCATGGCAGCTCTTTCTGGCCTGCCAGGTCTCTGTGGATAAGTCTGCTGCCAATCTAATATTTTTACCATTGTATGTTATAGACTTCTTTTCCCGGGCTGCTTTCAGGATTTTCTCTTTGTCACTAAGACTTGTAAATTTTACTATTAGGTGACAGGGTATGGACCTATTCTTGTTGATTTTGAGGGGGGTTCTCTGCACCTCCTGGATTTTGATGCTTGTTCCCTTTGCCATATTAGGGAAATTTTCTCCAATGATTCTCTCCAATAGACCTTCTGCTCCCCTCTCTGTTTCTTCTTCTTCTGGAATCCCAATTATTCTAATGTTGTTTCATCTTATGGTGTCACTTATCTCTTGAATTCTCCCCTCGTGGTCCAGTAGCTGTTTGTCCCTCTTTTGCTCGGCTTCTTTATTCTCTGTCATTTAGTCTTCTATATCACTAATTCTTTCTTTTGCCTCATTGATCCTAGCAGTGAGAGCCTCCATTTTTTATTGCACCTCATTAATAGCTTTTTTGATTTCAACTTGGTTAGATTTTAGTTCTTTAATTTCTCCAGAAAGGGCTTTTATATCTCCAGAGAGGGTTTCCCTAATATCTTCCATGCCTTTTTTGAGCTCGGCTAGAACCTTGAGAATCATCATTCTGAACTCTAGATCTGGCATATTACTGATGTCTGCATTGATTAGGTCCCTAGCTTTCAGTATTGCCTCTTGTTCTTTTTTTTTGTGTGTGTGGTGAATTTTTCCGCCTTGTCATTTTGTCCAGATAAGAGTATATGAAGGAGCAAGTTGCAAAAGGGTGGCTAAGACTCCAGAAAAGTGCGCTTTAACCAAATCAGAAGAGACCCCAAATCGTGGGGGGGAGAAAGGGGATAAAAAGAAGTTCAGAAAAAAAAGAAAAAGTAAAAAAAGAAAACAAAGAAAAAATATAGAAAAGAAAGAAAAAACATATATATTAGATAAATTAGTTAAAAAATGTTAAAAAAGAAAAGGGGAAAAGTTTAAAAAAATTTAGCAGAAGAAGAAAAAAAATTGAAAAAGAAAATTAAATTAACCGCAAGACTAAAGAATCATGGGGAGAAAGCCATGAATTCCGTGCTTTGCTTTCTCCTCCTCTGGAATTCCGCTGCTGTCCTTGGTATTGAACCTGCTTTCCTTCGTAGGTGAACTTCGTCCTGGCTGGATTTTTTGTTGATCTTCTGGGGGAGGGGCCTGTTGTAGTGACTCTCAAGTGTCTTTGCCCGAGGTGGAATTGCACAGCCCTCACTGGAGGCTGGACTAAGTAATCTGCTCGGGTTCGCTTTCAGGAGCTTTTGTTCCCTGAACTCTTTCTGTAGAGTTTCAGAGGACGGGAATGAAAATGGCAGCCTCCCCTCCCAGTCTCCGGCCCGGAGGAGCCGAGAGCCTGGGGCACCACTCCTCAGTGTGCACCCAGAGAACAGCGCCCAATCACTCCCGCATCCGCAGCCTCCGGCCACGCTCCGAGCTCACCCAGCCTGCGACCGTTTCAAGGTATCCCTGAGCTGAGAGCTCACTCCTCGGCTCTGTCTCTGTAGCCGGCTTCCCCGTTCTAATACCTGCAACTCTGCGACACTCCGACATCCCCGATCCTTCTGTGACCCTGCGGGACCTGGGGCCACGCTGACCCCACGTGGGCTTCACCCCGGTTTAGCCTCTGGAGCGGTGTCCCTCAGTGGAACAGACTTTTAAACGTCCTGATTTTGTGCTCCATTGCTGTGCTGCTTGCAGGGAGCCAGCCCCTCCCTCCGTGGTCTATCTTCCCGTCATTTTGGATTCACTTCTCCGCCAGTCCTGCCTTTCAGAAAGTGGTTGATTTTCTGTTTCTCAAATTGCTGTTCTTCTCTTCGATCTCCCGTTGGATTTGTAGGTGTTTGCAATGTTTAGATAAGCTATCTAGCTGATCTCTTGCTACCTGATGTAGTCTCAGCTTGCTACTTCTCCACCATCTTGACTCCTCCCCTCTGAATTTCTCCTTTTTATAGGGATACCGGTCATATAGGGTTAGGACTCACCCTAACGACCTCATTTTAATTAATTATATCTGCAAAGACCCTATTGCCAAATAAGGTCATATTCTGACATACTGAGGTTTAGGGCTTCAACATATGAATTTTGGGGGACTATAGCTCAACCCAAAGCAATAGGCAATTGCATATAGCTCAGCCTAACAGAAACTTTCAATCAATGTACTTGTTTTTTTGCTCCTGACTTCTTTACACATTTGTCTTTGGATTGGTTCCTCCTATTTCTAAACTTTTCTAAGATACCTTGGAGTCAGATTGGTTATGTCTCATTACTTTTCTCATCTCTCCATCTTAGAGGTACTTAGAGTTGACTTTTCTTCTCTAGGTCTGTTACACCATTTGACATTCATCCAATGGCCAGTTTATTGAAGTTAAGTTGTTGCTTTAAAGTCTGTGGTTTTAGCTTAGTCAGAGGTTTTTGGGGAGTGTAAAGATCTGCTCTGCAGGTCTCCTGTATTTAGAACAGGAGTTTTCTGTCAAGACAATAGAATTTGGACTCAGAACACTTGGGTTTGGGCCATGACTCTACTATTTATTAGTCTTATGAAACTGGACAAATTAGGGGCTCGGTTTCCTCATCTGCACAATATGAAAAAAAATGTTGCTTGGTGTTTAAATAAGTTGTGGACAAAAAACATGGGGGATAATTTTCATGAACATAATTTGTGTGTGGTAAGGTTTTATCTTACCATTAATTGTAACAACAAAAAGAATTATATTGCTGTTGTGGAGAACTACAAAATTGAATAACAGCAAATATGCACTGAGAGTTTACTTCTCACAGTTAGTTCTTAGCCTCTTTATACATTGACTCATTTAATCATCACAGCTGCTATATCAAGTAGTTATCCATTTAGGCTCCACATCCCCTCTGTGCCTCAATCCTCTTTAAAAATCCCCTGCTCTGCACAAGACCCACACAAAGCATTTGTCACTTTCTCCCTCCGCAGACCACTGTCCCCAACTCTCTTGTCTCACACTTCCTTTGCTGTCAGAGAAGGTAATTTCTCTCTTCTTCATTTATCATTTTCTTTTCCTCTGTATCTCATGAGAACTCCCACTGCCCTGAATTATCTCTCAGTCTATATCATGCCAGTTTCCTGTATTTGTAGGTTCAGTTTCTTACCCATCCAGAAAAGTAGAGGAGTCTAATAAAAACAGGAAAACCACTCAAACTGTTGTCTCTTTTATCTACCTCCTAATTGGGGTCATCCCTTTTTGTGTCAGATAGCACTCAAAGTGTACCTAGACTCGATTCACATTTCTTCTTAACTCCTGCCATCTGGGTTCTGATCTCTCCAGTCCAAACACAGCATGAAAGCAAATCTCCCTGAATTTCCTTCTGTGCAAGATTAGCGACCTGTTCTATCTTCCTTCCTCTCTTACCCTTCTCCGCCTATTTGAGACTTCTGGTGGCGTCCATCTGAATGAAATCACACAGTCCTGAGCTCGCTCTTTGTAGCTTGTACCTTTTTTTTTTAAAAAAAGATTTTAAATTTATTTATTTGACAGACAGGGATCATGAGAGAGGCAGGCAGAGAGAGAGGGAAGCAGGCTCCCCATTGAGCAGAGAGCCCGATGCGGGGCCTGATTCCAGGACCCCGGGATCATGACCTGAGCCGAAGGCAGAGGTCTTAACCCACTGAGCCACCCAGGCACCCCTGTAGCTTGTACTTTTCAGGTTTGATCCACTTGCCTTCCTTCCTACCTGGACCACTACATCTCCTCTGTTCTGTTTCACTTTGAGAAATTATCACTACTTGATACCATATTGTATGTGAATATTTTCTTTTCTGTCTGACATCATTTGTTTTCTTTCTTCAGCTTGTCTAACTCCATGGCCAGTATTTTTATAAGAGGCAGGGACTGGTGGGATAGAATGAAATCTAAGTCAACTGTTTCTGTATTTCTTTCTAGAAATAGAATGTTGCTTTGACCATATCTTTTTGGCCTTTGAAAAATTCCTTGAGGGCTTCTTTGTATTTTCTCAGTGGTACAACTAGTGGTTTTGGAGGTGACAGGAGCAATACAGAGAGCATGGGAGGAGAAATAGACTGATAAGATCGGAATTAATGAAGGCAGTGATAGTGATGTCTCCTTTCTTGTGGAATGGAGTCAGGCCAAATCTGGTGAAGGAGTAAGTTCTAAATGGGTTGAAATGTTGAATCTTGGATATCAGCATGGATTGGAGTCAAGAAACTATGCCATAGGGTAGGTGAGTGATGGCAGGTGAAAATGAGAGAGGTCTAGACTGGCTATAGGCAAGATAAGCAGTGGTTGATTCTGGAGCTTCTTAATGGGTAAAGCACCTGAGATTTGTGGTAATATTAGGTATGGGGGTTAAGGGAAAGAGAGGAGCCAAGGATTGGTGTCATTTACTAACAAGGAAGGAGCAGAGTAAATCCCACACTGTGGTTTTAGATGTGATGTTTGAAATATTGAGATGAGATGTTTTGCACAGGCTTGGGGATATAGAAGAAACAGTCTTTTTTGGCTGGAAGAGTTCCCTCCTCTAAATTTAAAAGCTTTCTCTTGGTGTGAATTTTCTGATGGATAAAAAGCTCTGTAAACTAGGTGGAATGAGTGGTGGCATGGGATGGTTGGCAAGGCTTCCCACATCCATCACACACAGGATTTTTCCTGTACTCATTTCCTAATCAAAGATGGCAAATTATTTCATGTTGCCTGCCAAAGTAAAAAAAAATAGTCCTCATTAACAATTTCATGTGCCATGGGTGGAATACTAATAAATCAATATGATTTACTATAAAATACTTAATAGAAGTACATTTTCATCACTGATTCTAATAAAAATAATACAAAGATTTGATCAATATTGATGATACAATTTCTAATTTGTTTTACTATATAAAGCTGTTCTTTTCTGTTGGGAACAAAGCGAAGTTATTTCTGACTGGATATAATTTGTAGTAGAACAAAGATATCAAGAAAAATTAGTTATTGGAAAAATGATCAAATAAAAATTTTATTCTTTAAAATTTATAAAAAGTATTAGGTTATAATTTTGGGATGTGCAGATGCTACAACCTCAATCTGCAGATAATACAGTGAGCATTGATGTCAACTCAGCTCAAATTCAAATGCATGTAAAAGCTACTTTGGTCTTTATTTTTTGAAACTTAAGCTTTTTTATGGCTTTAAAACTAAATTCATTGTTTTGGGGTGTCTGGCTCAGTCTGCTAAATATCCAGCTCTCGTTCTCAGCTCAGGTCTTGATCTCAGGGTCATGAGTTCAAGCCCTGCACTGGGTTCCATATTGGGCGTGGAGCCTACTTAAAAATTAATTAATTAATCCTTTAAAAATGGTTAATCCATAAAATTGATAGATTTTTATTAAATACCTACTATGTGTCAGACTCCAGGTTAAATGTTGAGTACACTTAAGTGATGGGAATGAACAAAGTCAAGGCTTCATGGAGATTACATGATTGTTTTGGTTTCAGACATAACGATGAAACAGATCTCTCTTAAATAATTTGAAATGCTTACAAATTTCAGTAATTTATTTGTTTCATATGTTTCACATGTTGGGAAATAATTCCTTATGTTTACTTATATTTTTCTGACTGATTGACCTATCACTTAAAATGTTTCTTTGCACAAAGTGATGCACAATGAATTGGTTTAAAGCACATGACATGAGGATTTATCTCTGCTTTACAAAATTCTAGCTAGCAACTCACAATTATTTCAATCCTGTATGTCTTCTCTCTCCTCTTTTGTAACTACTAAATTAGAAAATTCAACTGGACAGTGTAATTAAATCAAATAAAGTTCATTTTAGTTTCTTTGAACAGAATTTTAGGATGCCAGTAAAATCATTCAAGAAGCCGATATTAAAATAGTCACAACTCTCAAGCTCAAAATCAGATGAGGACCCCAAACCAAATGGAAGGGTTTGAGATGGGTTTTAAAATTAATGATGTGGGCGCCTGTGTGGCTCAGTCATTAAGGGTTTGCCTTCTGTTCAGGTCATGATCCCAGGGTTCTGGGATCATGGGGTCCCACTTCCCCTGCTTGAGCTCCCTCTCTTGCTGTGTGTCTCTGTCAAATAAATAAAAATAAAAAATATATATATTTTTAAAAGATTTTATTTTATTTATTTGATAGAGAAAGAGATCACAAGCAGGCAGAGAGAGAGGGGAAGCAGGCTCCCCGCTGAGCAGAGAGCCCGATGCAGGGCTCGATCCCAGGACCCTGAGATCATGACCTGAGCCGAAGGCAGAGGCTTAACCCACTGAGCCACCCAAGCGCCCCAAAATAAAATATTTTTAAAAAATAAAAGTCATGATGTATGGTGACTAACATAATGCAATAATAAGAAAAAAACCAACAAACAAAGTCATCTGTAAGTAAACTGTAGAACAGCACACTTGGTTGAATGGAGAACTACACAGAGTAAGATTTCCAACAACATGAACATTCAGCTGTATATCAGATGATCAGGGTCATGCTTAGGCGAGGTACACAGCATACACTGTTGTGTGGCACAGTGCCATACGTAGTGTTGTCAGATGTCATTATACTCATAGACTTAGCGTCATCTGATTCATTATGCGATTTTATATTCTCCACAGAAAAACTAAGGCATCTCCAAGTTCATTATAATAAAACTCAAGTGGAAATTCAAATTAATAAAAACCCCAACCTTTAAAAATTCATTTTCTTTTCAAAATTTAATTGGAATGTCAGATGAGATTATTAAAGGAAAACATTAATTTAAAAATCTCTTCTATGATCATATCACCAAATGAACCCTAACACATTTATGTTCGTCTGTATCTGTGGATACAGATGTGGACACACACACACGGACACACACACACACACACACACACACACTTAACCATTCCTACTTGGATGTATATCAAGAGAGGTGCTTCTACATTCCTTATGTCCATATGTTCTCCCCTCCCCCACAGGATGAATTTCTGATGATGAATAAGAAGTTTACTCTGAGGTATTTTCTGGTGTAGAATAAACTATTTCGATGGCCTCTAAATTGGTGTAACTTGGGCCATCTTGCTTGGTTAGGATGTACAGCGGGTTCTTTAGGACTCAGAGAGTGAATCACTGATTCTTGTCTGAGGGTGAAAGCCTGCCAGCTTCTGCAGGTGGAGTGAAATCATGTCTCAGGGATAAGAGTATCATACTTGGGGTCAGGAGCCGTCACTTGGAGTTCTAGTTCTGCCACCTTCTCATGTGTGAAACCCAAGCTTCCCCAGACTTGACTAACTTTTGAGTATAAAATTAGGTTATATCAATGGCCCGATTTCACTTTCTTCCCACCTGAATTAAAAAAGAACTCATGGGGTGCCTGGGTGGCTCAGTGGTTTAAGCCTCTGCCTTCGGCTCAGGTCATGATCTCAGGGTCCTGGGATCGAGTCCCGCATCGGGCTCTCTGCTCAGCAGGGAGTCTGCTTCCCTCTCACTCTTTCTGCTTGCCTCTCTGCCTACTTGTGATCTCTCTCTGTCAAAAAAATAAATAAAATCTTTAAAAAAAATAAAAAAGAACTCATAATTCTAAAATAAATCCCTTTCTTGAGGTATCTCATGCCTTTAGCAACTGTCAACTGGAGTTCTTCCTCCAGAAAGCCCCTCTAGATTGATCCACATACACATGGAGGCCTCCTTGAACATATTGGAACGGAATTTTCTGCCTTTGTACCTGTACTCTATAGCTACTAGGTTTTGCGTGTTAAATCGAATTCTCTGAATCCAATGGGATTTTCATATCTGCAGGAATCTCTCATTGCGGATACTTATACTTAACATTATAACCCTTCTCTGGCAAAGCTAAACCAAAGGCAACCAAAGGCAAGGCCAGGCTCCATTTTCTTTGATAGTGGTTATTGAGACCTGCATGGCTGTACCAGCCAGGGGCAGAAAGACAGATCATTCATCCCTGAATGGCACCAGATAGTAAGAGATAGTGTGAAATTTCTGCTGGAGTTTTCAATGAGAAACCTTCTATATCTGTCTAATTTTTTGTCTGGAATCCCACTTTGCAACAACTTGTGGCCAGACTCTCTCTGCGAGAGTCTAGCGGCTTGACTCTTACTTCAGAAAAATAGTGCTTAAACGTGGTAACAGTATATGCATCTCCTATGTTGAGGTGGTTCAAAGGCACACACTGTTAGTTATTATCATCTGCTTCTAGCATTAGCTCTCCTTTACTTGCCTTCCCCTCCTGCTCCCCTCCCCCCCACCAACCCCAGTGGAAAGATGTCTTACATTACTCTCTTTCTTGGACCAGACAGCTCTTTCTCCAAAACTTCCATGTCTCAGGCAGCACCTACAACTTAGGCCAAATTCTTTCCCTCCACTTGGGATAGACTGACTTCTTTAAGAACCATTCCTGTCTAGTCACCCCAGGACCTGTGCAGAACACTGGGACCCTAGGAGATTTACCCAGAAATTTAGCATTTACCCACATCCAGAAAGAATCTCCGACATTTCAAGAATGGTTAGTCTTAAACATGCGCTAAGACTGTCAACTTTGGTGTGCAGTGCTGCAAAAGAAATTATTGAGCTGGGAGGCTGATTGGACCACCCAGAGTTTTGTCCTGGCCCACTGTCTGACAGACCTTCCCTCCCAAATAACAGCTGAGTCTGAGACATGGAACAGCTCTTTGCAAGACTTTCATGCCTCACCAGTGCTCCTCCCCCAGTTGCCTCTGTGACTCGATTCGCTCACAAAGTCCAGGAGCAACACATAATCCATCTATATCTGTTAACAATCAAAAACCAGTGAACTCGTTCCATAGCTGAATATCACTTAGTTTGCCAAATTATGAAAGCAGAAATCCCCATTGTTAGACTGATGCTGTTACCAATCAAAAGCTTTAAGGCCCCCAGTAAGGGAGTAGGAAAAATTAGAGGAGGATAAAAATGGCAGTGGGGCCCCAGATAGTATCTGGCAAATGGGGAAAGTTAGTTGGAAAAAAAAACCACAGCAGTGGCCAATTAGAACAGAATCACCTGCCTGTACTGACTTTTGTCTCACAAACTTTTACTCCTTTCCTTTTTTTGTCTTTCACTATAGACTAGCCCAGGTCTAGCAACACCGTCTCTGTTCCTCTTCCCCCAATAACACGGAATTTAAGTGCCTTGTTGACTTTGGGGCCAGACCTAAACATCTTTCAGTCTATGGGCTCAAGATTTCTCCCATATTCCGTGAACTTCTGATGTTTTTAAGGTAGCAGAAATTTCCCCTCATATCATCCCATTCTGAAAACATCTCTCTGACCAACATCTTTTCCTTTTAAGCCCATTTTCTCCCACCAGTCTGTTAGATCTTCTGTAAAATGAGATGACACTCATTTCTGAGCAGGAATTCTTTGTATGTGCTTACTCACTTTCCCTCTCCAGAACTTCCTTTCTAATAACCTCTGCTCATCAAAGAATATTTGCATCTTCATCTTCCCGCCCACTCTTATGTCTCACAGCATAAATGATGTCAGACTCACTCAATCTGCCCACTATTGAAAATCAATAGGAGCCCTACCATTCCCCTCCCAAATTACCTGAAACTGCTTGCAGCTGGAGTCAGTCATATTTTTCCTACCCTCTTCTGCCAGGTAAAAAACCCCCAAATCTGTCAGAGACACACTTTCCTTTAGGATCTTCAAATGGTAGGTACTCAGGCTTGCCTCCTTTTCCTGTCATAATACAACCTACAACTCAAATATTTTCGTGATGCATTTTGTTCCAACTTTCTTTTTCATAATAATAGATCTTGACAGGCAATTTCTGTTTACTTTCTTCCTATTAAGGTTTCCATTTCCCCTAGACCAGAATTTCCCAAGACTAAAATCCAAAATCTTAAAAGTGATTTAGATTACATTAGGTTTCCTGGAAACTCTGTCCTTGTTCAACACATTAGTGACCTAATGTTAGACTTTCTCTGCCTAGAAGTCTGCAAAAAAGGTGCCTTCATCTTGCTTCGCCAACATGCAGGGCTGCAAACCCCTCTGGTGACTGATTATAGTAAACCCAAGCTTGCCCCGAGTTGTCTATGACTTTGGGAAATGGCATCTCAGCTGGATAGAAACACTTCTCCTCCTGACTGGGGTGGGGGGTAGCCTCGGGACCCTTGGGCCCTGCAACCTCATGATGCACACCTTGGCTTGCGTGGCCAGGTAGGGTGGGGAGTGGCAACAATAACATGTCTCAGGGAGAAAGCTTCTTTCACATCCAGCCGAACACCATCTTTCTCTTTGACCAAAACACAATCCATTTTGTACTTTTGGTTTCTTTCTCCTGGTCATTGTGCTGTCACTGAGCTGCTACTAAATTTTGCCTCTTCGCTTTTGATGAAAGCCCCAGAATCTCATGATTATCTTCGAGTTATAAATTTCATGAGGTTCTCCAAGACACCCTACTTGAAATTTAGAATCTCATCTTTTCTTAGATGGGTCTGGTTCAAGATTCTTTTTATTTTTTTTAAGATTTTATTTATTTATTTATTTGACAGAGATCACGAGGCAGGCAGAGAGATGGGCAGTTGGGGGGGGCGGAGCAGGCTCCCCACTGAGCAGGGAGCCGGATGCGGGGCTCGATCCCAGGACCCTGGGACCACGACCTGAGCTGAAGGCAGAGGCTTTAACCCACTGAGCCACCCAGGAGCCCCTGGTTCAAGACTCTTAAAGAAAGATGGTCCCAGAGAAGGTGGTAAGATTTCCTTTTGCCCTCTTATATTTTGTTGAAGGGACCAAACTTTCCCCCGAATGCCCAACCTGGGGAGGTACCTCTTCTTTTCATAAGCTTTATGCTTTAGCATCGTCGATGATGCACAACTGCGGAATCAGTATAGATTTCCATTTCTGCAAAAAGCGCAATCTCTAACGGCCCTTTTTTTTTCCTTTCATAACTTGCCTGAAACGGCCGTGCCCTCTGCTGCGCCGTGGAAGGCTTTGACGAGGGCACACATCACCTCTGGCCGCTGTTGCACCACAGCCGGCAGCCGTTTGCCCATCTCTGGACATGCCCTGATTTCTTGTTTAGAAAAGTTTTTTTAATATATATATTTTTATTGACAGAGAGAGATCACGAGCAGGCAGAGAGAGAGGAAGGCAAACAGGCTCCCTGCCGAGCAGAGAGCCTGACGTGGGGCTCCATCCCAGGACCCTGAGATCATGACCTGAGCCGAAGGCAGAGGCTTAACCCACTGAGCCACCCAGGCGCCCCCATGCCCTGATTTCTATCCCCATTTCTCTCATGATTTCCTCTGGTACTTCTGCTCTTACATAATGTCATTTCTACTGGTGTTGCCACGAAGGGCCAAGTTCTTCCTGTTGGAGCCAGTCTCACAGCTGGATGCTGCTGCTCCAGGGAACTCATCCGGCCCCGCTGTCTGATTGTGTTGGCAGCTCCTGTCCCGGAAGCCTGGGCCACCTGAATGGCCACTGTTGAAGTCAGTTGTGCATGCCAGAGAGCAGTCCTGTGGTGGTTGTTAGTTTTTGCATCATTGTGAAGGGAATTTGGAAAAAAAAAAAAAAAGCTATTACAAAGTGAAGAGGTTTGCTTCTCCAAATAGGTAAAGCATTTAGGTATAGGATCTGTATTAGTTTGCTTGGGCTGCTCTAACAACCACAGTCTGGGTGACTTACAAAACAGAGCTTTATTTTCATGCAGTTCTAGAAGCTTGGAGTCTGGAAATCAAGATGTTGGCAGGGCTGGTTGTTGCCCTCTGGGGGCTGTGAGGGGAGGCTCTGCTCCACCCTCCTTCCTTGGCTTGCACATGGCCATCTTCTCTCTGTATCTCGCCAAATTGTCTTCCCTTTGGGTGCATCTCTGTGTCCAAATCCTACTCCCCCCGCCTTTTTTTTTTTTAACAGAGAAAGAGATCACAAGTAGGCAGAGAAGCGGACAGAGAGAGAGAGGGAAGCAGGCTCCCTGCTGTGCAGAGAGCCCCATGTGGGGCTCCATTACCAGGACCCTGAGATCACGACCTGAGCCGAAGGCATTGGCTTTAACCCACTGAGCCACCCAGGCGCCCCCCTACTCCCCTTTTTAAGAAAGACTGATTGATTGATTGATTTTATTTTTTAAAGGATTTTTATTTATTTATTTGACAGACAGAGATCACAAGTGGGCAGAGAGGCAGGCAGAGAGAAAGGAAGGGAAGCAGGCTCCCTGCTGAGCAGAGAGCCCAATGCGGGGCTCCATCTCAGGACCCTGAGATCATGACCTGAGCCGAAGGCAGAGGCTTTAACCCGCTGAGCCACCCAGGCACCCCTGATTTATTTATTTTGAGAGATATATATATAGAGAGAGAGCGAGCCTGGTATTGGGGGGAGGGATATTGGGAGAGGGAGAGAGTCCCAAGCACAGAGACTGATGCAGGGCTCGATCTCACGATCCTGAGATAATAACCTGAGCCAAAACCAATAGTCAGATGCTTTAACCAACTGCACCACCCAGGTGCCCCCATATTTCTTGTTTTCATAAGGACACCAGTCATATTGGGTTTGAGCCCAACCTAATGACCTAACTTTAACTGGGATATCTCTGTAAAGACCCTTTTGCCAATGAAGTCACCTTCTAAAGTCCTGGGCATTAGAACTTCGACATAGAAGCTTTTTGGGGAGGGACACAATTCAACCCATAATAGGGTCTATGTCCTAGTGCCGTTCAGTTCATACTAGAGACAATCACAAATATATATACACTTCTGAATCCTAATCATGGGCAGGATTAAAGTGGGTTTTTTCCCTCCACAGGAATTTTATTCACACTTAGTAAATATAACTTACATGGCCTGGCTTGATCCTCCCACAATGAAGCCAGTGTGTTGAACATATCCAAGTATTCCCTCCGATTACTAGAAAAAGATGATTAATACACAAGGTTAGGACCTTGAGAATTTACAGAAACAACAAGGATGGACATGATTAAGTGTCAGTATAAATAGCATAACTACTAAAGGAGGTAACCTCTCAGGGAAAAACAAATACGCATGAGGAAAAACATTTTGAGAGAGGCAGGTTTGAGCTTGGGAAGACAGATAAGATGTAAACAGTTGTGGAAGGAGTTGATGGTAGAGACAGTTCCAGACAAAAAACTTACTCTCAAACCCTCTTAGAGTTTCTGGGGACTAGATGGTAAGGAGACTTGGGTGGATGCAGTAAGCTTTTCCTTTAGGGTTTGAGAGGAGAGGGGTATGCGAGGCGGGATGGGATTGTGAAGGCTCTGCTGGTCCTCCCGGAGATTGCAGAGCACAACCGAGTGCTTTTGAGGACAGGAGTAACATGATGGGGAAATGTTTGGGGGACAGACTCAGTTGAGTGGAGTGGAGGGCACACAGTGAGGGGAGGTAGAGATGACCCCTGGGTGTGGGTGGAGGCTGACATAAAGGGGAGGAAGGCAGACTAATGTCTTCTGAGCCTGTAACCATCAAGCATGTTTACAAAGTCATGCTGATAGTAACACTGGATATTGATAGGATATAGATGATAGAGATCTGTATTGGGCAGGTGGGGAACTGTGTGTGTGTGTGTGTGTGTGTGTGTGTGGTTAGAGAGGCAATGGTGCAAAAGAGCTTAGATAGGAAATTAAGAGGTAGTGATGCAAAGGAAGTCTCAGAAATTCCCGATGTAGTTATATTAATTAGTAGAATGGAGGAAAATATCAAAATATTCAACTGAGTCTTTTGCACTGAAAGTAGTTGCCTATAAGGAACAGCAAAGTGGGGGGTGGGGGTGTGCAAGTGGGGGTACATGAGGGAGGAGAGGCAGATCAAGGGGCTCTTTTGTAAAACAAAATGAACTCATAGAACTACTTGACTCTCTAAAATGTGTCTACAAGTAACTTTGATAAAATTAAAGATTAAATTCGGAAAGAAATGGTAATAACAATAGTGAGTTGTTTTCATCTATCAGATTGGAAGAGTTTTAAAACATTGACAGTTTTTCTAAAAGGCTGTTTGATAATGCATATTAAATATTTAAGCTATATGCTGCCCCCCCCCCCCCCCCGAACCCCTGGTTCTGGAAATTGACCCTAAAGAGTACAGTACAACTATGTTCAAAAGTATGATCAAAACTGTTCTACCATAAGCATCCATGCCAGCTGCCATTTCTGAGCCTTTTCATGTGCCTGGCTCTAAGTGGTCAGCAACTGGTTTAATCCCAATGACAGTTCAGTTACTTCGATCTTAGAGATTCCTCTTTGTATACAAGGAAATAGCTCTCTCTTGTTCTTGCTCTCCTCTACTTCTCTTTTCTTTCTTCCCTGCTCACTTACTCTCCTCTCCCCTCTTCCTCCACTGTCTTTTCCTATATGGTAGGAACACCAGGATAGGACCTCCCATCTAGCATGAAGTCTTCCATTCATTTAACATGTGTGATTAGATTCAAGTCAAGAAATAGAAAGGGAGGGGCACCTGGGTGGCTCAATGGGTTAAAGCCTCTGCCTTTGGCTCAGGTCATGATCTCAGGATCCTGGGATCAATCCCCACATCAGGCTGTCTGCTCGGCGGGGAGTCTGCTTCCCCCTCTCTGTCTCAGCCTGTCTTTCTGCCTACTTGTGATCTCTCTCTCTCTCTGTATCAAATACATAAATAAAATCTTTGAAAAAAAAAAGAAATAGAAAGGGAGAGGAAAGCTCCCTTTTGTTTACAGAATATGTTCTGTAATGTTGCTTTTTTTTTTTTTTTAAAGTAAAGACAGTATTTTTTCCCTCTTCTCAATTGGTGAGAACTTGAGGTGGAAGGTGATCAGCCAGACAAATCTCCAAACGTTCATGTTGTAGAAAGTTTTAGTAATGAATGAGACTATAGACTAAAAGAAAGTTGGGTACAGTAAGAAAACATGCCAGATTGAAAAGATCAGTGTGGACCCATAACTTTTTAAGGAAACAGATATTCTAGCTAAAAAAGTGGCCCATGGCAATAATAGTTTCAATAGTAGCCATTGTGCTCATCATGATTCTCGTGTGTCTAGTGCCAGATTTTCATATGTTTTGTTTTTATCCACCAAAAGAACTAGATTTTCTTTAAAAGTAGCTGATTCCCAAGTCTTGGCAGGAAAATTCAGATGGGTCTAGAACATCTTGTTGTTGCTAGAAAGCAAGGATGCTTTCAATGTGTCAACCCAGTAGTCAAAGCGTATCAGGAACAGATTTAAATTTATTTAGCTTGGTAAGCAAGGAAGAATACACTCCAGGGGAACCATCTGCATCTGGGTAAAAGGGATTCAGAGGGGCTTATTAGAAGATTTGTGCTTATGCTGAATGATTTTTATGAAGAGATTGGGGAAGCAGGGACCATCCCTGCACTGGATAATGTCAGGAAGCTGGGAGAAGTTCACTGATTCACTATCTCCGTAATGTCTTTTCAGAAGGTAGGAGGAATGAAGCTAGGCTGGTGATTTCATTGGTAAGAAAGCAAAAATCACTCAGAAATCTTTTCTTCTCCAGTTGCATTATGACTTTAATTATGTTAGAAATTGTTCATCATAGCTTGATACTCACTTTCTCAAAAATATTCAAGGCAGTGCTAAAAGAATAAAGGAACCAACTTAAAAAAGGTCTCCTAGTGGCCATGTTGAGACAGTATGAGCAACAAATAGAGAATGATAATTATAATCATTAAGTCTATGAGGTCACTAAATACTCAAAATTAAAGGCTAACTATGTATTAAAATGTAGCTATGATGAAAAATATAAATATGATAAAATATATTTAATTTTTACTGATTATAAGTTTCCAATTAATACAGACAGACATTTAATACCTACATGTTAAGAAATGTCAGCCATCCAAACATTAACACATCAGTTCTCGGAAAGTAATCCATGTCAGAAGTTTGAAACCTATATGAAAGGCAGGCACTTAAAAATTCATGATGTATCAAGTAAACCTTTATTATAAAAAGGGACTCTGCCTAATGCCCCAAGGCTTAGGTTGAAATCATAGTGGTGTATGCAATCAGGACCCTTGGCTAACCGAGATCAGTGACAAAATTCCAGAAGCTGCCATTTCAGCTGATCTGAGATGGTATTCTTCTTCTGTGACTGGTAAAATTACTTCAGCCTTGGGAAACTTTGATAAAACATAAAAACAAAAATCCTAGGGAGGAAGAAGTATAAGACTGTGTGATGAAATTAAAATTCATCTTGATTTGAGCATCTTTATTACCAGTTTAAATGAAAGTATAATAAAAGTAATTTAAAGCTTTATTTTATTTTTTGTATTTTGTTGGATTTTTTTATAAAGTTATGAAATATTTATAATCATAATTTTAATTAAACTGTTTAGAACATTTTATTAGATAAGCTCATAACCAATTAATAAGGTTGGGGAAATTTAACTTGTTAGATTCCAAGTCCAGACATTCATTATGAAGATACCGTGTGAAAACGTAGAATAGTGACTGCTTACTCCTTAACGAGTATGTTATCTTATTTTTTACTGAAATATAATGGACACACAATGTTACATTAGGTTCAAGTGTACAACATAGTGATTTGACAAGTCTATCTGTTATGCTGTGCTGACCATAAGTGTAGCTCCCATCTGTAGAAGGTTAATCCTTTAATGAAATCGTACAATTAACAAGTTAAGCCTTATGTAATCGTAATGAATATTCTTATTTATGTACAGATTATTTTCAGACATCAGAAACTCGACCAACAGAACAGAGGTAAGGATATAATAGAACTCAAAAGCAAGGTGTTGAAGAACGTTTCATGCCTTATCTTTTAAGATGTTTCTAGAAAAAAGCTTCTTTGAGAGCAGCCCTTCATCTACATCCCCTGAGAACCCTGTTATTCCATGGTCTTCACCATAAATAATTAGCTTAGAAGAGATGATGTTTGTTTCCCTTGGCTTTTTCCTAGTGGTCACAAAATGGTGCCCTTAGGATCAGGCAGGTGGCCAGGAAGATTGTACTCAGAGCTGTTCTTAGAAGAGTACAAGTTTAGGGGCACCTGGGTGGCTCAGTGGGTTAAAGCGTCTGCCTTCGGCTCAGGTCATGATCTCAGGGTCCTGGGATTGAGCCCCGTATCAGGATCTCTGCTCAGCAGGGAGCCTGCTTCCTTCCTCTCTCTCTCTCTCTCTGCCTGCCTCTCTGCCTACTTGTGATCTCTGTCTGTCAAATAAATAAATAAAATCTTTAAAAAAAAAAAAACAAGAGTACAAGTTTAAGTCAACTCAGTCAGTCAGGATTACCCCATCCACCCCTCCATTATGGCTCTCTTTATATGGAAATCATACATTGCAATGCCTGAAACTTCCCAATCCCAACATGAGTTCCCAAGGAACTTCTCCATTTGTGAATTGATGGACAAATCTCTTGCCATTGCTGTCTCTTTGGTTGGGAATGTAAGGGAAGTTGGGAAAAGAAGAATTTATATCTGTTATTGCCTCTCTGAAAAAACTTGGGCCATTTAATAAGGAAGATAAGAAAAAATGGATATTGGGTGACCAATAGTTGTGTCTGCCACAGGAGTGATTAACTGTCCCAACCAGGTGTAATCATCCAATTGGGAAAAAGAAAAGAAAAATGGTGCATGGAGGGAAAAATCCCTGGAGATACTTACCCTGCTGTGGACCAGGCAAATAGAGCATTTGGACACAGAAAGATGCTATGTTTTGTGATTTGGGGTGGGCCTGTGGCAGATAGAGTCATCAATTGTGCACTCTCAGAGTCCTTGACCTTATCTAGAATCAGCAATTTCCCTTCTTCTAGGCTCTCACACTTCCCTGATCTCAGAGCAAGCAAAGACCTGCTGTCCGTTGAAGCTTCCTTACAGCCTCGATGTGGACCCCATTGATTTCGTCTCTGCTGCATCCCTGTCTTTCTGTGTGCCTTTCACTCCGTTTCTCCATTTCTCCTGTCCTCCTGCACTCAGGCATTTGTACACTTCCCTTTGTAAAATATGAAACCTCATTCCTGATGTTAATCCACCCATTTTTTTCCCATTATTTTATATTAAAGTCTTCAATGCTGTGGCTCCCACCCACAGTTTCCTTTTCCTTTCCTGCCCTCGGAATTTGGAGTTTCCCATTTCACACATTATTAAATCGGGTCCTTGGATGACATTCTAGATTTCTTCCTATTCACATGTAGTAGCTTTAAAAAACTTGTATTATCAACAGCCAGCTTCCTTTGGTAAGAGATAGTCTTGACCTTGTGTTCTTTCTAAAGGCCTTTCTTCTATAATTACTGTCTTACTAGCTTTTCTCTCTTTCCCAACCTGTGAATTTTCTGAGGACTCTTCCCCCAACTCCTACCCTCCCTTCTGTCTTGAGAGAAAAAGCAGAGGAGTATTTCCCTGAGTCTTCATTCTCTGGGTTAAGTGCTGGCCACACATGCATATCCCGCTCCCTTGAATCTCCTCTGTTCTAATTCCACATTTGGAGTTGCTGTGGGAGATTTCCACTTCAAAGTCTCACCACCATTTAAAGCTGAGTTCATCTCCTGCAAAACCTCTTCCCCTTCCCATTGCTCCCATCTCCCACAGGGTGGCACCATGTTTTCTAGCATGAACTCTGGAATCAAACAGAAAGGCTGCTCTGACGCTGACCTGCCCAGGGCCTTTGGGCCCATTATGTAACCTCTCTATGTCTCTTTTTTTCCCTGCAAAATGAGACCACCAACCTCAGAGGGCCTGGCACTCCTCGTGTAGTTATTAGCTGTTTTACAAATATTTAGTTCTTTCCTCGAAAGCAAATGGGAGGACTATACTACTTTGTCCCATGGAACTCTGGTTGGCCGTGTAACTTGCTGTGGCCCAAAATGTGAGTAGAAGTGACAAATGTCATTGCTCACTAGACCCTTCAAAAGCTGTGATCCCTTTCCCTCTGCTGCAACAACCAGCAATGTTCCCCTGGTGACTTCTGGATCATTCTGGTGTCTCTGACCTGGGACAGAGCTGCACTAGTCTTTGAGGGATGTGTTAGGATAGTGAGAAATAAGCCTTTGTTGCTTGAAGCCACTGGAATTTAGGGTTGTTTTGATACTGCAGCATCCTAGAGCTTATACTGACTGTTCTAAGAACAAGACAGCGGGAGCTTACAGCTGAGTGGAGAAAACAAACACTGCAGAGCAATTATGCAAGGCTTTTTGCCTGTGATAGCTCTTGCCTTGTTGTGTCTTCACACTTCAGCCTCCCATACTGTCAAACGCTATTAGTTCTCTGACAGGAAGCTTCCCCTTTTCGTCGCCATGAAAAAATCTTTGTTTTGCTTGAGAGACTCTTGAATGCAAGCATGCATCGAAATCACCTAGAGGGCTTGTTAAACCACAGATAGCTGGTTTTATCCCCAGACATTCTGATTCAGTAGGTCTTGGGTGGGGCCAAGAACTTGCTTTTTTAACAAGCTCCCAGATGATCTGCGTGCTGCCATGTCGGGGACCATGCTTCAAGAACCACTGTTTTACTGGTTGTGGTTTTTAAGGATATGGGGCATCCTTGTATTTTCAGTCTTTGTATACCCAGTAGTTAATGATAGGTCTGACTTTAGTCTTTGAGGGAAATGTTTATGTAATACCAGGAAGGGAAAGGATGTTGGGGACCACATGCGAAGGAAAAACACTGAGTCAGGGGTAGTGACATTCAGATCCCGGGGTCTTTGTGGACAGCAAAGCAAGGCAAACAAGATCCTCAAGCTGGCCTTTGAGTCCATGAAGCAATTCAACACTGATTTTATTGATTAGTGAGGGGACCACATTGATCCTGCTAAGAGCTGATCCCAGCAGGAAAAAATGGCATTCAGTCCTCCCCAGAGCATCAGCCTCCTACATCAGTTGTCTGCTCACATGGAAGATTCCACCCTTCCAGAATTGGGTCCAGATGAACAGCAAATATGTGGTATAGATTGAACTGTGTTGATTTAGCCATAAGATACAGGTTTGTCCATTTTTCTTGAGACAAAACAGAAGATAGTGGGACAATTTCCATTTAAAGTGCAGATAAAAATCAACTGTGTCTCATATGTCCAGGTCTTCTCCTGCCATTCCTTTTGGAGAACTAAGCTCGGATGCTGTTTAATGAATAGCTTGTTTTCCTTCTAAAGTTTATGGCCCTTTGAGGAAAAATAAGAACAACTAATTTTTGCTATATCCCAGACACCATGCCAAACCCTTTCATTATTCATTATCTTATTAAATCCTAACTTGAACACTTTGGTGTAAGTATTGCTATTTTCGTTTTTTTCCTTTCATTTAAAAAAAATATTTTATTTACTTATTTGACAGACAGAGATCACAAGCAGGCAGAGAGAGGGGGGTGGAAGCAGGCTCCCTGCTGAGCAGAGAGCCCGATGCAGGGCTCGATCCTAGGACCCTAGGATCATGACCTGAGCCGAAGGCAGAGGCTTAACCCCCTGAGTCACCCAGGCGCCCCTTCTTTTTTTTTTTTTTTAAATAGGTAAGAGAATGCTGGGAGCTTCCCAACTTGCCCGGGGTTACCTGGCTAGTACACAGCAGCATGGAGCTTCAGACTGTGGCTGGCTGATTCCAGACAGAAGAACATGCCACAAACCCCGGTGGGGCTTACGATTAAACTTGAAATCCTCTCCTTTCTTCTAGGTGTTTTCAAACCTCCCCTTTTGTGTCAAAAGCTCCAGCAGAGGATTGTTAAGTGACAGATTGAGCTGCAGCAAGGGGAAGCTGTAAGAATCACTCTAGGTAGATTTGTCTCCAAAATTAATGTTTTTGCCTCCAAAACAAAATGCGGGAATTTCAACTTTCGGGTAGTATTCCCAGGTTCATGCTCTTACTTTAATTTTTTTTTCTGATTTTTTTTTTTTAAGATTTTATTTATTTATTTGAGAGAGAATGAGTGAGAGAGAGTATGAGAGAGGAGAAGGTCAGAGGGAGAAGCGACTCCGCAAGGAGCTGGGAGCCCCATGCGGGACGCGATCCCGGATGTCCGGGATCATGACCTGAGCCGAAGGCAGTTGCTTAACGAACTGAGCCACCCAGGCGCCCCTTTTCTGATGTTTTTAATTAAGAGCAGAACCCTCACCTATTTGCCCAGTTACTCAGTAAGCTCTTTTAGCCAGATGGTAGGGGATATCCTGTTTGGGACAGTGTGAGATGCTGGTTTGGAGCACATTCTGCCCCAGGCCCCAACGACAATACCTTTCTTCAAGTAATATCGTACATGGTACTCCACTAGACGAAAGGCATAATAGTGGTGTCCCTCCTTCGCTGACCTTCCCTCCACTCAGTGACTCTGAGGACATGGGGGACCTCCTCATTTTGACGGCTGGCCCTCTTCAGCCCCTCTTATGCTGGGACCTAACTAAACATTGACTGGACATTCAGCCTGGCTTCCACCCTTCAGCCCCACTGTGACGTCCTCTCTCAGATCCCCCTGGCACTCCCAGGTCCTGAGAATTTCAGAGCCCTTCTGTATAAATGAGTTTGCCTCTTACTTTCCCTTGGTTTCGGCATTTGGGGTGAGCTGAGTTGGTTTCCACGTACCTATCTGCTTCTCAGCTTTTATGTGTGTGAATGTACATATGCATGTATTATATCTGTAGAGTTGCTGTTCTCTTTATTTTGAGGGGTTATGCCTTTAAAAACTCATGCTGGGGGCGCCCTGGTGGCTCAGTGGGTTAAATCCTCTGCCTTCGGCTCAGGTCATGATCCCAGGGTCCTGGGATTGGGTCCCACATCGGGCTCTCTGCTCAGCAGGGAGCCTGCTTCCTCCTTTCTCTCTGCCTGCCTCTCTGCCTACTTGAGATCTCTGTCTGTCAAATAAGTAAATAAAATCTTAAAAAAAAAAATCTTTAAAAACTCATGCTGGTCTTTTCCACGGAGATTATTTTGCTTTTGTGATTACAGTTTAATTTTCAGTATTTCGAATCCAGTCCTTAAAAAAATCTTTATCTGTTCTTGATTCATAATTGCCTGTTTGTGCTGCATCATTTTTTGGGGTGTGTGTGTGTTGATATTAGCCATTACTTTGTCTCATTGAGGATTTAGGCCATACTATTTTTTTATTATCATTTAAAAGAATTTAATTCGTATAGATAACATACAGTGTTCTGCTAGTGTCAGGTGTGCAGGGTAGTGATTCAGCCATTCTCTACATGACTCAGTGCTCAGCACGGTAAGTGTGTTCTTTATCCTTTTATCTATTTCACTTATCCCCCTGCCCACCTCCCCCCCCCATAACCATCAGTTTGTTCTATATTTAAAAGATGTTTTTGGTTTGTCTCTCTTTTTTCTTTGTTCATCTGTTTTGTTTCTTAAAATTCCACACATGAGTGAAATCACATGGTGTTTGTCTTTCTCCGACTTATTTTACTTAGCATTATACATTCTAGCTCCTTCCATGTTGTTGTAAATGGCAAGATTTCATTCTTTTTTATGGCTAAGGAATATTCCATTCTATATCTATAAACTGCATCTTTTTTATACACTCGTTGATGGACAATCAGCCTACTTTTGGAATTTGACTCTTACAAATACTCCTGCAATAAGCATAAGGTACATGTATCTTTTTGAATTAGTGTTTTCATATTCTTTGGGCAAATACCCGGTAGTGGAATTACTGGATCATATGGTAATTCTACTTTTAATTTTTGAGGATCCTCCATACTGTCTTCCACAGGGGCTCCACCCATTTGCATTCCCACCAACAGTGAACAAAGCTTCCTTTTTCTCCACATCCCCACCAAGACAGATTGTTCCTTGTGTTTTTTATTTTAGCCATCCTGACAGGTGTGAGGTGATACCTTGTTGTGATTTTGATTTGCATTTCCCTGATGATGAGTGATGTTGAGCATCTTTTCATGTGTCTGTTGGTCATCTGCATGTCTTCCTTGGAAAACTGTCTGTTCATGCCTTCTGCCCATTTTTAATTGGATTATTTGTATTTTGGTGTTGAGTTTTATAATTTCTTTATATACATTTGGGAGACTAACCCTTTATCACATATGTCATTTGCAACTATCTTCTCCCATTCAGTAGGCTGTCTTTAGTTTTCTTGATTATTTCCTTTGCTGTGAAGTAACTTTATTTTGATGTAGTCCTAATACTTTACTTTTGCTTCTGTTTCTCTTGACTCTGGAGACATAGCTAGAAAAATGTTGCTATGGCCAATGTCAGAGACATTACTGCCTGTGCTCTCTTCTAGGATTTTTATGGTTTTAGGTCTCACATGTAGGTCCTTAATCCATTTTGACTTTATTTTTGTGTACGGTATAAGAAAGTGGTCAAGTTTCCTTCTTCTGTGTGTTTCTGTCCAGTTTTCCCAGCACCATTTATTGAAGAGATTATTTTTTTCTTATTACATATTCTTGCCTCTTTTGTCAAAGATTAATTGATCATATCGTCATGGGTTTGTTTCTGGGTTCTCTGTTCTGTTCTATTGATCTATATATCTATTTTTGTGCCAGTACCATAGTATTTTGATTACTATAGTTTTGTAGTATACCTTGAAATACGGGATTGTGATACCTCCAGTTTTGTTCTTTTTATTTTTTTATTTTATTTTTCTAAAAGATTATTTATTTATTTGACAGACAGAGAGGCATATTTATTTGACAGGCGGAGAGGCAGGCAGAGAGAGAGAGAGGAGGAAGCAGGCTCCCCGCTGAGCAGAGAGCCAGATGTGGGGCTCAATCCCAGGACCCTGGGATCATGACCTGAGCCGAAGGCAGAGGCTTTAACCCACTGAGCCACCCAGGCGCCCCAGTTTTGTTCTTTTTAAATAATTCTTTGGCTATTTAGGGTCTTTTGTGGTTCTAGTATTTTTTTGTTCTACTTCTGTGAAAAGTGCTATTTGTATTTTGATAGGATTGCATTAAATTTGTAGATTGCTTTGGGTAGTATGGACATTATAACAATACTTGTTCTTCTAATCCATGAGCATATATCATTACTATTTTAAAGTAATTTTTTACAAAAGATTGAATTATTATTTAGAATCCCATAAAGGGAAATCTTTCATTTGTTCAATTTCTTGGCTTTTTTTTTCCAGCTTTATAAAGATATACTTGACATACAACATCGTGTAAGTTTATGGTATAAAACATGTTGATTTGATATACTTACATATTGCAAAATGTTGACAACTCTGGCATTAGTTAATGTCTCCATCACATCACATAAATATCATCCTTTTGTGGTGAGAACATTTAAGGTCTACTTTCATAGCAACTTTCAAGTATATAATACAGTATTATTAACTGTGATCACCATGGTATACATTAAATCCCTAGAACTTAATTCATTTTACAACTGGGAATTTGTCCCCTTTGACGTACCTTTCCTTCTCCCCGCCCTCCCTCAGCCCCTAGCCCCTGGGAATCACTATTCTACTCGGCTTTTTTTAGATTCCACATGTAAGTGAATATAGTATTTCTTTCTCTGCCTGATTTATTTCACTTACCATGATTCCCTCAAGGTCCATCCATGTGTCTCAAGTGCAAGATTTCATTCTTTCTCATGGATGAATAATACTCATTACTATATATTTATATTTGTATTTATATTTCTATATATCCTATCTTGGCTATTGTGAATAATGCTGCAAGGAGTGATATCTTCCAGTATATGCTCAGAAGTGGACTAGCTGGATCATGTGGTAGTTCTATGTGTAATTTTTTGAGGACCCTCCATACTATTTTCCCTAGTGGCTGCACCAGTTTGCATTCCCACCAACAGTGCCCAGGTGTTCCCTTTTCTCCACATCCTCACCAACACTAGTTATGTTACGTCCTGTCTTTTCGATGTGGCTATCTTTTCTGACATTAGTTGTACTCACTTGCTTTGGAATTTTAATATTTGGAAGCTGAGAGTGGAGTGCAGCATTGATGTGTCCCATCTTATTCTCGTTGTACACCTCCATACAGTTTCCTCCCCTCCCCTCAAAGGACCCATGGCTCAGAACCAGTGTTATACTGATGACTTAGAGCTCTCCTTCTCTAGAGATGTTGCAGATCAGATTCCAGGGATTATGGACAGCTGCCTCTGCTTCCTCTGGCCTTCCCTCTAGGTGACAGGAGGGGATGCCAGCCCTAGTGCCAGTTTTCCTGCAGGGGCCTGGCTTTGGTCTCCCAACATCCGCAGGAACCATTATGTTGCCCAAGCCCAGTAGACCTAGAGCTGCTGCTGGTTTTGTCTTGTGTTGCAATGTTTCCGAGTGTTTCAGTCTCACCCCCTCAGTAGTATAAGCCTTGTTCTATTTATATTTTTTTGAGTGAGGTTAAGACTTGAGTATTGTTTTGGGGGAGATGAAGGTTCTGTGTGATTCAAGTGCCATCCTGCCCACAAATAATGTCCCTTTTTTTTTTTTTAAAGATTTTATTTATTTATTGGACAGACAGAGATCACAAGTAGGAGGAAAGGCAGGCAGAGAGAGGGGAAGGAAGCAGGCTTCCCGCCGAGCAGAGAGCCCGATGCGGGGCTCCATCCCAGGACCCTGGAATCATGACCCGAGCTGAAGGCAGAGGCTTACCCCACTGAGCCACCCAGGTGCCCCAACAAATAATGTCCTTTAGATTCTGTGGAATAAAAATGTGCAAGAAAGACACACCTTCCTGTTGCTAATATTTACATGTTTTATGACATTAACTTCCACAAATTATTGAATTATTAGGCTAACAGAGCTTAGGCTCTTTACCATAGACCTCTGCTCAAACCTTTCTGCAATAAAGTTTAAAGTAAGTAAGGAGTTAAGGGTGGAAGGAAACTCTCTTCTGCCACAAAATAAGTGTTGTTCAGGTCTGCACGATGAGTTAACATTGATCTTATTTCTGAACTTATGTAGCTTGAAATCTTTAAAGGAATTTTAGTGTTTAGTTCTTGGACTTTACTTGTTGTCTTAAGGGCTTAGCTCCAGACTGTCCTCTCCTGCATGGGACCTTTTCTCACTGTTTGGACCCGTCTCCTCCCATGCTTTCTTCTACTGCTGCACGCAGACACAATCAGTGTTTGCACCATATAGAGTCTCATGTAATTATGCACTTTTTGGGAGGGGGGTGGGGGGGGAGTGGTTGTTGAGCTGTAATTATTCGGTATGTGTTCCAGTCTTACCTCCTCAATAGTGTTGTCTTAGAAGGGCAGACTGTGTCTTTTGTTACTTTTGTGAGCACACTGTGATGGCTTATGTAACAAGAGGTGGGTGCTGAGCAAGGTCTTACTTTCTTGGAGGTGAGTGGGACTGCTCCAGCCAGCGGTGCTCCCTTAGCTGGGTGTGCTATTCTGGATACGTCCCTCAAGAATGTACCTCCCCGACCAGAAGGCATTGTATAGTGTGATTTATATTTTCTGTATCCAGTGTGATAGGGTATCAATTTATCAGCTAGTCACAGAATTGGAAGGAGACATTAGGGACATACAATCCAGTGGTTCTCAAATGTGTTTTTAGTCAGGGAGCATTGCCTTTAAAAACCCTGCTACAAAATGGATGAAAGAGTGGTGGTAAAGCTCTTCTTTCTACATGCGATCCAGGGGAGAGGGACAGACACACTTTGCATTCACTCTCTTACCACTCTTTCCTCCACCTCTTGGGATGTGACCCAATGTGTAAATGGAGAACCCAGAGTCCACAGAACATATTTGAAAACTCTGATCTACTTCAGACCTCTTATTTGTACAAACTGAGACCACCCTCCTGCCCCATGGAGGGGAAAGGTATCTTGTTTAGTCTCACAGCTGGTTGGATTTAGGGCTGGCTCTTTATCTAGTTCCTTCTTACTGCCTTTTCTACTTGACAGAGTCTTCTAACAGAGGTAGAAAAAACCAAAAATTTAAATTGAACTGTTCATGGAAATGTTATGGAATGCTCCCTCCTTTTTATGCTCTGCCTCCAGATACCTCCTCTTGGGGCGAACCCCACATGATGGAGCCGGCGCAGCCCACCCTCAACCCCACTGGCTCAGACCCTGGGGACAGGCAGCTTCCTGAAACATGTGAGAAAGCCTCAGCTTCATTCAGTCTTCCAGAAAGCGTTTCACTGAGTGTCTTCCAAAGCCTAACCATTCAACTGAGCCCAGTTCTTCCTTCTAGCCCCCACTAAGTTTCTGACTCACTTACAACACCCCTGTCCAGGAAATCTTCACTAAGAGTACAGCTGAGCAGAGGGGTGGTCTGGAGAGACTCGGGTGCTAGGTGAGAAGGTTTAGGAACATGCTAGTTTATATGGTTTTCTTGGTTAAAAAAAAAAGATTCTATGAAACTTCCCTACCAAATTTTTGAATTCAATTTTTTAAAAAGATTTTATTTATTTATTTGACAGAGATCACAAGTAGGCAGAGAGGCAGGCAGAGAGAGAGGAAGGGAAGCAGGCTCCCTGCTGAGCAGAGAGCCCAATGTGGGGCTTGATCCCAGGACCCTGGGATGATGACCCGAGCCGAAGGCAGAGGCTTTAACCCACTGAGCCACCAGGCGCCCCTTAAATTCAGTTTTTAAATAGTTCATCAAAAAACCAGAAACCAAGGGGGTGCCTGGTGGCTCTGTTTTGTTAAGTCTCTGACTCTTGATTTTGGCTCAAGGTGGAGCCCCTTTTCTGGCTCTGCGCTCAGCGGGGAGTCTGCTTGTCCCTCCCCCTCTGCTCCTTTTCCTCTCTCAATCTCTCTCTCTCAAATAAAGAAGTTAATAAAAGCTTAAAAAAAAAAAGAGAGAGAGACCAAGATTCCAGACAGATTCAGGATTTAAAAAAATATATTCATAGAAAAGTCAATAATTAGATTTCTTCAATGAAGTTAATAATCTTCAGGATATGGAAGAAAACTGTGATAGACCACAGCTATGAAGCTTTCATTATATCCTTCAGCTAAATTAATGAACGTATTTAGAGAGGATTACAGTTCAAAAGGTACTTTTAAGGAAATCATCTCATTGAATTTTTACACCACCACTGAGAGGAAGGTGTTCATAGAACTATTTTACAGATGAGCAAATTGAGGCTGGGAGCAGATAAATAACAGCTTGCCCAAAGTCCCACAGTCCAAAGCAGTGAACATAGGCCCCCAGTTCAGATGCTTCTGTTTCTGGATTTCATATTCTTTTGTGCCCTTTAAAAGGCAGACTGCTGGACAGGACAGACGATTGATCTGAGCCAGTTCGGTAGTTTTTATGTACAGTGATGCCTCATTAATCTCATATTACTGGGGAATGAGCTGTTCTACATAAGTGAATATTTCATGTAATGGAAGCATTAAGCACTAAAGCTTAACATAAAACTTAACCATTTTGAAGGGAATCTTTCTGGCTTGCATTAGACATTTTTGTTCTGTAGGTCACTTCCTGCGCCAGCCCCATTTTCTCTGTCCCCAGTTCTTGTTGTCTGGCTTCTTCGGAGCCAACCCCTGTCCAGGCTTGGGGCCAATGAAGCCACAGCCTGGGTGTGCATGGATAGTCCCTACCTCGGTGGAAACTGGAACCTGAGTTTGGGGCTCCAGTCGCTTATGGAAATGTGGATGGATTTAAGCCTGAGGACCTTCCTGATCACTGAGCTGTCACTACCCAGTCTCCCACCACCACGGCCTGGACAGCAGATGCTGTGGAGCTGTTCTGTAAGCACCTGCCGCTCAGTTTTCCACAAGAGACTATAGATTCCGAAGGGCAGAATCTGCCTGCTGCTCTGCCTACTTGTGATCTCTGTCTGTCAAATAAATTTTAAAAATCTTAAAAAAAAGAAGGAAACAAACAAACAAACAAACAAGCAGCCAAACCCAGAAGTCCCTGCTCTTTTCCTCTGTAAACTTTTGAGTGTCGTGTTAGTGCTTGATTTATCAAATTTTATCATTTTCCACTTTTTATTGGCCTTTTATTATGAAGATGAGGACTTCACATCCTTATATGATCCAGCATCCTTGCTTTCCCTCCTGTTTTCAAAAGAATTTGATAATTACCTCAAAATGTTTAATTAAAGCCATATAAAATGTTTGCCTGATTCTCCGGTACTTTGTGATTAAACTTCCTTTCTTATTCAAAATATTTTGCTTCCTGGAGTTAATAGTTAATAGTCAACTTTATTTCCCCCCACCTACTTCTTTTTTTTTTTTTTAAAGATTTTATTTATTTATTTGACAGAGAGAGATCACAAGTAGACAGAGAGGCAGGCAGAGAGAGAGAGAGGGAAGCAGGCTCGCTGCTGAGCAGAGAGCCGGATGCGGGACTCGATCCCAGGATCCTGAGATCATGACCTGAGCCGAAGGCAGCGGCCTAACCCACTGAGCCACCCAGGTGCCCCCCCCCCACCTACTTCTTTGTCTTTGTTCTTTTTTTTTTTTTTTAATTTATTTATTTTTATTTGTTTATTTACAGCATAACAGTGTTCATTGTTTTGGCATCACACCCAGTGCTCCATGCAGTACGTGCCCTCCCTATTACCCACCACCTGGTTCCTCAACCTCCCAACCCCCCCACCCCCCCGCCGCCCCTTCATAACCCTCTAGTTGTTTTTCAGAGTCCATAGTCTCTCATGGTTCATCTCCCCTTCCAGTTTCCCTCAACTCCCTCTCCTCTCCATCTCCCCATGTCCTCCATGTTATTTGTTATGCTCCACAAATAAGTGAGACCATATGATACTTGACTCTCTCTGCTTGAGTTATTTCGCTCAGCATAATCTCTTCCAGTCCCGTCCATGTTGCTACAAAAGTTGGGTATTCATCCTTTCTGATGGAGGCATAATACTCCATTGTGTATATGGACCACATCTTCCTTATCCATTCATCCGTTGAAGGGCATCTTGGTTCTTTCCACAGTTTGGCGACCGTAGCCATTGCTGCAATAAACATTGGGGTACAAATGGCCCTTCTTTTCACTACATCTGTATCTTTGGGGTAAATACCCAGCAGTGCAATTGCAGGGTCATAGGGAAGCTCTATTTTTAATTTCTTCAGGAATCTCCACACTGTTCTCCAAAGTGGCTGCACTAACTTGCATTCCCACCAACAGTGTAAGAGGGTTCCCCTTTCTCCACATCCTCTCCAACACACGTTGTTTCCTGTCTTGCTAATTTTGGCCATTCTAACTGGTGTTAGGTGGTATCTCAATGTTGTTTTAATTTGAATCTCCCTGATGGCTAGTGATGATGAACATTTTTTCATGTGTCTGATAGCCATTTGTATGTCTTCGTTGGAGAAGTGTCTGTTCATATCTTCTGCCCATTTTTTGATATGATTCTCTGTTTTGTGTGTGTTGAGTTTGAGAAGTTCTTTATAGATCCTGGATATCAACCTTTTGTCTGTACTGTCATTTGCAAATATCTTCTCCCATTCCGTGGGTTGCCTCTTTGTTTTGTTGACTGTTTCCTTTGCTGTGCAGAAGCTTTTGATCTTGATGAAGTCCCAAAAGTTCATTTTTGCTTTTGTTTCCTTGGCCTTTGGAGACATATCTTGAAAAAAGTTGCTGTGGCTGATATCGAAGAGGTTACTGCCTATGTTCTCCTCTAGGATTCTGATAGATTCCTGTCTCACGTTGAGGTCTTTTATCCATTTCGAGTTTATCTTTGTGTACGGTGTAAGAGAATGGTCGAGTTTCATTCTTCTACATATCGCTGTCCAGTTTTCCCAGCACCATTTATTGAAGAGACTGTCTTTTTTCCATTGAATATTTTTTCCTGTTTTGTCGAAGATTATTTGACCATAGAGTTGAGGGTCCATATCTGGGCTCTCCACTCTGTTCTACTGGTCTATGTGTCTGTTTTTATGCCAGTACCACGCTGTCTTGGTGATCACAGCTTTGTGGTAAAGCTTGAAATCGGGTAACGTGATGCCGCCAGTTTTGTTTTTGTTTTTCAACATTTCCTTAGCAATTCGGGGTCTCTTCTGGCTCCATACAAATTTTAGGATTATTTGCTCCAGCTCTTCTTAACACTGATTGTTTTCCAAGTTTCCAACTCCAGTGACTAGCCAGCCCAAAGCATCAGCTTTCCTTTGTTCTTGGAGATGTTCTGGGAGTTCTCTGTTCTCCTGCTCCTCTCTGACCTTGCTGTGACCTAGACCTGCTCTACAGATGTGCTCTTGGCTCTTCTCTTTGCTTCTCTCCTGAGATGTGTTTCTTGTTTACTAAATCCCACCTCTTTCCCATCCTTTGTATATGCCTCGATTTCAGTAGAGCATATCCTTCGGTAGTTTTTTGAGAAAGCATGCATGAGAAATATTTCTTGAGACCCTGAGAGTGTTGATATGTATTATTATCTCTTTACACATAACTCATGATTTGACTGAATGTAGCATTCTGGGATGCAGATATATATTCAAAATCTGAAGCTGTTGCTCCATTGACTTCTAGTTTTGACTCTGTTGTTGAGAATCAGATGACATTCATATTTGCAATCGTTTGATGTGAGCTAGTTATTTATAACTTGAGGATTTTAGTATCTTCTCTTTATCCCCAGTGCTCTGAAATTTCACATCAGTGTAACTCGACGTGGGGGTTTCTTTATTCATTGTGCTATACATTCAATAGACTTTTATAACATGAATATTTTTGTCTCCCAGTTATGAGAATATTTCATGCACCAATATTTTGATAACTTCTCTTTTATTTTACCCTGTTTTCTTTTCCTGGAGCTCTGTTACACAGTGGTTAGGCTTCCTGAGCTGACTGATAACTCCAGTTTCCTCATATCTCCTACTGTCTGTCTGTCTTTTTGTTCAGCTTTCTGAGCAAGTCTTTTTACTCAACATTTCAAAATTTTTACTGAATTTTTTTCTGTGGAATCTCTGATTCAGCTATCACATTGTCAAATTGTAATTGTCCTAATTTGTCTTCTGTTCCTTAAAAAATGTAGCTTTCTGTTCTTTTGCTATGAAGGGTATTTTCTCCCATCTCTCTAGGGCTACCAGTTACATATGTTCAAAGTTTTCTTCTTCCTTCACTGTCTTGATTTCCTCTGGGTTCTTTTTCTGTTTGTTTTGGTCTTGATTTTCCTTATTGGAGGCTTACTTCTGGTGTTTGGGGTCTGATTATATTGGAGCAGACTGGTCACTTTTTGGGAGGGGAGGAGCAGGGCTTGTCAACTATATGATGTGGCTGGATGGGGATCCAAGTGCTCATGGGAAAACCCTACATTGAGAGTGGAGTATGCGTAAATACTGAGCGTCAGGGTATAGAGATCTTTTCTCTGGGTATAGTCTGTTTCCCCAGTAAGAGTCCTCCAGTTTCCTGCCTTGTCCTAGTAGTGCCTATCATCTGAGTCTTTCCAGGGATCTGAGGCCTGACCTAGCTGGCTTCTCACTGGTTTCCTTCTGGAGGCCCTTGCTGTTCTGCTGTATCAGCTCTAATCATTTCATTTGATCCTTTCTAGCTCAGAAATGTTGGGTGACATCTCTTGTCCACTGTGGATATTTTTCTCTTTTTCCTTGTGAAAATCATATACACACATTTCACATTCCTGTCCTTTTAAGTAGGGTACTAGGAGGGAAGCAGAGATAAGACCTGCGTTCCCTCTCCTGTGTTTAACCAGATGTCATCATTTGCTATCTCAGTGAGAGCTTACTGAGTGTAGTTTAAATTTCCCTTGCTTTCTAGGACACCTGTGTGGATATTAATTGCAGTGTGTGTAAGTCTTTGAGAGGTCCTTCAAGCGTGTATGATCATGGGTACCTGTAGTATTTCCTACCCACGGTGCTTAAAGCAATCGTATCTGCTTTTTGTAGGTATTGCTTTTGTTCATTCATTCTCTTTCCTCTCATTCATTCATTTAGCATTTATTGTGCATATACTGCTGGGTATTTAGTAACGAACCAGATAAAATCCTGACTTCTTGAAGGTTTCTGTTTTCTCCCTTAGGTTTTCACTTCTTATCATTGTCAGTGGTCTTACCTGTTTCAGCTAATTTTCCCCTCCTGATATGGTACGAGCCCAGCAAATAGAGCAATCAAGTTACTGGACCAGTGTAGCAAGGAAGAGTAAATTGATGGTGAGCCTGTGCCTACCAGCTTCTGGGAGGTATAAAATGTATGGACATTGTAACATCGGCTGATGCTTTTCATGGGTTCTATTTCTCTCTTTTTGCCCTCCTTTTGAGTCATGGTTGTATTTTTGATAGTTAAAATAGTCAGAAGAGGGGCTTCTGAGTATAGAGCTTGTTTAGGATCAAGGAATTTTAGAGCTGGGGGATATCTTTGAGGGCATGCAATAAAATCTTTTTATTTTATAGTTGTGGTAGTTCATGCATGCCTAGAGAGGTAAAAAGAATTGCTCAAGGTCACCCGGTTAGTGATTGGCTGATCCAAGGCTGGAGCTGGGAGCCCTGGGGGCTTTGCACTAAGAAACGCTCAGATTTATAACCTTCAGAAGCATGCATGGAAAATGAGCTGCAGTTCGGCTAGTGGGAAATGGCAACAGTGATGAGGCTCACTCTTCAGAAGGAAGAAAGTGGATCTCATTAGAATAGCGGGGCATCTTCGGCTAAAGCCAACCCGAGGCTGAGGCAGGAAGAGCTTTAATGTCCGCACCCCTCTTCTGTGTAATGTAATTACATCTTCACTTCAGCTTAACTGGAAAAAGAGCTTGAATTTACACTGCACACGATTTTTACGTGATTTCTGCTGATCACTGTTTAACAAGGTATTCCACAGGAGAAGTTTGTTAGCTTTAATAGCCCTTAAATTACTTATGGCAATTACCTGCCTTACTTTCAACTCCATGGAGGTTATTAAAATGCTCTCATGGCAACTGTAAAGAAATATAAAAATGGGTAAAGATGAAATTACACCCTTTCCCTGAAGGCGTTTTCTTGGAATGTATTTGCATTGCTTTTATACAAGGGGAGGCATTTAGTTCAAGATAAATATCCTAACCGCAGAGGCTTAATCAACCTAAAAGCAGACATATCTCATTAAAAAAAATTTTTTTTTCTCATCCCACAGGTTTATTCCAGTGCTGTCCTCACAGAGGTAACTGGGAAGTATTTCAGCTGAGATTTAATAAGCGTTTGCCGAGCCTCTAGCGTATGTGAACCGCTGTACCAGATAATGTCACATACGCTATTCCATCTGAATTCAAAGAACCCCTGTGAGCAATGCGAAATTCTACCCATTTTACAGATCAGGAAACTGAGGCTCATAGAAGGGTGAAAAACACAAGATCACAGAAAGAGTGAGTATAATAGATGGGTTCCCAATTCGACCTCGATTCCAGCATAACTTAGACGCTGTCACCACTATCCCTACTAATTGTGTGACCTTACCCATGGTCAGAGGTCCTTCTGTGGTATTGTTTGCAGGATTCTCAGGAGGTGTTTTTTTTCTTCTAGCTGATCACTGAAATGCCATTGCTTCTTGTAGTCCTGTTGATTTATTAATCCAGTCAATCATTCTGCAAGGAATTATTATACAGGTGCTATGAGTTGGTCACTGTTAATGATCCTGTTTTTAAAGGCTGACACCCCAACAGGGCAGGTGAACACATAAACCCAATTATACCACAATGTGCTAAGAGTGAGGTTAGGCTGCATCGTTCAGCGTCCATTACCCACACCTAGCCCCTGAGCCCTGGAAATGCGGCCATCATGATTGAGACATGCCATAAGTGTACAGACACCATTCTGGAAACTTCGACTGAAAAAAAAGATAAGAATGCAAAATACCTCAATATTTTATTTTCTTTTTTTATTAAAGATTGATTTACTTATTTGAGAGAAAGCTTGAGAGATCGCAATGAGGACAGGGAGAGAGAATCTCAAGAGGACTCTGCACTAAGCTCAGAGTCTGACTTGGGGCCTGGTCTCAGACCCTGAGATCACAACCTGAGCCAAAACCAAGAGTCGGTTGCTTAACTGACTGTGCCACCCAGGTGCCATCTCAATATTTTAAAAGCATTTTTTTAAAGATTTATTTTAGAGGGAGAGAGAGAGGAGGGGCCAAGGAGGAGGGGCAGAGGGAGCAAATCCTCAAGCAGTCTCCCAGCTGAGCAAGGAGCCAGACGTGGGGCTTGATCTCATGACCCTGAGATCATGACCTGAGCAGAAACTGAGAGTCAGAGCCACCCAGGGGCCTCTCATTTTTTTTTTTTTTTTAATATTGATTACATGTTGAATCGATTCTGTTTGGGATATATTAGGTTAAATAAAATGTATTTTTGAAATTAGGTTGATAAAATTACACATTGGCTGGCATTATATTTCTGTTGGGTTGTGCTCCGGATGGGTTCTGGAGTATAGTGGAACCACAGAGTCAGGGAAGGTTTTGAAAGGGTGATGGGGCAATAGGAGTTCTCCAGGTGAAGGAGAGAATTCACTGTGGCTTTGATGACCAGGGATGCCTTTGAGTTGCAATGCAAGGAAATTAACAGAACAATCGCTTTTCCATTCCCAGCAACCAGTGTGGCAGTGGGGGAAGATGGGAAGCTTCAGGATGTGTCCAGCCAGAGAAGCAAAGTTCTCTCTTGCGCAGTCACATTCTCAAACAGAGCCCTGCCCCCTGCCTGGTTGTCCCACTGCTGGGCTTTCTGAAGAAGCCCCCTCACTTCCCTGCACTCCCCTCGAAGTGAAGCCCTTGCTTCTAAGTGCAGGCGGCAGTGCAGAGAGTGAAGTAAGATTCATTCCTGGCTGCAGACGAAGGGCTAAGGATAGTTCAAGTTTTATGTGTGTTGTTCTGTTGTCTCTGCTAAGTGATGACTTAAAATCAATTATAATCAAATGGAAAGAGGCAGAAGTTGCTGATCCCTGAGACTACGGGGCAGGACAGGGGAGGCCCGGATTTCTCTCTCTCATTTCTTTCCCCTTCCATAAAACTTGGCACTTGAGATCCCAGGTTTACCCTGCGGTTGAGAGTTCTGAGGTGTGGTGCATTTTTAGTAGATGGGAAACTTCTACCCCAAGTCTGTCAGAGTGAGGGCTGTGGGATCGCACAGGGGAGGGAGGGCCTGTGTCTCAGTAGAGCAGCAGCTGAGGGTCTTTTCATCTCCCTTCTGTTTTGGGCAAACACAGGGCTCCCTGGGAGGTCCCAGGACTACAAAAGACAGGGTCAGCGACCTAGGTAACCTTCCAACTGATGGACTCTAGATTCATCTTTTAGCTTGAGAGAAAGATCTCGTGGGGGAGAATAATCTGAGATTTTACCTGTAGACTGAGAGCTGGTTCTGGAGATAGTGTGCACTTTATTCAGTGAACATTTATCAGTTATTTCTCTATGCCAGG
Organism: Meles meles; assembly: GCF_922984935.1. Taxonomy (NCBI): domain Eukaryota; kingdom Metazoa; phylum Chordata; class Mammalia; order Carnivora; family Mustelidae; genus Meles; species Meles meles. The sequence continues at coordinate 41,328,481 of NC_060080.1, forward strand.
CACTGCTGGGGGTGGAAGAAAAGGAAGGAAAACACTATAGTCCTGTGAAGTTAAGTATTTTTGTCCCTATCTGATGGATGAGAAAACTGAGGTTACATTCTTTGCTCCAGAGGGTCTTAAACTCCAGGTCACTAACCACAGCTTTGTTGTCTTATCCTCTCCAAAGCCTCCCCCTGACACCCTTTGCTCGTTCTGTCCATTTCTACTCTGTTGAGGCCCCCAGGTCCATGTTGGTCCTGAGAGGGAGGGTTTGGGAGGGGTGTCTGAGGCGGGCTCTGAGCACCCTCTCCCTCTCAGTATGTGTTGCAAGTGGTAAGCAGTGGGGGGTCAGGTCTTGAGTAAGCAAGCTTAGCAAATCCTGCCCAATGCCTTCCTCCAGACAGCTCCTTTTTCTGGGTGAAGGGGGGAAAGACTGCTAACAACACAGTTCTCTTTATTTTTATTCTTTTTTCTTCTGTGACTTGGTGTCTCTGAGACTGACTACCAATAAGTTTATGATATAAAGTAAAATTTCCTCTAGCTTATCGTATAATACACCATAATCCCCATCCCCCAGGCCAGCCAAAGCACCCGGAGAGCACACAGTTCTAAGCTCTGGTTGCCAGATGTCTGAATCCAACCCTGAAAAGTCAGCTTTGAATTTTCAGGATCCAAACACTGAAAATATCAGACATATAAGTAGAATAAGTTTATACCTTTTTGGCTGATAAATATTTATCAAGTATGTGAGGTATTTTTGCTGAAACCATCTGGCAAGTCTGCCTCTTCTCTCTACTCCTTCAGACATGCCAGAGTTTAATGTCTGGATCTTTATATCCACCCCACCCCCATTAAAATGGTGAAGAGTTAATCCCTAATGAGATGGTATTAGTAGGTAGGACTTTGGCGAGGTAATTAGGTTTAGATTAGGTCAGGAGGATGGGGCCCATGATGAGATTAGAGTCATCATAAGGAGACAGAGACCCTGGCACTCCTTTACCCTTCCTGTGGGGACACAACAGAAAGGCAGTCATCTGCCAGTCTGCGAGAGCCCGACCAAGCTGACATCCTGATCTCGAGCTTTTTTAGTCTCCAGAACTGTGAGAAATAATTGTCTGTTGTTTAAGCTGCCCAGTGTTGGTATTGTGTTGTGATAGTCTGAGCTGATCAAGACAAGACTTAAATACCACTGTCAAACTGAGCATGAAAGAAAGGAAGGATTTAACCATCCAAGAGAAAAGGCAGCTAAGGAGGTCTGTAGAAATCTCCTTCTGCCCCTAGTTTGACAGTGGAGAGTGAGCCCAGAAGAGTGGATGTGGCCGAGTAAGGAAGACTGTAGTCTGGGAGCAGGCTTCCTCAGGGAGGGTGCCGCAGAGCTGCCTTCAGAGAGGCTGCTTCAGTTAGGAAGCAGAGAACGGGAAAATCCCATAGCCTCTTTCATCAAAGAGAACTCGGTCTTTGCTCTGAGCTAGGATGGCAGTGCTGAGTGGAGGAGCTCATGCAGGTCTGGGTAGGAATTTGGCATTCAGTTCCACACTCCACCATGGGGAGGTTCTGTTGCCTTAGACAGAGGCTCTGAAATTTTCGGTACCTCCCTCTGCCTGTCGGTGGATGAGGGGCCTGTTGGACTTGCTGGATTAATCAGGTAAGGTGTGGAGAGATGTCAAGAGACCCTCTGGAGAATCAGATCAATACCACACATGAAAACAAAGCCGGCTTTGAAGCCCCCGAGTTCACAAAGGGAAGTTTCTTTGCTACTAAGACAAGTTAGAACAACACAAAAATGGTTAAAAATAGTTCAGGAGGGGCGCCTGGGTGGCTCAGTGGGTTAAAGCTGCTGCCTTCAGCTCAGGTCATGATCTCAGAGTCCCGGGATCGAGCCCCACATCAAGCCCCAGATCGAGCTGCTGCCTTCAGCTCAGGTCATGATCTCAGAGTCCTGAGATGGAGCCCCCTCTCTGCTCAGTGGGGAGCCTGCTTCCTCCCCTCTCTCTCTCTGCCTGCCTCTCTGCCTACTTGTGATCTCTGTCAAATAAATAAATAAAATCTTTAAAAAAAAATAGTTCAGGAATTTTCTTTTTTCCCTTCAGAAAGCTGTGGCTTTGGGAAGGGATTTTCCCATAGTGTATCCGGGCACGTATAGATCAATAGGAGGAGGAGAGAACCGTGAAGGTAAATGAGTTTGCTTCTGTTGCTTGATTGCTAATCTGGAAAACCGCCTCTCTCTGTCCCAGCACGGAGGACTTACGCTCCTGACTGCTAATGGCTACATGAGCCCTCTCTTCCTGGCCTGGGCTCTCATTCTGGAGCTCTCCTCCTTCCACCCCAGTTTATAGGTGCCTTGTCTACCCACCCACACCCCCATTCCTTCAAAGCCTTGGTCACAGGTGTTTGAAGCTCGTTAGGTAGCCACATCCTGCTCAAGAATGTTGTGTTGGATATCAATGCTTTACTCACAAGAGAGGCTAATGCTCTGTGGTTTGATTCAAGTGATTTACTGCCTGTAAACCTCCATTTTCTTATCAATGAAACACTGAGCCATGCTCTACCAACCTGAAGATGGTGGCAAGATTCAAAACCCTTGTGAATGAATAAATGAATGAATGAATGGATGGATGGATGGATGGATGAATGAATGAAAAGGCCCTTGTCAAACTGTAGGATGCCTTATAAAATGTAAGATAACATTAGTAAATACTTAGTTTAAAGAAGTAATTTTCCGAGTTCATATCACATTAAGGGGAAAATAGTTATTGGTAGGTGCCTCCCCAAAGCACCTTCTGACTTGCCCATGTAGGCCCTTCATTTCTCCACCTGTGCCTCAGTTTTTCCCTACTCTTTTGTTTAATCCCTCTTCTTCTGGAGATAGGAGGGAGTGCCCAAGGTGACCTAACCCTTCGTGAGCTCTAACATAGAGATGGAACAATGATGAGCCAAGGCAAGCCTTACCCGAGCTGACCCAGAGTGGAACTGGGGGCAGCCATGGGAGAAGAATCAGAATGCTTTGTCTTTTCCTCCTTCCAGGGGCCCACCTGAGCCCTAGACTGGACTGTCTTGGGAGTAGATGTGGAGCAGGACTTTTCAATTGCCCAGAATTGGTACTAGGGATCCAAAAATGAGGTTGAAGAGGTACCACATGAGCCACATTCTAGAGAGAGAAGTTAAAAATGCATCCCTCTCCTGGCCCAGCCTTACTGAGAGGTGGCAGCTGTCTTGGGCAATGTTCCCCACTCATGGCTATGCAGGAGTTCATTGCTCTGAGAAGACATGGGGGATGGGAGAGAGTTATCGGGGTCCAGAGCCTCGGGCCTCAGGACCCTGGGAAAGGAAGAGAGAGGAGGGAGTATACTCTCCTTTTCCCAAGGCTGAAGGAGGACAGGGGAGGGCTCCCAGAGTATCATGCGTGAAGATTTTAGGTTCCTGCAAGAAGGGACAGATGATGCTTCATTTTCTAGAGGGATGTTCATTACTGATCTATTCTGGGCCACGTGTGCAAGGGACAAGAGTAGGTATCATAGAAACGGTCTGCATTTACATTTGGTGGGCAAAGATGTGAGGATTTCCTATGGGTCAAGGAAACTAGCAAACAGGGCTGCCAGAGGACCCTAGCAGAAGATACTGTTGGGTCGACTCCCAGTGACGGTCTGCAGGGTATGAGCGGCAGGGAGCTGGAGCTCCCTCTCCCATAGGGAACTGTGCTCAGGAAGTCTTTACAAGAAGCCCCATGTGTGGGGGCCCTAAGGGAGAGCAAGCACTTGGTTTCCTGCCATGTGAAGGCCACTTTCTGTTTGCCAGGAATGCAGCTATACCCAGTAGCTGTGAATGGCGGTTGAGTAGAGAGATGCGTGACGTCATCACCCTGAAGAACAGAGAGGAGGAGGCACCCCGAGCTAGACCAGGCCCTCCTCTCCTTCCTTTGCTCCAAGAGCCAGGGTCCCTACTCGATCCTGTACTTCGCTGAAAGATGGAGTGTGAGAAAAGTTTAAAACTGGACTGAATAAGTTTTTTTTTTATTTGTTTATTTGTTTATTTACAGCATAACAGTGTTCATTGTTTTGGCATCACACCCAGTGCTCCATGCAGTGGACTGAATAAGTTTTAATAACTGGAAGTAGTCCCCCAACTGATGAATTCTCTTCAGCTGTCATTAAGAAGTCTGCTTTCCAGTGAGCGGGGTAAAAATCATTAAAAAAAAAAAAAAAGGTTTGTATTTGCACTTCCCGTTGAGCTGTGACACCTCAGTAAACTACCTGCACTGAGGAAAGGGGACAGTGGGAAGGGGACAAAAAGGCAAGAGCCTTGTAGGTATTCATTTCGTTGCCCACTTGCCTCTGTGTCCTGCTTTGTTTTCCTGCTAAAGCACTGAGTTTGTCCCAAGGACCTAGCATGATGGCCGATCCATCAGACGTGGGTTCCAGCATGTGGGACTACCGGGGTCCCTTGCCCCTGATATGTCTTTGGCAGCAGCAGTACAAGGAACCTGAAGGGTTAAGTCCTGAAGTCCCAGGAGTCCTCAGAAATGTCTACAGGCAGCTGTCCTGAGGTCCTGCTGGGAATCTCACTGGCCAGGCCTGCTGTGAGCTCAGTGGGAGTCTCCGGACTCCTGCTCAGGGATCAGCGGTCAGATAGCAATCCTGGTCTCTTGGCCTTGATCCAGGTACCAGTGTCATTTTGTAGCCCTCGGGACTTCGATTGTTCTTCAGATGGATCTGGTCGGGAACTCCTCCCCATGGTCGAGTGGGCACCACCTCTGTCTCCCTGGTCGATGCTTGGTTTTGGGGGTTGCTGCCCAAGGAGGGCCACCTTGACGGATTATCTTGAAAGGTGTTAGGGGACTGCAGGCCACAAGGTGGCAGCAGAGGACTAGCCTGGTTAGAGGCTCCCAGCTGGCAGAGTTGGGAGACCCCCTGCAGGGGTAGGGAGGTGGTTTCTGTACCACCAGGGCAGGTTGGAAAGGAAAAGGAGTGAGTCAGGATTTTAGAGGGCCAGGGACACTCATTCTAGGGCGCAGAAAAATTCCAGAACAGTGTTGAGATGAAACTTGAACAGAAATCAGGAATGTTTGCGGTGACCTTGGCAATGTGCTTAACACCCAACATACATGATATGATATGTTTCTTAGAACATCCTTATAATTATCCCTATTCTACTTGTAGGAAAATAGAGGTTCAGATTAATTACTTGCCCAAGTTCACATCGCTATTAGGAGCCAGGGATAAAATCACGTCTGTCTGACTTTAAAGCCTGAGTGCTGAACCTGTGTTAAGCAGTTCAAGTGTCAAGATAGACCAGTGGTTCTGCACCTGTGGTCCTGGGAGCCCCAGTACTGGCATTACTCAGTGACTTGTTAGAAATGCAAACTCTCAGTCCCCACCCTAGGTCTGCTGAATTGGCAACTCTGAAATGGGGCTCAGCAATCTGTGTTTTTGTAAAGCACCCTGCGGGGTTCTGATGCCAGTTCAAGGTTGGGAACCACTAGTGTAGACAGTAGTCCAACCCGTTTAAATGCTGGGCTGTGGCTTTGCGTCTGGGAGTCCCCTCTCACTGTGTAGTCACTGCTTTGCCCTGAGCTGGAATAACCTTGCTCCTGACTTGAGGCCAACTGGCCCCAAAGATAAAATAGTTATTTTAGGGTTGCCCCAATTCTGCCCCCGAGTTGCCAACATCTCTTTCTCTCCTTCAGCTGTGGGGGGAAAAGGTCTTTGTGGAACTTGGAACTTTTCTCTTCATTAACATGACAAACAGGCTCCCTAGATCAAGGGCAGCCGGGTGAGACCAGCCTGGAATTTAGAATCTCCTTATAAATAAAAGTCTCGGCTTTAAGCATTAATGAAAGGCATGGGATCTTTATGGCGCCATTCATTTCTGATCTTGCCAATTCAGTAGCTGGAGAGTGTCTTCTGTCTTTGCCCCTGCCACTAATTATGGAACTCTGCCCTAATGTGCTGTACAGGTTTTTGCAAAATTGTTACTCATCTAAAAATATTATGTAATAGGTAAGACTGGAGGAAAAGGCTCCACATTGTGGATTGTTAATATTTGTATGTCTAGCTAGGAATTTCTGGGAGATTTTTCACTTGTTTCTTTGTGCCTTTATTTATTTAACTTTGAAGCGTGTGTAACTTTTTCAGGAAGAGAAGAAACTAATAAACAAACCTTTTAATCTGGAAGATGAACTCAGCGGAATAAAAGTTCAAAGCCTGAAATTCCTGTTTGGGGTGATTTGACTAGGGAAGAGCTGTGTGAAGTTTTCATATAACCATTTAAAGGGGGAAAAATCTCATTAATTATCACTTTCTTCATTTGAAATTTATGATCACATCCATAGAAGGCAGGAGCCCTTTTCTGCTGTGGCTACGGAGGACCTTAAAGACAAGACAATGTTTAGGAGAACAGATTGTTTATATGGAGTTTGAACTACCTTTGACATTCTCATTGATGTGGTTGTTTTATACTTTCCTTACGTATTTGTTAGACTATAGGTAGTAACCCTCTGCATTAGCACCTGTCTCTGACCTTGACATTGGACTTTAAGATGTATCAGTATATCAGCTCTACCAGCATACCAAGTCTGTCAAGCTCAAAATAGTCATGAATGTTTTTTTGTCCAGACAAATACTCAAATCCTGTCTCCAGGCTGAGTCCCAGACGTTCCATGGGCTGGACATTCGATGGTACAGAGGAATGAAAGCAGCAAGACCTACTGAAATGACCACCTCTCAGAGAATGGGCTTCTGGGGATTGCAAACCTTTTTAGAAGCCAGGCAGCCTTGGGAAGTAGATGATACCTTAAGGGCAAACTCATCATTATCAAAGCAGCCTTCCTCTGAAGTCCACAAACCATGGCCTGGCCCACCTCAAAGGCAAGCAGGTTCCCGGACTCCCACTAGATTTCAGGGAAGCCTGTGAGGACAGAGGGTCTCAGCGATGGCGTGTGAAGTAAACGCCCATGGATCCCAATGAGCTAAGCCGCTGAGGAACCCCCTGTCCTTTTTAGAAGGGAAGGTGGCTCCTCAGAGTCTGGGAGGACTGAGCAGGAACACCAAGCCCTCCTCTACAAGACTCTGGGCACACAGGACTTGAGACTGCAAGATGTGTAGGACTGAACACCATCTCTGCCCATGTTGTCTCGTGTTCGTCTCCCTCATTAGAATGTAAGCTTCCTAAAAGCTGGACCCGTCTCACAACTTCAAGGTGGTATCCTCAGCCTCCAGAACATAGTAGGTAATACTCGATAAATGTGCACTGAATGACTATGTGGAGGTTAACAGAAACTGTTAATGACATTTGTTGACACTTTGGTTAAGTTAGGGCACTTTCCTAATAATTCAAGCAATTATATTTTCTTTTCCGCAACAGCATATTAAGAACTCCAGTAACCAGGGTACCAGTAGGGAACATCTAAAATGATGCCAAGAGGAAGTTTTCTTGCTACAAAAACCCCATGGACCTTTAACATCTAAGAACTTGAAAACAGTGGTTCAGACTTGTTTATTTTGTTAGCAGCAGAGCTCTTTCTTCAGTGGAAATCTGAGGCAGAGACCCAATGTATAAACAAGATAAAAGTGGGGATGCTCAGGTCAAGCCGGAGGGGAGGGCAGGGGAGGCTCTGAGCCTGTCCCCTTCTTTTCTTCCTCCAAGAATCCCTAAGCAGCTCCCTGCCACACCTGGGACAGTGGCTCTCAGCCTTGGCTGCATATTAGAATCACCTGGGCAGCTTTAAAGCCATAGACTTGCAAACCACACCCCATGAGCTGCCAATGCCTGGCAGCAGAGGGGCAAGTGATGGTTGGTTTCCCCTTTCTTGAGAGTGCTCACACGATTTTCAGTTTGATTTAGCCTTTGTCTTAGAACAGTGTTGAGAGAGCATAGCACTCAGAGTCAGAAAGAGCAAGGTTCAAATCCCAGCTCTACCACTTTCTAGTTCTGTGCATTTGGATCCATTAATTTAGTCCTTTATGGACAAAAATCCATGAGAGAGAAAGTCTATCAGAGCAGGGATATTGCCTGTCTTGTTTAATTGATGTGCCTGTGCTGTATCCCATAGGTTTTGGACCGAAGTGTCTCATTCTCATTGGTTTCCATGAATTGTTTAAGTTCATCTTTGATCTCCTGGTTGATCCAAGCATTCTTAAGCAAGGTGGTCTTTAGCTTCCAGGTGTTTGAGTTCCTTCTGAACTTTTCCTTGTGATTGAGTTCCAGTTTCAAAGCATTGTGATCTGAGAATATGCAGGGAATAATGTCAGTCTTTTGGTATCGGTTGAGTCCTGCTTTGTGACCCAGTATGTGGTCTCTTCTGGAGAAGGTTCCATGTGCACTTGAGGAGAATGAGTATTCTGTTGTTTTAGGGTGGAATGTTCTGTATACGTCGATGAGGTCCATCTGGTCCAATGTTTCATTCAATGCTCTTATTTCTTTATTAATTTTCTGCTTCAATGATCTGTCTATTACTGAGAGAGGCATATTAAGATCTCCTACTATTATTGTATTCATATCAATATGACTCTTTATCTTGATTAATAGTTTTCTTATGTAATTGGGTGCTCCCATATTGGGGGCATAGATATTCACAATTGTTAGATCATCTTAGCGGATAGTCCCTTTAAGTGTCCTTCTGTATCTCTGACTACAGTCTTTAGTTTAAAATCTAATTTATCTGATATGAGAATCGCTACTCCGGCCTTCTTTTGAGGCCCATTGGCATGAAAGATGCTTCTCCATCCCTTCACTTTCAGTCTGGGTGTATCCTTAGGTTCAAAATGGGTCTCTTGTAGACAACATATGGATGGGTCCTGTCGTTTTATCCAATCTGCAACCCTGTGTCATTTTATGGGCGCATTTAGGCCATTCACATTGAGAGTGATTATTGAGAGATAGGTTTTTATTGACATCGTGTTGCCTTTGAAGTCTTTCTGTCTGTAGATTGTTTCTATATTTCTGTTCAATGATATTCTTAGGATTTTTTCTCTTTTATAGGACCCCCCTTAATATTTCTTGCAGTGTCGGCTTGGTGGTTGCATAGTCTTTTAAGCCTTGCCGGTCTTGGAAACTCTTTATCTCTCCATTCATTTTAAATGTCAGTCTTGCTGGATAGAGTATTCTTGGTTGCATGTTCTTCTCATTTAGTACTCTGAATATATTTTGCCAGCCCTTTCTGGCTTGCCAGGTCTCTGTGGAAAGGTCTGACGTTATTCTAATGGGCTTTCCTCTGTACGTAAGGAGCTTTTTTGTCCTAGCTGCTTTTAAGAGGGTCTCTCTTGAAACATAATTCCTCATTCTAACTATAAGGTGTCGTGGGGACTTTCAAGAATTTAAAATCTTGGGAGGAAATCTCTCTGCCTCTAGTACATGAACGTTGTTTCCATTCGTGAGATTGGGAAAATTTTCATAGACAACTTCTTCCACTATATCTTCTAGACTTCTTTCTTTTTCCTCCCCTTCAGGGATTCCAATAATTCTGATGTTGGAACGTTTCATGGCATCGTTTATTTCCCTGATTCTGTTTTCGTGGCTTCTGAGCTGTTTGTTCCAGGCTTCCTCCTGATCCTTTCTCTCTATCTGTTTGTCCTCCAGATCACTAATTCTATCTTCTGTCTCAGTTACCCTAGCTTTTAGAGAATTTAGATTAGATTGGAACTCATTGAGAGCATTTTGAACATCATCCCTGGTGGCTTTCAGTTCTGCCCTAACATTGTGAACATCATCCCTGGTGGCTTTCAGTTCTGCCCTAATCAATTCTGTTTGGTCATCCATGGCTTTCTCCAACCTAGCTATTACCTGGATAATTGTTAGTCTGAATTCCTTTTCTGACATATTGTCTATGTCGATAGCCATTAGCTCTGTTGCAGAAGGCCCATCCTCTGTATTTTTCTTCTCTTGGGTATTCCTCCTCCTAGTCATTTTGGAAAGAGATGACTGAACAGATGCAGCTGGAATTATCGATTGTGGTGCAATCAGTGTGCAACCTGGAACGCTTCTGTGCAATCAGGATTCCCCACCCAAATGAGAGAAAAAAGAAAAGAAAAAGAAATAGAGAAGAAGAAAGAAAAAAAAGGGGAAAGAAAAAAGGAAAAAAAAAAAGAGAGAGAGAGAGAGATAGGGAAAAAAGGGAAGATAAAAGAGAAGGCTCAGCCCAAATGGGCCACAAGGTAAGATTTATGAAGTATACAAACAAAAACAGACAAACAAAAAGACTGATAAAAGTATATGACAAGAGAAAAAAATATATATATATAAGCAAAAAAAAAAAAGGGAAGAACCTCATCAGAAAGAACCCCAAGTATAAGATTTATATATTATCAGGACAAACACAAATTCACAGAAACACTGACAGAAGGAAAAATTGGGAAAGTGGTTATAAATTCTCAGTGTGGGTGAGGAAGGTTATTTTGATTCTTCCTAAAGGTATCTTGATGTTTTTGTTAAGGGACTCAACTTTCCTAAGTTACAGGGGGATTAGAAACTGGTTTCACGTTACCCGATTTCAAGCTTTACTACAAAGCTGTGATCACCAAGACAGCGTGGTACTGGCATAAAAACAGATACATAGACCAGTGGAACAGAGTGGAGAGCCCAGATATGGACCCTCAACTCTATGGTGAAATAATCTTTGACAAAACAGGAAAAAATATTCAATGGAAAAAAGACAGTCTCTTCAATAAATGGTGCTGGGAAAACTGGACAGCAATATGTAGAAGAATGAAACTCGACCATTCTCTTACACCGTACACAAAGATAAACTCGAAATGGATAAAAGACCTCAACGTGAGACAGGAATCTATCAGAATCCTAGAGGAGAACATAGGCAGTAACCTCTTCGATATCAGCCACAGCAACTTCTTTCAAGATATGTCTCCAAAGGTCAAGGAAACAAAAGCAAAAATGAACTTTTGGGACTTCATCAAGATCAAAAGTTTCTGCACAGCAAAGGAAACAGTCAACAAAACAAAAAGGCAACCCACGGATTGGGAGAAGATATTTGCAAATGACAGTACAGGCAAAAGGTTGATATCCAGGATCTATAAAGAACTTCTCAAACTCAACACACACAAAACAGATAATCATATCGAAAAATGAACGGACACTTCTCCAACGAAGACATACAAATGGCTATCAGACACATGAAAAAATGTTCATCATCACTAGCCATCAGGGAGATTCAAATTAAAACAACATTGAGATACCACCTGACACCAGTTAGAATGGCCAAAATTAGCAAGACAGGAAACAACGTGTGCTGGAGAGGATGTGGAGACAGAGGAATCCTCTTACACTGTTGGTGGGAATGCAAGTTAGTGCAGCCACTTTGGAGAACAGTGTGGAGACTCCTGAAGAAATTAAGAATAGAGCTTCCCTATGACCCTGCAATTGCACTGCTAGGTATTTACCCCAAAGATACAGATGTAGTGAAAAGAAGGGCCATCTGTACCCCAATGTTTATAGCAGCAATGGCTACGGTCGCCAAACTGTGGAAAGAACCAAGATGCCCTTCAACGGATGAATGGATAAGGAAGATGTGGTCCATATACACAATGGAGTATTATGCCTCCATCAGAAAGGATGAATACCCAACTTTTGTAGCAACATGGACGGGACTGGAAGAGATTATGCTGAGCGAAATAACTCAAGCAGAGAGAGTCAAGTATCATATGGTCTCACTTATTTGTGGAGCATAACAAATAACATGGAGGACATGGGGAGATGGAGAGGAGAGGGAGTTGAGGGAAACTGGAAAGGGAGATGAACCATGAGAGACTATGGACTCTGAAAAACAACCAGAGGGTTTTGAAGGGGCGGGGGTGGGGGTGGGGGGGGAGGTTGAGGAACCAGGTGGTGGGTAATAGGGAGGGCACGTACTGCATGGAGCACTGGGTGTGATGCCAAAACAATGAACACTGTTATGCTGTAAATAAACAAATAAACGAATAATAAAAAATTGATGTGCCTAGTATCGACACATGGGATACTCAATAAGCATTAGTTCAATTAATGAATAACTCTTTAATTATTCATGGCCCAGGACGGATTGCATCTAGGTTTTAAAGGTTCCCAACACTGTGATCCAACGAATGTTAAGTGCTCTTTTCACCTGCCAGGTTCTCCAATGTACAAGGCTTAGTTCTGCTCTTATCGCACGCTCTCCTTTCAGTGTGGGGTTCATGGGCAAGCTGGACAAGGAAGGAAGAGGGCACAGGATGAAGGTAGGAGTGCTGCTCCAAGTCTGCCGAAGAGCAGACACAGGGAAGGAAGCTGGAAAGCTCATCTCTGAACCACAGAAATGGAGAGTCATTCATTCACTTGTTTAATTTGTTATCAGTAATTACTTTACCAGTTTTACCCTCTGTCTATAGCCGTCCCTGATTCCTACCTGGCAGAATAATCAGTCCCCTCACCTGTGTCTTGTGGCATTCTAAGTGTATCTTTGCTGAAGCTCTTGTCACCTTATATTACTGAATCTCCTGTCTGTCCTCTATGATGTTTTACGAGCTTGTTGAGAGGAGATTCTGATTCATTTCTCTTCTAGTAGGTGCTGAATTAGTTTTCAAAGTTAGAGTAAATCATTGAAAATGCTCTATAGGAATGTTTATTCTAGAGACTGGAGAACCTAACCACTTGCCTACACGTTGACTTGGTCATTGGCTTCCCCATCATTGACAACATACGCTGGATTAATCTGTGTATGCTGAGTTTGATTACAAGAGTAAAAAGCTTCCAGAAATGACCATTTATGTAGAGAATGCAAAAGCACTGCTCATAGTTTAAAATGAAGTGAAAGAATATTATATACAGAAAAAGCTTATTCTGTTTATATGGAAAGGTGAGGAGGACACCCATCTCTCTTGCAGTGGATGTTAATGGGGACATTGCTCCACACTGCTGTCCTTCCTTCCTGTAAAGAAGGCTTGACTGCTGCAAGTGCAGGTTTCTCTCCATGCCTGTATTCACCTCAACCCTGGGCAGGTAGAGAGCTTATTATAAATCAGAGAAGAATAACCAGGCAGGAGTAGCTCAGGTCTTCCTATCCTGCTTGTGTCTCCTGAGCGTGAAGAATGTTCTCTGCAGCTCCGTGAAGAATGGTCTTCTCGGAGGTTCCATTCTGTCACTTGCCCGGGGACTGCTCCTGGGCAGGGAGGCCTGCCTTGACCTAGTGTCAACTATGACAGCATGAGGAAGTCTGTCCTCATCACCTGGGGTGTGGTTAGGGGTTCTGCTGGCTCTCCTATAAAGCCATATCTCCCAACTTAGCTTCTGTCAGTATTAGATTGCTATTTTGGCCACCATCTTTGTTTTGTATCTTACGTCTCAACTTTTCAAAGCCCAGGTAGAGAAGGTGAGTTTTATTTTTGAAAATATCTCTCTGAGATTGCAGCAGCAGACACTCCATGGCATTTGGCTTTGTGGTATATGTGTTATAAATACGTTAGCTTCCATCAGGCAAAAATAGGAAGCCTAGAACGTCTATGCATGGAAGATTTAGTGGCAGGTCCCATGTTGGCGTCCTCAAGAACAAGGCACAGGGCAGGGGTGGAGGAGTAAAAAAACATCACATTTCTGGAGCTCTCGCTCAGTAAAAGCTCATGCGTGGTCCCTGAGCGGGTAAAGATTTGAACCATTCTGTGAAAACCTGACCAGGCTGAGTGCCTGAGGCATGGTAGAGACTAAACGGATGGGTACAAGAGATGAGTGAGAAATTGAGGAACAAAAGAGGGAAAATGGAGGTAGGAACAAAGAGGGAGAAGGAAGAGGAGATGAAATTCAGACACATTGGGAGGGTCTTCATTATTGCCAACTCTCCTCCATGGCTCTTCGAAGTACAAATGGCTTAATTCACCTCCAAACACTTTGCCTTTCAAGATTCTTAGGGCCAGTGAGCTTGCTCCTTAGCAAGCTAACCAATGCAAGATAGGTTGAGAAATTGATACAAATGTTTTCTACTCAGGGAGAACAAGATGATACTTAAAAAAAAGTCTCAGTAGGGCCACGAAAATGCCCACATGGTCTCGATGCTTCCTCGCATTGACTCACCTGGGAGACACAGTTTATAAAGTCTGTAGACTGTTTTTATTTTACTCTTTTAAGAAACTTCTTGAGGTAGGCAGAATAATTATTGTTATTTTCATCTTATAAGTCAGTAAATAGAAGTAAGTGCATGAAAATCAAAATGATCATCCACAGATTCCACGGCTAATAAGAGGAAGTCCCTGGAGATCAAATATAAAACTTCTGATGCAGGGCACGTGGGTGGCTCAGTCGGTTAAGCGTCTGTCTTTAGCTCATGTTATGATCTTAGGGTCCTGGGATCGAGCCCTGTTGCAGGCTTCCTGCTCAGCGGGAAGTCTGCTTCTCTCCCATCTGCCCCTCCCCTGCTCTTGCTCCCTCTTTCTCTCTCAAATAAAATCTTAATAAAAAGGAAAAAAGAAAGAGCCAGCCCCTGAGTTTGTGGTCTCAATTCGTCGTCAAGTTCTATAGGGCTCATCTTCATATATTAAAAATAAAAGTTCTGATACCATTCTAGATCAAGACTTATAAGTTCATCATCACTATTCTTTCATACAGTTTGTGACTGTAACGAGGTTGGTCAGGTATCCAGAGTTCATGGTTCCATAACATCTACCCCAACAACCAGCTTCACCATCATCTTTCAGCAGGCTGGTCACATCTGGAAAGTGTCAAAGCTAGGGAAACTTTCTGCATCCTCAGAAGGAGCATTAGCCAAGTGAGGGATGGACCATTTCTTCAAATATGACTTGGAAAGTCTCAGCCTGTGATTAAGGCTGCAAAGCGTACTATTAGTAGTGTCGTCTGGGAGTTCCTGGTGGACTGGGAGCTGATGACTCATGGCATTGCTTTGGGTCATTGACTCATGTGGCCATTGCTTTGATGGGAGGGTCTTGAGCTCTTATCTTTTGAAAAGACTAGTTGATCGGTTGATTGATAGAAAGTGGCCTCCTTGCGCAGCATGGAGCCCAATAGGGGGCTTGAACTCAGGACCCTGAGACCAATACCTGAGCTGAGATTGAGTTGGATGCTTAGCTGGCTGAGCAACCCAGGTGCCCTGAGCTCTTACCTTTCTAGCTGCTGATGGAAGCTCTTTTAAGGAAAATTAAAGGTGGGGGGGTGGGTCAGAGAGTTTAAGAAAAATTAGATTTTGTGCACAAACCTCTTTGTGGTAGAGTTCTTGGGGGTGTAAGTGTGTGTGTACTTCCCAGATGACATTCAAGGTTGTCTCTGATGTTTGGGAAAATCAGTGAGGAAGGCAGGTGACCTCTTCAAGCTCTGTCAAAAGAAGTAATCATGGAGGCACAATTGAGTTAGACATTTCATTTGGTGTTTTGGTTCAGAAAACAATATCCGAACAAATTGGTTAAATTTTGTGTTACAGAGGAGTGAGTGCCAGTGGGAAGGGGCTAGAGTTGGGGCCACAGAATGTAGGCTGGGTGTGTGGCCCCGGCCACCTGCAGCTTTTGTATTTGTCCTCTAGCCTTACACTGCCCCAGCGAGGCTGATGGGGCTCGGCATCTGTCCCCTGGGCTCTTAGGATGGCCCAGGAGTGGATACTGTTGATTTTTGACTGTCTAGCTTCCATTCCTCCTCCTAAGAGCACCTCAGTTTCCTTCTGGGAGGTTTACCGCTCTGTCTTGTGGAACAGTCAAGGAAGGAGCTGACCCTCCCACCACAGACCCCTGTGAGTGATCCCTGAGGATTCTCTCTCAGCGCTGCATAGTCAGGGAGCAGCATGCCACGTACACTAGTGGGTTGGATTTTCTCTTCCCAAACTCTGAATCTGAAACAGAATGATCAAAACAGGAGGAATGCTAAGAATCTGCCTAGCCAGCAGCAGCGTCCAGTGGGGCAGAGAACTGAGCGGTGTGGTTTTCACACTTTCTCGAGCTGCCCTGTTGCTGAGGGCTGCAAGCCTGGTTCTCCAGCTTCCGCGGCCCCAGGAGCACCCCAGCAGCCTTGGATAAATTCTTTCGCTTCAGTTGTTCTGAGTTGTATTCTGTCATTTGTGATCCCCATGCCTGAACTGGAAAAGCTCCTTCACCAGTCCTCTTTCCTCCAGAAATCCTGCACGTTTTTCTAAACCAGCCCAAACCTGAAATTCTTTCAATGCCTCTCTCTTGCTTCTGTTGCCTACTGCGAGGCTCAGGCTCCTTAGCATGGTGGACAAGTTTCCTTACGAAGCCAGGATGGGAATGCAGCCTCCCACCTGAGCCTCCTCCCATTGCTCTCACACTGTTCCCTTCTGACGTCAGTTTACTTGGTAAGCACCTCGTCTCTCTGAACTTTTTTTTTTTAAAGATTTTATTTATTTATTTGACAGAGATCACAAGTAGGCAGAGAGGCAGGCAGAGAGAGTGAGAGGGAAGCAGGCTCCCCACCAAGCAGAGAGCCCGACGCGGGACTCGATCCCAGGACCCCGAGATCATGACCCGAGCCGAAGGCAGCGGCTCAAACCACTGAGCCACCCAGGTGCCCTGAACTTTTTTTCTTTATAAAACCTTCGACCTTTTTCCTCCTAAAATTGACTCCTCTGGATGCAGTTTCAGTCCTGATCCACTTACTTGGCTCTCCACGACCCTAGTAAATGTACTTTCCTCGAAGGGGGCATTCTGTCAGATTCACCTTAGCATTCCTGGTATCTGGGCCCAGAATCCATTTTCATTTTGTGTTTGCAGAACGGTGGGATGGGTGAAGGAGTTGTCGCATTCCTTAGGACACATTCAGATGCGTGAGTCTGGCACCTGTCCTTCTAAATGCCCAACCTAGAGCATGTACCTGCCTTATAATCGGGGAAATGACCCTGAGAGAGTCCACAGGGAGGGGAGAAGCCTGCTTTCATAATGGTGCCTCCTCCTTTCCTGTGGGCATGACGCCCTTGCACTGTGATTTCACCGCTGTTCCCATCAAGAAGTGGGTTTAATCTTCCTCTCACTGAATCAGACCCTGTGACTTACCTTGACTAAATGGCTGTGTTTGAACTGATGTTGTGGGACTTCTGAACCAGACCTGAAAGAGCCTCGCAGTGTCTGCTTTTGCCCTTATCCTTTGCTGATGCAAGACCACCGTGGAAAGCAGCTCTGTCCGGCCTGCCGGAGCGCGGGAAGCCAGGCACTGCAGCCGATAGCAGGTGCTGATTGCCAGAACCCTGAACGGGGCCATCTTCAAACAGTCCCCCCGGTCAGGAAGCTGAACAGTTGCAGCCAAGTGGGTGACCTTGGGAGACACCAGCAGAAGTGCTGCCCCTGTTGTCTTGGCCCAAGCCGCTGGCCCATGGACTCGAGAGCCAATGGGTGGTTGTTGATTGAAGTTTCTGAGCTCTCGGTGGTTTGTGACGCAGGGATCCAGAACCGACTCAGAGAAAATGTCTCGATGGATGTAATGAACAGGGATGCATTGTCCCCTTCATAGACCCTATTCTTTAATCATCATGACTCTTTGCCTCCGGTGTCCACTTGGGGTGCTGACCAGGGCTTCTGTGGGTCACAGTTAACCCCAGACTCTTTGTCGTGTGAATTAATTGGCTTGAGCCACCTAAACAAAGTGCCACTGAGTGAGCAGCTTAAACCATAGAAGTGTCTTGTCTCAGAGCTCTGGGGGCTGGATGTCCCCCATTGAGGCCTCAGCTGGGTTGTTTTCCTTTAAGGCACTTTTCCTTAGCTGTGGATACTGTCTCCTCTCGCTGTCATATGGGCTTCTGTGCGTGTGTCTGTGTCCTCTGCTTATAAGGACAATTTTTGTTTTGGGTTAGGGCTCACCCATAAGACCTCATTTGACCTCATTTACCTCTTTCAAGGACTTATCTCCAAATATACTCATGCTCTGAGGGGCTGGGGATTAGAATTTCAACAAATGAACCTTAGTGGGGGCTACCATGCGGCAGTAACACTACCTAAACCTTCAGCCACAGCTTATTTTGCCGTCCACTTCTTGTCTACTGGCCGTCAGAGAAGCGACTGTACCATGCTTGGGCTGACCCACCAGGGGTGGCCCGCTACCATTGCTAGTAATATCCTCCCAGACGTGTAAAACCCGTAAAACAGTTCAGGGAGGACAGGTGCATGTGTCACCATCCACGTCCATGTCTTCGCTGGCTGTGTTCTGGAGCAGCCTGCGTATCCTCTGAAGCATGCTGCAAAAGAGAAGAAGGGGCCAGGGTTTGTGAGGCCACCCTAGGCTGGGGTCGTTGCTGCTGATGCCACAGCGTTCCTGCTGGAGAAGTTGTCCTCCTGTGTAAAGGACAGGGTGGGAATGAACTTCTGCCAAACTCTCGAGAAGAAAAGCAAGCTCCTATGGAAACTCTGGAAAGAAGGAATTTGCTCAGATTCTAAGAATGGTACCTGGTGCCTCTGTAGCCAGCCCCCAGATAGAGACCGGGAAGCTGGAGGGGACAGGCAGTGGCAGAATGGACGGTGCCCATGTGTGTCTATGAATGTTTACCTTGGTTAATCAATATACACACCACTAAGGAGGAATTTGTAATAGAATTATCTAGATTTTGAAGGATGATCAGTTAGTATTTATTAAGTGTTTGCTACATGTGAGGCCACGTGTTATAGGTTGGGAAGAAAAATTACCATCTTAACTCCTGCTGTTAAATAATTTCTGAAATGCCCGAGTCAACTTTTTTGCCTAATTGTGTCTAAGTTGGAGCGTAAGTCAGAATCTAATTGCGGGCTGCTCTCCAGCCTCAGGGCGCTAATTCTTACTTCTACCGATCACGGGCACAGGGCGGGAGCTGGCTTGGAAAGACGGATCGATTGGGCCACATGTCAACAGATCCACTTCATGCTTTCATCTGTTTATACAACACGCATTTGCTGCAGATCTCGTTAGGGGCGCCAGACCTGGGCTGTGGACCCGAAGAGCCGCCAGCCCCGAAGCCAGGGCCACTGTGCCAGAGAGCTCGGAGCCCGTGGGTTGTTTCAAGACTCAACCTAGAAGTGGCTCATTTGCATGAGTTCTTGAAAATAACAGCAGTGTCCCAGTTACGTGCATTCTTGACATTCTAAAAGTGGCTTCAGCAAAAATACTCCACTCGTTAATGCCAGTTAGCCGGGTTATGTGCACTTTCCTTGTGCGTACACGTAAGTTGTATGCTTTTACCTGTGTGTGTCTCGTACGCACAGGCACACAACTGTGCACGATGATCACGTGGTCTTACTAATCAGGTCATTCCTGTGACACATTTGCCCTTGCTTACAGGTGTACCTGGGCACAAACACACACTCACTGACCTGACGTATAAACCGATCTGTGCTCAAAGGAGCTTTGAGAAGGTTCCCGTGCTGCTAGCCCTATAGGGGGTGACCGCAGGGTGGCCCCTTGGATATCTGGAAAGATACTAAATCCAGTCTGAGATGTGATGAGTGGTCAACTTTAGGCAGTGACATTGACCGGAAAAGCAGTTCGTGGTGATAAAAGTGCAGCCCAGGGCTGACTTGAGGATAAGTGACTAGGAGCACAGATGAGGTGACAGAATAACACATAATGTGTGGAGTCAATAGGGTGAGGCATATTCTTCTCGGTAATTCTACTGGTCAGTGCCTCTGGGTGAGACTGCACGATAGAAAAGGTTCTCACAGTGAAGCCAAGAAAACCTTGTTCTGAAGTCCAGCCCTTCTGGCCTGTCCTCACATGAGTTACCCCTCACACGCTTTTGGGAGGAATACATGCGTAACATGTATAAAGCAGTTGTTACTTTGAAGTCTTTCAACAAATACTAGCCTCTTTCCTTCTCTGGCTTGAAACCGCTTTCTGTGTCTTGAAGGTACCACCCAGAGACATGACAAGGAGACAAGCTCGCGCGGGGTGTCCCAAACAATTCAAATATACATCCCCGAGTGATAAAAGTTGAGAAATCTTTCTCTTTTCACCACTTTTGGAGCAATTTCACTTCCCAGGGAGCATGAGCAATGTCCAGAGAGAACTGACTTCCCACTGTCTCTGCTCTTAAAGTTGATGGCATGAGACTGTGCTCTTGCTGGGGGGCTAAGGCAGCCATAGATGGAGTTTCCATATGAAGCCCACAAATACTGACACATGCAGGAAAATCATGTAAGAGGTAAGAAGAAACGGGGCACCTGGGTGGCTCAGTGGGTTAAAGCCTCTGCTTTTGTCTCAGGTCATGATCTCGGGGTCCTGGAATTGAGCCCAGCTTCGGGCTCTCTGCTCAGCAGGGAGCCTGCTTCCTCCTCTCTCTCTGCCTGCCTCTCTGCCTACTTGTGATCTCTGTCAAATAAATAAATAAAAATCTTAAAAAAAAAAAAAGAAGAAACTCTTCTGGCAGAATATTTATCAAAACAGCATGGAGCCTCACGCCGTCTTACGTCTTGCCTATTGCTGGGCAGTGGTGAGGACTGATCATGGGCTCTGAGTGAGCTGGGGGAGGGACTTTAAGGGCAAAACAAAGATAGAGCCAAGTTCCAGAAAGCATTTAACATTCTAGGACCTCTTTCCTCTAAGCACTTTTATGTTTACTAACTCATTTAACCCTCATAAAAACTCTGTAAGGTAGGTATTACTACATCTGGAGAAACAAGGCACAGAGAAGTTAAGCAACTTCTCAGAGTCACACAGCTAGTGAATAACTGAGCCAAATACAGACTCAAACACAAGCAGCCTACCTCCCAGTCTGTGCTCCAAACTGTGATGCCATGGCCCCCATTGTAATAGGGCAAAGAAGTTTGAGGTCTTTTCAGATTTAATGCTGCAGGAATGAAAGACCTAAAAGTGAAAGGCAGAGCTATAAATCTTTTTACAGTGAATACAGAACAATATCTTTATGTTCTTGTATAAGAAGGATTCTTAAATGAGGCCCCCCGCCCCCAAAGCACTAACTCTTAGGGAAAGACTGATAAATTCAACTGTGTATTAAAACTAAAAACTTTTGTTCAGCAAAACACATCAACAAGAAAGTGAAAAGACAGACTCTGGGGTGGGAAAGATATTTTCAACAATTATCATTACAAAAGGCTAGTGCCCAGAATACATAACCGACTCCTTCAGATTATTAAGAAAAAGATAAACAAGTCAAAAGAAGAATCAGCAAAGGATTTCAACCCACTCTTCATAAAAGGAAAATATAAATGGCCAGTAAATATGTGAGAATGTGCTTAATTTCATTAGTCATCCAGGAAATGCAAAATAAAATCACCATGGAGTATCGTTAAGACTCAACCAGAATGGCTAAAATTAAACACTCTGAAATACCAAGTGTTGATGAAATGTGGAGCAGAGGAAATTCTCCCTCATGCTGGTAGGAACGTAAAGTGGTACAAACACCTTGGAGAACTGCAATCGATGATCTTCACTCCTTATGATCCAGGGCATCATTTTCTGGGGATAAAGCTAGAGAAATGTGTGGGGCACCTGGGTGGCTCAGTGGGTTAAAGCCTCTGCCTTTGGCTCAGGTCATGATCTCAGAGTCCTGGGATCCAGCTCCACATCGGTCTCTCTGCTCAGCAGGGAGCCTGCTTCCCCCACCCCCCCCCCCCCCCCCCCGCCTCTCTGCCTACTTGTGATCTCTGTCTGTCAGATAAATAAAATCTTAAAAAAAAAAAAAAAAAGCCAGAGAAATGTGTGCATAAGAGCACCATGAAACATATATCAACAATAAGCAATGTTTTTAACAGCTTATATGTTACAAACATATAAATATATGTTTATAACATATATTCCTAAATGTCCTAACTAGAAACTACCTAAGTGTCTATTAACAGAGGAATGAATAAATTATGGGCATACAACTGAATATTATCCAGCAGCGAAAGGAGATACAAGGACAAGGGAAAACATGAATATTACAAGCCCAACAATGAGCAATGAATACCAGAAAATCCCCAACACTTCTAGTGATGGTTTCCACCTCGAACGTTCTCCCTAATAAAACACACTTGCATGATTTTACTTGGGGACTTCTGGGGACAGTGTCACGTCTCAGGAAAAGCTCTGCTGTCACGTGGGCTTCCTTTCTCTGAATTGCTTCCATTTGTTGTCCATCTCTACACCTCTTCAGGAATAGAGAAATTTCCATAGCATGACCTCTGTGCCAGCTACTAGTCTTCATTCTTCACATTTATTATTATTATTATTTTTAAAAATTTATTTATTTGACAGACAGAGATCACAAGTCGGCAGGAGGCAGGCAGAGAGAGAGAGGGGGAAACAGGCTCTCTGCCGAGCAGAGAACCGGATGTGGGGCTCAATCCCAGGACCCTGAGATCCCAACCTAAGCCGAAGGCAGAGGCTTCAACCCACTGAGCCATCCAGGCACCCCCACATTTATTGTTTTATTCAATCTCCATGGAACAATACAAAGGATCCAATTGCATTATGCTCATTTGCCAGCGAGAAAACTGAGGCACAGAACAGCTAGGCAACTGGTCTAAGGTTGCACAGCTGCTAAGGGGCAGAGTTAGGATTCAAACTTGGGCAGTCAGATTCCAGAGCCCATGATCTTGTTCCTGACTTTACCATCTCCCATTAAAGCATTTCTTCTAGACACATAAAGAACTCTCCAGAAAAGGACTTTAGTGATTAAAAACCTCTTCATTTCTTTTTATAAATATGTGTACTTCTAAATTTTGCATTGAATAGTTAACATTAGGAATATTCAAGATTGGAAACATTGTATTTTATTGACTCCAAGACACCATTGATGGAAACACGCACCATTATTTTGTTCATCATTTAAACTATGACACAAGGTCTTAGTGATAGGGCAGCATGATCCATGACTTGGGTCACATTGTTTTAAATTTTCCTTAACAAATTTCAAAGGTCTGGGCAATTTCTCTTGCCTTCAATCTCAGTATCAAAATATATGTGGCTTTATCCTTGTCTTCGAAAGAGCTTGCTTATTGGTTTCAAGAAATATATATATACATAAATAAAATAGCACTTATTCCTTCAGTGTCAAATGTTTGCTTTACTAATATCACATTGACACTGTGCTGCTCTGTTTTGTCCTTCTCTGAAAACACAAGAGGCATTTCACTGCAGTGTTGAATTCTTCTACATTTTGGAGGATTTTTTTGGTCCCTTTTGATTAAGGAAATGTTGAAACATGTAAAAAAGTGGAAAGAATAGAACAACGAACACCCATGAATCTATTATCTAACCTCAACAATCACCAACATTTTACTGTTCTGGTGGGAGGATGTTTTAAGCTTTATTTAAACTCAGTACATGAACAAAGACAATGGAACCAGCTCGGACATGCTGGGGTACATGGACAACAACCTCCACTATAATTGACTCCTGGCTGGGAGAGATGGTGCCCACCATCTCTGCAAGGTACAACCTGACTTCAGAGATCAGGCAGGCCTTTAGCAACCCACTGATGACCTTTGTGGAGCCTAATTGGAGAAAGCCCAGGGCTTCTTTTCTTCCCAGGAGACTGGGTCATTCCACTGGGGCTGAGGATGTGTGTCTAGCTCAGATCTGATCTGCTAGGGGGCATGTGAGTCCAGTCCAGACTTGTTGCTTCTGCAAACCACAAGGGATGCTTGTTATTTGCAGAGTTAGTACCTAAACCAGGTTCTAAGTCCCCTCTACCCTCTCTTGTCCTGAGGTCCTACCACTTGACTCAAAAACTTGCCTTTCTTCTTCCTTGCCTTTTGTCCTGGTCACTATCCTCCCTTCCGCCAAGTGTGTCCCTGGATAGATATCCTGTTAACATATCCCCCATAGGCCTGGACTCGGGCCCCCAAATCTAAGAATTCTCATGTCAGGTACTCTGTACTAGGTTTGCAAGGCTGGGCATGCTCGGCTGAGTGTCTGAAGCTCAGAGGACAGTGGGGCCAATAGATGCCTTCTCTAGGCTCTGACCCGGTGGGGCTGCTACGTATGGGAAGAACAACCCTGGCAGGAAGCAGTCTGAGCAGATGCCCCTCGAGGAGCTTGCATTTCTTTTTTTTTTTTTTTTTTTTTTAATTTATTTATTTATTTTCAGCATAACAGTACTCATTGTTTTTGCACCACACCCAGTGCTCCATGCAATATGTGCCCTCCCTATTACCCTCCACCTGGTTCCCCAGCCTCCCACCCCGCCCCTTCAAAACCCTCAGGTTGTTTTTCAGAGTCCATAGTCTCTCATGGTTCATCTCCCCTTCCAATTTCCCACAACTCCCTTCTCCTCTCCATCTCCCACGTCCTCCATGTTCTCTGTTACGCTCCACAAATAAGTGAGACCATATGATACTTGACTCTCTCTGCTTGACTTATTTCGCTCAGCATAATCTCTTCCAGTCCCGTCCATGTTGCTACAAAAGTTGGGTATTCATCCTTTCTGATGGAGGCATAATACTCTGTTGTGTATATGTACCACATCTTCCTTATCCATTCGTCCGTTGAAGGGCATCTTGGTTCTTTCCACAGTTTGGCGACTGTGGCCATTGCTGCTATAAACATTGGGGTACAGATGGCCCTTCTTTTCACTACATCTGTATCTTTGGGGTAAATACCCAGCAGTGCAATTGCAGGGTCATAGGGAAGCTCTATTTTTAATTTCTTGAGGAATCTCCACACTGTTCTCCAGAGTGGCTGCACCAACTTGCATTCCCACCAACAGTGTCAGAGGGTTCCAACACACGTTGTTTCCTGTCTTGCTAATTTTGGCCATTCTAACTGGTGTAAGGTGATATCTCAATGAGGTTTTAATTTGAATCTCCCTGATGGCTAGTGATGATGACACATTTTTTCATGTGTCTGATAGCCATTTGTATGGAGGAGCTTGCATTTCTTAAACTACTTACATTTAAACCCTTGTTTCAGGGTCTATTTCTTGGGGGGACCAAAACCAAGAGAATGGACAGGTGGATTGATTAATTTCCTCAGGTCCAAGGTTTCTCACCTGTTAGGTGGTAGCAAAGTTTCCAAGTATGTTGTGGTGTGGAGTTTCCCGGGCATTTTTGCATGTACCGTCTTTGGTCAGACCTGTGAGCAGGCAAGGTCTTAGTGTCCCATTTTGCAGATGCGGAATGAGAGGACCTGAGAGGGTTTGTAAGTTGTTCAAGGCCCCTCCACTGGGAAGTGGCTGAGCTGAAACTGGAGCACAGGCGCTTGAACTCTGAGACCACTCAGTTTCCTTTCGAGTGTTTCCTGGTCTTCACGGTTCCCTTCCAAAAGTTGTTCTTATATTTCTGAGTCCAAGAAAAACAGTTCAGTGTTAGAGACAGATTTCATCATCTGGGCTTTGTCATTTGGGACTGTGTGGTCAGCCCTGGATGGGGGAGGTGCTCTCAGGGGTAAGTCTCTGGTACCCTGCACAGGCTCAAAGCTTCTTCCGTATGTCTCCTGAGGGTACTAAGCCCCCAGAGCCACTGAGCCCTTAGGAATACATTCACATCTCCTGATCCCACCTAGTGGCAGTTCTCTCCTATTGGCTTTGGGTCATCAACCTCAGTGTCATGGTAGAACCATGTCAGGGGGGTGATCTATACTGGTTCCACATCTCCACTTGGTTGCGTCTTCCTAGTAACATTAACTTGCTCTTGGTACTGACTCTTGGCAAGGCCTTTGTCTTATAATGTCCTGGGGAGAAGGTCACTAAGTTCTGGAGGAAAGAGGGAAGGTGTCCAATGGAGGGCATTTTCCCCAGTAAGACAATAGCCTTATCATTATCCCATCCGAGGGGGACTATATTTGGACCCCTTGGGACCCCAGCCTTACACCTCTAACCTGACTCCACATCCCACCCAGTCTCCAGGCAGGAAAACCAAGTGTAGCTCTCTGAATTTAGTTAACTCTCTTGGACTTTTTTTTCTTTGTAATTTAAATTCATTTAGCCAGCATATAATACAGTTAGTTTTTGATATAATGTTCAGTGATTTATTAGTTGCATATAACACCCAGTGCTCATCACATTACGTGACCTCCTTAATGCCTGTCACTCAGTTACCCCATCCCCCACCTGCCTCCCTTTCTCCAACCCTCAGTTTGTTTCCTGGAGTTAAGAGTCTCTCATGGTTTGTCTCCCTCTCTGATTTCTTCCCATTCAGTTTTCCTCCCTTTCCTTATGATCCTTCCTGCTATTCCTTATATCCCACATATGAGTGAAACCATATGATAATTGTGATTGGCTTATGGTCACTTAGCCTAACACCCTCTAGTTCCATCCATGTCAATACAAATGGTAGTATTTATCCTTTCTGATGGCTGAGTAATATTCTGTGGCATATATATACTACATCTTCTTTATCCATTCATCTGTTGAAGGATAGCTTGGCTCCTTCCAAAGTTTGGTTATTGTGGACATTGCTGCTATGAACATTGGGGTGCAGGTGCCCTTTCTTTTCACTATATCTGTACCTTTGGGGTAAATACTCAGTAGTGCAATTGCTGGGTCATGGGGTAGCTCTATTTTTAACTTCCTGAGGAGCCTCCATACTGTTTTCCAGAGTGGCTGTACTAGCTTGCATTCCCACCAAAAGTGTAAGAGGGTTCCCTTTTCTCTGCATCCTTGTCAACATTTGTTGTTTCTTGTCTTGTTAATTTTAGTCATTCTAACTGGTGTAAGGTGGTATCTCTTTGTGGTTTTGATTTGTATTTCCCTGATGGCAGGTTATATGGAGCATTTTTTTCATGTGTTTGTTGGCTATTTGTATATCTTCTTTGGAGACGTGTCTGTTCATGTTTTCTGCCCATTTCTTGACTGGATTATTTAGTTTTTGGTTGTTGAGTTTGAGAAGTTCTTTATAGATCTTGGAAACCAGCCCTTTATCTATTATGTTACTTTCAAATGTCTTCTCCTATTCTGCAGGTTGCCTTTTAGTTTTGTTGATGGTTTCCTTTGTTGTGGAGAAGCTTTTTATCTTGATGAAGTCCCAATAGTTCATTTTTGCTTTTGTTTCCTTCACCTTTAGATATGTGTCTTGCAAACAGTTGCTGTGTCTGAACTTTCTTGGACTTGTTGACTTCTCTCCCTCGTTTGTTCATGGAAAACTCCTTCATCCCACCAGCTTTCTTTGTTACCTCAGTTCCTTGTTCTTTATTTCATGCTCTCCCTTATTTTTTTGGAAGGTGACAAAATCTAACCAGTCCCATTTTGATTGGGCATTCCTTAGGACAAGCTTACAGACACTCCCACCCCCACCTGTTCCTGGCTATTGCAGGTAACCCCTTCCCCGGAGCCAGCTGTAGCTACTAGAGCCTGGTCAGGTGTTGATTTCTTGGCCAGCACCTGCGTGGGCCCAGGCATGAGCACCCACATTGAGTATCTGAAAAGGTATCATAGATCTCTTAGGTGGACTTTATATTTCTGGACAGAAGCAGCAAAGACTATGTTGAGACTTTGCAAACTCAAACCTATCTGGATGAGCTTTTTAAAATTTCACAGGCTGTTTTTATTTCGAGAAATTATTTTTGGCCACTGGCCATGATCATGATCAGATGATGGATAGTCAGTGATGACTGAGGGAAGCTGGTAATAGTCTCAGCCCCCACCCAGTAATACCTATGCCTATTAGTCTGAAAGTCTGACATCAGTGTGGGGTTCATGTTGAGTCAACAGAGACCATGTCAAGGTTGTGGTGCTATCAGGAAGGGGTAGCACTGGAGTGACTTTTGGTCTTAATTACCTTAGGACACATGCAGAGAATCATGATTCTTAGAGTGAAGGGCACTTCTCAGGAGGTTTAATGATGAGATTAGAATCAATCAGTCACTTAGACGTGAGGGAGCAGACACAGGGAAGAACAGGTAAATTTTGAGGGGAGGGAAGGAGTTAGTGAGGTCAGAGTGTAGGGTGCTGCTCATGGGGGCAACACAGAAGGGTTGCCTGGGTTAGCAAAAGGGCAGAATGAGGGCCCTGGACATTGGAGGGTAGGGGACAGAAAGGCACTAGGGGCCAGCAAAGGTGATTCTTTACAGTTTCGCCTCAGATCAGCACTTGCCTTGATCTATCTTGTCCAAGTTTTATAGTAGTCCTTCCCACCCATCTGCAAGTTTTTTTTTCCTATTCCTTTTCACAGCAGTGCAGAAAAAGCAAACATCAGAAGCAAGCAGAAATCAAAGTGTAATATTCAAGTCACCTCTTTCTTGGCTCTAGCATGGGAGAAATACAGAATTATTGCAAGGATCCAATAAGATCATGTGTCTACAGTGTTTTGTAAACTGTAGGACCGACCAGTAGGCAAAGGTCCAGTTGAATTTTCTTGGAAAACATTTCCCTTTGCACTGTCAGTCACTCTCACCTTTCGAAAATTAGCCAAAGATTTCACATCTTTTTGAGGTAACCAGACGCCTCTTTAGGTTTTAGAAAATCTGAGTGAGAAATTATTCTACCAGGCCTGCAGGCAGCTGTTATTTTTCCTCCATGGACTCACCTGGAAGAACCTGTCCAAGGTGTCATGTCTGGGGAGGTTCAGAGGAGAGGGTAATGCGCACGAGGAGGCAGACAGCGGCTCATCAACAACCCTGCAGACAGGAGAGGCTGTGTTGCCAGAGACATTTTGTTTGGTGCTCTCTCAGCCTGCAGCAAAATCCTTTCCCAATCTGTGGGGTGCACAATGGCAAGCATTGTTGCCTGCGATCCTCTGCAAATGTCAAACCCATTATCAGGCTGAGGAAGGAAGGTTTTAATTGAGTTTTTCCTCCAACCTTCTGCCCTCCACAGCTATAACAGAACCACTTGTGCCATCCTGGCCTTTTTCTAAGACCCAGACTGGAAAAAGCAAATGATCTTTAAAGAATGTTTGGACAGGAAAAAGTCCGAACTTGAAGGTTTTTTTTTGTTATTGTTGTTGTTTTTTGTGTTTTTATTTTTGTTTTGTTTTGTTTTGTTTTTTAAAGTCCCTGTATCTTCTTGTGGCTAACATTTCTTGCTCACAGGATGAGGACACGATCCATCACAATAGGTCTTCAATGCAGGTAAAAAAGAAAATGTAAGCAAGAAAGGTAGAGGCTTGCACTTTAAAGGGCATGTTCTGGTAACTCTAAAGGTGCTTCAACTCTCTCTCCTGTCTTGAACACCACCCTTTCCACCCCTTCCCACCCTCTTTTAACCCTGAATTTTCTTTCTCCCTTGCCAAGCTTCTGAAACAATGTAATTTTTACTTGCCTTTTTTACATTACAAAGCTTGCCCACACATTCAGGCTAGTTCATTGGCCTTGCCCTTGCCATATCACCAATGGCTTCCCAATTAGAATTCATTTATTCTCTCTGGCCCCACTTCTGCCTTATTTCAGGCTGCCATCATTTCTTGGTTGGATCATTTCAACAGCTTCCTAACTTGTCTCCACATCCTGTATCTTGTCCCTTTTGAACCCATTCTTTTCACTGTCTCCAAAGGGATCCTCAAAGGCACTTCAGGCCCAGAAAGATGTTCTGAATCCTCTCACTTGGTTTATAGGGCCATCTGGATACAACCATTCCCCACCGTGCCCCCTACTTCCTGCCAGTCCCTTGTCACATGTGGTGCTCTCGCAGTACTGATTTATTTGTAACTTCCCTAACTTGCTCTGTTGTTCCTTTTTTCAGGATCTTTGCCCGGCTGCTTCCTCTGTCAGAAATGCTCTCCCATGTTGCTAGACTGATCCCTTCCCACCGCTGCAGTGTTAGCATTGACTTCCTTGCTACTGGAAGCCCTCTCTGTTCCCATAAGTCTAGAGTCTGCGCCTGCCCCATATGTGCTCCTGGCATTGGCCCCCCCCCACTTTTTTCACACTGCACTTACTATTCACTTGCTCCTCTTCTTCTAGAAAGTGAGCACCTCAAAGGTCTCAGCAGCAGACTCTAGCATTAGGGTTCAAAGATAAGCGGTGTTCTAAAGGCAGTGTTTCCTGGGGAGCCTGGCAGGGAGTTGGGGGAGCAGGACAGCAAGGGGGAGGAAACCAAGCAAAGGCCTGTCCTCAAGGAACATCTGGGAGGGTGACTCCATCCTGGTCCTTCAGGGAGCTCTGGAGTATAGGCGATGATCCAGCATCGCTCTATGGGAGCAATGGGCTGTGGCATCCCCACCTGTACAGGTCACTGGCCAAGGGTTGCCATGGATAAAGTAAACCCCCACAGTTCCAGCTCTCCTGTGTGTGAGTGTGAGGATAAGCCTGTCAGTGGGGCTGTCTCACTGCTGAGTATTAGATACTGAAGGGATACTGAAGCACAGTGCATTGCTACGGTGACCAAAAGCGATCCCAGAGGGCGCAGGTAGAGCATTGACATTGTCACTGCAGTCACATTCCTTGTGTGGCATCATTCAGCAAATGTCCCAATGTCCACAGTGCCTGGTACATGGAAGGTATGCAGTGATTTTTCTTTTTGTTTTGTTTTTTAAGATTTTATATATATATATATATATTTAATAATATATTTATATTTAATAATATATATTTTTATATATATTATATATAAATAAATATAAATATAAATAAATATATATATTATATATATAAATAAATATAAATATAAATAAATATATTTAATAATATATATATTTAATATATATAATATATAAAATATATATATGTATATACATATACATATATATATATATACATATACATATATATATATATATTTATAGAGAGTGAGCCAACAAGGGGAAGAGGAGAGGGAGAGGAAGAATCCCAAACTGGCTCTATGCTGAGCACAGAGTCCCCAGGGCTTAATCCCAGTACCTAGAGAACATGAGCTGAGCCAGATCAAGACTCAGACGCTTAACCAAGTGAGCCACCCAGGTGCCTCTGCAGTGATTTACTGTTTAATTGAGTGGATGAGGATTTTTCAGTTCATGACATTTTAAACTACTCAAGTCTCCTTCCTTAAAGGTATCTCTTCCAGGGGTTTTGAGGTACTACTTTAACCCCTACTTCTCCTCTTCCCATTCCATTCTGCCCTGTGTTCCTTCTTGGCTCATCATCCCCTGCTTGTTTTAAGCACTGGTGTTCCCACCGGTTATGTCCTCAGTCCTCTTCTTGGTTCACTCTCTGTGAGTGGTGCTCTTACCTCCACATATTGTTTAATTATAATTTATATCCTGATCATGCCCCCATTCATATTTCTTTTATTCATTTATTCATTTATTTAACAAATATTTCTGAGAGTATATTGCTTACTATGTGTCAACCACTAGCCTAGGTTCTTAGGATACAACATTGACTAAAGCATACTCAGATCTGTCTTTGGAGAGCTTTCACTCTGGTAGCAGAGTGGGAAGGGGGACAGATAATATGCAATAAGCATAAGTAAATAAGAAAATTATGAAATACATTAAAAGGAAAAGGAAAAGCAAAGGGGGGTGTGCAGGATGGAAGTGCTAAGGACACAGAGGGCAGGAGGAGGTTATGATTCAGCTGAGATGGGCATTGCAGTCCTCACTGAGAAGGTGACTTTTGAGCAGACCTCTGAAGGAGCTGAGGGAGTCAGCTGTACTGCTGTCTGTGGGAAGAGCATCCAGGAAGAGGGAACTAAGTGCAAATGCGCTGAGGTGTATTCTTTTTAAGTTCAAGGAATGGGGAAGAGGAGAGTGTGGCTAGAGCAGAGGGATCTCAGGGAAGAGAAGTTGGAAATGAGTTCAAATGGAAATGGGGGTTGGGGTGGGTAGATCATGTAGGGCCCAGAACCCCATGGTAAAGACTCTGGCTTTTGATGTGAGTGATCAAGTAGCATTGCAGGGCTTTGAGCAAAGGTGTGAAACATCTGACTGACAGCCCAGATATCCCTCTCCTGGCTCTAGACTGGTATATTCAATTGGTTTTTGGATCTCCCATGGGCATATCAAGTTAAATGCAGTTAGTCTTTATCATTTGCAGATTTCATTTCTGTGAATTTACTAACTAAAATATATTTCTAATCCTCAAATTAATACCTGGGATGCTTTTTCAGTCATTTATGGACATGGGAACAGCAGTAAACAATTTTGATAGCATGTTTCCAGCCAAAGTTGAACAAGGTAACACCTTGTTAGTTGAGCTCTCATACTGTAAACAAGTTTCCTTTTCACTGTCTATTCATTGCCATGTTTTTTGCCTTTTTGTGCATTCTCTTGGTGATTTTACTATTTAGAATGGCCCCCACCCTTAGTGCTAATGTGCTGTCTAGTGTTCCTAAGCACAAGGAGGCTGTGACATGCTTTATGGAGAAAAAGCATGTGTTAGATAAGCCTTCATTCAAGCATGAGTTACAGCGCTGTTAACTGTAAGTTCAATGTCAATGAACCAACAATATATATGAAACAAGGAGTCTTTAAAGAGAAATGCACATTAAACAATGTTACGTATTGGTTAATTGGTGAAAAGTTGCAGAGGCTTGCAGGAACTTAACCTTGCATTTCCCCTAGGAGCAATGGTTCAGTATTCATTAATTCAGTGTTTGCAGGGACAACAGAACACAACTACCATGAATAATGAGAAGTGACTGTATGTAAAACACAACACTTACTTTTAGTTCCATCATTCACCAAAACATCCCAGCCAGGTAGAATTCCTACATCCTTATTCCTTACATCAGATCAGTCTTGAAGTTCCTCCTTACACATCTTTTTCTCTCCATCTCCACTATCATAGCCTTGTTTAGATTTTCATTTTGTCTGGGCTGATATAGAAACCTGATTTTCCTGCCTGCCTCTAGTCCAGGCCAATTCAATTTCTCCTTCATACATCTTCCAGGGAGATCTTTCTAAAATGCAGCTCTCAACACATCATTTTTCTGCCAACAACTTTCAGGCCCCCCCCCATCACCCCATCAGCAGTGACTTGGAACTTACTGCTAAATACCTGAGTAGCCACCTTCCAACTTCTCAGGTGGCAGTGTGTCCAGCTCACCTCCTCAGACACTCTTGCAGCATGTGGCCCAATGCCACTCACTGAGATGTATGCACAAGTCACTGGATGGCGCTGATGGAGGGGACACGTGATTGGCATCAACAGTTTACCTTTTGACCTTTCTTCTCTTGGACATACTTTTGAGGCAGGAGCCATCTTGCTAACCACAAAACAGAAATGAAACACAAAGGATAATGTCTCAGTTGTCTAATGCTGTGTAACAAATCACTCAAGACTTAAGGGCTTAAAACAGTACCATTTATTTGCTCAAAATTCTATCTGGCAGGCTAAGATAGGTGGTTCTTCTACAGGTCTTTCCATGGGATTGTGTACGATAGGGAATTGGCTAAGGGTTGGTGGGTCATGGACGGCTTCAACAATCATATGATTGGAGCCTCAGTGGAGATGTCTGGACAGGTTGGGGTTGGCTGGGCCTTTTTCTGTCTGGCTTCATTCCCCATCTGGTCTCTTTCTTCATTTGGTCTCTTTCTCTATCTGGTTTCCTTTTCTCTAGGAGGCGAGGACATTTCTACATGATGTTTTCAGGGGAAGATAATAACAGCAGATGCTTCAAGGCTCCTTGAGGATAAGGCTAAGAAATCACACAGAGAAACTTCTGCCATAGGCTATTAGTCAAAGTGAGTGACATGGCCAACTCAGATTAAAGACCATGTATCCAGGGATGGGAGCAATTGTTGTGGTCATCTTGGCAAGCAGTCTGCCATAGATGACAAAATCAGAGGATGGCAGGAGCCTGGGTCTCCATGGTTACTGTGAGCCCTGATGTCAGCACTGGATTGTCTATCTCTAGACTTCTTGTCACGTAAGAAATAGAAGTCTTATTTATTTAGCCCCTGGAATGGTTGTTTTTATCACATGGAACTGAACATATTCCTAACTGGTTCAGGTTGTTCTTAACTATGTTCTTATTGTACCTTAGTGGTTCCAATCAGTGATTGAATTCACATAGGTAATTTATCACTAGTAATAAAGTGCCAAAATTTTTGAATAATTCATAGGGCTTAAAAAATAAATTAAGGTGGATTCAAGGTCCCACTTCTGAACTGCTCACCTCCTCTCTCATGGGGATAAAAGCCAGAGATACACTGTCCTGCAAAAGCAATCCGTTGTCCTTTGTGGCTAATGTTAATATTCATAAGGGACTGTATCTTTAGGTCCCCTTTGGTTTTTCTGTGCATCTCTCACTCCTATCCCCAAACCAGACTCTTCCCTATTGATTTCTGAGAGTCCCCAAGAGTGCCTCCATGTGTTTACAAAGCACTCCCAATCGTCATTTGTTACTGTGGCTTCCGTGGCCCTGACAAACTCCATGAGATACTGCTCTGAGCTACAACTATTTTCCCCTTGATGTTGCCTGGGGATCCTAAGACTTGGAGGGCCTCTGATGTTCTTCTGATTCCTCCCACCACCAGGCAGTATTTATCACTCCTCCTCATAGCACTGGCCCCTGTTAATATCCCTTTCATCTCCCGAACAAGAAGGAAGATGCTCCCTTCTGGTTATACTTTATTTGAATGCCCCAAAGGTGGCCTGAATGCAAAAGTCTTACAGAGGAAGACTCTCTGCTTGAGCTGACTGTGATGAGACCACCCCTCTCCCCTTCCCCTTCGTTCTTGACACTGTTATGGGCAGCAACGCTGAAATAACTACTTCACCACTGACAGGCTTTGACCCTGCCCCAGTGCCAGAGGTTCAACACCCAAGAAGGCCCTGGTACATTGAGAAGGATGTTCTCTCGTTGTTTTACTCAGATGTTGTTAAACAATTGCTTGGACCCTAGTTAGTGATGCAAATTTTTCCCTTTAACTTTTTCCCTTTCTTAAAGTTTTTGAATAGCAACTTCATGTATGTGATCAAAAGCAAAAAAATCCAAGCAGTAGAAAAAGATACAACAAGGCAAAGCAAATCTCTCTAATCCTGAAATCCACTTCCTTGGTCTCCTTCATTTGAACAAACTTCCAGTTTTGTTTATGTTTTATGCATTCCTCATGAGTACACGATCCAGTCCTTCTAATTCATTAACACAGCTTCAGCTGAACCCGAGGCCCAGGTTAGCAGAGGTTCTGGAAGAAGCTGCCACACCACATCCAGACCCCCGACTCCACTCTGATCCTCAGGCTCTGCTTAATTTGGCCAGCCTCTTCCTTTTCTCACAGAAACTTCCTTATTCATCTCTTCATTCGACCCTTGTCCTTTTCTCTCTCTGGTCTTATTGAGATAAAATTGACATACAACTCAATTGTCTAAGTCTAAGGTGTGCCTTATAATGACTGGACATACATATATTGCAATATGATTACCAAAATAAATGTAATAAACATCTATCTCCCGGGTCGTTACAAAAAACTCTCTTTTCCTTTTTGTGATGGGAAATTTTAAATTCTACTCTAAGCAACTTCAGATAGGCCCCACCGCCCATCTGCTGTCTTCTGAAGTCATCAGACATGTTAGCACATGTTCAGACCTCACGACTGGAGGGGGTTCAACTATTTTTCCTGGGAAGTTTGTGAGCCCCTATGCGGGAGTGAGAAGTCACCTACTTCCAGCTTTCGGATACGGCTGAGGATAAGCTCCAGCTCATCCAGCACAGCTCCTGACATGTGTCCCAAGATCCCTCATTGTATAACTCCCGGCTGCCTGGCCTGCCTTAGTACCCATCCCACCCTCCTCCATGTTCCCCCTCTAACATTCCTCTGCAAATCCTTTAGCCCAGAGGTTTCCCACTCCTGTGCCTTGGCAAAGGCTTTCCTTCTTCCTGGAATATGCTTTTTCTTTTGTTCTCTTAGGAAATTCCTATTTTTCCACCAAGACTAAACTTAACTGTTACTTTTTCTGTGAATGTCTTACATGATTTATTTCCCCTCCAAACCCCTAAGCTGAGGTCATTACATGGACTCTGGTCACTGCTGTCTCTGGCATTTATTTTGGTTATTCAAACAATCACACTGTGCTATGATTTTATTTTTGCTTATCTTTTTCTCTCCCATCAGTAGTATGAGCAACTTGAGAATAAGCACTTGGTGTTAAATTTTATGCATGTCACATAGGTAGCCATCAACAAACTTTTCTTAAATAAGCTCTTGCATGTAGTGTATAATTTTTGTACTTAGGCTGCTCTGGTGCTCACTGGAATTTGAAATCAAGTGAAAAAGGTTGGGAGCTCTTGTCCTACAGGGCTACAGCTCAAAGTGTCCTTTGCATGCAAGTGGGTGTCCCCTGTATCAGGGGACCAGCTTTAAATCCTCAACCATTCAGTGTTCACAACAGTGGCCAGCCACTTAATCTCACCAAGCTTTGGTTTTCTTGTT
Source organism: Meles meles (assembly GCF_922984935.1). NCBI lineage: Eukaryota > Metazoa > Chordata > Mammalia > Carnivora > Mustelidae > Meles > Meles meles. Next base: position 41,364,552 of record NC_060080.1, read on the forward strand.
GGGAAAAAAAGAGGATTTATACATCTTACAGAGTTCTGGGAACTAATTGCAACTATGAGAAGGGTGCTAGGCACCTACTGGGTGTTCAATACACGTTCATTTAGTGAATGAATAAATGAATGGGTATATTAAGATCTCTTATGTTACAGTAACTGACATCTGGACTAGCACAGCGTCTAAAGGAGGAAAGTTTACAGAAATAGCAAAAGGAGCAGCATAATAAATGTATCTTTGTGCTTCTATATTTTATTCTCTCTCTCTCTCTCTCTCTCTCTCTCACACAGAAACACACACACACACACACACACACACACACACACACACACACACACAGAGGAAGACTTTTTCTTCCTCTCCTATACATACAATTCCAGTTCCTGGTTTTGTTTGCTGGTTACACAGCAAATCTCCAGGACGAGGTCTTGCAGGTGGCAGAGAAGTCGAGGCAGCCTTAGCTGCGGTTTTGACGTTACGCCCCAGTGATGTTTCATTTCCATGTCTGCTTTTCTGGAGTCCAAGGCTGTTACACACCTTTCCTTTATGTGCACAGCTAGGGAGGGTTGCTTACTTCGGTTTTGTGAGCTGTTTTGATGGCCTGCTGTCCACATTGGTATTCCACGAGCCTAGGACTTTTAGTCTTCCTGGAAAGCCCTGATATCTTATCGTGTGGACGCAGGAAGTTTTTTCAATGCTTACTTTGCTTCCATTTTTCAGTGTGATTGAATTCTGCAAAAGCCTCTCAGTGAAAGAATGTTTTTTGATAAGTACTTGAAATCCTCCATTTGTCAGATTTCACTTTTAGTTGGTGTTTGGGCTACTTTATACCACACAGGTACCCGCTAGGCTCTCGGTGTCTCTCTCCCATGTGTATGTACACACGTGTCCCCTCACTGCCTGATCTCCAGCCCTCAGAGCAGTGGTGTACACCTACCCTCAGTCCCTGCTCCATCTTTAAGCCCATTTGGGGAAAAGCAGACTTCTCTCAGGTCTGTTCCTGGACTGACCCATGCTTAGCCTGCTTTTCTACTCTCAGACCCATCTCCCTCTTGGTCCTAAGGTCGTGGTCACTGATAATGTGGCCCTTGGGGGCTACAGTCCTCCATCAGTAAGAAGCTGCTCTCCCGGGGCACCTGGGTGGCTCAGTCGGTTAAGCCTCTGACTTTGGCTCAGGTCATGATCCCAGGCTCCTGGGATCGAGCCCCGCATTGGGCTCTCTGCTCAGCGGGGAGCCTGCTTCCCCCCTTCTCTCTGCCTGTCTCTCCACCAACTTGTGATTGTCTGTCAAATAAATAAATAAAATCTTAAAAAAAAGGAAAGAAGCTGCTGTCCCCACAGTGTTCCCAGAGACAGAGCATCTTTAGAGGGGACGTGTGGGGGAAGGTCACATCCCCACCCCATGCTGTGCACAACGCTTCGGTTCTTAGCAGCACCAATGTGGTGTTAACAGTCTCAGAATGAAATCTTGGAGCCGCCAAAAAGGATGATAATGCGGAACAAAGATATCTTGAAACTCTTCCCCCAATTGACTAGACGCCATTATAGAGGATCTTTCCCTAATCATATCTCACTTGGGGTCCCAACCTGCTGCTGGGTTGATGAGTTGGGAGGTTTTTTCTCAAAGAAGGTTTTTCCACCATGTTCATTACTGAGCTCAGAGGCCCCATCCGGGCCTATCACGTTGTTCAATAAAAAGTTCAAGGGCTACTCCTTTGCTATGCAGAGTAGTTTATCTTCCCTGGGTCTCAGCCGTTCTCTCTAGCACGACCTTCAGCCTCCACTTTCACCCCCAAATGCCCACCAGGAGTGTCTTACCAAACAGCAGAGCAATTCCCCGTCCCTCCCTCAAATTTTGCCGCTCCCCTTAGAATACGATACTGGCTGCTTTTAGTTTCCATTTTTTAAATCAGTAACATTTTTTCTCCTTATGACACACAGATCTCACCCTTGCAATTGATCACTTCCAGTTTTATGTTCCAAACAGGTTTTTCTTATTGGTGCATTAAAAAGAAGCCACTTTAAGATAAGTAATCCATGGCCATTTCAGTTATAACTCACCTACTAATTCATACCTATTATAAGTATTACGATAATTATTAATGGCAAGGGAAATTATTAATTGTTGGCATATAATGTATCTGTTAGGCACATTTGTGGTAACTCATGACTACATGGCCATCATTCAATAAAGAAACTTCTCTGTAGCGTCTCATATGCAGGATATACTTAGCTTGTGCGGTGTCCCAGAGTGGTATACTGTACCAGCCAGCGAACATCGTTTTGGGCCACTGTGACTGTTCTTACTGATTGGAGCCCTGCTAAATATCTTTGATATTATCGTTGTCCATACTCAAGCCTGGCATCAAATAAACAATTGAAAATTAAATGGTCAAGGTAGAAACCTGCTTGGAATAGGTAAGACCAAGCATTAATTTATTATAATGATAATTGGTTTTTAAGATTTTATTTATTTATTTATTTGACAGTGAGAGAGAGAGATCACAAGTTGCAGAGAGGCAGGCAGAGAGAGAGAGAGAGAGAGAGGGAAGCAGGCTCCCTGCTGAGCAGAGAGCCCGATGCAGGGCTCGATCCCAGGACCCTGAGATCATGACCTGAGCCGAAGGCAGCGGCTTAACCCATTGAGCCACCCAGGCGCCCAAAATTCTGCTCGAGTTAATTCAACATTCTGTAATTAACTTTTTTTTTTTAAGATTTTATTTATTTATTTGACAGACAGAGATCACAAGTAGGCAGAGAGGCAGGCAGAGAGAGAGGAGGAAGCAGGCTCCCTGTGG